>NW_024369929.1:11007843-11607843 GCF_014805655.1 Passer montanus
GCCAGTTCTGCTGAAACTGATTTTCTGCTGTGCTAAAGTGACAATAACTCCAGCCTGTATTTTTTTTTTCTTCTAATTCCCCAAAGAGGTTTACATCACAAGGCTGAAATTTTTGCCAGTGACAAACAGCTCCCTTCATGTATCCAGCCAGCAGTACAGTCCTAATTAAAAGGCACTAGTTAACTAGAGGCAATTAGCTGCTTGCACTGATTAATTCCAAGACATACAATCCCCCAACACAAAGCTCTGATCAGATGTGATCTAAATGGCAGACAAACTCCCAGCTGATGTGAGATGGTGGAATCAATCCTACTCACCAGCACACAGGCACACAGTGAACGCTGCCTACCAAACCAAAAATGCATGAATTAAAGAAATTCACACAGTTAACTCAGTGCAAGTCAGAGGACATTGCAAAAGAAGCCCCTTGGCTCCAGAAATGAATGCTCCTGCTGATAAGTTGAAAGCATAGGCCTGACCCCAAGTCCTTCTGTCTTTTGCTGTAGGAGGAGATTGAGCAGGAGGATTTCCCAGGCAGGACCACAACAGCTTCTTCACTTTTGTGCTGGCAGAGACAATCCTGTCTGTAGTTATTGAGATGTATCTCTGAGATTCACTTTGTGAAAAAAGTCACTAGCATGTAAAATAATACACAAAAGGAAGGGAAGGTTTCTTTGTGTGTTTTTGCCACACCTGCTTATTGATACACTTATTTTCCTACTCAGATGTTGCTCTGCAGTCATTTGCAGGAGGTTCTAGGCAAGAGAAAAGCTATCAGGTGCTGAAGAGATCAACCCTTTGCCCTAAGGGCAAAATCACAATAGTACTTCTAGAAATCTCTTTCAGAGCCCATCTGTCCTCTCACCCACAGCTCTTCACAGTAGCCTTACCATAACATTTGCCAAAGGTTTTGGACAGCCTGTGAAGAGGTGACATATCTTCAGTTTCCCCTCATCTTCAGGAGGAATTGTGACATTTCTGTAATTCGACCCATCAGGAAGATTCCTTCAAACTAACATTTATTACCTCCAATCAGAATACAGCTGAAAAGGCTACCCAAGGTTATAGAAAAGGTCAAGCTCTTGCTTTGGACTGGAATTTGCTTTGGAAGGAATTTGATGGACCAATTTAACCACCACAGCACATCAAAACCTGGTGGCTTCATTTAAAAAGTAATCAGTATTGTATTTCGCTTTAGACATCCGTGCATTAGTGTTCTGCAAATATGATTTCCTCTTTGTTTGCATTATTGATGCCATAAAATGTCAGACACATTAAAGAAAAAAAAAAAAAAAGGGGCCAACCTTTGGGGTTTGGAATGATTCTAGCTGAATTGCAGTTGGGTTACTTTCCGTTTTATTTCCCATGGCAGCGATGCACTGTTACTCATTCTGCTATTGTTTTACAAAGAGTTCTCAGTAAGTGTATTTATTCAGCCAACCATATTTCAGGAAACACATAACCTTGATATTTTTTCCTGTATGTGGCAGCATGTGTGAATGTGTGTTGGGGAGAGGAGGGGAGGTGGAGCTTTTGACAGGAGCCCTCCCATGTCTCGTAGTGTGTTGGCTTTGTGCAATGCTGCATGAATCCCTCCTGCTCAGGTGCCTGGCTTGATTTAACCTCAAGAACTGACTTTTGTAATCAGGATTTGAGGTCTTCTGGTTTAGCACTGCCCAGAATCTGTCATCTGCTCTCACCATTGAGCAGCCATCTGCTATCCACAGAGGTTCCTAGATGTCTATGCCACAGAGATTACACAGTAATTGAGTCTCAGGCATGTGATAGAGGAGTTTTAGCTCATTCTGATCCTGGACCAGCAGCAAGTTTGCTGATTTAGCTTGGTTCCCACCCAAGGTTCACTGACTACAGTTCCCAAGGCAAATACTCTTAGCTGGTCTGTGCTGTTTCTCACAGACCATTACAAGTACGGGCCTTGGAGGCTGTAGCTCTCTGCCTCACCTCTCTATAACGAATGTGGATCCATTTTTTGGTGATCCTCGGAATTTTTTTGAAGGACATTCTCCCTCCTAAAATCTAAGAAATTCTCAAGTATTCTGTCTTGTTGAAAAGTGAAGAAATAAGGTGGAAATATCTCCCCTGTGTAGAGATTTTCAACAATGGTAAAATTTCAGCTTTTCCTCCCAGTGACAGCAAGACTTGGGTGCAGGGGGAGAATACAGTGGAGCAGTCTAAGGAAGGGACTCAACTAGGACTTAGACTGCAAAGTCATCTGCTCACCTACTGAGCCATTGTCAGCTTCATATAGGAAGAGATCTCCAGCTTTTCTTGATCTTCAGATTCCTGCCCAGCTCTCTTGTTTCTATTCCTGATCTGAGGAATGACCATCAGATCACCTTCAGATCTCTTTATCTTCACAGACCCTTCCCAGGGCTATCCAAACAGCCCAAAGAAGTGATGACAGGGGCTGAATGGGTGTGTAATTCAGTGTCTTTCTCTCCCTTTTTCATCAGGGGCAGAGATAGTGAAAGTGACAGAAGAGAAAAATTATCTTCCCCAGCAGCAGTGATCCAGTTTCTTTTAAAACTCTGATATTTAAGATGCCATACAGCAGTACCTATAAATATGCCTTGAAATGTTGAATGAGCACACGAGTATATTTGATTTTGTTTTTATGCCTATAATTTCTCTCACCAAGAATTCAGCCGTTACTCAGCTCCCAGCAGGTTGTTCTGATTGCTGGGGAGATGGTTGGGATTGATTCCGGCTGTGACCTGTTCCAGTCCAGCCTCATTCTTATGTAGCTAGATTGAAACAATAGAAATCAGCAAGAGACTGAATTGTTGTTCCTGTGAAACAGAACCTTCTTGTGCAACTCCAGGCTAAATGTAGAAGGCGTTGATGACCCACAACTTTGAACTCAGTAAAGGCTGTAGGTACTGAGAAGCACTGAACAGATGTTAGAAACAAACGGCAGGAGAGAGATGAATGCTACAAGAGGAAATAAAACCCAAACCAACAAACATTACATCAGAAAAGACAGTGGTTGGTTTACAATATAAGACAATCCACTGCTGTACATAAGAGAAGACACAGACTATTCATCCTGGTAACCAAGAACATTGGCCACCAGGACAAGAGCAGCTCAAACCTCCTCTCACTTTTAATTTCCTTTTTCTCCTTATCCTGCTAATACAGAAAAATCCTGGCTTATGGCCTTCCTGGAAACTGAAATTAAGAGGCAGATTTGGGAGAGGATGAGAGGGACTGGATCCTTCTGGATGATAGAACAGCTTTATATCCCAGCACCTCTCAGCAGCAAGTGCCTGGTGTGTCCTTTCTTTTAATTTTTTTTCTCTATTTTTATGAAAACCCCTAATTGCTTCAAGTAGTGTTCACAAAGAGCCTAAAACAGTTCAGTCCCCAACCTCTCGGCAAGATGGAGGTTGCAGCAGACGGACAGGCGTGGTGAGCGGCGTCCCTGCGGATCAGCACCGCGGACAGCGGCACCGGGCCCGGCGCCGCGCTCCGGCCGCCGCTGGAGGAGGAGCCCCTCCTTCGATGGAGGAGCCCCACTTTGAAAGGAATCACACCCACCCGCTTTTGAAGGAATCATACCCACACTTCCCCGGGAACTGCTGTTTCGCCCGTCGTTCGTTTCTCCCATGTTTTTTTCCTAGTGTGATTTCATTGTCTGGTATCTTGTTTTCAACTGATGGAGGAGGGATGGTTTAAAGCACAAACCAATCATCCCGATGCAAGAGGGAACCATCTTTTTCCTTCAGAGTTAAACTCTCTGCCCCACTTTGTCCTGCACTGGTGTTCCACCTATGAAGGCTCCATCTCTAATTTGGATTGTGGAAGGTTCTTATCTTCTCATCCATTAAGACAGTTTGACAAATGGAGAGATATTACCCTGGTAGCCCTTTAGAAGCAGAATCCTTATTTTATTGGAAGCATCATGTGATTCATATTTCAGCCATCAATTGCATTTACTGTTGGTAAAGGGTAAACAGACAAATCTCTTGGAAAATTGCAAGTAAGGGACATATAAATGACACTGTGGCCACTGGAAGTTATGTTCACAAAAAAAAAAAAAAAAAAAGGAAAAAAAAAGAAGCTACATTACTGAGTAGTAGAGGGTTGTCAGAATCACAGAATCATAGAATGGTTTGGGTTGGAAGAGACCTTCAAAATCACTCTGTTTCAACACCCTAAGGCAGGGACATTTTCCACCTGACCAAGCTGCACAAAGCCCTGTCCATCCTGGCCTTGAAGAGTCAGACAAAGATGAAGAGCCATGCAGGCACCATGGCAGGACCCTAAATGGAGAAGCAGTCTTATCTCACAGTGGAAAAAAAGGCAAGTGTCTCAGCATTCATCTTGCTCAGCCTGCATACTTGGGATTTCATCCTGCAGGTATTCCTGGATCATACTAAGGAAGATATACCCTTAAATTAGGGTTGAATGTCACCTGGACCTATCCATCCTGGTGAGAAGCTGTTGGGCAGGAGCATGCAGACTCATTAACATGCCTGAAAAATTTAGTGTGAAGAAGAAGAGCCACAAAAGTAGGGCAGAAAGTTGGGCTATTCCCCCACTCAACATATGCTGCTTTTTAGAAACACTTTCCTCTGTATCCTACTTCCCACACACTCCCCAGCTGTGACTGGAAGTTACTACAATGGGACATGTGCATGGACACTTAGAGATAGAGAGGACTGGGAAGTGTTTGGGACACAAGACTTCAAAACTTGTAAGTAGCAATATTGAAAATGAGGGGTTAAGGCCAGACTTCTGGTGCTTAGGGCTGTCTGGAAGTCAGAAAGGATGGGCTTGCAGGGGATGGCAAATATAATTTAATTAGGGGCTTAGAGAACAAATGATGCTAAGAGGAGGGATCACAGAAGCCTACTGGGACAGAGGGAGAGGAAGGAAATGGACAAGGACTTGATTCCCAGTGAAGGGTCAGTGATCAGGAGGGTGGTAAAAGTCAGATAGGACCTGTGGTGAAGCAGAAGAGAGCCCTGGTTGGGGAAGAACTATAAATGTGAGGAAAGAGTCCCTACAGAATGATGTGTGCTCGTCCAAATGGGTCCTGAAGGTTTCTCCAAACCTTCAGTTCTGCTGGGCTTCCTCCAGGCTCACAATTTATCCTTCAAACCCAACAAACACCATAACTTTAAGTGCATTCATTTTGCTCTCTGACAGCTCTGGTTTCAGTACCAACAGTCTAAATTGTTTTAGTTCCTCTCAATCCTCCCGTTCAACCCCCACAACCAGCTAATTCCTTGTGTGAAGGAGAATTAGCTTTTTTTTAAAGTTTTCTATTATTTTTTCCCAGAAGTGTCCATTAAATTTTCAGCTAAACTGGAAGGCAATTTTTTGCATGAGAGCTTTACATAGATAGGCTTAAAGCAGAAAAAAAATAAATAAATAACTATGCTAAATTACCTCCCCCTCCCCCACCATGTCTTAATGAAGTGTTGTTTTACATAAGTTATTTCAAGAGAAATGAAGTATTTTTGGGCAGGCAAGCAATCAACATTTATTTAGGTTTCCAGGAGTGTTGCAACTCCCTCTGAATCTTCTGGGTCCGGCAAGGAGGCAAGTTTTCTGCAGGTAAACACTGAGGATACACAACCTTCTTGAGTGAAGGCTGTCTTGGGGTCTTCAGGCTGTGTTTGGGAATGTTTTTAGGGGCTGCACTGTGCATTTGCCTCTGGTAATTTCTCCAGGGTATGTTTGTGTGTTGAAGCAGTGCTATCAGTGGTTTGCGTGGCAGTGTGATGGCCTAGGCAGAAAAATCACTTGGATTTCCAGTGCTGGCCCCCCAAAAACCCCATGCACCTTCCAGAAATCTGCAAGGGCAGACTTAATTTCCAGGCAGCTGCTCCTCCTGCCAGCTGAACTGCCCTTCAGCAGTGCAGGCAGGCTTGGCCCCCAGAAGGTGCAGCTCCACATCTCACTCTGGCATGTGCCAGAGTACCTCTCTGGTACTGAGGGGAGGATGGGGCTACAGCTCAGAGGAAAGACATTTTGATGGCATTTGTGTTGTTACTATTATTTAAACCAGCTTATTTTAATCTCTGCTAATGTCACAGAAAGACTGCACGAGCAGAAAACAATCCCTCTGGTGATCTATGTTGAATTGATTTCTATATTTTTGGCAGACTTTTTTTACACTATGCACTAATCCATGTTTGCTTAGTCTGGGGCTTCTTTTTGCATCTTTTGAGTCCTATTTGACATTTTGCAAGTGAACTGATGGTTCTCAACCTTCTCCAAACTGCAGTCTCCCGTTCTCCAAACCAGAATTCACCATTTTCTCCTGCTGGGAACAAGCCAGGTTACCCCTTCAGGGAGAATCTGGTGAGAGCAAGGAAGCTGTGATCTCTGCCTGCCCACCCCACCTCCACTGGCTCCAACTCAGAGGATGAGGAACTCTGATCTGAGTTTTGGCCAAGATAGGGTCCCTGCTTGTCCCCTACCTGCCACATCATGTGCATCGAGCTACCCTGGGAGGGGATGACTGATACAGCGTTAGTCACACTTACACAAAGAGTTTTTAAATTAAGAATTTGCAGTGAGGTCCAGGGACCTATTAAAGTGCTGAGGTATTTACCCTTCCCAGACCTTCCCTTCCTTCCCGCCCTGCTTTGTTCCTTCCTCTCTCCCCAGCCTTGAAATGAAACAGAAAATTATTTTTTTAAAACTGTGTCGATAATTTATGTTTAGTATAAAGGATGATTTAATGGCATCACCAAAGGTCATTTTTTTCATCTCCGTGTTACTGCCCCAGCCCCAGAGGCTGTGCATCCCCTCTTTCCCGTAACTCCAGCGCCCTCCCTTTCATTCACCTCACACATCCTCTGTCACCACCCCACCCCAGCGTTCTGCGCACCCGCTTCAGGTTCAGCCAACGGCCGATGGAGAACAGAGATTTCAAACAGAAACCTCCGCTCCAGACCACCCCAAACTGAAACCATCTCCACCCTGAAAACAGTCAGTTGCTGCAAACGACAGGCAGACTCATTTCTTGAACTATGTAAGGTTTTTTTTAAAGCCTTTTATACCTATTTACGTGTGCGCGTGCGTGCACCCAGTGTGCACAGTGGTACCTGTGTGCACAGATGCACACCAATCTCTCTCTCAAGTATAAATATATTGTATGTTAGAGCTGTAAATACTCCTTGGTCACGTGTCTATGTCTTCTTCAAAGTATCATATCCTCAGTGTTACGTTAACAACTCCATTTATTGATTGATGAAACTATGTGTAGACCTGTACACTCCTGACATAGTTTATGTAGCTCTCTCTTCTCAAATAAAGTACAAAACTACCACCAGCAGGTCCTCCTCTCCTCTTTGGTCCGTGTTGAACATTCAGCTTTAATTCATAGAAAGTTGACATTTAAAATTTATGCAGTTTTCAGCTATCCCAATCATATAGAAACCATCACATGATGGTTTAGGAATTTTATTTGCAGGTCAGGCCAGTAAGTGTTGTTAACAAAAGGCAATAATCTGTAGGTAAAATGATGTCCTAACTGCAGTAAATGATGATCTCTGTACTGATCCAGTTCATCCTTCCCACCTACCTCCAGGTGCAGCCTGCACCAATCACAGCTCTCTTCATCTGGGTAGAGACAACAGGAGTCCATCCTCCTCCTCCCCTTTTGGTGGATCTCTGCACCATTGCCTCAACCAGCCCTCCCAGAGTGCAGAAATTTCCCCTTGGCTTAGAAGGATCCAGTCTCTTCCCTGTCATGTCGTTGGCTTGTTGCTGCTTGGATTGCTCAGCACCCAAACTCAGCTCCAATCTTGGGGCTGGGAGCAAATCTCAGGATTATGGCAAAATCCACTGCTGGATTATCATTTGTTTCCCTTTGATTCCAGGCTTCATGCTGAAACCACAGGAACCAGAGGATATTTACCATTGCAATCTGAAAAAAACCTCTCCTTGCACAGATACACTTACTGTAAAAAACTATAAAGATGATTTGTGAAGTAACACTTAATTTACTGCAACTGACACCAGACTGCAGCTGCCAGAAATTTGACTGACAATTTCTATTTATTTATATCCTGCTATACAATATCTGCCTTAATACTGTAAATTTTTCTGATTGGAATTTCACAGTGTCTGCCTGGATATTTATTGATCATAAAATAATCTGCACAACCCGTTAAAGTCAAGGCAGGGAGGATGGATGCCAGAGAAATCACTCGACAGGATCTGGGTACCAGTGCCCAGGTAACAGGAGATGCTCAGATGCTATTTTTACAGCTTTCTGTATCACTGAGAGCCAGTCATTTGAACTGCTTTTCTTCTGTTTCCCGAAAGCCCCTTCTGAAATGCTTCCAAGAGCCTGGTATTGAGTTCCTACCAGCAACTCCATATGGACCCTGCAACATGCCTCATTTGCAGCTCCTCACCGTTGAGAAATCCCACCTTTACAGTGAAATCTGGTGTTTTCACAACTGTTCTTTCAGACAGCCCATGAGGGAAATGTTTGGCTCTTCCTGCAGCAGTAAGACCACTTTTTTTTCAACTATTATTTTTGGCAGGCAAAGACAGAAGCATTCAATTTCTGCCCACAAGGGAAAAAAAATGTGAAACTTGGTCCCAGCTGGGAGTTTCCGTATTGCCTGATGAGGAGAGTCTCTTACTTAATTCACAGCTTCAAGCATGCAGCTTTCCAGTATCTCCAATGGATTTTTCCTTCTGAGTTTGGGCTTTTTTAAATTATTTTTTTGTTTCATTTCGGTTTTTATTTTCCTAAGGGACGCCTACTCTCCCCTGTGGAAATTAGAGGTGTGTGCTCTCCACGTGTGGGTGAACACAAAGGCATATTTTGGTCATAGCTAAATCCACCCATTCTCCCAAAAGTCAACACATCCCACCCCCAATCCAGCACACACCCACTTTCCCACCAGTGGGACACCTCTCCCTACCCTGCACACACACAAACCCCTACTCCAACCCACCATTCTTCTGCCTTCTCCTGCTCTTGTTCAACAGGAATTTGCTCCCTTCCCTGGAAATGCTGCCCATGCTATACATTCCTGCTGCTTTCTGGGGTCCCAAACCAGGCCTCACTCATCAAACACAGCTCCCTTTCCTTTCTCAACCAGCAGCTGAAATACAATAAAGAATAAAAAAATCCCAGTTTGACCAACTTCCCTTGGAGTCGCCCTGTTGTTCCTGCTCCCAGTACCTGCTGCAGTTTGCCTTTGCCTATCCAGGATGAGGTGGCTTCAGGAGCATGCAGCAGCTGGTGAAGCATCTAATGGGCTGGAAATAAAACTCCACCAAAATAAACAGCAGCCCAGGAGGCTGTCAGGCCACAGGCACTTGCGCCAGGCTGGACAGGATCTCTTGTGGGAAATGGACAATGGAAGGACTCGATCTGCTCAGGGCTCCCTGTGACCTTTTCAAGCTCCATAAAACCATTCACAGATTGCCCTTCAGAAAGCAGGGAAGGCAAGCAGACCCCTGCATGCCCTCTGGGCAGGGTGAAGGGAGAGGTCCTGACCTTCCCCCAGGTTGCAGAGAGAGTCAGATGAAAGGTTAACAACAAGATGTAATCACAAAGTAAAAGCACAGGGCAGGAATTGGACAAATAATTTCCTGTTGAATTGTGGCTTCTGTTATTCCCAGAGAAAAGCAGCAGGTATACAGTAGCTTCTCATTAGCCAGCATGATTTCCATTAGGCTTTCTATTAACATTTTGTGGCCATAATAAACACCTACATAATTAACACACAAAAAAAGGAGCCCGTTCCAGGCTAACAGGAATTGCCACAACAAGCTGGGAATGGCACAGGTGGGTCAGCTCCTGTCTGGAACATTCTGCTTGCAAAGGAATTGCTCTTTACACCCACCTAAGACAATTCAAGCAAAGAGTTAAGTTTTAATACTTCTGTCCTCCTGCTTTAGTCTAGGAGGAGACCTACCTCTGCTTTGCAGCTGGAAAAAAAAAAAAAAAAAAAAGGAGAGAGAGAGAATAGGGTAAAAATTGTCTCTGGAGAGATTCAGGACACTCCAGTATTCCCTAGTCCTTTGGTATAGCTCTGAGGAGCCTTTTCCTGCCAAAAACTGACAGGGAAAGAAATCCTTTAGGAACACATTCATGATCCCAGACAGAAGATAAGCCCCAGGAGCTCATTCAAAGTCCCCATGGAAAGAAGATGGAGCCTACGAAAACCTGGGCTTGTTTATAACCATGAAGCACACCAGCACTTCTTGTCCACTGAGAACTGATGACTTATGGGGAAAATAGACACAGAGGTAAAACACGATCTTCCCAATGCCAAGTTACAGGCTCTCCATGCCTTATCCATCCAGCTAAGGGCATGAACATAATTTCTGAGTATGAAACCCACAGTGAGAGCTCACAGGAAGCTCTGGCTCCTCCCCAGCCCTTGCCCTCCTTGCCCATTGCCAAAGGTACCACTGACAAGCTTGTTCCCAGGAGATTGAAGACATGTCATTTTGACAGGGCTGCTTGTCTCCCCCTCCTCATTTCAGACTCCTGCTGCTAAGAATTTGTGTGCCCTTTATCATAGCCCTGAAATACAGAGAGACACTTTGGAATTCAATTAGTCAAACAGTTGCCACAGCAACAAAAACATATAAACTTAAATGATTTATACTCACAGACACCACTTCAAATAGGAATAAATTTAATACAGCAGCTGGGAATGAAATGCATTGTACAATAAGAAAATTGTATTTTTTCTCTCCCTGATGATAGGCCTCAAGGTCTTAATGCAATATAGATGAAAAAAGATATTTGGGCAGAAGGAAGCAGAATCTGTTGTGCTGTATTTACAATGCCTGCTTGGAGAGTACAACACGTAATGAGCATGTACATCTAATCACAGAGCTGTGATGCTGCTTGCAGACAGCCACAGATCAAAGATTGCAGCTACCAAGTTGACTGCTTGGTTTCACTTTCTTTCTTTGTCTCTCCTTCATCTCATAAAACTTCTCCTGTTGGCCTCTTCCCAGGTGAAAAACAAATCTACCCTCATTCCAGCAGCTTCTCCATCCCCTACAGTGCCAAGTCCCAACCTGGTAAAATGAGATTGTGGTTTGTTTTTTTTTTTTTTTTTGAAGAATAAAAATTGCTTTAATTCAAACATAGTCCTGGGACTCAGAGCAGAAATTAATTTCAAGATATATGCAGGAAATATTTTCCTCTGCAAGATCATTGCAAAGCCTTGCAAAAAAATCCAGGATAGTCATTCAAGTGATGCTCACCTGCAGTATTTTTTCCCATAAAAGACTGAACATGAAGTGAGTGCCACACTTCCTACAGTTCTCCTTTGACTCTGAGATTCCCTGGAGAGAACTACAGGTACATGGGATGTGAGATCACAGAGAAGATAATGCATGTACAAACCTCTGGCATTAGCACAGTTTCAGTGCATCTTCATTCCAGGGCATACAAATATATCTTTTTCCAACCAGCAAAGGTTTCACAGAATGAAAGTGATGTAGGAGCTTAGAAGAGCTTTATGGTCAGTTTCTCATTCCAGGGCATACAAATATAACTTTTTCCCACCAGCAAAGTTTCACAAAATGAAAGTGATGTAGGAGCTTAGAAGAGCCTTATGGTCAGTTTTAGCAAGCAGGAATTGTCCAGAGGTTGTCCAGAAACTGCTTTGTTCCTTTCTAAAGGCACAGCAGCTGGTTTAACTCAGAACTGTGGAAAGTTGTGTGCTCATAGCTCATCTGCCTCTTTGTTGAGGTGCCAAAGACAGCTGCCTTGGCAGTGCCTGGGCCAGAAACAGCCAAGCAGTGCCTAGACTGCAAAAGAAAGTGGAAACCCAACCCCTGGCTCTTCATTTTCCCCTAAGCAGAAGTTAGCCTGTCATGCTAACAGGAGGCATTTTGGAAGTCGTCACCTGCCTCCACAAAGCCTGATCAGCGTGGCCAACCACTCCCATCAGTGGGAGCTGAGGCTGCCAACACCCTTGGAGGGCTCAACACTATGAGCAATTGTATGAGATCTCTCATCTGACCTGCTCCACTAGACAGCATTTATGGTGGGAATGAGAGCTTTATTTCCTGTCCAGATCGTGCTCATAACACCTTCTCCTGCACTTCACAAGAACTCGAACAGGACGAGTCTCACGCACTTCGGGGCCCTTTGTGCAGAGGCAACCTCTCTGGCTCAGCCCGTGTTTTGAGTAAACACTGCAGATCCAAGAGCAAGAGGGAAAAGCCAGAAAAGCACCTTTGAGACAAACCCAATACTTTTGTCTAAGTACAAACAAACAAAACTACAGAGGCCACAGCTCTAACAGAACTTACTGGCTCCTCAGCGTAAAAAAATTACAGGGGTGAGTTTTCATGGGTTGTTTTAGGCAGGAGGTCAAGAGTGCTGCTTATTATTAGAGTTGGCAGGTGGGGTAAAGAGTTCAGGATGCTTTGGGTGCAAATTGAGATCAACACCTGCAATTCTCTTTGGCAGTTTGGGAAAGGAAAGCACACAGATGCACAACAACAACTAAACAAAGCTAATAATGAAATCATATTTATGTAGGCAGGAAGGAAGCTCAATTGCCAGGAGAGTACTAAAGTCTACAAGTGTAAATACATACCAAATAAGTCAGCTTGATGAGATGCCAAGTTTGCTCAGCAGAGTATGGCACTTCACTGCTGAAGTGTTCCTGCAGGAGGGAAACCAAGAAAATGTCAAAAAGGTCATTGGGTGAAATGTGTGGCTCCACCAGAAAACTGTGCAAGCAAGCTCATGTCAGTAGATTCAGTGCTGTTTTGTAAAGCCCCTGTTGGTGCTGTCACATTGAAGCACAAGCATTTTGCTTCCGAGCTGATCTAGAGCTCACTGCTCTCTCCACATGGCAAAGCAGAAACCACCACAATATATGGGTCAGATGTACTGAGTTTCCCCCTTGAAGGTTCTGGATTTCAAGTACAAAATCAGGGGAAAAAATATTGACATCCTGAGGGATATGGTGGGGCAAGTGTGTGAGGATTTGTAGGACTTACATGGCTAATATTGGACAATGAAAGATCCAAGACAATAAAGGAAACGAGCAGCTTTACAACATCTCTGAGCCTCACTCTCAGACCAGACTATTCACGTATTCTGAGTCAAGAGGGGAAAAAAACCTACAAAACAAGAACAAATAGTGCAAAGTATCTCTGGAGATGTTTTTAGAGTGGAAATCAGAGACATCACAATATTTAGATCCTGGATCAATCTTCCACAGACGTTGCAAAAGGCAAAATCCTAAACAGCTGAAAGATGGAGCTAAGCCAAAAGTATTCAACCTGTGACAGCAAAACTCTTGAGTTGGCTGGGGAGTCCCCTTCATCCCCCTTTCCCTGTGAAGGTAACATCTGTTCTTCTCTTTGCATCTCCATCGCTCTTTGGTACGATGGCACAGAGAACAGCAGGCTGCTGTGTCCATTCCCGCTCCATTCCTTCTGGATTAGGGGATGCAGCAGTTCAGCAACCAGCTCCCCAAGCCACAAACTACATTTATCATCATCTTTACACGCCTTTACACAGCTGGCTCTCCTGATGATAATGTGTTCTACAGTTTCCCTTGCTGGCGTGGCTTATGTTAATACTCCATTAACATTGCTAATCAGAGACAGACTTCTGGCAGCATCTCCAGGGGATGAGCAAATGTTGTCCTATGCCTTTCAGTTTAGGAGATCAGACTTTCAGATGAAATCCATTCCCAACATCTCTGATTTCAGCAATTAAATGGAGCTGCAGCATGTGGGAGCTGTTCAATGCTGGATGCATGTGGCTCCTACTGCTCCAAAATAAGACCTTTTATATGCCAGTCCTCAGATATGTGACATTTGGAACTTTTATTCACTTGGGAAATCAAAGACTGCTGGAAAGATGAGATGGATTCAAACCAAAGATAAAAGGTACAGAGGTCCTGAAGGTCTAACAGTGCATGCTCCCAGTTCAGCTTACCCCATCCAGAAATCTATACTTTAGTTTGATCTATTCCTTCTCACATTTCAGGAGCACATCCAAATCCACTTTAGCTTTACAAAAGGAGTCGACTTTTATTTGGATTAAGTAGTCACCGTGGTACATTTGATCTCAAGAAAATGTCTGGAAGTTCTTCTTGTGTTGGTAAAAGGAAAGCAACTGCTCATTAATGCAATTTTCAAGTCACCTCAGATTTTAGGTGGGCTGGCATTCTCTACAGGATTCAGAAAGAGCATAAAATTAACATTTGTCAAACAAAGCCTACACTGTGGAAATAAACTTATTTCCAATCCAAATATCATAAATGAGGCAGAATGAAACACAACTTTTGAAAGAAGATGTGAAGCCTTTATCCTCCCCAACTCCTTCAACCACAAGAAACAGCTGAGCAGGAGGATGATGCAGTTGAGCTAGTGAAACAGTGAGTCTGCTCAGCAAATTTATGCTCTCATTTAAACAGATGCACCAATCCAGTCAAAATTAGGACAGACTTCTTCTCTACTTTTTCCTTTCCTCTCCTCTCCTAGTCTCCCTAATAACACCTCATGCCTTGGTGCCTGAGATGGGAGGCACTTCCATGGCAGCAAGTGATGCCTGCTGCTGCTTCTCAGTGATACAGACACGAGGAAGAACAGCTCAGTTTTAAAAAGCAACTGCAGACCAGTTCCATCTGACAACAAAGCCAGTGCCTGCCCTTCCCCAAAAAACCCCAATTCAATTTACAGAAATAAAAGGAGAACTCATAAACAAACAATGCACATCAGTACCTAAATGATGAAGTGGTACATGACTCACAGCCATTTGGAAAGGCTTCTCCAAAACCCTAGGGAGCTCACCAGAACCTGTTTAGATACACAGCTCAGACATGCAGTAGATGCAGAGTTTATTTCAAACACCTCAAGAGTGTGGCTCCTATGCCCACTCACTTTAAAAGTCTGAATTTCAAATTCAGTTAACGATGTACCACACTCCCTGAAGATGGAGAAAACTGTGGGCATTCGTGCAAGGTCCATGGCACATGGATATGACCTTCAGCCACTTGTTGGAAGTGATTTCTAATGCATCAGCTCATTGCTATAATGATGTGCTTTGGAGCCATTAATTAACTCACTGCTCTCTGAGGAAATTCTCGTCTCCTCCATCATTCATATCTGCTTGGAAGAGCTGCAGACCTGCAAAAGCTACGTGTGAAAGCCTGAGATGTGTGGGATGTAGCCAAGCAGACCGTGGGCAGGTGCTATGAAAACTTCCTCATACAGTGAGTGCCTCAGTGCAGCTCCACCACATCCCACAACACCAGAATGATGCTGCCACAGCAGCTCTGCCAGGCCCCAGAATCACTGCTGCTGGGACATCCCAAATCTCAGCTCTGTGATCTTTGGCTCTCCAGCCTCCTATTCTACCTTAGTGGAAAATGCCAATTAATGGAAGATGAATAAAAATGTAGTGAAAATATTTACTTGTTTCACCTTGGCATAAATTGTCATCTCTCTCCAATTTATTCATTATTCAAGTGTTTTCACAAGGCTGATTATGGATTTTTACCTTCTTGGACTAGAGCTTGTTTGCAGGTAGTTGAATACATATTCTCCATATTCAGTGCCAGAGCATGAATGGAGAGCCAGTCCACAGATACTGCAACCCTCCCCTGGCAGGATGAGACTTAGCTGCTTTGACTGAGGACTGAGACCCAAAAAATAAAGATGATATGTGCCTCCTGTGCTGTTCTACAATATTAACTATTCTTCAGTTCACTTCTGTTTTGTTTCAGCAGCTTCCCTCACTGAGTCATCAGAGAGCAAAATTGCTTCCAAATAATAACCAGCTACATGGAGTGTTGTTTGGCAAGGGAAAGAGCAGAGTTTGACTCTAGATTTACATAAATCTCAACTCACACATTTCAATTGCCAAGTAAAGTGTTCAGACACCTCTTTCTTCAGAGCCAGCACCTTGGGAGTCCACCTTCCCAGCCTGATCTCTGCTTCCTCTCTTTACAGAAGAAACACTCTCACTTATATAACACAGATATCACTTTTGAAAATACTTTCAGCTCAGGAAGGCAATTTTTCCAGGTTAGGACAGTAATGAATGGATTTTAGGCCAACTCAGGTCCCAGACACCCCATTTAATATTGTGGGGCTGCTGCAGGTTAGTACTTCTGAAACCCATAATAGACTGGTCCTGTCAAAGCACATAACATCTCTGGCTCTGACTAACGTCACTGCACGCTCTGGAGCAGCTCTATCCAGTGGAGAGAATGCACATTTGTCAGATTTCCACTGCACTTGTCTCTCTCTTTTGCGCACACAAACGAGTCTTAAAGTACAGATTAATATTTAAACAACCAGGGCTACAAATATCCTCCAACCTTCCTGGGCAAGAAAGTTCTTCTATGGAAAAACAAAGTGGGGAAAATGCACAGAGGGGGAAAAATCTCTTCTCAAGTGGGAATTTACTTTTCATTTCTGCTCCCTTTGATATAACCAGGATTAACTGCATTTCATCCCTTTCTAAAGGACACGTTGGGTCTCCAGCTGTTTTTCCACTATCAGTCCCTGGAGAACAAAGCTTAGGAAGTTAAACGAGTTTGGGAATCTCATCTTCGCTTTTAATTAATTTGAAATGAATGCATGCTAATGACAGCACCACAGCAAGATTGCCAAAACTTTCCCCATCTGTGTTAGACAGTGGTGAACACCAAAGAGCTTGGGACCTCACCAACAGCTTTAACCCTTGCTTGCTGTCACTACAGCCAAAACCTTTGGGCAGAACAGGTTCTGAAGGGTTCATGTACACCATGGAGACATCCTTACTACCTCCACCCCAAGCACAGAAGCCCAGTCCTGCTGGCTGTCAGTGTCTCTGCAGAAAGGATGACAGCCAGAAATGCATCTTGGTGGGTTCAGACTGCGAGGAGCAGAACTGCTGTTTCCCTCTTCAGAGTCACACTTGCAGCTCCTCCTCTTAGCTTTACATGAATTATAAAACTACAAATGCACTTCAAGTCCCTCATGTGGAAACAAAAAAGACAGAAAACAGCATGGTGAACTTATTTTCCTACCATTATTCTCACTCATGGGTGGCATTACCCGTGGCATGTTAGAAGGAAGGTTGTTTGCAAATGTTTAAAGGCAGAGAGCGGGGTCAGGTTGAAACAATGAGTGTTAGGTTGCTCCTGGTGCTGACAAGGTGAGCTACAGCAGGAATGAGTGCTGGGCCAGGGATGCTGGAAATCTGTGTGTGAAACTGGAGGCTGTTAAATCTGAGAACAGCTAACTCCAATTTTGGCACAGAGCTCACAGAGGTTGGGGAAACCATTCTGCAGAGACCACAGCCCCAGCTGTCAGGAGTAATAAAAGCTCAGCTCAAACTGTGATGCAGACATGGTTGAGGGGAAGGACAAGCCGAAAAGTGGACTGGATTTGCTGATCTTACAAGAAGATTTGCTTATAGTCACCCCTGATAAAATGGAAAATAAAACAGGGAGCCTGGCAGGTCTGTACTGGAAATTAAGCCAAATGAGAAGAGAGTGTAATGTGAAAGGAAGAATTTGTACCCATCAATATATATTAAGGGTCTTCAGGGAGGACCTTAAGGACATTGTAGAGGGCAAGGAATGAGTTTAAACAGAGCAGCTCCCACTGTCCCAGTTCACTGGGAACCATTCATCCATCACAGCTCTGGTTGGCTTCTCTCATTTTGAGCCTACAGCTTTGCAGGAATTAGGCTCAGGACACCTATCCTACCAGTGTCTCCTTTCTTCCCTGGAGAGCTTCCGTCTCCAGTCTCCTCCTCCAGACCCCAGTTTGTCCATCTTCTCAGTGTCACTTAAACGCAGAGCACTCCTTGCTGTCCTACAGAGGAAGGCTACCAAAACAACGAGGTTTAGCATGGGAACATGGGGTACAGAGGCAAAGATAACCACAGATAGGAAGGCGGACAAGCAGTTCATTAAGCAAGCTTTGCTATCTGCCTGCTCTGGACCCTGTGTCTGTTGTGTAGTGGAGGAGCCAGATACTTCCAGATATAGGCACACACCGTTTGTAACCATAAACATTTAAAAATACCATGCCCAGAGGAGGCTTTTGTTCAGTTAAGACCTGAGGCATTAACACCAGCGTGGCTGTGATCTGAATCTGTGCAGGTAACTACTCTGAACTCTGAGGTTAACATTAGAGTGCCTTTACAGATGAGGAAAGCAATTACCTCATTTAAATTAAACAAAGATTCCTAAAGCCACTGTTGTGCAATGCTTTCCCTTCTGTAACTGAGCACCAGCATATTTACACGGGGGCTTTTGTGGTTGGGCATAAGTCATTTGCAAGATATTTTTACTGCTTGCAGGAAATCTGTGAGAAAGGATGAGGCAGAATGTCTTGGAATGCAAAGTACCAAGCTGGATTTTAACCACTGCACAACAGCAAATGGGTTATGCTTGGCTTTTTTACTATTCAGCTGGTAGCAATAAAACAGTGCTTGGCTTACTCTTTTACAGAGCCAAGTTCTTTATCTTGAAAGAACAATAGTGAAAAAAAGGCCTGTAGAGGAAGGAGGCAGCCTTCTGAAAAGTCCCCTTAGGACTTCCTCAGAGCTGAATACAGAAGGCTTAACTCCTACACGTCCAGCCCCCTGGCACAGCTCTCCTGGTTCCTCAGTGCACCCAGGGTGGGAAAAGCGACAGTTCAGCCTTGTCTCTGCTGAGGGAGATAAGCACATTCACAGCTCCCCGTCTTAGGGGACAGGGGGGCAACTTCAGCTGCTTCTCAAGGCAGTGCTCAGCCATAAAGTGCAGAGGAAAAGCCCTTCCAGGTGATCAGGGTGAGCAGGTTTGCCTCCGCATTCTGGGGGCTCTCACTGCTGCCTGTGAGTACCTGCCTGCGTCACTGGCAGCACAGGTATCTGCAAGGATGATGATGCTCACCCAGAGGCTCTCATCATAGCATCCACTTAAAGGCAGAGAAGAGACAGGCCTCAACAGCAATGAATAGAAAAGGCTCCTTAAGTAAGACTGATGGTCACAGACAGATCCTCTGGTGCTCTGCTCCGCCAGCTCCCAGATCCGTATCAGCACCACGTACATTATACGGTCGTCTCCCTTCTTGGCCAGGGACACAGCCATGGTTCAGTGTTTTAATTAGCCTGTCTTGGTCATAAAGGCTCGCAGAGAGGAAGATAAACATTATGCAGAAATCACGTTAATTTATAAAATATTCAATTAAAGAAAACAAACAGCATAAACTAAGATCGTCAGAGCGAGATGACAGGGAAACCATCCTGCTGGGAGTCAGCTGCCTCTGGCCTTGGGCAGGCAAATACGGTGCTCCTCTGAACTTCCTGCACCAGAAGGGGCCAGGGAGAACAGGACCACCTGGGAGGTGAAGTTACAGAATATGTCCTGCAGCAAGTGGTTTTGACAGCTCAGCCCAGGGCCCCTTCACCCCTTCAGGGATGAGAACACTTACCTCCCTCTCATATTTTTTTCAAGGCAAGGAGAGGTACACTCCATCCAATTTTCATTAATATGCAGCAAAATTCTGTTATTTTAAAGCCCAATCCCACCATTGCAGTTCAAGTATCTATAACTGCTGAAATGCAAAGGGCTTCTCCCGCACTCACACCAAACGGTGACCCTTGAACCCTGCTGAGAAAGGACTATTTTCTAATAGGCTGTGTGAAATGAGAAAGAGGATGCTGGGAATGAGAGCAGCAGCATGTTCTGCCCCCAGGGTTGGGCACACAGCTGCAGGAGCAGCAACTACATTCAAGGCTGCATCTCATAAAGGAAATGAGGAGTGGAGAAAATCACAGCATTTAGGGATGGAAAGGTCCATTTGCTGTCTTTCCTAGCCCAACAGTGACAGATCCCTCCCCTGTGCTTTGCACTGTGTGTAATGACCCAAGCAACCAGGGCTTCTAGTTACTCTCTCAGGAACAGCTCCACAGCTTCAGGAATCTCCATGACAGCAAAGCTTAAGAGGCACAGCCTGGGTTTACCTCAGTCAAAAAAATGGGGTGGAAACTAGGTTTGAGGCTAAATATTGCCTTTAGCCAGGCTTGTACATCTGGGGTACTTGGGCAAGGTTTGTATCAGACCTCCCACCATTAGTGCTTCACTCAAATTCTTCTTGCCAAGATGCATCTCAGCTGAGAGCTCAGCAGCCATGCCATGGGGACTGGCCTCCTTTCCTGGCAGCCTGTGAAAAGAGTCCCTCTGCACGTGCCCAGGCAGCGACAAAATGATGAGTGGAGGACTGCATGTGCTGCTGGCCCTTGGCATTTCTCCTGCACCTTTTCCCAGCCTTTTTCCTGCAGGGCCATTATTGCTTTCAGGGAGGGGAAGGAGGCAGTGCCCTGTGAGTATTACAAACCATTAAGCCTCGCCCTGGGGAGTGGAGAGACAGGACTGCTCTGGCCTCAGTAAGTTGTGTCGCTATCTGAGATTCTCATTATATCCAATGGAAGCTCTGATTTGTTTCTCAGTTCTCATTTCTCTTTGTACAGAGTTGCCTCTCCTCTTCAAGGCAGCTTTTTGTGGGAGCTCTAGCCTCAAAGGTTCCTTTTTCTTCATGTGTGAATTACAGATGTCACAAACACCTCCGACATAGTGCAGGGTTCCTCATTCAAATGCAGACTAGCTGAGGGGGAAAACAAGTCTTTAGATCTATAGCATCCCCTGGGGATATCAGCATAGGACACATGCATGCCAGTGATAAGCCAAACTAGACACTGGATGTCACCAGCACTCCACTGGAAACGCAGAGGAGGGAGCAGGTATCTGGCAGTAAAAACCTCCACTCTTAAAGCAAGAACTCTGGTTAGCTAAAGGAAGGGTTGGCTGGGCATGAATTAACAAGGATCATCTAACATGATCTAGAACCAGAATAAATCCAGCAAAAGACATCCAGGTGAGGACATGAAGGAAAGGATGGAAGGAAATAGCTATCCTAGCTTGGAAAGAAAAGCCAGACCAAGGATGATGTAGGTCTCCCAGATGGCCACCAGCCCACAAACCATAACAACTGCCAAGGAAAAGAAGTGGTGGGATGGAGAAGGCTGCTCCTCCTCTGGCAAATCCTGAATACCAACGTGCCTTAAGGGCTCCCCAGAAGGGCCCTGCATGTCAGTACAAATAGAAATACCTGCCAGCTAAATGGACATCTCCCAGTGAAGAATGACTTCCAACACACATGAGCACCTGGAATTCCATGCTCACAGAATCCTTTCACTTCCTTTCACCTGACCAAACACTCTTCTAGCCCAAGGCCCTTTGAGAGAAGAGCAACCTTGACAAGATCTCAACCTGGCTGCTGTTCAAATCCCAGTGAGGGAGAAGAGAAGACTTTGGGAAAGACCCAACTCTTTCTCAACCAGACCTTTGCTCTGAGGGACACAGAGAGTAAAACAAGATGCTTGAGGAGAAGAGGGGTTGTTACACACGTAGTATCCCAGACCAGCTGCTCAATCCACAATATCACATTCAAACTATGTCTGATGATTTCTGGAAGGATCCCCACCTCACAAACACACATTGCACAGTTGATCTGGTTGCTTCCTGCAGAAATGACTGGAATTGCAGTGTGTGCAGCACCTTGAGTAGGCATGACCCATGCTGGGCTGCCAGACGTGTGGAGCTCCTGGACAGATAAAAATAGTGGATGTCTTTGATAGTCTGCAGGCAGATTCCTCCAAGAGAGCTTAAGGTTCCAAAATGCTGTGCAGAAACAGGGATTCACACCTTTTTGTGTACATTGACAACATCTCCCTCTGGATAGAAACAGCACAACTGGATGGAAAGAAGCAGCTCAACTGCCTGTCATAGACTCAGCCCTGCCAATAACCAGAGTGGAGTCCCTTATGAGTGGGCTGTGTTTTGGCAGAAAAAGGTGGGATTTTGATCCACACCTCCCTCCCAGCTCTGCAGCAAGGATTTGGGTGGAGGCTGTGAAATACAATGCAAAACTTGGGATGGTGATGGCTTTATTCCAGCCTGGGAAGCAAAGGCTCCCACCACACTTTTCCTGACATTAAGAGCTCCTACTTGGCTACATAATTATACTTCTGTGCCCAAGATGCTTTGTTTGTTGCTTGTTTTAAGATCTCTTCTGTTTAATACCTGGCTTTGCTGGAGCACAGAGGGAAACAGGCACTTGAACTGACTGCCACCCTGCTTTCTCTCTCCATAAATGAAAGCATGGGAGTGCTTCACTGACCTTCTAAATACAGAGGCTTCAAATTAAATTATAACATTGCTGATAATCAGCAGACCAGGGATTAAACTGATTGGGGCCCTGCCAGACCAGATTTAGCTTTCATTAAGTTCTGCCCACAAATCAGACTTACCCATACCCTCGCTCTTGAAGTTATAATGGGCACAAATGCACAGAGGGAGAGCAAAATCCAAAGTACTTTACTGTTTAGAATTCTAATCCTTTCAAGGTGTGGAAATACCTGGGGTCCAGCTACCACGTTGTCTATCCACATCTGCTGTCAGAAGTAAAAACCTGAAAGCAAGTCATTTACATGAGGGTTTAAGAGAGAAATGACAAGAGCAGGGATGTAATCACTAGCACAGGGAAAGTCTGAAAGGAGCTTGTCGATCCCTATGAAATAGAGCAAGAGGCTTATATATATTTTTTTTTCCTTGTGTGTGTAAATTTCCTAAACAGCTGACCTAAATGAGTTCTTACCACGATCAGATAGCCTGGGACAACAGAATAATCCTTCTAATAGGATTACAGGCTGTGCTAAAGGAGACTTCAGGCTTCTCTGCTCTGCATTGTAACACGTACACACACACACAGAGACATGGACCTGGTACCTGTAAATCCAGTTTTCCCCATTCACCCCCTTCATTACCCAACCCTTCTCACCCCACTGTTGTTCTCTCCACAGTTGTTGTAAACTAGTCACCAATATTGGATTAAGAAAGAAGGAAGGAATAAGTCAAAGAGCTGAAATCATAACACTGGACAGATGGAAATGTGGGGAAATTGGCAACCAAAAAGTCTAATTTCACTATCATTCCAGGGTATTGCCTGATGCCAGTCAGCCTTTCCAATGCTGTTCAGCTAGGCAGCATTAAAATCCCTGCCACTGAGATTTAGAGACATCACAAAAGCTGGTGAGGAAGCACAGAGCAATTCAGCAGGAGGCTCCACGGAGCTTTGCAGACCTCCTGGTATGCTGGATCTGTCCAAGCCAAACACCTTAATGGATGTAAACACAGAGTTATAAGCAAACAAAGCAGGAAGATCCACGTCCCAGCTGTGGGTGGAAAGCTGTAGGGAAGTGTGAAGGAGTGTCTGTGCCGTGAGAACAAGAAAGGAAAGCAAAGCACACACACCAAAAGGAGCTATTTCCTAATAAAGAAGTAACTGACTGTGAGCTCCCAGAGAAGGTTGTAGTCAGTAGTGTCTGGTACAGCCTTTAGTCGCATGCAAAGGGATGGAGAATGTGCCTTGTAACTTCAGACTGCCTGAGTGAAACCAATGCTGGTGTGCTGATAACAGCTCTCACAAATACATTTTTCAAAGGTTGCTAAGAAGCACTTAGAGATGGTGCTGGAGAGAATTACCAAAACCACCAGATACAGTGGGGAAAATGCCTGGCTGCAAGGGACTAAGAGAAGCTCAATTCGCTTTATCAAAAAGATAGTTATGGGGGATAACAACTTCCAGCAGGAAAGATCTCAAATATTAGAGAGGTATCTGCTCACACACAGAAAGACATAGTGAGAACCAATGGCAGCTGAAAGATGAAGGCAGATGAACCCAAATGGGAAATCAAACATACATTTGCAATAATGAGGAACAAGAAGGAATGACACGCTCTCTCTCCCTTCCTTTCTCTCTCCCCACCCCCATTTTTTTATAATGCCTTTAAATTAAAACTTGGAAGACACTTGGAATTATCCCTGGGAGGCATCTTTCAGCCAAACACGCTCCTGCAATCAGTGCAGGAGAAAGGAAATAAAAGGCACTGCCCAGCAGTACTGCAGCAAGCAGCCTCGACCAGGTGGATCTCTCTGGACCTGTCTGTGCTGCAGTGTGACTCCATCCCCCCTGCCTTTCCCTGGGGGTGCTGCGAACAGCTGATGCAGGAGAAAGGATATAAAAGGCACTGCCCAGCAGTACTGCAGTGAGCAGCCTCGACCAGGTGGATCTCGCTGGACCTGTCTGTGCACACCTGAGTGTGACTCCATCCCCCCTGCCTTTCCCTGGGGGTGCTGGGAACAGCTGATCCAGGCAAAAACACCCCAGCACAACACCCTGCTGGAACAAATGCATCCTCCTGTGTTGGTGCATGGACAGACAGACAGGTCACGTGCCAGGACAAGTATTCCAGGAACTTGTGCTCATCAGCCAGGCCACCTGCACAGGACCCTCTGCCAACCCCCAGGCAACACCACCTCACCCAGAGATGGAGGAGATGGGCTTCTCCACCTGCCACCAACCAGAACTGCTCCTAAAGAGAGGCTGATTTTTATTTTATTTACTTATTTTTAAAGAGAAAATTGGTTAAAAGTACCAAAACAGATGCTGCATTTCTTTCAGCGTCCTGGACTTCAGTTGCTAGGAACCAAAACGAGATCTCACAGCAAAGCAAAGGGCTGGCAGATGAAAAGTTAATCCCTAAACCATCAGGAAAGGGAAAGAGGTTTGAAAGATTTAGAAGTGACTTGTTGCTTGACCTGGAAAGAAGATGCTGGAGGCCTGGGTCAGCAGCTCTCCTGGGCCTGTGATTGAGTAGGTGACATAATACAGATGACTGTGACTGAAAATTAATTGATGTTACATCCCTTATAAATCTGGACTACCTGGCCAAAGCATAATGCTCTCAGAGTGACTGAGAACCGCTGAAATATTTATAAGATTGAGATATTACTTTGGCTTAGCTGGAGCAGAGGATTAACTTCATCACTCCCTCCTTTCTCCTACTTTCTCCTAAAAATATGAAAGCTGCTACAAAAGAAGGAAGCAAAACTTTCCAGTATCCAGTTGAACAACATGTTATTTTGAAATCAGAATGAATTTCATTTTTTGGAAGTATGAAATCCCTGTGACACACACACACACACAAAAAGATATATATGTCTATATATCCCACACAGAGTGCCTGCACTATATAACTAAAACACAGGCTGGTTCCCCTCATCTCCTTCACAGAACTGTACACCTGACCTCCCTCAGTAGCAGGACCATCCTAATTCCTTTTGAAGGGGAAGACTACAGGAAGGTCTGGAATCCTTTTTCAGATGCTGCAATAAGCCATTGAACACACTCATGTGATTGAGGTTGCTCTAAATACTATCAGATACACAACAGTGAAAAGCTTGTCCCTGAAGCTGACCCATCCTTTGGGAAGTGTAAATGGAGCAAGAGGACATTCATCACTGCCAAGAGAAGAAAACTGCTGGAGCCCTTTCCACAGCCCATCTGCTGGGTGAACCAAGGGTCTAAAAGATGAAAAGATCACAGAAATCCCTGCAGGCTTCAGGCCTTTCTTTTAGAGAGCTTCATGCTGGAGGGATGGCAGGAGAGAGGCCAGGGGACCTGCAGTGATAAGCAACCCCAGGAGGAGGAAATTAGGAGAGAGGAAATGAAGAGAGAAGAAAACAGGTGGGGTGGTGAATGAAGAAAATCCTGGTGGGAGCAGGAGCCTTCCCACGTGCTGGTGGTGTGGTGCAGCACCTTAACCCCATGTCCCTGAGCTGGTCCCCACTTCATGTGCCTCTGCAGAGCAGACCTGAAGTCTCCATCTCTCCCTGGGCATCCCCTGCTGAGCTCACACACTGAGCATTCCCCGCTCACTCATACAAGCCACGCTTCTCTCTGGTTTCAGCACTAATTATGAAAATACCTGTACATGATGGTCTCTTTAAGATGTTTTATTATTATATTTATGTTGAAAAAGGAGTTTTCACAGCTATTTCCCTGTTACTGTGCTCTGCCCAGCACTGGGCATGCAGAGAGCATCCTGCAGCCTGGCCAAAGGCCAGCAGCTCCCTCCTCTCTGGCAGCTTTGAACCCTGACAAGACAGCACCTCTCACCTTGGAGTTGCTGGCTTTTCAAGAGCTTTTTTTCACCATGTTTCTCTATGCAGACACACAGAACTGCAGCCGATATATTTACCACTCACCCAATATTTATCATTGGGAAATAAGGGATATTTTTCTCATGGACCAGGGACTAAGCAAGAAGAGGAATTGCTCAGGGTCTAAAGCACATCTGGGTCTCCACCCTGGGCTGCTTGAAGTGCCAGTGTCTGGCACCTACATGGTGGTAACAGCTGTGTTATTGCACTCAGAGGTAACTAACACCCACTTTTAGCTCTGACTTTTCTCACCAGCTCTTGGTCTCATGAACCACAGCCCTGAGCTAAATAAAAGTTTAGCCTATGCTTGCTAATAGGCCTAAGGTTTTGGAATGGTCCTACCACCCCCTTATCAATGGCAGTGGCTAAACTCAGCACAAGGAAAGGCACAATCTCATTTCTTGTTGTGTAACTGGGGAAGAAGTCTGGTACACTCTCATCCACACAATATGAATTTATCCCAAACCCAGATCTGCCCCTCTTCCTCGTTCCCCAGCTTTTTCCACCCCCATCATTTCCAATGAGCAGCCAATGTGCAGCCAAGAGCCAGGACAGACCTGGTCCTTTTGCAGCCCTCATAAGCCCCAGGATCCTTTCTGGTGGCTCCAATCAGTAAGAGGTCAATCACAGGAAGAGTTATTGTCAAAATATCCCTTTTTCCATTGTCTGGGGCTCTTACACAGCTCAGAGCCACACAAAAGCTGCTGGCTGGGAGGATGACAGTGCCAGGTGAAAAGCTGTCCTGCTCCTCTGTGTGATGGGCTCCACGTCCAGCAGGATCAGCACTTCAATAGCGACGCAGGGAATTTTTAAAGACATTTGTTTATCATGGCCATGTGCCACCACTTCATTGCCTGAAAAGCCCAGGAGGGCACCTAAACACAAAATCTCCCAGGGAGTGACAGTCAGGGCAGTCGTCAGTTGGAATTAAACAGACACCTTCAGTACAGATGGAAAGGACTACAAAAGAAGCATTAAAAGAGCAGTTACATCCCTCTCTCACCCGTGGTACCTGTTTCAACTGCTCAGGCTGTCATTAGGGACTGCCACGGGGGACAGTGTCACAAAGGAGCAGCACAGACAGGCACAGCAGAGAGCAGCTCCTGCTGCTCCCATGCTGCAGCAAGGAAAGCACCCACAGCAGCACAGGGCAATGGGGCACAACTGCAGCTACACCTGCATCAGTCAGAGACCTCCCTTCTTCCCTGGAGGTGATGGTAAAACGTGGGGAAGGAGGGTGCCCAGTTTAAGACAGGATAGGAACTATTGTAAGCTCGCTTTGGGATTTCTCTCACAGTTCCAAAAATGCACCCGTTCCCAGTTGCTCTTGTTGGGAAAGACATGATGGTTTCAGCTTCTGACTACAGCTTTTAAAGCCAAAATTTTAAGTCCACACTACTTCTCCAGAGAGCTGTCCACCCACCCTACCCCAATTTGTCAGTATTATTTTCCAAGATAAATCAAAGACAGGAAAATAATTTTATAGCAAATTAGAGCTTTCCCCCTCCTCCTCTACTGCTTGGATGGAGAGGAAAACACCAGAAAATTCTGAACTGTCCAAATGAGAAACATATTCCTCATACAAACACTCTGGGATGGTTTAAAGCAAGGAAAAATCTTCAAAACCTGCAGACTGTCAAAACTCCTCGCAGAGTCATTTTGACAAGCTCAAACCAAAAACCCTGTAAGGTTCACTGCCCATTAATATTCTCGGATGATTCCTGTCTTTATTTCATTGTCACCAAATGCAAATATCAGTTCTTCCAGACATTATCATGTTCTGTAATGAACAGAAAAATAAAAAAAAGGGAGGTAGAAAAATAATCCGAATATCCAAAATCTTGCAAACGAGCACTCAATCTGCCTATAACTAGATTTTCTGAGTTCATCATCCTTCCTGACAACTCTGCACAGATAAACAAAATGCATTTTCACTGTTTTGCACAAGCAATATTGCACACAGTGAAACAAAGCTCATGAGGGCATCTCCCCCTCCAGCTTTTAATATTGCATACCTAAGCTTGTCCAACCAAAATGGACAGGGAGCCAATGTCCCTGCAGCAGAGTCACAGGGATCCCCCAGAGGGATCTTCTCATCCAGGTTCATTTCTGGCTAAGAAAACATCCAGCAAGTCCCACCAGCTCATCTGATCCCATGAGTGCTCCTGGAAGGGCCCTGCTTTCTGCACAGCCCTGTTGCATCACCTGGAAATATTTATGGAGAAGAACAGTGCTTTTCCCAAATGCCTGAGTCACTGTGAAGATCTATGCTTTGCAGTCCCCGGTATTTTTAGGCAGTGGATGGCTGCAGGATGGACCAGGAGCAGCACATGTCCCCCCTGAGCCACTGGCCTGTGCTCCCCTGGGAGGTTTGGCTGACAGCCTCAGACAAAGCATAGATCAGCAAGGCTCTGCACTCCCGTGACACTACATCAATAAATGTGCAGCTGAGACAAGGAAGTGCAGGGACATAAATATATATGATTAGATTCCCATTGGTTTGAAATTTTCCCCACACAGTCTGCCTCTGGGCTGCACCTCCCCAGCTCAGTTGGAGCAACACTGTCAGGGCTTTGATATATTAAAACCAGGAGGTGTCTGAGTGCACTCTAATCCTCTTCACATGGCTCATTTTTAACCAGGCTTTCTCAGAGAAGCCATCCCAAGGACACCTCCTCCAGCTGAGTAGGGGGACTGGCATGTCCGCAATGCACCAGTGATGGAAAACAGAGGGAATTGTGCAGAAAAATGCCTTTTTCTCTCTCTCTTCTCCCAAACACCACCCATGACTGACTGCTGCCACTGCAGCTCCAGCCCATTTGTGCAAACACTAGACCCTGATCTGTCTGGGAAGAGACACTGCCTCGATGCTGCAGGAACATATGGAGATTTCACCTGGAAGAGCAGTGCATAAATAAAACTGATAAAAAGTTTTAGGACTTGTGGAACGTGCATAATGTGCTTTATCAGAGATATCAGCTCCCATGCTTAAACACTGCCAGTGGCTGCCAGGGGAAAAAAAAAAATGAAAGGTCTCTTATAAAATTATTATCCTGTCACTTAAGTCAACAGCAGTGATACCACGATAGAAGCCAGCAGTTATGTCACATTGTTTTATCACTGTAATTACATCAAGAACACAGTAACTGTCTGTGAGAGATAAGATGATGGAAACAGCTCTGCTGAAGCTTCCTGTTCACAGTGCTGGGATTTGCAGGCTGGTTTGGGGTTTGGACATTACATTCAATTACTGTCCTTGAGTGCTGAAGAGCCATGTCAGTGAAGAAATACAACCAGAAAGCTCCCCTGGCTCCTCCTGCTGCAGGTGGGGTTGTAGGAGTTATCAGGGTCAGTCCTGAGGATCACAAAGGACCAAATTAATGGAAATTGGCCTCTGGAGGATCCCTGGGTTTCACAGGCTGCTCAAGCTCCTAAAAAAGTACAGCAGGGTGACAAGAACACTCCCACAAATTGGTGGAGGAGAGGATGCAGCCACATTTGCTGAGCAGGAATCGATCGACCTTTCCCCAGGCAGAAGGGATATATACTAGAAAAAAACATTCTGTAGGCTAAGAAAGGACTTGGCATGAGAAAGGTAAGCAATTCTGTGCAGCTTGTAGAGTTGCAGGAAAAGGCACTGAAAACTCTTCTGCTGACCCCAAAATGACCTGCAGTCCTTGATCTCACACTCATGCAAAGTGGCATAATCCCTACGGACCCCACTAAATTCCCAAAAAACTGACACCCTCCAAATCCTTCCTTCAAACTGGTAAATTCCTTATGCATCATGAGGTTGTCACTATTTGATGTTTTTTTTCCATCCCACTTTCCCCTTTGCTCAGGAATATAGTGCAGTGAGGTTCCTTCAGAAAGCCAGAATACTCCTTGCTCCTCTATCATGCCAGAAACTCACCTGTTTCTGTCCCTCTTTCCCATGGATTCTGTGTTTATTGCACGTTGTTCTGAGGCAGCACTGCAAACAGCCTGCAGTACAATGGAGCCTGGGAAGCTGCAGTTGTGGCAGTTTCTGATTGTCAGGTGAAAAAACAATAGTGAAAACAAATAATAAAAATGACCTTCAGAGACTAAGTAGTTGTGTGTTTTTTTTTCATGGAAAAGACAAGCTAGGTTACAGATATTTGTAAAAAGAGAGAATGTGACAGACTGTCCCCAAACCTGTTTTCCCACCATCCCAATGTCCCTCTTACTCAGAAATGCATGGAATCATACAGTTCTTAGACTTTCCCACACTTGGACACACAGGATTCAGGCAAGGAGTACATACAAAACTCCTCCTGCATTCACTGCAAGTGTGCTTTGATTTCCTCTGCTTACAGCAGGGAATGACCCTCACCATGGCATTGCCTGTTATTCCAGAGCCACTGCTTTTCAGGGCTGGCTGGACCATGACAACACCTCAGTTCCCTACAGAACGAGCACTTTTCAGCACTTCATTGTTGTTATTGCAGGCTGCAGAGAAGTCCTAAGGGAACCTCAGTACTCTAAGATGGATGCAGGGACCATCTTCTCTGCCAGACAATGCAGAGGAAGATGATGCTGGGGAAAACAAAACTGTTTATTGTTTACTACTCTTCCCACAAAAGTTTGAAATAAAATATCCTCTTGTCTGCAGCCAAGAGCAGCAGTGCTGTTAAGGATGATCCCTCATGCCACAGAACTTTATCAGGGTAATTACATCAGGAACAAGTTTACCATTTGAGAAAGAAGAAAGATTACAAGAAGCAATCCACCAAAACAGCTGCAGTGTCACAGCTGAGAGATATGCAGAGAAGAGAAATGCATTACACAGGAGCAGTTGAGAATGAATTCCAGGTGGGAAGGGCTGAGTGTTCATGGATTTTGTTTAGAGCACTGAGGGGAATGATGCTGGCAGCCACATGATCCTGCAAACACAGGATTTTCATTTGCATGTACAACTTTTGCTAATCATGCAAATGGGTTTCCAGAGGGCCTTCAGAGAAATATAGATTCACCTGTGGCTTTTTCAAGATTCCCAAAGAAATTAGCCTAATCAAAGTCCCTGACACAGGCTGGAACTGGCATGGATCAAGAGAAGGCTGCTTGCATGTCCCTTGACATCTCACATTAACTGCACAGCCATCAGCCTGAATGCTTGACCTGTCAGCAGCTCAGGGAAAGGACTTCTGCTGTTTTAAAGCCTTGTGGAAAGACACAGGGGATGCTAAATTGAGATCTTGTGTGGAGCCTGTTGCCAGTATGGCAGGAACAGACACCAAGGAGAAAACATCCTTGTCCACAGAGAAGGGTCATGTGTCACAAGCAAAAATACCTTAACTTTTTTTCTTTCTTTTTGACTCATCAAAATCTTGAGGAGGAGCATCACATCACCCTCCTGAGAGAAAATGAAGGTCATTACAGCCATTACCATTAAAGTGCTAAACTCCCAGCAGCAATATCATTTAAGGCTGTTTCCTCTACCCTGGAGTCACTCTGGTGTCTTGCCCATCCCAGAAACCTGCCCTGCTCACCTCGTGTGACCTGCCAGGCATGTGCTGAAAGAGGTATTGTGTAGGAGAGAGATTTGGGGTGAATGGCTAAGAGGGAAAACACCAAAACAACTGAGAAGGAGCAGGATGAGAGAGCACAAATTACTGCTCTCACAGGGAGATGTCCCTTCACACAGGTGATGGGTTGGACAGTCATTTGCAGGGCATGTGCCCTCACCTTCCTGGCACAGGCCTGGACAAAATTGTCATACAGCCTGCAGCAAATCATCAGCCCAGTGATAAAGATTGCCCTCTTTTCTTTATGCCAGCCCTGACCTAACTCTCTAAGCAACTCTAAACAACACACACACATCAGTCAGCAGACTCCAGCCTCACCTGCTGACTGCTGTGATCCTGGATCCTTTCCAGACCAGCTCCAGGCCACAGCACAATACAGAGAAAACACCCATTGCTGGGGAAACTGTACTATTATTGTGACAGATGTGTTCACTTATAGCCCTCCAGCTTGATATTTCCATGGTATCTCTAAACACTGGTCAACCAAGGATTCCCAGCCCTTCCATACTCAGTGCCCAGGAACGCTCCCTGCCGTGGGATACATCCTAATCACAGCTACAAAGACTCATCCCCTCTGATCTTCAAAGCACTTTATCTCAGTGCCTAAGAAGAGCTCAGGGTGTGCAGATGCATGCATTCACTTCTGCAAAAGCTGCATCTGGAGGAAGGCACAGAAACACGGAGCTCCTATGTGATAGAAATGTCACTGCACTGAAAGCTGAGCCAGGGCCCAGTTTGCCCAGGAAAAAAGCCCAACAGCCATTTCATCCTCTCACTGGGAAGCCTTTGTTGATGCTATTGCAAGTAACACTTTGATAGTTATGAGAAAGCCCTTCAAAGGTGTTCTAATTGGTGGTAATAACTTCTAGATGCCCAAAGAAGTTGGTAGAAAAACAGAGAGGTTAGGAATAGAGTCGGACAGGTGGGAGGAAAGTTTTAGGGGCAAATTGCAAAGGACAAATATTTTGCTTTGGTTATTGCATAACATTCTGTTTAAAAATCATCAACAGATGAAGGAAAGTGCATTCTGCATGTGTGTAGAAAGTCTGCTCCCCAGCAGGATGGCTGCAGTGTTCATTTATTAAACACATTGTAGACTGAAGTAGGATGTTACACCATGTGTAAAGTTGAGAGTGTAAAACACCAGCAGCTTTCAAAGTCATTTAAGAAAAGGTATCCATGATAACAACAAAATGAAGATGAGACACCAGTTCTCTAACAATCTAGCTTCCATTATGGTACCCTGCCCCAAAAAGTAGTTCCCCCACCTCTGTTAGCAGACCACTGCTATAGCTGTGGCTGGGTTCAGGTGAGAGCTAAAGCTCTTCCAAAATCCTGATGTACCCTGAGGGACAGCTCAAGGGCTGGGGCTTTATCTCCATGCCTATATTTCCCATACAAATGCTCACCAGTGTTTCTAAGGGCTCATCACCTCCAGTACAGGGCTGTTGGACCATTGGGCAGGTGCTGCTTGCTGGGGCAGAGGGGAGAGCAGATTTTCTGCAGAATTTTTTTGAGTGGCAAGGGAAGAACCAGTCACCGCATGTGCTTGTAAAGCCATCACTGTGTTCACCCAAGCATTCAGATGGGTGAACACTAAAGAAATGGATAAACACCTGCCACAAGAATGGTTTCTACTTCTTCAAAAAAATCAGATCACTCTAACACAGCAGAGGCTCCATTGCAGACTAAGTTACAGAAACACCAGGACATCAGGGTCTCTGCTCTGCCTGCATCTGTCTGTGAGGGACAGATCCAAAGTTTATGAAGTCTTCCTTGTCTTCAGTGCTTTCTATCTCAAGCACTTATCTTCTATAGTCCATTGAGCTTGTAAAAACAATGTCATATCCCTCATAACAACATCACGTGGACTAACCAACACTGTCCTGACAGCCTCTGGTCAGGGCCCAGGCAGGATGACAATATGCTTCCCATGCACATCCTTTGACAAAAACAGAAGCACTCAGTACTCAGGGCTTTCAAGCTGATATTTTCACTCTAGCTTTAATCTCCAAAATCAATTAAAAGCAAAGCAAATAAACCCAAGAGATCATCTCCCCCTCACCCTGTTTCTTTCAGCTTCACAGGCAGGAGAAAATATTATCCTTCATGATATCACATTGAAAGCACGTAGCACAGATGGCTGTCACTCAGTCATTAAGTGCAGTTTTGCAATTCCACCTATCACTCCATGAACCAGGATGATTTGTGCATACTCAATGCATGAGCAACATACAGGAGCCATCCTGCATGAAAAGTCATTATAGATAAAACAGCCAGATCCCTGATAAGGCTTCAAAGGGGCTGGGAGTGTATTGCCTCCAAAAACATTGCCAGTCCCTCCTGAGATAAGTCCTGCTTGAAGCTGACTTGCACCCAGGCTCAGCCAAGCTCGCCTTCACACTCCAGAGCTCTGCTTCTGGCTGCTGTGGCCAAACAAACAATCTGTCTGCAAAGCAAGGATGTCTGAACAGGGCAGAGGGAGAGCCCTTACAGCAAAATGCCTCTTGGGTCACACACCAAACAGACTTTTGTGAGCACCGGATGCAAAGGCAGAGGTTGCCAGAGCTGGTGGATTTCCACCTGACACTGAGCTGAGTCATTTTGCCTCAAGTCTTCACCTATGGGTGGTGCCAGGCACCATCTCCTGGGTAGTTTGCATGCAATGCTGCAAGACAGCAGTGTTGAGTCATCCCATTCATTGCACCTTACGCTGTGACCAGCCTGCTGAATTTTTTATTTGTGTGGATGCCTGTCCAATGAGTCTGTGAGTCACCACTCACAGAGAGCTGCCAGCCCCAACTACGAGGAGCATCTCATCCAAAAAGATGAAGTCTATTTCTTGCTGCAAGAGAATGATCAACTAAACCTCATTGCATATCAAGTGCTGGAGGAGAGAGGAGTGTATCACAAGAAGGTTGATAGCAAAGCTTCTGTTTTGTTGGCATGTTTTATAAGAAACCATAATAATTCAGCAATATTTTAAATATCTGATATTTTATGAAAGGAGCCACAGTAACAAAACTCCCATCCTCCTTAACACATCCATAACACATTTCTGAGCATTCCCTTAAACCAGAGCCGCAGAGACACCAGCTTGTTAATTATATTAAGATAAAGGGGAAATTTGGCAATTAAGCTCCCATTTTTTGCATATGTCCCTGGTAGGCTTCTGATAGCTCTGTCTGCTGCCTGAAGGCAGCATTCCCCACACGAGGTTTCCTAGAGACCTGCTGCTATGACTAAGCCTTCCATCACTGCCGTGTAATCATGAGCTCACACCGGGAGGTAAAGCTGCTCAGGCTGTGGCCGCCATTGTGACTTGAACTTTTCTCACAGAGCATCTTAGGATGAGTTTCTCTGCTGCTGAAAGCTCAGCAAAGCAGATTTTAATGACTCTGCCAGCTGGTGGAATTTTTTGGCCCTTCATCTAAGGGAGGTGATTCTCAAGGACCTGTATGTGTGTGTTGGCTCTGGTGGTTGCTAAGGCTTGATCACTGGAACAGGAGAGGAGAGAGAAAAGAGCAAAGCCAGTAATTTCATTCTGCTCACACGCACACCGACCTCCCTGAGCACACATGAACAAGCAGTTAAGTGTCCAGCACATGCTGATTCCACTTCTGCCAGCACATCCCTATCCAAGTTTAATTCTGAGACCATAAAAGTGACCTGAGTACGGTATTTAAGTAGTACTGTACATTTGCCAGCAAAGACCAGCCAAGCACAGAGGGCAGTTTGGGCAAAGAAAGATCCCCAGTAGGGACGGGACACAGCAAAACCCCTCCCCTTTTCTAGTCCCTACCATGTGCTTCCCAATAAAAGAAAGCAAACTCTTAACTGAGGCAACAGGGCTTCAGTGAAATCTGAGCCAAAGCGATGCTTAAACCTCTCCACATCCCAATAACACTAAAGACTTGTTGACTGTGTAATTCCACATAAGGTTTCATGGTTAAAGCATCAGCAGCATGGTTTGTTTCACCCGCCCGGCAAAGCAAAACGTTGTTTCTCGGTTTGTTACCTCCACCCAAGTGCCAACCCTCACCAACAGCTCAGAGACAGGGAAATGTTCCTTTCATTACTGCAGAGTATTCCCCAGACAAACACATTACCTTACCTCAAACATTATTTAAGCATTTAGCTAGTTGCATCTTTTGTCTGTGTGTGGAAGATTGACTTTTCCGCTGCTTAGATGAATTAAATGGCTTTTGCTCCTCTTCCTGCCCTCCAAATCCTCACAAGCAAATAATCATGTCTCTGAAGAGCCCATATTTTCTGTTAGTTTCACCTGGATAAATTCTGAAGTTTGAAGCTTCTCCTGAAATCTGACCTGAGAGACAAGTGGCAAGTGAGGCTGAAGAGAATGTAGGAAAAACAGGCTTAATTAAACGAACTTGGAAATATCAAGCATCATGATCAGAAGGTGAGATTTATTCTTTTCTAAAGATCAGGAGAAAGACGATGGAGGAAGTAAAAGAAGAGATAAAGGCTTTTGGTATTGAACAAAGCAGCCATCAAGAGGCCCAACTAAATTTTCATTATACCTTGATAGTAACTATAAAAGGAGAGGGAATTCACCATCCCAGAATAATGAGGGAAAACACTCAATTTGAATTGTCCATAAATACCCTGTGCTTGGAGGCTTTGCACTTCTCAACATTTAAATGGCAGTTTAAAAGGAAAATAAAGACATGAAGGAGAAGGGAAGAAGTACCCTTAGGGAAAAAAAAGCAGGAAAACAAAGATCTTTGTATCCATTCGATTTGATGTAAGCATTTGCCCTATCAAGAACTAATTAGCAGTGGAAAAATAAGCATTGGGATGCCTGTAAACTGGTGGTTTGTTACAAGAACCATTTATTACGGTGAGATTTGACTACATTACAGCCTGTCAGGCACAAGCCTAATCCACCACCTTGGTGCTGCACAGGCTGCTGCTTCCAACAGGGTTCAGACGTCTCTGCTCACTCGAACCCAGTGGCACTCGAGAGCCCCTGCTGGGATCAGGGGAGGTGCACAAAGCTTTGTACAAAAACTCCGCAAGGAGCACTCCTTGTTCACCAGCAACCAGCCAAACAGGCAAAGGAGACAAAGGCAGGAGGAAAAGTATCATGATCCCTATTTCTTGTACAAGGAACTGAGCCACAGAGAGGTGAGTTTGTGCTTGGAGCTCGGGTGTTTTGTCAGTGATACAGCCAACGTGCCTTTCTTGTTTACCTGTACATCTAGGAGGTCCTGATGCCTTTGTAATTCCCAGGGTTAACTGCACAGGCTCCCAGGATTGTATTTGTTCAGATTTAACAGCAAGCAGCAACCCCAACACCCCCACACTCACATAATTACCACACCGCAAGTGACTGTTAGTTAAATCAAAATTGAAACACACCAGTGACATCTAAACAAATATACAAGCCTTTGTACTCAGAGCAGAAATGAATCCTTAAATTGATCTCCAACTCTGTCCATCTTAAAATTGTCTCTGAAAGACAGCTCTTGCATCCTGCTGCCCGATGGGGAGTAAAACTGTGCTGTTCTGGGATGTGCTGAGCAGAGATTTTCCAGCAGTCACCTACCAGTTACCCACCAGGGGATCACATTTTCCCAGTCTAAGCATCTCTTGGGGAGCATCACAGAGTGGGACAGGCTCCATTTGCAGGTTTCGGGACATTTTTGAATGACAGGTCAGACACAGACAGCGATCTGCATCTTGTCTGTGAACTGTGATGCCTCCAGAGACACACCATGGTACAAGGCAGCTTAAGGGCAGCTTTGAATTTAATGCATGAGAATGTCCTGCTCAACCTGCTTGAAGGAAAAAGCCTCTCCTCTCTCATGTAAGGACACAAGGAGCTACTTGACCCTTGCAGGAGGCCCTCCTATAAATCAGGCTCTAGCTGACATGTTGTGTGGTGCAAACAGGCTCTTTCGCCATGACTTGAAACAGGGCCAAAGTCATCAGACTTAAAAGGGATGAAAAGTATTTCCTCTGTAGTAGATTTATTCTTGATATATCTCCTCACAACCTTCCATTTCATTATATTTGCACCAAGCAGTTCTCCCTCAAGAGTCTCAGCTGCAGAACCCATGTAAGGAAACAAATCTGTCGCTGGACTCATCTATGCTGATGCTTGCAGCTAATTCCTTCCTCTCTCCCACGTTGTTTGAGGGACAGTAAAATAGCCCTCGAGATCCTGGAGGTACATTTCCCACCAGGAAAAGAAAGAGAACCTTTGCACAAAGCTCAGCCCAGGACACATGAACCAGCCCTCCTTTCACAGTCTCTAACCACATCAAAAGCTTCACACGACTGGGAATACCCCAGGAGAGCTGATAGGTCTAATAATCAGCCTCACCTTTCTTGCAATTACTGGAGGAGGCAGGGGCTCTTATCAAACTCAGCTCTACCTTATCACCTCCTCACTGCCTCCCTCCTGCTTCTGACATCCTCTCCTGGAGGTGTTTCTCTGTCAGCTTCTCGAAGCCAGATACTTCACAGACCTAATAGGAGCAGACAAACAACGTCTCAGTCTGAATGATTAGCTGATAATCACAGACATTGTCTTTGCCAAGTTTTTTGAACAGAGAAGCCCAGTTCAGCCTCCCTTCACCCCAGCATCCCTCTGCCAAAGCCCACAAATCACATCAGTGTTAGGGACGGGTGAAAAACAAAATCCGGCTCATATTGTCTGCCATCAAAAAGCTGCTAAATAATGCAAAGAAATGAAAACAATTTGGTTTGGATGATTGATTACAGGGAAATTGCTCATACCTCCAAAACGTGGCACTTCCAATCACATCTTTGTTTCATTTGTCAGCAAGGAAATTAAGTTCCTCTGCTGGCACTGGGCCTGTGCTGTCCTGTTAGCTGCCTTTGGCACACTGCATCCCTTTGCAGCAGTTTCTTGTCCCTCTTTGACACCTCACCTTGCCCCACCTGAGCTGCCAAGCTGTGACCCTCTGGGCCATGAGGTTTGGCTCCAGTTTATCAGACTAGAGTGGCTCAGCTCTTCATTGAGGCAGTTCTCCCAGCTGCTCACATTAGCCCCAAATAGCACTGACCCAATCAGCCCTAAGTGCAGCCTAGGAAAAGTCAAGAGGACACCCAGCAATTGAGGATTTGCAGTTGTCTCCAAGAAGGTCTTCCCAAACTTGGAATTCCCCCATTCACCTTAATGCAATTATGTAGTTTTAAACAGAGACTTGACCTTCGGATCTTGAATGGAATGTCAGTAACTGCCTCACAGATGAAAAAGCAGAGGGATGAAAAAGCCACATTTGTGTCAATAAAGAGCAGAAAACAGTCCCACTGGCACAAAAAAATACTTCTCTTCCTCTCAGCTCCTAAAATCCAGCAACAAAAGGGATCTCCTAGTCCTGCACTGTGCTATGACAGGCAGTAGTTCTCTGTATCCTTTGAATTAATTTAGCAAGCTCTATTTTAAAAACAAGTTCTGATTTTTGCCTCTAGCATTCCCATTATGAAAGGCTGTTTCAGAACATTGCTGTTCTGACAGTTCAAAACTTTCTTTCAATTTCCTGCCTAATTTATGCCTGGCCAGTTTTATACTCATGTTGTTACAGCAGTGCTGTTCTTTGGTTTAAAGAGTTCCTTCTCCTCCTGATGTTTGCTCCACAATGATATATGAAAAGAACTGCCACATAAGGCACGTTCAACCTAGTTTTACCACTAAAAGATGAAGACTTTATCTATTTATAGATGGGGTTTTAACTCCTCGAGGAAATGTCTGTGTTTTATATTGTGCTTAATTATAGATACATATGGCAGAAAGGCATTCTGTGGGATCAAATATATTTAAATAACTTAAATAATAGTTGTTTGTCAAATATACTTAAATAACAGTTGCTTGTTTAGCCTGCTCCTAAAACTCACTAGGAAAGAAGATACCACATCATTCCTAGGCAGCCTGTTTTAGGGTTTTACCTCTCTAGGGATTAGAGGGGTTTTCCTAATAAACATCTTAAATCTTCACCATGAATTCAATCACCTTCTTTTTCTTACAGCAGTGACCGTGCAGAATGACTCACCATCAGCTTTTTTATAAGTACTTCTGTGAGGAAGACTGACTGATCCCATTTCCATAGCTTCTCTCTTAAAATGAACTGATGTGGTGCCTTCAATCTTTGTCCACAGGACTTGTTTGCCTGACCTCTTATCATTCACTTGATTTGTTGTTAGGCTTTTCTTCACCCTGGGCTCTCCAAATTCCTTAATGGGTGTAGATAAAATTCCACATCAGTTCTGGACACCCACACTTGACTGAAGCGCTGTCAGCCCCAAGCAGGTTGTAATCATTGCCTCACGAGTCTGGCAAAGAGCACTCTTGTTAATACAATCTTGGATACAATGAGGTGTTTTGCAGCAGCCTTGCAGGGTTGATTCATATTCTACTTGTGAACCAGAGCAACCCCGTCCCTCTCCAGATGCCTCATTGTGTATTCCCTGTTTTGTGTTTGTGTATTCTGCTTTGCCTGCCCCAGAGGAGTGCTTTGCACTTGTCTTAATTTCATCTCTTTTGCTTTCAGGCAGGATCTCTCATTTGTAAGGATTGTTGTAAGGGCTGAGCCTCCCTCTCAGGGTCCTGTATTTACCTGGCACAATGACAGGCAGTATTTAAGACCCCTGAACCAGGCAACCTGCCCTGCCAGCACAGCTCAGCCAAGATACGGATGCAATCTCCACAGCTAGTTACATTGCTCTTCCAATATTATTGTTACTAATATTCAGTAAACTTTTCTTATTCCTGATCTTTAGAGATTATTTCCCCCAAAACGACCCATGTACCATCTATGTGGTACCTTCTAGGCAACATCAAACACCATTCCATGAGATCCACCTCTCACATCTCCCACCTGAACCTTCCCACCTGCCACACAAACCTCCCCTTACTCTCTGACCCTACTGACCCTTGCCAAAACCCTAAATCAGCCACAGCCTTGATGTAGGAGCTTCACTTCCCCAAAGCAGCTGTGTGACACTTCTCAAAGCTGGAATACACCAATGCACACTTTAACATAAGTTTCCTCTTAAGCCAGATTAAATCAAGGGTCAGGGAGCAAGCTTACATTCTAGTGATTGTGTCCCCACAGCACAAGGTATTCTCCTGCTCTGCTTCCTAGGAGCCTTCAGTACCTCTCTGAACCTGAGTGCCCTCCTTCCCACATCCAGCAAGATTGGCCAGGGCATTTAAAAGCTCTCAGGAGTCCCCCTGCCTACACTGCCCTGGGCTGAGTATGAGGTCTCCAAAAAACATCCGTGTAACAGAGAGCACTCCAAGAGAAGGAGCCCTAGGCCCAGCCAATGCCTTGTCACAGAAAAAACCCCTCTGCATAATCCCAGTGGCCAGGGAAAAAGTAAAGTAAATGCTTTCACCACCCACCCACTTTTGTCTGCTTTGTATAAACCCAGTTCTCCCCTCCCTACCACATCCTCGCTCAATTTTCACAGGAGGGACAGAAGCCTTTAAAGCTGATAAGTTGTAAAGAGCAAAACCTTCTAAATACCATTTTCCTGAAGGACATGGCATTGTCCTGGCATGCTTCCACCTAGGGATTTTCCATCACAGAAAGGTTAGCACCCATGGCACTGTGCTGAGGGGCAATCCAGGCTGTGTACGAGGCATGGAGAGGCTGCCTCATGTTTTGGAGGCATGAAACCAGCAGAAAGCTGCTGAGGGCCCAGCTTACAAGGCTCTTACTCAGAACCAGAGCTATTGTGACAGCAGGTTTAGGGTGGGACACAATACAGGTTGTTAGATCTCTTGGGAATAGCATTGTCTCAGGAACTGGGGGAGGTAGAGGCTGGGTAATTGCATCCTTGCACCTCTTGGAGAGCTCTTCTCCACTCAATGAGAGTCACTGTCCTCCCCTGGAGACTGTCAGATGCTTATCAATGAAATGACAAAACAAAAATAAAAGCTCAGTGCAGCTGGGTGCTGGTGCTGTAATAAGGGAGAGTGAGCAGTGTATCAGCAGGAGCGCTGGGCTAAATGGAGCAAAATGAAATCAGGTGGAGCTGCTGCTCCTCCTGCAAGTGATCCTTCAGGATTTGGCTGGAAAGCTGTTCCAAACCGCTGCCATGGACAGAATGCTGATTCCAAGCCCAGCTCTCAGCCATTGACATTTTCCAAATGGCATTTTCTTGTGCTTGCTCAAGCGTGGAGCAATCCTTCCCCCCTTCCCTGGTGCTGCCTGCTCTCGCTCTCACGTCTGCTCCCCATTTGTGCTAACGTAGGGCAGGATCTTTCCTGCTTGCCAGAGGTGTGAAGCCAATGTAAATTACTTTCCTTTTTGCATTGAGGGAAAGTCTTATTATCAACCTGTCAGATCCAGACAGTTGCCAAGATGCTTTATAAGAAGAATTAAATCAGGCTCAATCTCAAGAGATAGATTCTTGTTCCTCTTTGGGGGCCCCATGCAGGGCTCTGGCCTTTGCCAGCAGCAGCAATGCACATCAGCAGTGGTTTTTATTTTTTCTCTCTCAGCTGAGCTTTATCAGTCAAAGCCAAGCATACGGGGGAGACTGCAACAGCATAAAACAGTCCACTATCATCAAAGAGTAGGTCATAAGAAAATTGTTTCCCAGGCTTTTAGCCAGGGACATATCACAATGAGCTGACAGAGGAATTACTTGGTTTCAGCCTTGAAATGCAGCCCTCACCATTATTAGAAATTGATGGTCAGTAGGGACCAGCACAGCCCCCAAAGCAGTGGCATGCCAGAAGGGAAAACTGTATCTCTTGCAGATAAAATAAATGAAGTGGGAATTTTGCAAAACAGAATGGGATTATCTGTTTATAATCCAGCCAGGACAGAAACAGAGCCTCTCTCTGGCTTAGTAGATTCCCTCCGTGGATTGTAAACTTTGGGTCACAGTGGAAGTGGCAGTCCTGGCACTGCTGTGGCAGTGGCCAGGTAAGTTACAACTTGTTCTGGGGGAGGCTCATCATCACAGTTGTCTTTTCCAGCACTGAGTATCAATATTTTTCTTGTGTCCTGAGGCTTGATGAGTTCCCAAATCACAGTTATAAGGATGGATTCAAATCCATGTGAAATTCAGCATCTTCCAGGTTCCATGAGCTGTGTGCATTTTGTCTTTCTCCATAGAGGTGGAAAAATATATTTTAAAATCTACTTAAATATATATATTTTAAAGCCTACAAATAAAATTAATAGCTCCTCAGATCCCTTCTCATTTCTCTCCCATCTTCCACGACTCTACAATTTGAATGCTACCACAAACTGGCAGTGTAGTATTCTTGATTTAATTGCGACAAAGCACTTGTCTCTCTGAGGATGGAGTCCTCCAGACGTGGCATCCCTGGATAACATGGATACATGGTGAGGACAAGGCTTCAGACCAGAAGAAGCACTTCATGCCACCATTCCTCCTTTCCCAGCTTCTGCAATCATTCCTGGTCATCTCTGCATTCCCTCTTCCCAAGGGGAAACAGCCTCCTGTCTCCTCAATGTAAAAACCTTTGAGACAAGAGAAGTTGCAGAAACAAAAATAATGCAGACATAAAAATTTTTGCTCTAAAAACACCCAAATGGCAATTTATAGCCAACTTTTATGATGGGAAATTAAAGCTCTTATTTGAATACCTTATGCTCACTGCCTTTGATGGTTGCTGCTCCATGGGGGAAGGTTTTGTTAAACTCAGAAGTGATGAAAGCAGTGAAAATTAGAAGGTAGCAAGAGTCCTTCCTTCTCTCATCATTCCCATGCCATTCCTACAGCTCACAAACCGGGATATGGCAATGCATTGTCCCAGCTGCATTAAATAGCTCAGGTGCCAGTCACAGACATTCACACTCCCAAGCAAACGTGCTCCTGGGCCACGCTGATGAATTGTCTCATGCAGAACTGACACATTTTAAGATCTAATTATGATGACAAAGCTCTAAACAGTGTGGAGCAGACTCTCAGCCTTTGCTCATCAGTGCCCAACTGCTCCCACTGATTCCTCTCTTGGAGCAGCAGGTTGTTAGCTGCAGGAACCGTCTGTTGTTTTCAGCCTGGGAGCTGACAAACTCGAAGATGTTCAACCCAGGATTTGATTTCTGCCTGCCAGAAGCTCAGATTTTGATGCCCGGACCAGAGTCCACAACACTCTGGGTATTTGGGTTCCAGTTCCTTGTGAGACAGTCAGTTCATGGCCTGGAAGGTTAAAATTCTGCTAGGGATCAGTGGCTTTTCAAATGGGATCAGGTAACTGCGTGCAGAAAAAAACAATCCCAAACTCCTTTCTTTTGCTTTATACATAAATAGCCCCTGTTCCATAAACCCTGCTGCCAGGAAGGCCTGCAGCACTGCTCTCAGAAGGAAGCATAATCAGTTTGTCCTTTAGCAGGGGTGCCAAAGCATCTTGGATTCCTCCAGAGCTGCTGTTCCCTTTGAGCTGGCAGGATTAGGACAGTCTTGAAAAAGCAACAGTTCATCTATAGCATTTATAGGCCAAGTATAATAGGAAGTGTCCCCTTGCCAGGGTGCTCTAAGGAGTCTGCAAGACATCAGCCTCCATCCAGGCTGGCTGGAAGCTTCTCCAAAATCAGCCCACACACCTTGGCAGAACGGCCTGCCACTAATCCCTAGGAAACAACCACCTTTGAGAGCTAAAAATAGATGCTATTTTTAAAACCAGCAAATTAATAACCCCTAAATTCCTGCATATTAAAACAATTAAGTCTCTACTTTACAGCTGCACTCAAATTGGTTTTTCCCCTTCATTTACCTGTTTCCACACACCTCAGTTCTGGCAGAGACTGGCACATCCAGAGAATGCCTGCAAGTCAAGTGAGCTGGGAACCTTCTGAAGCCACAGACAGAGAAATACAAAGGTTGTGTGCAGACACTTTGTGCCATCGGTTTGTTGCTCACAGATGAGCGACCCCAGCTGGAACAAAAGCATTCAGCATAACCAAGCACCAAGGAATAAATTGTTGGGTGTTTCAGCACATCACATTCATGTCTCTTCCCCTTGTTAAATCTGTCTTTTTCCCATTGTCATGGGCAGCTCTGAGGTCTTTGTAACAGCTTAAAACACAACAGAATTTCATGCACTGAAACTCTGGAGGGGAAAGGAACAAATAAAACACAAAACTGTTCTCATGACAACACACTAGTATTGCCTGGCAATATGGCTTTTTTTTTTTCCCACTTTCTTTTCACAGAAACCTTATCCATTAAGTACTTCTCATACTTTTAGCAGAAGCATTCCTGTTTTTAGAAGCATGGGACTAATTTACTTCCTCTACTACTTTCAGTTTAGCTTTCATAGTATGGAAAAGAAATGGGACCTAAAAGTCAAGGAAATCAATGTGTTTGCTCCATTGAGAAACAACCTTGGATCAAGTCACAACCAATCTATTAATCATCACAAAAAAGAATATTTTGGTGAGAAGCATCTCCATTAGGGTCATGCCAGCTTTCACTTAAATGAAAAGATACCTAAGATATTGTGAGAATTTGGATCTGGTGTGCAACAAAAAGCTCTTCCCATCCAGCTGCAGGAACACAACTAAAATCTTTGGGACTTTATAATTTCATTGCAAAGTGTCACTTTACCTATTATGTGTCTTCCCTTCCCTTCCCGTGTGGTGCTTTGATGCCCCCCAGTCCCCAAGATGTCAGGTAGAACATCCTTATACTTGGATGACATTTCTGAATTTGGTTGGAGATTAAAAAAAAAAGAAAAAAAGAAAAATAATTTCTTATTTGAAATTCAGCTGTGGTACAATTACAGCCTGGGGTAAAAGCTCAGGTTGGTTTTATTTTATCTCAATGGCTTATTTCTTCTTTCAGCTGCCCTCCTGTCCTTGAACCTTTTCTATAGTTACATAGAAATCAAGAAGGCCTTGAATCTGCAGTCCCTCATTAAACAAGACTCAGAGGCCTTTCAGACCAAACACAGATGTCTCTTTATTTAAAGGCATCCATGTACAGTGAGGCCCAGTGACTTCAATCAGCACCACGACACTACAATAAAGATCATAAATTAAAGAATATTTTTTGAACCTGGTCTTGATTCCCTATGATAAAAAAGCACAAGTTTCAAAAGGTGAAGAAACACTCAGTGCACTCTGTTGCTATCATCAGACAATCCCTCTAGCTCAGCAGTCTTGGGTTTTATCACACACACACAGAGCTCACAAGATAGCAATCAATTAAACATTTTTGCTAAAGCATTTAGTCAGAATGGGAACATCTGGAGTTGTGATTCAATTGTCCAGAACTTGCTGCCTGTTAATTAATATTCCTTCAAATGGCTCTTCTATCAAGGTGTCCCTCTAATTTCCAGCCATTCCCCTGTGGCTTGGAAGCACTACTGAGTTATTGCTCATCCCCCAGCCCAAGACTTGTATAGGAACAGGGGAAACAGATGAGATGGAGGACTTATGTTTCAGCATTGCCTCAGGCACATCCACCAGACTATGCATGAAAAATGTCACCTCACTCCAACAGCAACAAGAAAGAAAACACTTGAGGAAATGTTCCAGGAGATAAATTTGTATTGCCTCAACAGGACAAGTGCAAGGAGGATGGATTCACTGTCCCCAGACCTCACCTCCAGTTCCAGTTTCTGTATTTTAGAACTCTAAAGGGCCAAATCCTTCAATGGCCTTTGCAGCATGCCCTCATCCAACTCAGGAATGCAGTTTTTGCCATCACTAGACAGGCCAAGGTCTGTATCTCTGTCTATCTTACATGTGCAAATTCAGGCTTTTCAGGCATAAACTGACATAAGTGTTCCACACTTGGATGGTAGTTGCTGCTCCTTAATTCAGCCTGTAAATCCTGTCCAATAGAATTATTAGCATTGCACTCTCTCATCAAGTTCTGTGCAGCCAGGGAATCCTTCAGCTGTCTGAAAAATGTCTTATTTCTATCAAATTTTGTTTTCTAGTTGCAGGGAAACAAACTAACTAGACTGGAGAGAATGCACAGACTCTACATCAAGCAGGGTTGTGCTCATAAATATTGATAGATCATAGGCTGAGTACTGGTAATGAGCAGCTGGATGTCTTTACCTAAGAAACTCTTGGTACTTCTCAACTTTACTTTAGTTTGCTATTTTTTTGCCTTAATTTTGCCTCAAACCATCTCCACCCAGCAGGTCTGCATGCAGCTTTAGAGCCCAGTCCTATCTTCACAAATCTGTCTGAGGGCATCTTCTTTGATGTCTTCATTGAGCTCTGCCCCAGAGAAGGGTAAGAAAAATCAAAATTCCTACACAGCCTGCAAGTCCAGCTCTGTCTATTTGGTTTCAAGTACATTTCCAATCTCTTTAAGCTTCCAACAGGGAGAAAGGGATCTGATTCTATGCAATCTCATTCACACCTCTTCTCCTGCTGCTGAGGAGGCATGATGTTGACTTTTCTGCAAACAGAGCCTCATTCCTCAGGGTCTCTGCGCTGCTTGCTTAGCTGAGCCCCATCAAATTATGCTCAAATCACACTAAGACAAGAGAAAAATCAGAATATGCCCCTTTCATAACTGGCTTTTGTATTTATTTCCCTCAAATAGAATTTATCATCCGGAGGAATTTCTGTTTTTACAGAACTGCTTCTTTTTCCCCTCTGTGATTTGGGTCAAATCCTATCACCAAGCTCTGCTGAATTTGTTGTGTTGCTGTCCCCAGACTGGTGGGGACGTGACAAGCAAACATTGCTGAGCTGTGCTCCAAATCCAAGCTAAGAATACCAAGAGGACTGCAGAAAAGAGCTGAGGCATCCCAGCCCAGCTCCAAGGAATTTGATGAAGCAGGCACAGAGCAAGTAAGGCCCAGACCTTGCAGGAGGAAATAGTGAAGGAGCAGCCCCTGCAAACTACACATTTCTAGACACTGACACAGAGACTCTTCTGGATGTCCTGCTCTCCCTTTGAGGGATGTGCTGCAGCCATCAGTTTTTAAATCAGAGCAGACACTGGACCAGAAAGAAATAGAGGATGACAACAGAAGGTCAAATGGACAGGGGAGGTAAAATCACAAGGGAATAAAGAGAAACGAGGCTTTTTATTGGGCCTGTTCTGATGATGCACAGGTAGGAATATAACATGTTCCTGACATGTAATTCAGGCTGACTGTTGTTTGGAAATGGCTGTTTCTCCAAAAAGAAAGCCTGATGTCCTCATTTCTGTCTGTGGAAAAGATAGTGGCTGGGACACATGGGCAAAGAGGCTGGAACTTTGAAACAAAAGGAGGAACAGCTCAGGTCACCTCAGGGAAGTACACACTTGTGGGTAACTGCACATTTCACCACGATCTTCTACCCCCTTCTTTGTTCAGAGAAAATACAGTTTTAAATAAGCATCTTCAGCATGGAAAATGAATCCCCAAGGATACATCAGAGAGCAAATGGGAAGGAAACAGTTCTTTGTAGTAGAGGACACTACCTTCACTTTCACCTTAGCTCATTCCCATTTCTCCTTCCTCCCCAAGGTCTCTTTTTGTAGCCCTCCATGGGTACCCTCAGCCCCTGTCACATCCACCACCAGCTCCCAGAGGGTCTCTCTGCTCCCTGGGGCTCCCCAGCTCAGGAAGGCCCTCTGCACTATGTGAGAGCATTCCTCCATGGATTATGCTGGCACCAGAGCTGCACCCCTTGGCAGCTGAGGGCTGGTGTTGGTTACAGTGCCTTTAAATTTCCCCTGGCATTTAAACCCATTTAAAAACTCCCTGGGGTGTTAAAATGGCTCCTGCAGTCTGTGCAGAATGCACACCTTGGGGCATATGGCCCATGTGCTGACTAACACTGTGGATAATGTCAGTAATGATGCTCCATGGTGCACACGAGCTGGGCTGCAGCTCCAGTCAGGAGATCAGTGCAGGCTTGGGTTGTATTTTTAATGTGTAACATAAAAATAAAGATATAATGAGTTTCTGTTTTCAAACAAGCTTCCAGCTGTGCCACCTGGAAGTCAAGGAGATGTGGGAGGACAAAAACCAAGCTATTAGATTATAAAACCTTCAGGAGAAAGCATGATAACTTCAGATAGCACTGATAACACAGGTCTCTGTTCTTCAAGGTGGTGCTTCTGAGGACATCTTCCAGTCTATGGGAATGCTCAGGGTTTATGCCTCTGAATTGCTACATCTACTGAGTTTTCCTGCTCTTGGAGCGGGCTCAACACATTGCCTTTTGATAGGGAATAACAATTCCTGAAGGCAAACCAACAACTGCACCTCACACCTCAGCCCTGTGAGGCTGTTTTTATTTTCTGTATCGGTCCTGGAGCTGAGACTCACAGGTATCCTGCTCTTACCTCTCACAGTGGAGCAGATTTGCACCTCACATGAGGGGTACTGGAGCTGCGGGTTGATTTACTAGCTTGAATTTTGTGGTGTGTAGTGGGAAGACTCGGGGAAGACACTTGGCAAAGTAATTTGCACAAACCAGCCAACAGATAGTCTTCTCCCTTTCACAGCCCCTAATGAGCCCTTTGCTTCTTATCAGAACAGCAAGGGAACAGACATCCCTCCAGCACATAACCAGCCCCTCTCTGAGGAGCAGGAGATGAAACCATCAGCAAGGAGTTACAAACATGGAGTATTTCTGAACTCATTTGTCTCCTGATTGGATTCAGGCCTTATTCCAACCTGTAAATGGGATGTGCTTCACTAGTTTTAAATCACTCAGCAGGTGATAAGTGGTTAATGCCTGGAGCCCTGACGTGCCTTCAAAACATAATTGCTTATTAAAATAAAACAATAATTAAGTGGAAGACACAGAACCTTGTGACTTCTGAAAACTGGATCATTTTCTATAATGAATCTCTGAGGCTGGGAGCAGAAAAAGGAGAAAGGCTAAGTCAGAGACCTGAGGGCATACACTGCTCTGGCAGCTGAGGAAGGGAAGGAGTGAGAGAGGCCTTGAAAGCACCATGGAAAGGATGCTCCAGATGCCAGCACAGCAAAGGCACAGCTGCATTTGGTGAGCAGGGAACGACATTCAGGTTTGTGTTGGGGGCAGAAAAACTTCATGCCCAAAAGGTCTGAAATCAAGAAAACTGTGGCTCTTTTTCAAGCTGTTGGAGGAAGAGGAAGGAGTTTGCTTGATGACAACTCCTGTCTTGTCCCATGGCAGTGGCCTTGATAATATGGATGGAAGGTCATATCTGCTCAGTTCCCTTCAGGCTCCAATTAAACTGTCTCAGTAACCATCTTCTACATCAGGCCCTGCTGGAGTCAGCATATAATCAAATTTCTCACCTTTTCTAGCACCATCCATCAGTGATTGATCATGTCTGTGCGGAGATCTGTAGGCCAGAAACTCAAACATCCCTCACAGAGTTTTTGACATCTGGGGTGCAGGAGATAGTTTATATTCTTGTATTCCCCCTTCCTTCTCTCCATAGTTTATATTCTTGTATTCCCCCTTCCTTCTCTCCTTGCAAGCACAGAGACCAGATATCTCCACCTCTTTCAGGCAAGATCTGACAAACTTTGCCCACCCCAAAAGATTGATTAGAGTAAAAACAACTGCATTAACTGTTCAGTAAGTAAATACCTGATTGTTTTCATCCTTTTCACACCACAGTATAAGCTGCATAGTTTTAATCATGCCTTTGGGCTTAATCCTGATTATTTCATTGCAAACTGCAAGAACATATCATTACTTACAGTGCCATTCCAGGCTTTAGTCAGTCCTTCAGGTCAGCAGGTGATGAGGGAATCATCATGTGGTAGCAGCTCTCTGTGCCCCTGCTTCTCAAATGGTGGCAAACTCCTGCAAGCCCTGAGCTGAGAATTAATGAGAAAGCATCTGTGTAGTAATTTAGGTCCTAAATTTTCAACCCTTCCAGCTTTGCATGCTCTTTGCAGATATAATCCCAGAGAAGAGGAGCAGGGCTAGACAAAGAGTTGCCATATAACCCTCCAAACACATAATTTATTGTACAAGTTCACCAGGTAACAGGGAGTTGGTGACACATGCAGGAGGCTGTCCCCTACACCAGGCAGAGTATCAGGATCAGTTTGCCTGTAGTGTAGCAGCTTGAAAATATTTTATCTTGATCCAGCTCCAGGTGCCATGTAACAAAACTACCCGGTGTTAATTAGCCCTTCATTAACAAGCTCAGCAGAGAGTCAAGGCTGGAACTGAGAATGAAGAAGTTGCCTCCAGAGTGAACTTCTTACCCTCTCCTTCCAGGCCAGGTGAAGAGAAAACCAGACTCCACTGTCTGCCCTCCAGCTGTCCCCAGAGCTCCCCATACTGGCAGGAGATGCCAGACAATTTTGGCTTCCAAACATTTCCACATTAAAAATGACTGCCAGCACTTCAAGTGATCTCCGGCCTCGGCAAGCAGGAAGGAGGCAGCACACAGCTATTTTTAACCTGGGCTCATTTCTTAGGGAAGAAATCATTCACAACCTGTGTGCATGCAGTGCATTGGATGCAAGGCAGGCTGGGCTGCAAGCACTCATTCATGGAGCTGCCAGCTCCCTCCTCTGTGCACCGGGCAGTGAGAGCCTTGGCTCTGTCCTACAAGGGACCCCAGAGAAATAAATGAGTTTACCTGCTCTGTGCCCACCTCTGCAGTGGTAGGAGAGGAAGCAGGAGCTACAAGCCACATCAGAATTTTGGCATTAGCTGCCCATCCCTTGTTTCATCCTTGCTCGTGCTCAGAGCCCATCCTTGTGGCATTCTTGGAACTCCTGCTCCTGCTCCTTCAGCCATACCATGAACACACGGAGTCCTGCGCATCCTGGGTGGGTTCTCTTCTGACACACAGACCTAGCTTAGACTAAGGCAATTCATGAGTCTCTCCAGTCTTCTTTACCTGGGGAAAGTGCAGATTTCCTGAACCTGAAGCTGTTCTCTTGCAGCCCTGTCACATCTCCCAACACTTATATCCTTTGCCCTAATCAGTGGTCAAATTCTTCTGGCCCAGTAGCACAGATCCCTCTGAACTGCAGCTCTGATAATTGGGTTTGGCAGGCAATATTTGGCCCTAAGACCTTTCTCATCTCTTTGATTTCACTTTTATATACTCAAGGATTTCAACTCTGAAGGTAAAAAAGATTTATGATCTTCTAATCTGACCTCCCACTTAGCTCTGGGTGTAAAAATTCACCTGGTGGTCCTATACTGAGCTCAGGAACTTCTAGTTGAGCTGGAATGCCACTTTCAGAAAAGTGATCTGAACTTGATATATTGAATTTAAGTAACAGAGAGCTTGCCTCATCCCTTAGGCAACTGCTCCAGGGGTTCATCATCCCATTGTTAAAAACATCCAGCTCATTTTACAATTGGAAATCAATGTTAGACAAACAGACATTGGATCTTGTTACATCACTTTCACCACCAGTCTAAAAAGCCTCTAACAGTCAGTATTGTTGTGGTTTTTCCCCCATCAAACTGTGAACAAGTTGTTCCTAGAATCTGCAGTGTGCCAGCTTCAGAGCAGAGTACACATAACAGATACACAACAGCCTTAAAATACATCAGCAGCAGTCTCAGCCTGAGCAGTTTGGCTTTTCAGTGTTTTTCTGCCTGGAGAGCCCCACTCCCATGCCTGTCCCTAAGATCAGAGGGCTTCTTTCCTGCCCTCACATCTCAGCCAACTCAGAGATGTTACATTCCCCTCACCTCCTCCTAAAAATTTTGCTCACATTAAACACGAGGACCAGGTTAGCAAATGTGCTTTTGGGTTGCACGAGCTTAACCCTCCTGCTGTGTTTCAGCCTCCAAAAAGCTTGCAACACCGTTATAAAAACATACGGTTCAGTTTAGCTGCTTAAAATTAGACTGTGAATCTCCAGGCCCCTTGGGATGGGTGCATGCTTTGGGGAGAAGAGGAAAAAAGAGGAAGAGACAAAGCTCAGAAGTCGGCCAAAATACTCAGGCTCTGAGCTTAGCTCACAAACAACTGCAGACCAAGTTTTCAATCCTCTGCCTGAGGACTCCAGGGATCCACAGACCACTTCTAAAGCCTCTCAACAGGCGGTTATGAGAGCAACAAAGCCATAAATTCTTGCAAAAAAATTTGTCATGCCACTCAAAAACTTTTGGGGCCCATGTAGCAAGTGGGGATAAAAGCTATTGATGACAGGATAAGGGTGTAACAAGCTGAAGAGGAGTTTGGGCTCCTTTTCCTCCATGACAAAGAGCATCACACCTCAGTTCAGAAAGCACAAACACTCCAGCTATCCCCAGAAAGCAACTGGAAAACTAAATGTGTCTCATCAGAATGCAGCTTTTTCTAGTTGCTCACACCACACCTACACTTAACTCCCCCCAGAAATAGCACAAAAGAGAAAGAAAACCATCACAGGTAATACAGAAGAAGATATTTGAAGGGGATCAAAGCCAGCAACACATCTTACAGTCAAAGTCAGATAGAGTTTTGGGGGGGAAATCTACCCCAAAACCCAATCAAAAACCCCCCTCTGTTTACCCCAGTAACTCTAAACCACAGATCTTCCTGCACAGACCTTTTCAGCGAGCAGAGGAAACTGAGGAGGGATAAAGTGACTCCAGCAGCTGGGCCACTTTGCTGGTCTGGCAGTCCCTGCCCTCAGCTGAGCAGTTGTGTGTCCTCTCCTGGGCAGCTGCCCCTTCTCCCCAAATTTATTCAATGAGCTCTTTCCTTCAGTAACCAGAAATACACTACATATTAAACTTTCTGTTCTGTGGAAGGAGAGGGTACAGGTAGGAGGAGTTAACAAGAATATAAATAAATGGTGCACCAAAACAATCATAATAAAAATGGACCTTATCATAAGGTCTTAAAATCTCTCCTTTCTCTCTTCAGATACTTAGATCTTTCCCATGGCTGTGAGTCCCATATTGCCAGAGCCTGAAATCTCTTTTCCTTTCCTGAAAAATATACGAGGAAGTCCTTTTTTTTTTTTTTTTTTGAGAAATAGGACACAACAATCTTCCTTTGAATCCCTAAAGCACGACTTCTGTGATCCCCCCATCTGCTTTCCCACCACATGGCACATATTTACAAAGCACTCCTTGGAGGCAAGGGAAAAGGAGGAGAGAAAGAAAGTTGCCATAAAGAAATCCAAAGTGATGGGAAGATCTTAGGCAAGCTGCTGTAATGTATAACCAGCCCATTTAATACGGAACACTAATGCACAGCTGCTGAGAAAACTTGTCCAGTATGCTTCTGCAACAGCAAAAAAGGCCTCTGAGGTCATCTTGGTGCCTACATCATGCTACAAAGAAATTGTCTAATTGCAAGAACTTGTGTAGTCTTCAGTGTTAACCTTTGTCCCCCACAGCCAGCCAAGCTGCACAGCTCTCTTGTTTAGAAAGCCTCGTACCAGACAACCAAAAGAAAATGGATTAATAAATGCAACATGAAAAGTCTGTTACTGTTGATCCTAGATTTATATTTGGAATAATCTGTTTTTCCCCTGAGCAGAATGTGCTAGGCCAATGACACAGAGCAGGACTCACCTTAAGACTCGGAATGTTTCAAGCTCCTTTTCCCATCTAATTTGTCTATCTCTGCCATGAAATCTCAGGCTCATTGTGTAGGGGCTGAACCAGTAAATTCTCTTGGCCAGTGTGTTTCCGTGGTTTTAAGCATCTCAATGCCTTATGTTCTCAGACTAGAAGGACCTTGATCCTGCAGGTGAAACATGAGAAACTTCAAGGAGAGATGAGGACAAGGCTGAAAAGAGAGAGAAAAGCCCAAGAAAGCACTGCAGTGCTTGGGCAGAGCACACACACCAGAATCCAGATGATGTTTCAGGCACCATCTCAGCCTGGAATGGAAAGTATTAGTAAAGTAGCCCAGGGTCTCTGGAGAAGCCATAAAGCTTGCAAAGTAACTTGGAGAGATGGCTAAGGAGAGCTTTGAGCAGGAGTTACTCCTTATTTCTAAAACATCATCACCACAAGGTGAAATGAAGTGACTTGTGACTCAGAAGCCCAGGAGGTACCTGCAAACCCGAGGTTATGTGCAAATGGGCCACAGCTGACAGCCAGATCCCAGAAGAAAGAGCAGTGAGAGAGCTGTAATTTCAGTTCTTGGGCACCTACATGAGAATTTCAGTTCTCAGAGCTTTCACTTTGCTAAGTCTGCATCTCTGAAAGCGGTGTCTGAAACAGGCTTCAACGCTCGCTCGTAACTTCCACAACCTGCCTGGCACCCCCCCAACGCTACAAACCCTTGCTGCTTCCCTTAAAATTTGGCTCAGAAAACACAAATCCCAGCTTCAGGCCAAGTGAACGCTTTGTGAACCATTCTGCGAGTCTGGCCTGAGTTCAGTGTGCAGATGATGTGTTTTCTGTGGGAAGAGGCTAAGCCAGACTCATCCACACAAAGTGCAGGCTGGTTGAAGGTAAAGCTGAAACAGCCTGTCAGTGCCCAAAGGCAGAAGTTTGGGATTGCTCAGGGAATGCTGTCACTGGCTGTTGACGATCTTTAAAAGCAATCACCTCTACATGGAAAGTAGAGCTTGAAATTTTATTTACAAGCATACTAAATAAATGTAAAGCATTAAATAATCTTACGTGTGTCAGGTAGTATTGTAAAGCAGTCTTACAAAAATCCCAAATTTCTTAATAACCTCCTATAAGTCCCTGCAAGAGAACAAAAATGCAGAGAGTGCTGAGATTTTTAATCAGAAAAGGACAAACAACTATATCTGAGCAGCCACCAGTCTGTCCACAAAGCCTTTGCCAATTAAAAGCAAGATGGTCATGTCAAGGATAAAGCAGAGGTTCCCACAGTGTTTGATCTTGTCTAATTAGCAACTGCTAAGAACCAGTGGGCATTTTGATTTGGAGGAGTTTGGAAAAGTGTACACTAACAAAACCATATTAGAAATGGAATTTATTCCAGGAGATCATGCAATAGAAACACATAACTACATTAATAGCTCAATCTGCAAGAGCCTAACTCTTCCCTCCGGAAATTAGGTATCAACCCATGGAACATATTCAGTTGCACTGGGACAGTTAAAGTGTGACACTTTAAAATGAGAGGAGTTTAAATAATAAATCTACTAAACCATTCCTGATGTCTTTTTGTGGTCTCATGCTTGGATTAAGGTCACCAGAACAGTTTTGATTTTTTTTTTCTTTTGCTGAAGCTGCTCCCTCTAACACTCCCAGCCTCTTGGCTCATTCAGTCCCTGCTAAGCCCTGTGGGACTCTTTCTTTTTGATCCCTGCCTGTAACAGCAGTTGATAGAAAAATTGTTTATTTTTACTTTTACTTATATTTGATTTCTTGTTCTGTGGTTGAATATCTACTTTGATCGCAGGTTTTAGCTTGACCCCTCAGAGTCTGCAATCCTTTCTTTCACTCCAGCATTAGCCCAGCCTGGCACTGGTTGTCCTCCAAGCTCTGGGCTGACTGCAGGCAGTTTGAGGTGCCCATAGGTGATTGTGCCACTACAAGGCTTACACTTGCAGTTATTTTCCTAGCTACAAGAGGGTGACATTGTCACACACAGCCTGGCGTTAATGACACCTTGCCAGAAGAGGACATGTCCCCTAGCTCAATTTTCTCATGGTACTTAGAACTTGGAAGTTTCAGAAGGAAGGTTCTCTGTTGTACCAGAACTTTTAAAATTGATGTTCTTTTTAACCATTGTGGCAATGGTTTTATTTCAAATTCCAGTAATTTGTGGGACAATTCAATCTGTTAGTTTTCCTTTTGAAATACAGCTACATCCACAAACTAAGTATGTTATGCCTGGGCACTTTACTCTTATTTCTGGCAGCAGCTATCAATTTTGTCCTGATAGATTTTTGGCTCCATTGTACAACAACAGAAAAAAAAAAAAAAAAAAAAAAAAAAAAAGAGAAAAGCATCTTTAATTTTTCACCTCTATGAATCAAAACATTCTCATTCAAATGTCACAGCAAAAGCCCCAAAACCAGAAGAACAAGGATCATTTTACAGATAATGGTAGGTGAAGAAGCTGAAAACAGGATTTTGTGGAACCACTTTAGAGAGGATATGAAATCTCCATGGGGAATTTATTAAAGCCAACAATGCAGCTATTCTGTAGCTTTTTGAGGCAAACAGAGGATCAGGTCTTCAGTCTCCTTCAAGCTTGTTTCCTCACTTGAAATTGTACTTGTTATCCACAAAACTGGCTGCAATTACTGTGCCAGAACAGGTTGGGCCATGACTGACTAGATCTCTGTACACTCAGCCTTAGGAATACTAGATGTAAATGCAGGCTGATTCATTTTGCACATGAAAATTGGAGTTTTCCATCAAAAATTGTGATTCTTACTGCCTCTCCCAATAAGTTAGCCAGTTTGGAGTGTGAAGTGAGGATCAAAAAATGGATCATCTATGGCTGCTTCTTCTTTCTTCTTTATTGTCTTTTTGTACTTCAATCTGGACATAAGAAAATGTCACTGCTCTGTAATTTGTGACAACTTTAATTATGTCTGTGGCAAGTCTGCAAAAAGGTGCTGCAATTGTTTGGGTTTGATTTCTCCTCCATTCCTTTCTTTGGCCCTTTTATTTTGTCTTTATCTTCTCTCTTTTTTTCTCCCACATATCACCTGTTTCCTCCTTTCTGTGCCTGTTCCCTGGAGTGCAAAGGGCAGAGGTGAAGCAGAGATCATCACTGTTCCTGCAAGCACACCCTGAGCCACCCAGCCATGCTCACAGTCTGCCTCTGCCTCCCTGCAGCAGCTGTCCCACCCTTCCCTTGTAACCCACTCACACATCCGAGGCAGCAAGCCTCTAGGTGTGCTGTTGGGATGCCCTTTCTCAGAACTATTATCTATTTTCTTGCTGTGGTTGAAACCCTGGTTCAAATCCACCACAATTTCCAATTTTACAAAAATAGCTGTTATTACTTTCTCCCAGTAGCACAGAATTTATCTTTGAATTCTTTCTGCACCAAGCTTCTTTGTGAGAATGGATTTAACTTATTTTAAATGGTATTTTTGTATTTGTTCTGTCTAAATCAGCTAACAGTGAGCTGTGGACCAGTGAGCAGTCATATACAGCAGTGATGTTTCTTCCTTCATTTTCTCCATATTCATTCAGGTGCAACACAAGAGGCAAACAGATTCCTCCATCGCTTTTCGTTCCTTGTGCTAATATTTCTCCACTGCTTTTTTATTAGAATTTATGGTGGTTTTTTTTTTAAAGCTTTTTCATGATAGCAGTGGTCTGTCTTCATCTTCCCAGATCAGATATGTTCATCCTAGCACAGCCAAGTTGTGGTGAAGCCCACTGGCTGTTAAAGCACCAATTCCTATTTATGAGCTTGAAATGTCCAGCCATGCCCCAGGAACTGGGACAGGAGTGGGACCCTGCTGTGCTGAGCCCTGTGTGCTAACACAAGCCCATGAGCAGGACACACTGCTCCAGACCCTGCTGAGTTCCTGCCACAATTTCAAAGTATTAAAGGCCTGATGTAATTTGTGAACTCGCCTCAGTTTATATGAGAACTCAGAGCGTTAAAGCCAGCAGTTTATTTCAGTTATATTTTTTAATAGTGACTGCATACTTCTCAATTTCTGCATTATTCACACCTCAACAAATCTTATTTCATTAGATTTTTGGAACTACAATGGTAATTTTGGTGATTAACTTTAAATTGAGGATAATACATGAGCAGATATTAACATAATGTCAAAACAATTTTGTACAATTGTTACTTAACCTCGGTCAAATAATTTCCACCCCCAGCATCCTCCCAAATGGACTTTTATTAACATGACACAGGCAAACATAAGAGAACCCTGGGCTTTATGCAGGGAAATGATTAAACAAGAACACTTATCAGAAATGATCATGCAGGGTAACAAGGCAGCAGGGCAAATTTCTGAATTCTCAGATTTTTAAGGCTGCCTCTGGCCTTTAGAGGAATTACATGAGTGAGCCCTCAACAGGAGGCTTGTTGTGCCTGGATGAAAACTAGCTCAGCAGCAAGATGTTTAGCTTCTTGCATTTATTATACACAGCTGATTTTAAAGCTGATGGATGGATATTAATTACTGTGAAGACTGAAGATTTTAATTTCTGTCTTGATGCAACAGCTACACCTAAGAAAACCCCTTTTTTAGGGCTGATGGAGAGTTCATTGTCTGTGGCCTCTTCAGGCAATGGACGGACCAGAAAAAGAAAAAAAAAAAAAAAAGGAAAAATCCACAAGATGAGTCAGAATCAGAGTGGTGCCTCACACAGCCAGGGATCTGTTTAATCCCATGAAGTCTGGCTGCCTCCTCCTTGCAGGAGGCTGCTCCCATGTGCTCTGTTCAGCACTGCACAGGAACCACATTCCCATCCTACTCCACAACTGGCAAAGAATCCTCCTGGGCTTTCCTCTCATTAACTGCCAGGGGAAAGGGAAAACATTCAGCTGTGTGTCCAACTTTCAGTCTCACTGGATTTCCCAGGACTTCGTCTTGCAATTCCCAGAGCTTTTTTTGCAATCAGTAGACTGGCTCCCACAGGCATCATGTGGAGTGGGATAAATCCCTTGCCACTGAAGCTGGGATAAATGAGTGCTGGGCTTGTTGGAGCTGTGTTGAGGGACTGGCAGCCAGGTACCTATTTTGCACATGTACTTGCTTTGACAATCACTTCCTAAGCACAGCAAACATTGGAAATTTGCTGAAATTCTTGCCTGGAGCCATCATATGAACATACAGAATAAATGGAGAGAAAAGACCCTTAACTTGTCAACAAACCAGCTGTTGTCCAAAGCTCAACCATGGACACTGGTTCTATGGCAGAAGAACTCTCCTTTGCCATCTAGCTGAGATGCTTCTGAGCAGTTTGATGTTATTTTTTATAGTCCCACATCCTTGGAGAAGAAATTCTTCCCACAACCTCTGCTTGCTGCAACACCTGGAAGCCTTTCAGGTCTGGGCTGTGGAGATGTTCTCATCAGCATCATCAAGCTCTGAAAATGAAAGGTATATCCACCTTTACATGCCAAGCCCCAGACACAGATTCCTGAGACAGAAGGAGCAGGTAATAATTTTGTAATCACTGGGAATCAACCCACAAATCACCTCCTAAATTCACTCACAAGAACCTTGATTTAAATACTCAAACTTTGAAATATTCAAGACCGATTTCGCAATGTTGACTTAAATTAATTCTGACACTTATTCCAAATGTGTAGGGGAAAGAGAAAAATAAAGGAAGAAAAGACATATAGACTTTTTGGATTGGTTTGGTTTAGTTCATGTTTTTTAGAGATTTTTTTTTCCCCCTATATAATCAGTCTGAATGGAACACAATAAATCTGAGAAGGTAATAAACAGCTCATAAAAATCACTTTTCAAACTGTTTCTAAAACAACCTCACAACAGTTGGTGCACTAATGGCTCACTGGAGGGATCAGAGAAAGCTTAGGTGAGCCATGAGCTTCAGGGTACAAAAACTGCTAGTTGTTAGCACAGTGCCATGGCTTACATTAGGAAAAGTCAGTATCAGAGCATGTAGAATATGTGGGGTAACTATTAGGAGCTATTTGCTCCTTTCTTTCTCTTTGGTCTCTCATTTTTCCCTGTAATACTCTGCAGTTTGGGAGGTTTTGTCTTTTCTACACGAGGTCTAAGTTTATTGTGAGGTCTTGCTGGGCGACATTTTGTGGCTTGCAGCAGGTAGAGGATATGGCACAGATGTTCTGGGGAATCATCTGGACTGAACATCTGCTGAGGGCTTGGCAGTGGTGTGAGGAACAGGATTTGATGCTCCTCTCCATTGTGTTAATAGCTCCCTTTTTATTTGGAGGCCTTTTCTATTTCAGACAGCTGTGACCACTGCATCTGCATTGACTGCATCTGCATTTTACCAAAACCACATTTATTACGGGAAAAAGAAGATATTTATCCAACCTCTAATGGCAAAATAGTATTTGGTTGAGAAGAAGCCCTTGCTAGAAACCTCACTGCAACAACAAGCCCTCAAACAGATAGACCATGCTGTAAACAAAGAATTGTGTTTCTGCAACCACCAGCTCGAGGAAGAAGGAACAAAGCATGAGTCACTGTGACGTGCACAAGCGGAATTATGAATGATAAGCTAAAAATAAAATGCTTTCAAATATAGTTGTGTTCTTGCTTCTGACTGAGGAGCATATTCCTCCAGGGGAGATGACACCTTCCCAGCTCAGCTGGGCAGCTCTGTCAGCCACACGCAGAGACCCAAAGCAAGCAGCCCCCACACTGCCCTGCAGCTGCAGCACAAGAGTTTGAGCCTGATGTTTGATGGCAGCCAGGCTGTTCCTGAGGATGGAGCACTCCATAATTGTGGCAACATCACTCTGCAGTCCTTCCACGGGCAGACATCGCCCATTCCAGAGAGGCGCCCATCGTGTCAGCTCTGGAAGGACACACAGCATCTTGTGAGACTGTCAAAATATAACATCATGAACCAGAATCAAGCCAAAAGTTCAGCATTAAACACCACTGATGATAGACTTTTCCTCTGATAGGTACTGTGAGTAGCTGATAAGAACATATGAGCCACACTGTCAATGCAATGAGGCTCCTCCTGAGCTTTTTAGTGCACTGATATTTTACAATGTGAATAGATTCATCCTGAGAAATGTCCTAGCAATGCAATAATGTGAGTTCATAAATTCTAAGGTCCTTGCTTGGTGGTTTTCACAGATTTTCCACAGTGTTTAGCCACCTTGCCTGGGTAAGGGCAGGGTAAAGCCTAGACAGTGGCTTTTGGTCAGCTCTTCTGCAGCTGAAGTCTTGGTAGGTCTTGATAACACTTCCAAGTCAATAGTAGCTCCTGTGGGATGTTACCCAGAAGGGGAAGAAGAAAAAGACAAGGTAAGCTCTTTTAAAGCTTGTTTGCAAGCTTGAACACTTCTCTCTGGTTTTGTCTACTCATGTAAAAAAGGGAGATTCTGAAATCCTCCACGTGTGCAATGCATCACCAGCTCAGACCAGGTTCCCACCACCAAAATTCTGGTGAATATTTGGAATAAATATGTGTCAGGTTGATTGTCAAGTTCGTCAGTACAAACTTCAGCAACTCTGAAGGAGAGGAAGCAGAACACCACAGGCACAGAATCAGGCAGGAGTGGATCCACCTTGAAGCAGAGGAGGAAAAAGAATCAGCAGTTGAGTTGCCAGTGTGTACAGCTGCTTTTCCAGGTATAGTGGGAACACTGAGAAAGTGGAAATGAGCCTTGAGCTCATTAAGTGATTCCTGAACATCTGCAGATATTATCACAGCACACAGGAGTCCAGGACACTTCTAAGGCAGTCAGACAGACCTCAGTGAAGAAGACAGCTTCGCCTTGATTTTGAAGACTAAATGTTGCTAAGCTCCATGGGCTGGGAAGGGGATGGCTCTCATCTTTAAAGGGAACAACAGAGGTATCTGACTTATCTTCTCCTGCTAATGAGCTATTAGAAATTGTTTTTGAGCCATACTCTTTGGCCTCATTATAACTGTGCTCCCATAAGCTCTGACTGTTATAATGAGGAGAAATCTGGACTGATGCACAGTTTTAATGAGATCCAGTGTAGATGTAAACCAGAAAGTCTTATATGTGAAGTCAGACCTCAAAGTGCAGTAACAGAAATAGGTAAAGGATTTACCTCAACAGAGAATCCTGGGTGGGAGAAGAGGAAACAACAATTTCATGTCACAGGCAGAACAGATATAACTTGCCCCACACAAATCAAATATGAATTCAGGAGGTGATATCTAGAAGGATGTAATTCACCAAGGAGAAAGGAGTGAAGCTAAAAAGAAATCCAGCAGCTAATGACTTCTAAGAGTTGAATGGTGAAAGGAAACGCTCACTGTCGACAACACCAGTAAGGAATGAAACAGCCAGCAGAACATTTCTTTTGTTCTTGTCTCATATCTTCTCATGAAAATTAAAAGGGCAGTTTTCACAGCTGGTGAAGGACTTTTTTCCCCCTTCACTCTGCCATCTGATGCTGTCTTCACTTTGAAAACAGCAAATTTATGCCTGAAGCTGAACGGGTAAAAATTGGACTCTGTTGCCTGTGGGTATTTTGCCATGAAGAGCAGCAGGACCTGATGAGAGGTTTCATCTAGATCAAATCAAAGAATACTCAACAATGTCTCTGTTTTCACAGGAGACCTGCAAGCAGCAAGAGGGAGCCGGGGCTCAGCTGGGTGCACCCCAGGATGCCCAGGGCAGTCTGTGCTGTGCAGAGAAGTGTCAGCTTTTTCCCTACATTCTCTGAACACAATGAGCCAGAGTGAGACATCTCCAGTCTGAACCCAGAGGGGAGGATTTCTTCACCATGCCATTATGTAGTGTCTCATGAGACTAAGAAGCAGGGATAAAACCTGTGTGAGCTTCCACCTTCTCAACAGACCTCTGTCTGCTGGTGTTCTGCCAGTGCCCAACACTGTCCTCTTCTCTTTGTTAGCATCATGTTTCTCCTGGAAAAATGAGTAGTAAACATTCACCAAAAATTACCCTGAGATAATTCCTGTCAGGTCTCGGGTTTTGAGACAAGTAGGGAGAAATCTTCCTTTCAGGAGTAACTTTTCAAGTGTTACTGTGGCTTTTTTCTGGGGCATTTTCATCAATTTGTGACTGTTTATTTGAGCTGTGCATAAGTATATTCATATGGGGACCATTACATTGGCCATGCTCAAAAGATGTTTTGCAGCCATAAAGACCAGAGATTTCTGATATTATCTTCAATGAAATTTTAAACACTGCAAATACTGATATGGCTGGCTCAGCACCCAAGTTCTGACTAACTCATTCAGCCTCTGGCTATGCCTCCAAATGGTTTAGTCCCTATGTGTACCCCTGAGAACATTTCTGTCCTGGGACGACCATGATCTTCAGAAAAATCCCATGTGTGAAGGGGTTTATTCCCCAAACTCTGAAACTGCTCTCTCCCTGACTGTACTAAACCATTACCAGATTTCTGTAGCTTCTAATTAGGAGAGAGGAAGCACAAACATTAAATGCAGGGTTCTTTCTGCATCTCTCAGTCCCAGAAGCCTGTAGTGATGTATTCCCCAGCCTCTGTGCCTCCCAGGACTAGGAATTGCTCTGCTGTGACAGTGGCTCTCATTTCACAATAGGACTGCCAAGATGATGTTTTTATACGAAGAGGAGAGTGCTGTCCCTTGATACACTGCTTGGAAAATGCAGGATTGCTGTGTTTTATTTTTGATCATTAGATGTCAAGGATTCAACGCAGAACACTAAAGGGTTTTGTTATTGCAGATGCTGTTGGTTTGAGATGTAAAACCATGCTCTGCTTCCCTACATCCCACCTGGAATGAACTGGAGGAAGCAGACAAGGAGAATGATGCTTTTTTTACTAATTTCTCCCCCATTAGCAGTCATCAGAGCAGCCACTGGTTGAAAGTTGGTGCATGCATTGGGGATGGTGCACACATGGCACAGCCTGTGTGAACTCAGGGTCAGTGCTTGCATATGTAAGTTCTTGGCCTGTGATTCAGGTGACAGATCATAAATATGGAAATGATTGTGGGACCTACCTGTGTGAGTCGGGGTGCCCCTGAAGTGCCTCTAACTTGTTGTGTTAGTTCTGTGTGTGCACCCAAAAAAGGAGGGAAGGAATGCTGGAGAGTCCCTTTGGGTTTAAGAAAGGGTCACTATAGCTGCCTCCAGGTGTGGATATGTATGTTCAGATATGTAGATATGTATGTTCAGAGGGAAGGGAGCTTCTTAAGGCCGCTTTGTTTACACAGGCCTGGAGGTCTGAAGTGCTGGATATCTTGTAAAGCCTGCATGGGCACAGAAGGGGTGAGGTAGGGATAGACCTATATGTAGATATGTATGTTCAGGGGGAAGGGAGCTTCTTAAGGCCCTTTGCTTACACAGGCCTGGAGGTCTGAAGTGCTGGATATCTTGTAAAGCCTGCATGGGCACAGAAGGGGTGAGGTAGGGATAGACCTAAATCCAGTTAAATAGAGGGGTTGGGCAACTTTGCAACACTGACTGCCTTGTGTGACCCAGGAATATGTTTCATGTACTGTTGATGGAGTGCCTTGCCCAGTGGCAAATCCCCTTTAGTAGAGCTCTGACTCCCTTGAAGGTCCACTGGGATGATATTTGTCAGGTCCTGCAGTGTGGTCCGGATGTGGCCATCCATTCAGTTCTGGAGCATTTCCACTCTTGGAAAGAAGCTGTTAAAAATAAAGGGGTGACAAGGAGGGGGAATGTATCACCTAATTGATTAGCTCTGTGAATCACAGAGATGCCAGCCTGTCAAAGAGTAAATCATTGGAGCTGTCTTTGATGTCTCCTTTGGTCAAGGACACTCCAGCCTGCTAAAAGTGTTGCCTTTCCTTTAATGTGCTTTCTCTTGTCTCTCTCTCTCCCTTAGTCTCGTGCATGTACATGCAGGGATGTTTTTCCACTGGATGCCTGCAGTTGCCATACTTTGTATTTTGATTTCTTCGGCAATTACTGGCTAGGCAGGCCAGCCCTGTAGGACAGGCCTGCAGAGGAGTGATTACTAAGGAATGGAAAATGCAAAGAGGGGTATTAGAGACCCCTCAAGGGATCTCTCTTCCTCCCACCACTGTGCTGTCACTCTGAAAAATACCTCCCACTGCAAATAATCATCCTGAAGGTAATGGGGACCTCCAGTTAATCCCATCTTGTGGTAGTTGGGGGAGAGGGGGAATGTAAATGGGGGTGGCTGTTGGCAGAAACACATGGTCTTTTTGCACTATCTAAAAAGCTATTTGTTGTTTTTTTCCCCATTTCCAGCATGGCTGGAGATTCACTAACAGTCATGTGGCGCTGAAAGACTATAATAAAAAGCTAAGTGATGAGGCAGCTTTTGTGATGGAATTTCAGCACTCCCAACAGGAGCTGAAGCCAGATCCCACACACACAAAAAAAGAGAAGTGCTATTCAGACAAAACAGAACAAGTTAACCAAATTTCTCTAAATTTCAAGGCTGAACTAGTTCCAGAGCTTCAGAAACTGTTATAAGGCACATCTGATCTCGCTGCCAGTAGGCACCACATCTCCTATCACGTGCCATCTCGATGGAAGACTACTCCCCAGGAATGAGCTGCTTGTCTTGGTTCCTTGCCAATGCCACCTGGCTGACTCTGTCTAGGTAAAGCACAGTGCTAGTGAGCATTGGCTCAGACAGACACTCGGATCTGGGCCAGGCTGGAGATGGCCTGTTAGTAGCTGTCGCTCGCTTGGCTGGGTTGGTTTGTGGTGCTGGGAGAGGGCTCAGCACTCAAAGGCTTCTGCCAAGATTTTCTGCATGACAGCACCCTCCTTACTGCAGTCTGTGGCTGGACTGAGCTTCTCCCTGCACTTCCCAAGAGTGGGCCTGTAAAGGAAAGGAGTTCTGACGTTTCCAGGCTGTTCTCCTCGGAGGTCCCTGCAAACACAGGCTGCTCCCTGTCCCAGTGCATGCAGCCCATGTCTTAACAGCACAGAGCTCCTGGCCACACACAGGCAGAGAGAGAGCGGGGCTCTGGTGCTCCCTTCCTTCCTCACAAGGTAGCCTGACCCTAAAAATGTTCATGGGAGACTGGCAAGAAGAGCGTGGTGCTCCCAGAACATGCCCTGCTGTCATTCCCTCTCACTCCACCTCCCAGTAAAGCAGCTCAGGGAATGTCATCACTCAGCAGGCTTAGGACAAGCCCAATGCGTCAAAAACAAATGAAAGAAACCACTCAGGGTTGAAACAGCAACAGAGGTGCTAGTGGAGAAGGATGACACAAGCAGTTTTGATGGAAGGATGTTTTATGCTAAATGCACTAAAATGCACTATCAGGCTGTTTCGGTCTTCCAGCAGGAATTTATTGCCACAATGCTTCTCATGCAAGAATTTCCAAATTGTTTCCAAGTCAGCCAATCAGCTGGCCCCTGGTAAGGTACCTGGATGGAGATTTGAGTCTAAGGTGACATCTCTTGTCTTTGAAACAATTGTTAAAGTTATTAATTTGCTTGCCTTTTTGTTTTTTTTCCCCAAAGCACTTTTCATTTGCCAACTTTTTTCTTGAACTGTAAAAACCAGGACATGGCACAGCTTTCTAGTGTGGATACCTGATTGTGGTTAATATCAGCTCATTCCTCCTACTGTTCTTCTTCTGTCTTCAGCCTGTTGCCTCAGAAGAGGGCTGAAAAGGGCTAAAGAACATGTGCCAGCCTGACATTGCTCATGGACTCGTGTTTCTGAGAGCTGGAGTTACCAGTCCTTGGAGGCTACACATGGAAACACTCAGTGATTTCCCTTTTCATTCCCCATCTCCATTTTGCAGTCAGGTTTAAACATGCTTTACCCATGCCATGTGAGCACTGCATTGTTTTAAATTCCTCCTCAAAATGACACGCTTCCTATGGCAATCTTGTTATCATTACCAACCAAGCATGTAATTTTCTCCTCTTCCGCTCTCCCCAAAAGTATATGATCTTAGTTTATTAGATTCTATATCTATAAAACAAGCCATGGTAGGAGGCACAATGAAAATATAAAAAGAAAGGTGATGAGGCATTTTGCTACCACCTCTGAATTCTGACTGCCTTTCAGGATACAGAAGACATTAAGCCATCATTCAGAATAAACATGTTAATCCCTCTTTAAATCTTAAATCTGCCAAAGCAGAGGTGGCTTTTGAAGGGCATAATGCTGGTGATCCTAGCAGGGATGCAGCATTTCCTTGTGTATCTTTAGTGAGAACCCCTGACAGGGTGCTAATGGCTGGATTCATCTGGAGAAGAGGTGATTACTAGAAATGTGGAGATGATGGTTTAACATTACAGTGTATATGGAACTTCTTTTTCTTGGGCTTGAGATCTTAAAGAACCTCTCAGAGGTAATCAATGGCACTTTAGTACCCTTTGAAGCTTTTATTCACAACATTTGCATGGTACTTTGTGACACATTGACTTTACTATTTTCCTTCAATTTTACACAAAATTGCTCCAGACCTGCATTTAAGTTGCTGTAAATGCGGTGATCTGTCAGCTTCAATCACACACTGTATCTGGGGCTCCCTTTCCGCAGTAAAATCTTGGGTCATCATTACATTTTCCTATGCTCTAGGATGGCAATGGGCTAATTGCTTAACTCTGCACCTGCCCTTCTGTGAACTGAGACCCTGCACCTCGAAAGAACTCAACAGGATTGGCATTGACCTAGCAGAAAATTACAGTGCTGGAACATCAAATTGATATAACACTAAAATAAACTGGGCTCCAAGGCTCTGAATGGGCAATATTGTATATGCTAAGTGAATGAGGGCTGAATGTTCAAACAGCTTCTTTAAAAATTCAAGAGCAATTTCCTAATTCTAAGTCCTCACATATATTTGGGGCTTGATTTGGGACCTAAACCAGGTGCTTTTTTTTTTTTTTTAATCTACAGCTTTGATCTTATACAGCCACATGAGCTTATCAGTGTCAGAAACAAACTCTATATGGAAAAAGTCAAAGGCAATTTATAACTCATGGATATAAATTGGAGAAGTGCACTTTTAAAAAGATATCAAAAAGTATAATGTATTCATCTGCCTGGAAAATGCCATGAATCTCTCATTCCTCCATATCTTGTATTCAGCCAAGCCCTTTCCTGCAGCTGGCACTGTGCAGGCTCCTCTCCTTGCAGCTCAAAAGGTTGGAATTAACCTGACTCCAAGGGAAACATCTTCCCACACAAAAAAAAACCTGTCACCCACCTGCAAGGAAGACCATGGAGAGTTCAGGAATCAGCACCCCAAAATTGTGGATAGCCCAGGCTGAATTTGGTGATGCCATTCCCTCCAACTGGGAGCACTAAAAGTTTGGCATGAGGCGTGAAATATTTACCCAGGCTGCCACTATGTAAGAGCGATAGTGAGTGCTTGAGCAGAACATCTGTCAGCGGGGTGGCAGCTGGCAGAGCCAGGCAGAGGATTTTCTGGGGAGAAATGGGCATAGTTTCCTAATTTTGTTGCAATGCTGAGCTGCGTGGGAGGGTGAGGGGAGCAGGTGTGAGTGAGAGTGTTGCTCGCTGGATGAAGAGACAGAAGAACAAGTGCCCCGAGGAAGCACGTGTGAGAGGGCAGACACGAGTGCTGCAGCGTGGGAGAGGAGATGGGGAGCACTGGGCTCAGCAGGTGGCTCCTTGTGGCCCAGGAAATGGCCTCTGATTGCTGCAGGCTTCTCCCACCCTGGGTCTGTCAGCAAGCCACGATCCCAGGCTTCTTTCCATGCAGAATGTTTTTTGCACGTGTAAGTGTCTAACTCAAGGCCTTTCAGAAGGGGACACCTGCAGCAAGGTGAGCATCCTACCATGGGCCCAAGCCCTGGTCTTGGTGCTCTCAGTGCAGATGGCATTGAACAGCTCAGTCCTAGGCAGGTATCCAAGACTTAGCTCAGCAGAAGGAAACAGATTTGGGTCCAAAAATCTTCCATCCTCATCTGGGGAGAGATGGGTCTGACACTGCTCTCCCGTTTGTCCTCCTACTACTTTATTTGACCTTCCTCAGGAACAGAATTTGGGCGTCCCATCACTGGCATCTCATTCCCTCTTCTCCCCAAACTGACCTCACAGTAGGAAGGTGAGTCTGGTAGAGGTGTGAGGCTGGAGGGAGGCAAACACACAGAGCCTGAAACCAGCCTTGAGAGGGAGCAGGCTTACGTGTGAGGAGGAAGGATGTTCAGAGAGGAGTGAAGTGGTCTAAAAAAGCCAGCCTGACTGCAAAAGTTCTTTGTAAATACAACAGGACTTCAGTCCAATATTTAAATTATTTTTCTCTGTGTCAGGGTAACTCCTTGTGTGCACACAAAGCCAGCCTGACTGCAAAAGTTCTTTGTAAATACAACAGGACTTCAGTCCAATATTTAAATTATTTTTCTCTGTTAATGGGTAACTCCTTGTGTGCACACAAAGGTACCCACACTCCCACTCTCTTCTTCCACCAGACCATGTAAAGGCTCAGTAATTAATTTCCCCATCATTACCACTGCTGCCCTGCAGATATTTCTGCTGAGTTTTTAATTTAGCACTATTCTGCAAGCAAATATTTCCTCTTTTTGCACTAAGGTAGACATTGCCAGAGACTGAGAGCTTTGTCTGTGCTGCAAGTCATCAGAAAGGGTTAATCAGCTGGGGGTACATGTTATCTAATTCCCATGGTGTGGGAGTGAGACAATAGGAGACCAGAGTTGGACTCAACTTCTTTGCATTCTCCCCCACACTCCTTTTGGAGGGTGTTTCAGGGACAGGCTGTGAGGAATGCACACTATCTAATCTGCATGTATAATGTAAATATGCACATTTTTATTTGCTCTCTCCATCTGCAGGGAACTTGCTGGCATCAGAACAGCCATGTGGGCTCACAGCGAAGTTTCCTTGCAAGAGGGAAGGAGAAGACTTAGCAAGGCTGCTTCCTCTCTGCCTCCTGCATGCTGGGCAAATGGTGCACAAAGCCTGTCCTATCACACCTTCACATTTGTCTTTTGGTCTCAAAATCTGGCATGGACTGGGCTCCTTAAAGGGAGCTGGTCCCTTAACTGAGCTGGGAAATCAATGTGGAAGAGGGAAAAGAAATTGCACTTGGCCAACCTTAAACCATAATTTATACCAATTTCTCCAGCATAGCAAAAACTTAAAAGAATAATATTTAGGATAGGACAACTAGGTTTTATCTTCTGGAACAGACAAGATTAAGTGGAGGTAAATTCAAGAATGCTAAGCTTCTCAGTATGAGGAAATCAAAATGTTTCATCTGAGTTGTCAAAATAAAATGTCTAGGCTGTATGTTTTGCAGGTTTTTTCTGTGTTTGCATTCGAAGCAAGTTGGGTAATTTTCAGTTTGACTAAAGCAGCATTTTTTGCCTAAAAAAAAAAAAAAGTAATTTTCATGAAAAGCTGTTCTCCAGCTCCATTGTGGCCTTCTGAACAATGTTATTACCCTGGCTGGGAAGCAGCAGCAGCAGCAGCTGGAGTCCCTTGCCCTGCCATCAATAGCTTGCAGCTCTTGGAGTCCTGGCTGCCCTATAAATTGTCTCCCAACTGGCTGAAATATCTGACTTTGCTCCACAAAATGTTCTGGACTCAGGTCACTTGAAATCAGGGGGAGGTATTGCTGTGCAGAAACTAATGGTGCAAAAGGACAGAAGTTTGCACAGAGTCACCAGGATCTAGCAAAAACTTTCCTCATAATCTCTTTCAAGAACATAGATCTGCCTTCCCATGGAATTTTGCAAAGGTGTGGCTGACTCAGAAGGGGTTTTAATCTATTTTCCTTATTGTTCCACTGCATGCACGTGTATTTATGTGAGGTATTTGTGTGTATGTGGTTGTGGCAGTATAAATATTAATAGCACAAGGGTGAGAATACATGTGGCCCTCACATGAGGTTACATAAACACACAGCTGCTGTGCTATTTGTAAATTTATAAAGACACATTTCCATCAAGAGTGTGAAAGTCAAATAACCGTGCAGGGAGAGAGTGCACACATGCTTCACAAACTGCACAAGATTACATGGTGCTACTTAAACCCCAGCCCCACTGGGGTCAACTGGAGCTCCACCACTGACTTCAGTGGGATCAGGACTTGGCACAGGGCACTTGCTGTGATTTCCATGGATAAAGCAGAGTGAGCTACTGGAAAAAATCAGGATGAGAATTGCCAGTCTCTTGTGACTTGCTGACATCTGAGCCTGATGGGGATGATGCAGAGAGCCTCCACCCTTGCCTCCTGCAGACTCTGCTGTGGATGGGAGAACAGCACGTGGATGGGGCCATGACCAGGAGGAAAGCAGCTCGGCATTTGCCTCCCTGCACTCTCAGCTCTGCCAGGGAGGGGCACTGGTGTTGCCTCAGCCAGACCAACAAAAGAGCATCTCTTGTGTGTTGGAAAGGGTGATGTGTTGACAGTGTGCAGGTCAGAGTATGGATTTCCATGCAGTCCCCTTGGTGCAGCATTAGCAGCTGCTTGCACTCACAGCCTCCCCGGGAGGTTTGGCAGTCATTGTCAGACTACATTCTGGATGACAGGACATGATGGGGCTAAGGTTTCATCCCAGGCACAAGGTGGAGCATGCAAGGAGATGAGTCAGAAGCAGGAAGGTTTCAGGCATAAACAAGAGTGGTTTAGACTGGGAAATAGATTAGTAATTTTTTTTAAATCCCTCTTTTCTGGGATTCTTAAATTCTGCAGTTCAATATTACATTTTTCCTACTGCAGAAGATGTTACTCACACCCCAATGGCAAGTCTAGGATCATTAATTGGGCTCACAGAATTACCCTGATCATGATAGTAGCCTTTCAGTCAGGAGCATCTTCTCAAGTGACTTTTCTCAGTCTGCTGTAAAGCAGCAAGTCCAACTCAGATAAAGGCCTTGATGTGTGGAAATTTGTTTGAACCTTCTCCATATTCTCTATCCCCCACCCTGGTTTGGTTCAAGTGTTGAAGGAGGAGCTCATGAGAAACTATTCCATAACCTTCCTGAGGCAGCCTAACCTCATAGGAAGAGTGTTGTGCCAAAATCTGCAGATTGTATTTTGGTTTTGTTTTGTAGTATCACTGAAGCTTTAACAATTGGTCCAAAATGCAGTCATGTAGTCACCCAGTTCTGGAGGACTTTCTTTATGTGCACCAAAGGCAGGGATTCCTTTTTTTCTGGGTCCTCAACAAAGCACCTGATTGATGTAAGGTTGGCCCAGAATTCCTGGGTACCTAGTGAAGACAAACAGACATGTGCAGATGGCAACTGAGATCTTGGGTGATGTAAGGGAAGTGAACTGAATCCAAGCCTCAATCTGCCTTTGATTGGGAAAACTCAACTTGTAATGTTTCAATGTTGTCCTCAGGGGAGGGGATCCATCTGGGGGGAAGTATTATGCAACAGGTTGGGTTGTAAATGTGTGCTGAACACTCATCTCCCTCTGCAGACAAGACCTTTACTGAAATGAGAATAATTGAATTTTTGGTTCACTAGAAAGAACGCTTCTTTTCTGTATTGTTTCTGACTGGGTTTTTTTTCCTGCCAAAAGTAAAGCAAAGATAGCAACATCTTGGTTTGGGCAAAACATTTCTTTTGTCTCTTTAACAGAAGTAACAGCTGGATTATGAGCACACTTTTCAAAACAAAATGTAAGGGAAATTCTAACCAAACTAAATTTGCAAATGGAAGATCAAAACATTTTCTTTGAAAGTGGAAAAATGAAACATTTGGATCTGAGTAACATATTCAATGTCAAAATGAAGTTTCAAAATTCCCCTTTTAGCCTCTGAGAAGGATTCACTGAAGCAGATATAAATTTGAAAAAAAAAAGTTGCTGTTACTAAATCTGCATTGCCCACTGAAAGAAAATAATCCCAAAATGTCTTTCTGATCTAAAAATGATTCTACAAATGCAAGAGATCAGGCAGCTGTTTCTTGGACACAGTGCAGAGCTGTTTTAGCTAAAGTTTCAGCAAACCACCCCTAGGCTTTGCAGTAATGTCTCTGTTCAGTGATCATGAATCCCTTGCAATTTAGAACATAAAAATCCTGCTAGTGTCATCACAGACAGACAGCAGTCACCTCATCCAGAAGGCAGCATGAGAGCAACCTGGCCTTGATTTGTCATACCTTTATTTCAGCTATTTGTGTTTGTTCCAACCAGCAGACTGGCTTTGCTATATTTAGTTTCAGTCTGGGGAGAAGGGCTGAAGGGAGTACTACAAATTTTATGAGAATGTTTTGTACTTTATCCCAAGTGTTTCTTACTTCCTTATGTGAAATATAAGTGAAAGAAGTGGATGGGTGGGGGGAAAGTGGTTTCCCAGAGTAACACAATTGTGCAGATGGAGGAGCCACATAGGTTTTGCAGAGGAGGATTGGGATGAGTAAGAAAGGCAGGGCAGATGCTGATTTCCCAGTCTGCAGGGTGGAGGGAGCACCACTGGCCATCAGCCAGCAGCAATCCCTTTCCTGGGCGGGTATGGATGAGAAAAGCCTGGAGATGAAGAAGCCAATCTCTCCATGTCCTCTAACCATGGGCACCTCACGGAGCCTTGCCTGGGTCAGGATTTGGGAGCACATGGAGGGAAGAAGGCAGTGCCTGGTCTGCATCAGCCCCTCTGGAATGGCTTTTCCCAGCTGCCTCATCTCCCCCCACACTGCTCCTCAGAGCTGTACTTAGCTCAGCAGGGTGGCCTGGCCTGATGTGCCTGCTGCATCATTATCCAGACAGGGATTTGAAAGCCACTTGAAATGCCCGTGATTGTGCAGTTGTTAGGTGGCAATTTGCCAGCTGGAGCTTGGTGCTGCAGCCTGCAGGACAGCAGGGGACAGCAGGGATGGTGGCTCACCAGGGCAGCCAGTGCATATGTGCATCCTTCCCCCCTGCCTGCTCACTGCTGCTCCCAGCATCTCCAAAGGTTGAAATTTTTTGCCTACCTTTAGATGTCTAGACATCTGAAAGACTTCTTGAGCCATGGCCATGAGGTCAGGGATATAAAGAAGACCATGTGTTAGCATTGGTGAAGTTATTCTGGACTTACAGCTCAGCACTGAATGCCTTGCAGTGATTTTTCCTGCCCTACACCTCCTGCAGGCCATCAGCCTGCTTCCATGAGCTTTGCTCTGTGATGTGCTCTGCTTGGGCTTGTTACTGGTGTGAGCTGTGGCCTGACCTCAGTGCCACTGTTTGGACAAAATTCCCTCTGATTTTTCCCAGGCATCCTCTGTACAGAGTAATCAAAGGGCCCTGGCTGCTGTCCCTCTGATGCAGTGCTTTTCACTTTGATTTTCTTCTCTTGTCACACAGCATCCAGTCTGTACGATGGCATATTCCCCACATTCCTTCATGAGGGATATAAATCTGCTCAGCTCTACTTCATTCTGATTTCCATCAGCAAGCAGTGGTCTGGAGCACAGGGGAAGACGAAAGGAGGCATGGTGTAAAGCCAGCACAATCCCTGGAAGCAGCAGGGGTTCAGCAAGGATGAGGCTGCCCCAAGAGAGTTTCCTGGGACAGACTGGAAGTGATGTGTGAGAGGCAGATATGGGTGTGCTCAGCACGATGAGGAGTCATATGAAAGGCATCTTAGATATCTGGGGGAAGGAAAAGTGTTTACCCCATAGGGTGACTTGTGTTGGTGGTACAGAAAGGCACTGATGCCTGAAACATTTGGTATATCTTCCAAATGAACAGAAGTGTTTGAGAATTTCTCTAGGAATACTGCACACAATAAATGAATTTGCTAATTGTTCTACACCAGGTTATTTTGTTTGGCTCTAATTATATCCTTCCAGCAAAATAAATTATTTCTAATCGTCTCCGTTATAAGTGAGCAACAGAGTAATTACCTGAAATACTGCACTTGGACAGGAAAGCCACCAATGTTATTTAAGCTGCAACAAACTGTAGGGTACAGCTGACTCCCACTGTTCCCCTTCCAATAATTGTCTATTATGTAATTCCAGATCTGTGACACCTGCTATTCCATGTTCCTTTGAAATAACAATGCCTGTCTTTGTACATCACTTTTCCACCACAGATCTCAAAGTACTTCACAAAGGCAAGTATCATTACCATCATTTTAGGGATAAGAAATCCAGACACAGGGAGGTTAACTGCTGCTGGACTATCCCACATTTACTCTTGGACCACCAGATTATCCATTTACAATGCAGGTCAAATTTCTCCCTTTCATTCCTGGATCACTCTCTCTCCCCTGTTCATTCCCATAGAATCCAAAGGCTTGTGCAGAGATTTAAATTTATGTGGAGTTATTGACACAGTGTTCTGCTCTTTGTCTCCTTGTGGTTCCTGGAAATCTTTGTATATCTGCCTGCTTTAGGAAGAGCTGAGATAATTTCTTTTTGTATGAGCACAGATTACAAAAACAGATCTGGTTCATGTATCTTCCAAACTCTGAAGGAGGCTGACTGTGAGAATTCAGCTAAGACTGTTTGCAGGATAAAGGATCATTATAATATTCAGTATTTTTTACTCAAATTTGCACTCTAGCACTGCTTCTGACTTCATAGGCTGAAATAACTATGGTGTGTCTTTATACCTGAGCCTTCTTGGCCCATTTCTGCTCAAGAATGCTCATCGCTGTGTTTAAAATTCAGAAGAAGTTTATTTTTGACAGTAGCCTGTGCCTGAACTTTTACACCCAGCATCAATTGTGGTGAGGGGAGAAAATGAATCTTTGCCTTTGAATGATAAACTGTTTAAAAGTAGGGCTTATAATGGCAGCAGTGAAAGAGTTTCATTTATAGCAGCCTCCATACGACAACGATAATATATTTCATGGGACAGAAGAGTGACAAGAGAAGAGAGGTAAAGAAACAACAATATTTCTCTTTGAGGTGTTCCCCCAACAGAACCAATTACTGGCCCTGTTCTTCTGAAGGGTGTGAAGATGTTGTTGTCACACCTGAATTTCCCTGTGGGACTTGGATAGGACACCAAAGATGAAAGGACGTAATTCAGTCAGTCTCAGTAGATTTGCAGATCCTTATTTGTGGCAGAACCTTCACCCTCTGAGACCTTTTTCTGTTAGGGCAATGTACACTTTGGCGGAAGCAGGGTAACCTCAGAACAGCCTTGTCAGGAAACTATTAAAATATCTGCACAGGGGAAGCTGTTTTGGCAGTGATCTAAAAAAAAACCAAAAAAAACAGCATAAGAACAGTGCAAAAATTTATGAGGCTTCCCTTACGTCTTCGTGAATTCCTGATGATCTTGTCCCTTCATTGCTCTAGCTCTCCTTCTGCACTCTTGCACAGATACTTTTGAGGGCACATCCTGGTACTGTACAGGCACCTGCATGTTGAATTTGAACCACATTGAGTAGGGTCCCTGCAAACCAAGGTCAAAACCACTTGGATCACAAATAGAGATGCTCACACAAAGGCTTTCAAGCAAATTCTTAAGGAGAGAATAATTAGAGACACAGAGGTAAACACAAAATGGGATAAAATGATAGATAGGTTTAACAAAGACTCAGAGAGTGCCAGACTAACTCGATATCATTCTTTGATAAGATAATTGATTTTCTAGACAAAGGAAAAGCAGTAGATTTAATCTATCTGGATTTCAGTAAAGCATTTGATATGGTGCTGCATGAGAAATGATTTGTTTTGTTGGCAGATCTGGGGTTTAGCACAGGAACTGTAAGGCAAACAAAGAAACAGCTGAAGGGGAAGCAACAATAGGTTTGTTTAAAGGGAGAAGCATCAGGTTGAAAACAAGATAGGAATGTCAGTCCTAAAAGGCCTTCCAAACGTCTAACCTGGTTTAAGCTCTCATGAATACTCTTTGTTATATATTCAGTATATAAAAGTGCATTTAACATTTGTACCTGTGGGTTAAAACCTGGAAAACTTTACAAATAGGAAGAAGTGTTGGAACATTGTAAGAAGAATTAGATGATTTTGAGAGCTGAAACAACAGAAACAGGGTGGGATCTGCTAGTACAGACTGCTGTGCCATATATTTAGGTAACTGTAGTAATATTCTTTACTGTGATCTATCACTTGGCAATGATGAGTGAGAAGAAAAACATAGGTGTAACAATTGATGAGCCATCAATAAGGTGTCACCCTTAAAAAGTCAATGTGGGATTTGAGTATAGCAGCTGGTTCTACTTGAAAAAATATGGATGCTGCTGAGTAAGGTCAGATTTCCTGATGTGTTGTCTGCTGATCAGGAAGCGGGGATTTAATATGGAGCAGTTGGAGAACAGGACAAAGTGGCTGAAAAGAATGGAGATTACTACTATCAGAATTAGGAAGACCTGGCTTACAAAGCCTAGAAATTGAATTATGTAGTGTTATAAACACCAGGAAAAGGCAAGGGAACTTTAACCTAAAGAAGATACCTATTGCTAAAAGATACTCATAAACATAATCAGCTTACATTTCAGAGGACAATCTCATTCCAGCAGAATATTGAATGTCAGTTAGGGGAAATGTATTCTAAAAACCTGCTAATTTAAAGATGGAAAGGGATTGGTTGTGGCAGAGCTGTTTGGGGGAGACTAGAACAGCACATGCCCAAAATATTCCGTCTCCAGCATTGTTTTTTAGTCCCTTTTTAATCAGCACAGAGAAATGAAATCATAAAACAGTATGAAAAAGGAAGCAAACAGCCAGTCTCTTGGTTATATGTTTTGTCAGTCCCCTGCTGGTGCCTTGGCTTAGAATTATTTATGTTCATTCCCAGTGTCTCATATCTTACCAGTTCAAGTTGATTTCTGGCACATATTTTTACATTGCAGTTAGGTACATTGCTCTCAGACTAAAATACAATATTCACAACTCCCTTAGTGCCATGACATTCCCTTTAATATGGGCTCCAGAGGTAAATCCCGCACCCCAACAACAGGGATGTATTATTCCCCCTTTAAAATGACCTTCCCTTTCAACCAGACCTCAGTGGTCAATCTAAATTGTGTTGCTCCAATAAAATGTAGTTAGCTGATGAGCTCAGAGACATCATTTCTCCTTCCCTGGGCATAGCCTGCAGCATTAGTTTGTAGGGGGTTCACTGGCACTGATAGAGTGATCTCTGCATTGGAAAAACAGATTGGCATGATGGGCATGAACAGTTTAGCAGGCTGGAAGCAGGGAAGCAGGGATTTACAAGCAAATTGGTTTAAGTGCAGATTGTTTCTTTTCTGAGAACAGCAGCAGGGAGCTCCGAAGTTGCATGCTGCTGCAGCTGTTTAGCCATTAGTTGAAAAAAAAGAAGGAAAAATAAATAAGACAAGACAAAGGAATAATCTTTGAATAGCAACAAAATATTTCAAAATAGGGTAAAAAAAAAAGCTTTAAAGGGTGCCTTTTTTTGAGTGGTAGGGGACAAGATGTGAGATTGGCATCAGCGAGGTAAATAGAGATGACTGTAAAGACACAGACAATACATCCTCTATTCTATCCCATAAAATATGAATTTTACACCCTGAACTGGGCATCCACTTAGTAGACAGGAGGATAATGCACTGTGAGCAGTGTAAATATAAAAAAAAGAGCAAACCCAAGTGAAATTAAATCAGGATGATCTGCTGCGAGTTTAAACACAGCAGAGACTGGGACAGGGTTTCCCCGGCACGCAGAGCTCTGTCCCTGCCATCTCCAAGAGGAAGACATTGCAATAATGCTGCTGCTCTTTACAGCAACTTCAGCCTTTCATCGGGGAAGGCGTTCTCTGCCCACAGTCCCTGCTATGGAAGTGAGAAGTCATTTAAAGATTAGCTGAGATGTTATTTCTATCAAGCACCCTCTAAGCCTGCCCATTAGCAGCAAATTGGCTGTGAACAGTGTCAGAGCACCTTTCATTCTGACAGGCAGCTTACAGGTGAGGGACTTCCCTAACCAGAGCTGCTATTCTTATATTTAATAATTCCTTACAGAATTTTCTCTCTTTATTTGTCCAGCCACTTTTAAAACCCGTATAAAAAATTAGCATCCACAACATCTCGTGGCAATGCAGAGTAATCTCGTGATGAACGTTTTGAACTTGCCATCAACTAAATTTATTCCATAACTCCTCACTCTATTATGGAAAGAGCTAGTGCGTGATAGTTCCCTGTTCATATTTTCTACTGTGAAATAATAGCAGAAGGAAACAATCTCCTCATGTGTCCATGAGTGTCTAATTTTGACCACGGCAGACTGGCTTTGAGGACATGTCAGACTGTGGCTCACAAATATCCTGTTGCTGCACAGCTGGAACAATGGGAAAGCAGAAATTAGGACATCTCAAAGACCCTGTATTTTCTGCTTTTATCTTTTTTTTTTTTCCCCCTCCATTTTCCAGACTTATTTTGTGACTGGTCTGTCTTACAATGCTGACATAACTTGCAGGTATTTCATGTCAATGCTATTTCTGACCACACTGGCTGAAGCTCCCATTATGTAGGGATAAAGGCATGTACAATTTTTACCTCAGAGTTGATAATAACAGGAGCTTAAGTTTCACTGATTTGTTGTCAATGTCATAACCCACTTATGAAAGCATCATAACACAGCCATAGAAGCATAGCTAATTGAAGTCCATTTTGGTGAAACTACAAGGGAAATTGGCCTCTTGTTTAACAGCATTAATTTACTGCGTTCCAAAGTAAGGATCGATAAACAAACAAACAAAAATAAGCTTTTGAGTTTATTCAGCAGAGGAAGAATTATGACATGAAGGATAATGTCTCCCTATTTTATGATACCTCTGGCAATAATATATTGAAGTTGTTATGAAGCCATGATCATATCAGAGACATTGAACAAAGAAACAACCACAACAAAACTCAATTTTACATATATTCTTTCGCATGGGAGACAAATCAATCCTTTCTCATAAATAATAGCAAATTCCCTTGAATAGCTCAAAATTCAATACAGTTATTAGAATGTCACTAGAGCCACGGGAACAAAGTTCATAAAAACGTGGTGGAAAGAATCAATCCAGTCCTATAATTTTAAACATTCTTAGATGAGGAGTGGTCATTAAAGATCCCATCACATTTTATTGGAGAGAAGGGGTTTAACATACTACATGAACCCCACTCTTGTTGGTCAGCTGTTTGTTGAGAGGTTACTAAGTTTTATGCAAGGCAGATGAAATTGGATGAGGCTGTGGTCAAGACAGAGGATTAGACATACAATTTATGGGGCTTTTTGGGGAATGAAGACACTAAATCATTTGTAGTCATTTATAATATAATTTTTTACTGATTTGGATAACCTTTATGACCTACCAGGTCATATATAAATATCTTTTTCTAAACATAAGGATCTCTTTTTTATCTTTGTAATTTTAAGGCCTGTTTACATCCTGGTGTCCCGATATGAAAGTGCTATGAACAAGTTCTTAGGGTCAAAATCACACAGGATACATGCCTATTTCCACAAAACATGCATATTATGCTTACTGTCTGTTTCTTGATATTCCACTAAAGTCCAAAAGCCCCCTAGGTTATTTTGGTTCTTCTTCCTTCCTCACACCCCCTCCCCGGTGACTCAATCTGCACCAGTTCACCTTGTCCTACAACCAAGGCTACCTCTGGAGTGAATGTTCTGCTTTTCCTCATCTAAACCCTCACCAATATTGCCTCCCTTTTTGCACAGGCAGGGGAAAAGAAAGGTGTCAGCCAGCCCCACACTAGAAATGGGACTTTGTGTAGAGGGTGGGGCTGAGAGAGGCACTGAACTGAGTGTTTTTAAATAAACTCAGGGAAAACGACATCTTATGCTGAGCATATGACTGCCATAATAGTTTGTCTCATAACAAGGCTGTTAGCCAGAAGGGAAAGCAAAATGGTTGGTTTTTATATGTGTAACTAAGCATGCCTGGACAGAAGGATGCGTTTGGCATAATTCGGAACACTGGATGTGTCTCAGTGAAAGCTCCCCCCAGGGCTGTGGGAATGCCCCACTCGGTGCAGTTTGGGGAGCTGGAACAAACCCTGCGTGTCATGTGCAGAAGTTAGAGTAAGGAGTGAATTATTTGAGTATTTTAGGCTCAAATAAGCTTGTCTTGACAATGACAAGCCTGTCAGGAGCTCCAATTCTGCCTCCTGGAGACACTAAAGCAAATGAGATGATTCCTGCTAAATAGCCACCTTGGGAAGAATTATCTTATTTTATTATTTTTAAATAGAAAGCTTTTAAATACAGATTCAAGAGGACTGAGTAGAGCTAATGCATCAGGAGCAGAGAATGTTGATTATTTGTCATAATAAAAACACTGATAGGAATGAGAGAGGGAACAAATCATACCAAGGAACTGGACAGCCTATCTTGGTGGGTTGCTTCTCTGCTTTGGATTAGAGTTCCTCCTATCTTCACAGCCCATTTAACCAAGCCCAAGTGCTTCCTTTCACTGCCTGCCATCCTAATCTATGTAAACCAGCTCAGTCAGGCATTTTTCATTGAACTAATACATATTAATGGGCAATAATACAGTTGTACTATTGCATACATTTTCTTGAAGTACAATTTTCCATCTAAAGAATTTTATTCACATTGCTGCATGGTAACTGCATCCACAATAATATCTTTAGTGATTATTCATTACAGGAATAATACAGCTGTGCCAAACGGTATATTTTAGTGCCTTTATTTATTTATTTTTTTTAACAAAAGATGCAATTATATTTGTTGACTAATCACATTGTTGTCATCAACTGAAGAAAATAATTTTCTGCTCAGGTATTCAGAAAAGCAGTGGACAGGTAGAAATCAGGTGTCTTTCATGTATCTATGAAGAGAGCAGATTTTAAGAATCATAGAATTGTTAAGGTTGGAAAGGACCTCCAAGACATTGAGTCCAGCCTTTTACCAAACATCTCCATTCCAAATAAAACAGCATAAAGATCCACATCTAGTCATTTCTTGATCACCTCCAGAGCAGGTGACTCCACCAGTCCCTGGCCAGTGTGTTCCAAGGCCTGGCCTCCCTTTCAGTGAAGCAATTCTTTCTAATGTTCAACCTGAACCTCCCCTGGCACAGCTTGAGACAGTTCTCTTGCTACTTGTGAGAAGAGCCTGGCCTTCATCTGGCTACCACGTCCTGCCAGGGAGTTGTAGAGAGTGGTAAGATCTTCCCTGAGCCTCATCTTCTGTAGAAACCTCAAATTAGTTTAGATGACCTGAAAGTTTTCTAATATATACATAACATATTTCCATTGGAGTTTCCATGTACTTACAGACCTGGCAGGTATCTGTGAGTGAACTCAGGTAGAACTGGGTATGAACAAGATGCAGTGGCTGTTAATGGTCAAACATTGCTCATGCAATGCATGAACCAATGTTGGATGAGATCCTGCTTCCTTGGGAATTGATACTGTGTAATGGAGACACAAGCAGGTAAAGAACGTGGTGGAAGTAAATTTGGCTTCAATTCACACTGAGTGATCTTTTCTCTGGTCTCACCTTTCTCCTTGTGCCCTGTACGTTGCCCTCACTCCATGACAGGGTACCTCTGGGAACACAAACAGACTGCTCAGCATCCTTCAGTCAATTTGCTGCCACAGTATGAAAAACCAGCAGCACAAGGCACCGTGTGGAACAAGATTGATGGGATAATAATGTGTGTCCATCTTTCTCACTAGAAAACTTCATCATCAATTATTGTGTCAGCTGTAATTGTGTTGTCTCTTGAGGACAGGCAGACAGTGGCATTGTTCTAAGGAGGCAGGAGGCTCTGTCCTTTCCTACCATGACGCGATGGCTTTCTGAGGGGAAAAGAGGCATCTCTTGAAAGCTGAGCCGCAACTAAACTGGCAAACCGTAATTATCTGCAATGAAATAATTAGCAACATAAACACCTTCAGGCTATAAGCAATTCCAGCTACTCCTACAGAAGCAATTTGACCTCACTTAGTGTCTATTATACACAACTTTGTAGAGACCTACTGATACTGTAGTGCCAAGACCTGTGGGATCTGCCAAAGTTTGTTTCCATGGCTTACTGAGGAAACAGCAGTTCTATAGTTGCTTGGGAGATTAATTAACTTGTCAAATAATTAAGTGGACAGCCTGTAATGAAGGTTTCCATTTCATAACAGATTTATCACTTTAGAAGCTTCCCAGATTTAGCTTCTTTACATGAAGGCTTCCATACAAGGAGAAAAATATTTTGTACATTCCACTTACCTGTTCAGGGATTTTTTCTGATTTTTCCCTGCGTTGTGAGGAATGTCATAGTGATGCAAGAAAATCTCACATATATTTCGCTGAAACTTTTAGGGCTGGGTGACCATTTTCATTTTGTTGTTAGCAGATTACTACTGGCTAAACAACAAGATCAGATTTTTAGAACGAGCTAGTGCTGCAGTGAGTGTTAAAATTGTTTGGTCATCTGCTGGTCTAATGATCATGATTTTGGCAGGCCTAGTTTCAGCTACCTCCTCTTTATCCACTGATGAACTGAGGACAAAGTGAATTACCACTTGTTATATACTCTATCTCATCTTTGTTTCCCTTGAAAGTATTTGTAATACTTAAAGGACTTTCTAGGGATTTGTAGCATTGAATCTCCAAAGTTTTACTGGTGTGTTAGTTGTCTGAGATGGAGGGCAGTAAATAAAAAATCATGTATGGGTCACCTTGCCCCTGAACTTAGAACTTCACACTTTGAAGGCTGGCTATTCTGGTGAGATAGGCTCATTTTCATTGATTTTCTTAGAAGAATGTGTATTACTTACATGAATATGCTGACATTTTGTTGGAGCACATGAGAAAAATCCTGTCTCTTTGCCTGCCAAAGACCTTCCCAGGAAAACAGTTGTGCTAACCTGTTTAAAGAAAGCATCCAACAGAACATTATAATCCTGGGTGAACAGCAAAATGCATCAATAAATAAATGTGAGACTGAATTTTGAGTGTGCATGTGTTTGGAGGGGACATTGGTCTGGGGCAGTTTGTTCCAGCCTCTCGTTAACATGAATAATTGTTTTGTTTCAGGCAAGAAACTTTCGACTATCAATAAAACATAGTTGGTGTAGTCAGCCTCCTGTGGGGTACTTAATGATCCATAAAACTGTTTAAAGGGAAGCTGCCAACCTGATTTTGGCCCAACCTGTGACTGTAGTTTTGATGTATCTATATTATACACGTACATATTTGCATTTTCTTGGCTTCAAAGCCAAAACTTCAGAAAGCGTAGGATTGCCTGCACAAACTTAATTTGCCTCTTTTATGGAACTGGAATTGTATATCATATTTCATGACATGATCACAGCTGTAGCTTCCAAATCACCTGTGGTCCTTTGTGGCTGCAAAATGTGGCAGCAAAACTGCAGGGCATGAGCAGTGACACGGGCATGAGGAGCACAGGTAGGACCTTGCAGACAGCTGAGACCTTCCCACCAAATGACATAGTAAGACAAATTAGCTAAAGAGCATCCATTGGCCTTGTCTTTGGCCTTGTCTTTGGCCTTGTGTTTGATGGCTTTGGATGTTCTTCGCTGAAAACATCAGAATGGGATTTGACAATGCAAAGCTGCTTCCACCACCACCTCTTTGGCCTAATGCATCTTATTTGAAATTGTTTGCTGTCATAGTCAATCTCTTTAAGGACTTGGAAGAACACTTTAATTAGCCCTGATGAAGTGTCTGGAGCCAAGTGAAGCCTGGTGGCTCTTGCTTTCCTTATGTTTGTGTTTCCTGCCGTGTATATTTGCTGGCAGAATCTTAAACCTGACTAATTACTTTTTGTGCTGTCTAGACATCTTTAGCAAAGTGATTCTTTCCTTTTTTACTAGTGCTTATAATTTACATTTGCCTGCTCCTCCATTCATCCTGCACAGTCTTCAGGAAGATATACCACACAGCACTTAAAGACCAAAAAAGGATGAAGGCAATCTTGGTGCAGTTTTGAAATTGTATCATAACAATCAGCCATGATGTCCCAGCTTCTCCCAAGGACAGATCCTTCCACCAGTTTTGCATCACTTGCATCATCTTGGGCTACTTGCATCAGATTCTTCTCCATGCCTCCCAGTTTCCTCAGGATGATGGATCAGGACTGGGGTATCCCAGGATTAATCCTCTCCCCTTCAGATGTCTCTCATTTTTTTTACCTCTGCCCATGTGGAACATGAAAGCTTTTGTAAGCTGTATTAGAAAGCAAAATCCCCCTTCTAACCTGTCCTTCTAGAGAAGCACAAAGGAGCCAGATGCCCAACATATGACTTCGGTAGATATTAATCTAAAACAGAACAGATGATCATCTGTGGAAAAATCATCCTGTTGTTAATAGAGCCTTCAGGAATATTAGCAGATTGCTATAGCTTATGTTAGTCTCTCAAAGCTCAGCTGCTTTTTCCTCTGTATATGTTCCATATTCACCCTTCTCTTTCTCTCCTCATAGATAAAGGCATCATGCAATCCTCTTCATCTGCCACTCAATTTCAGCAATTTTCCCCAACTGATGCTTCAATGATACTCCTTTCCTCAGTTTAGTCCATAGGAAATGTAGCATTAATAGGCTAATATCTGTATATCCGGTTCTATATCAAGGGGATGGAAAATGGCTTATTTCCATGTGACCAAAAATAACCTGAAATCATTGCAATTCAATTCCTTACTTGCTTTACATCTGCTTGGAAAAATATGGCCCACGGCAAATAGGAAGAGAACTCAACAAACTAATTTCCATGCAGGAGCTGATTAGAATCTGTGGAGATGTTTTTGTAGGTGGAATGCTGCTTTGCTCCTATCACAGTTGCTGTCTCAAAATTCATCAAGCCCATTGTAGTAATTATATTAATCACCCAGAAACTCTGGCAGGATGTCACGCATTATGAAGCCATAGCCTGATATAAAGTAATTATTCAAATTTTCCCCCTCCAGAGGACTGTACGTGGCCTTACCCAGGGGGATGTTCAGGTCAGAGCTGAGAACCTGTGTAACCTTTTCCACAATTCTGCAGTGGCATGACTGTATTTGAACTTAAGGCAGTTACATCTTTAGACACCAAACTAAAAATAGCTACATATGTTGATGAGACAACTTTTGAGTGTTGTGATGAATTAACACTTTTTTTTTCTTTCTGAAAAGCTGTCCTTGTTTTCAAGTAGTTTTCCTAGTTGACAAAGGACAATGTGCATGTTTTCCTGAAAATGTACTGTGAAAACATTTCAGAATGATAATGTGCAGCCATGAAAATGTGTCTTTAGCCTCCAAATCCAATCAACAAGGCAGGAAGCCTTCCAGGGGAGGCATCTTCTTGACTGTTTTTTAAAGCAATGACTCTGAAAATATCAGATGCTTCACTGTTGCTCACCTGCCTTCTCACCCATCATCGTGGGGCTGGCTTACACTTGTGAAATGTCAGATCAGAAACAAATACTGCCACCTATTTATAAATACCTTCCCATCAAGCACCCTGCATAATACCTGTGGAAAACAATGTGCCCCAGGTGACTCTTCTCTGCTCACAACAGTTCATGGGCTTCACTGCAATTATTTCCAATGATAATTGTAAAGATAACACCATTTAAATTATCTAATGTTTTATTCAATATTTCGGTGAGTTTCAATTACTTCCAATTATAATTCAACAGCTTTCTATTTAAAACAATTATTGTCTTTTATAACCTGTTTCAAGTCAAATAAATTGTTTGCCTTTATTCCTCCTTGGCTTCTTCCATAGGTATTCAATCTAGCTCTCCCTTTGGTTTTCCAGTTCCCCATTAACTTGTGTGGCCTTTCATTAACCCCTTATGTGCCCTCCCTCTCTACCACACAATCAAGCCTCTGAGAGGAAGCTGTCAGCACAGCCCCTGAGACAACCACAATCAATTAAAGTCATTAAAAATCAATATGATTCAATTACGAGCAACAAGACACAAACCTGGCCGACTGAATAGTACTGGGGTACTTGGAGCTAGGAGGTGTCCACTGGAGCAAAGATGTGCCCCATCTTTGGCTTTGGGGCTTTCCATGTTAGGAAATGAGGGTGTCACCATGAGCTGTGAGCTCAAAAAGATGAGCACATGGCAAGTGAGGGGAGTATTACCACAGTTCATCTTAAAACAGGAATACTGTGGGGTAAGACAATTCTTGGTTCATTGAATTTATAGGGAAATAGTGCTTGAAAGGAAAGAGCATCCCTAAGACACACTTGCAGTGATGTTAACTTATATGTTATTTTCTTATTTCTTTATAGCATAAAAGATGTCCTGATAACAGGAACTGGTTACCTTGTGGTTTTGAAAAAAAAATGTTTGATCATAAAACTATTTCAATCTGTGAAAAAAACTCCCTTTGGATATGGGACAGGAAGAAACCCTTCATTTGCAAATTGTTGTCTCCTTGCCATTCTTTGAAGGTGAGTTCCCAGTTCAATAGTTTTACATAACTGCGAGTTATTGATATTGGGGAATAAAAAAGTTTATTTTGTGTAGATGTAGAACAGAGACACTTTGTCCTTCATTTCACTCAGTTTCTAGGTTTTTTCCTTGATGAAAACTTGCCAGTTTAAAACAAAGTGGGATTTTTTAATGTCATTTTATTCCCCAAGAGAAAAAAAAGCACACAAATCTTTCAGTTAAACCCCATGCTTTTTAAAATATTTTTTCCTAGTGGGACACTGCTAAAAATGAAAGCATGTGTTCTTCTCTTTGGATTTTTTGCCACGCTGTTTTCATTTAAGCAAGATGCTTTTCCCACACAAAAAAATATACACATTAGACTAAAAACATCCAAAAAAAGTTTAAAAATTCCATTTGGGATTTTTCTCCAGAAATTAAAATTAAAAAAAAATCAAAATAGGTCACAAAAAGATTTCCATTTAGCCAAAACAGTACTTTTGAATTAATTTATTCTCAATCAAAACATTTCACTCAGCTCTAATCGCTGGACTGAAGTCACCCTGCAGGATCTAAAAGGAGTTGATTTAGATGCTCCCATGGGCTCCCATGAATCAGAAAAGTAATCAGTCAATCATCTTCCTGCTCTCAGAGTTTTCTGTTGTTGGGTAATTCTCCAGATCATACTTGCTGCAACTCCTTGTCTGGCTATTTTTTCTACCTAGCAAAGACGACTGCAGCATCCACGGCCCCCATCCAGCAAAGCACTTTACACATATTCTTTAGTTAACGTAGTCCCCTTGATGTTAATGAGGTATCCATGTACTTAAAGTTAAGCCCAAGCTTAAGTGATTTGTTGGACAGAGTCCTGAGCCCTGGAAGGGGAGGTGCTGAGAGCCCTTCTGTGGAAGCATCCTCAGCTTTAAAGCAGTGTGGCTTGGCAATGGTCAGGAGTTGTATTGATTTGAGTAATTCAGTTTAGAAATTGATGAAGATCCGTTTAAGCATCTCCCATCCAAGGCTCCTCTCTAAGTCGCCTTAAAGCTGATTTTGTGAGATGTGCTCTCCAAGCAGGATGAGAGCAGGGCTTGCCCTGACTGACCAGGCTCAGCTTGTGGATGATTTGCTGAGCTCCTCTAGACACCTGCAATGAGAAGTTGCTTTTGCTGAGAAGTGTGAGATCTGTCCCTGGACACCCATAAGTAATCACCTTGCTGGAAACAAGTAAACTCAACTTGCTCAGTTTTATACAAATTGCATATTTATAGCCACTTTTAGCATCAAAATGATAAACCTATTTTGTTCAAGGCTCCATTTCAGGTGATATAACCTGTAAATTACTGTAATGTACTCTGCTCTGTTATTATTTACATTAAAACCCCCGCCACTATTATGTGTAGGTGGAGGGCAAAGAAGGTTCTTCCCACCTCCTTGCATTTTGTCATCTTGTGGGTCCCTCTGAAATGTAGCAGACAGCATAGATCATGTTATATAAATAACAGCTGTGCAATGCAGTGCAGTGATATATCTGTCCCTAGGCATTGTCAGAAAATCCCATGTCTTCCCTACAGAAGAGTAAAAAATATGTATTTCTTGAAAGTCACCAATCAATTGCTTCAGTCTTTTCCTGCAAACCTGACACAAAAAAATTGTATTTGAAATGTCAATTCAAAATGCTTCACAGGCAAGTTTTCCTGACTGGCAGAAAGTGACTTGTTACTGACAGCACTACAGGAAAAAAACACCTGCTGAAACACGTCAGTCAGTGCCTTTGCCATGGTCTGGAAAGCAGATAATGCAAAAAGATTGTGTAATTTGATGCAGGTCCACCCTTGGGCCAAGTGTGTTACAGGCTTGGGCAATATCAATGAAGTACATCTAAACCAGGCCCAATTCTCACCTGTTGCACCTGGAATCTGCTTTGGGGGTTTGGGTGGGTTTTGGTGCAGGTGTAATAGGTTCCCATGTGCCCTGATCCTGACAAAACCCATCATCCAAGGGAGTTCTGAGGTCTGTGAGTACCACAAGTGGCACACACCATTTCACTGCTTGCATATCAGTCTTGCCTTTCTACAAAGATAAGCCATGAAATATCAATGCATTAAATCTCTAATTCATTGATTTCAGAATTAGTCTTACTCTTTTATCTCAGTATCTGATCTCAGCCATCCAGACACAAAGGACAGGGATAAGAAATCCATAAGCACCAGTGTGTGGTTAAAGAACAGCTATTCCAGATAACACACAAACATTAAAGCAAGGACAGGCTGAAGTCAATATGCTTGAACATATTTTAATTGCTTCTTAATAAGTGGATAATTTTGAGACTTCCCAACTCAATCATCTTCTGCTTTTTTCCATTCATTCTTTTACAAATCCTCTTCTGTTTAGGACAGAGTGGGGCAAGGGGCTGGCTGGACTCAGGATGTGTTGATGTGCGTTGACCAGATGGATCCCAGAGTATTCCCACACCTCTGGCTTAGACTAATAGCTGTTCTGTGCTGACCCCTTCTATTCTCCTCTGCCATCCCTGCATCTCCACCTTCCTCAGAGGGCTGGGAAGCTGCATTTCAGTGCCTCTCAGCTGGGTTCAGTCTGACCCACCTCACAGCTCTGCCAGTGCATACCTACACAAAACCCAGCAACCCCAGGGGAATCCTTGTGGCTCCATCACTGAGCCTCATCCCTCTCTTGCAGCCCTCTTCCCAGCTTGGGTAGCCAAAATATTTTGGTCTGTGCCTATCAGATCTTCCCACACAACAGCTCTGTCCTCAACAGTTCAATGCTGATCAGTTCCTCCCAAAATCTTGTTTCCTGCCAGTCCCCACTGGGAGCATCCCAATATGAAGCCATTTATGGTTTATGTCAGCAATGTGGAGAGACTCCGGGGTTGTTCACCTGAGGCAGGGCTACTGCTGGGCTGAAGTGATTAAAATATTAACTGCTGGAATAGCTGTCCATCCCACTCATCTCCATCAGAAGCAATTAATATGGATTATATATATTTTGCAAGAAGAATATCTTTCCTTTCAAACCTTGGAGGAACTCCAGGGAGGATTAGGTAGAAGACTGAATGAGCTAATTTGCATAAATTAGGTAAAATGTGAATAGCAATTTGCATTCTGAAAGGCTCTCTCTGACTCTTCATGATATATTGATGCCATCTGGAAAACCTAGCTATGAACCAGACATTTGTTGGAACGATTTTCCCCGGGCTGTTCCCACAAACTTTGCATGCATGTTCAGAAATATTCCCCTTTCTTCCTACAGCTTGGAGCAGGGTTAAAGACCTCTTTATATGATTGACCCTCTTTATTCAAGAGAGGACAATTCAGATAACTTCAGAAGAAATGGATGATGCATTGGAAATACTCTAATTGCTGTTCTTCACCAGAGGCAAAGGTTCCTGCTGTGGCTGTATTGAATCCCCGTGTTAATATGGCAGCAGAGTGCCAGGGTAAGGAAATGGTCAGGCTGGAGTCTCATGTCATTTTTCTTTACTCAGTTTACATCATTTCTTTGGGAACCATATTTTACGAGCTTACTTTTTTCTCCCTTTGATGTACAGCTTTTCCTTGAATTATACTAATTTCAGCCCCACTTTTTCCTCTATCAGAAAAGATGCCTCATTTCTGGAAGTATTCAAGGCCAGGTTGGATGGACCCTATAGCAACCTTGTCTAGTGGGAGGTGTCCCTGCTCATGGTGGGGGGTTGGAATGAGATGATCTTTGAGGTCCCTTCCAACCCAAACCATTCCATGATGGAATTTTTGTACACTGGATTTCCCAGCCACATGGAGCTCCTGTGCTCTGCCCAGCTCCATCACCTGCCAGAGACAGTACAGTCACAGTGGCAGTAAAGTCACTGTTCCCAGTGCCTCCAGCAGAACATATCAGCTGATCATCACCTTGTCCCTGTGCTAGGGATCACCCCTTTTTTACACAGGTAGGAACCAAGGCAGTTTGTCACAAGCATCCATAAATTTCCACAGCTCATAAATGCTCTTCAGGACAATGGACTTTCTGCTACCCCTTGGAGCTGCTGCTGAAGCCATCACTGAATCCCTCAGTGGTTAACCAGGTGGTCTGCAGCTTCTCCTCCCAGAGCTGCTGATGCTGCTGAGGCTCACAGTAAGGAGCTAGTGAGCCTCAGTATCAGTGATTTGTACAGACAAAATCATCTGGCTGGAGCCAGACCAGGCAAATGCAGCACAGTGCAGAAACGACAGTTAACAGATAAAGACTTTACATGCCCCAATGTTTTAGGGCAAAGAGACAAAGACAAAGGGTCAGAGAAGTTCAAGATGCCAGAAATGGGAAGAAAACCTCTTTAGATGTAACCTTTTAAAAGCAGGATGGTAAAGGAAGCTGGCATCAGGTTTGAATGTGATTTATAGTATTTATAGTACTCTTATGCAACCAGAATTGCCACTACCCCCCAAAACCAATTATTTCCACAGCTTCTCCAGACAAATGTGTGGGAACTAACAGACAAACATTAACAGGGGCATGAGTCACTTGCTCATGTAGTTGCCAAGTTCACAGACTGAAGTCCATGACGAGTTGAGTCTGCATCAGCTGCCCATGCTTGAGGCTGGATTTGGAATATCTGAGATGAACAACCCTCAATTACAACTGTCAAAACTGGGGTGAAGGTAATAGCATCAGATTTATTCCAAATAAATACTATCCAAGTTAAAAGGATGGATAAGGTTTTGGTGATTATATAGTAACTGTATAAAGCCCAAACTTATACATCCTGCAATTAAATTCTGAGAGCTCTGCAAAACTCCCTTAGAGCTGCAGAATTAGAGGTCATTTCTGTGTGACCTGGAGGCTAAGATGGTATCAAAAATATCTAAGAAGTTTCAAACTTGAAATCCCTGACTGTGCTTAACTCCTTTAGGCCATTCTGTTTTTCTTTTTGAGAACACCAACAACAGCAGTAACTTTTTATGCAGTTTTGGATGTGTCATATAAACTTTTGATAGTAAATGGCAAGCTGACAATTTTTAGATTAAATGTTTTTCTCTTGGTGAATGTAGGTCAAAACAAGCTGTTTGTAGAAGAATTTGGTTTAAATTAATTTCCTCATTTGAAGAAACCTTAATTTTTTTTAAATGGCAAAACATCCTGTTTCCTAATTTTCAATAACTAAATGGATATATATATATTTTTATTTCAGAAAACTCACCACCATCTAAATGACACACTCTCAAAGTCTCTAAATGAACTGTAAATTATCTGATATGTACTTTTTTTTTTAGATTATTGGTTCACAAACACTGATAAATCCAGAATAGGGAAAATTATTACAAAATTTTGCAAATTCCCACAGAGAGAGAAAGTATTTCCTTTACTGATATAATAACAAATAGCAATCATAATGGATGTCATAATTACAGTGGTCATGAGGATAGTTATTGGCAATTTAAATCAAACTGCTCCCAGAAAACAGGAGAAAGTGGGAAGGAGTGAGGTGGGTGGATGATGGTTTAAAAGGATGGTTATTGATCGAGTTGTTCATGGTGGATTAACTCAGGAAGGGAGAGCTGGATTTATTTTATCTTTATCTGTGAAAAAACATTGAATATTTGCTTAATTTTATTGCATATGTACAGCATAACTTGATGATTACACACAATTTATACAAAAAGCCCATACTAAAGTAATTAAATACTCATTATGTTAGTTTCCCTGGCTCAGGAGGACTAGATACTTCCTTGGGCTCTCCTCCAGCCCTGTCTTCTATGCTTCCACATCCCATAGGCCAATCTCTCCAAAACTGGCCTTTACTGGGCTGGGCTCAGAGCCACCTGGGCTCTGTCAGGAATTTCCCTAAAGACCCACTTTTAGTCCAAAGAGCATTGGGGTAGGTGGTTAGGCCAGGCAAAAAGGGAGGCTCTCCTATACTCTCCCTAGACTCCAGGACAAGTTATATGCAAGTGTTTCTCAACCTTTTCCAATTTGCTGTCCTCTCAAAACCCACATTTTCCCCATGGAAGCCCTGTCCAGCAAGCCTAAGCCTACTGTGAAAAGCTTTACCCTTTTGTAAGATTTATGGCTTCCCACTGCAGAGCCATTAGAAACAGCCCCCAGGTCCCCAGGCATCCTCAGGGGTTGAAAACCACTGATTTGCACCAGGGGACTCCCAGAGTAATCCTGCAGAAGGGTGGTGCTGAGTCCTGGATCTGCTGAAACTAATGGAACAGGCGTGAATCTCAGCTGGAGATAATGGAGGGGAGAAGTGCTCAGGGCTCTGAAAGTGCCCACTCCCGGTACCAGGAGCAGCACAGCTCTGCTTGACCTGATTTACTTTGCTCTCAGGCAGCTCTCACAGCTCCAGGCTGCTGCTCAGCACCAGGGTGCTGCCAGAGCTTCCAGTCCAAAGCCACCTTGTGACCCAGGCTGGGCTGAGGGTGCTGGGTATGGGGTGAGGAGGGCAGGGCAGGCACAGAGAGGCATTCCCTCTCATCCAGTCACTGGGCATGGGAGCTTGACCTGGCTGCAGTCTCCTGTCAGGGAGTAGTAAAGAGTGATAAAGTCTCCCCTGAGCCTCCTTTTCTCCAGAACAAACACCCCCAGCTCCCTCAGCTGCTCCTCATAGGACTGGTGCTCTACCTGTGCTTCTCCGTGTGTTTTAGCACAGGAGGCTGCAGAACTCCCTGCCAAGAGAAATCATTGACTTCTTTGTCTGGGATAACACTGGAAGGTCCAAACTCTGATTAAAGTTGTCTTGTTTGCTTGCCCTCTCTGTAGTTACATGTGAGTATAGGATTCACCTATATCTGCTGCACTTTTCCCCCTGGAGAAAACATTTCAGCAGTACTGAGAGGAGTCTAATCAGGTATTAAAAGCAAAGTGAATTGCACTTGCTGTAGAACTGGGGTAAATTACTAGAGCAATGATAGAGCCCCTCTCCTGTTTTAATCCATTTTAATCTCATTGTTGAGTTAATAAAACCTATTGGTTTACTAAATCAATGTAGGGTGTGATTCATTATTATGCGTGCTGGTACACAGATTCAAATACAAACTCTTTCTGCTATAGACTGGAACAACACTGATCCAATGGAAGTTGGCTCCAGGGAAAAATTACCTCTTGCCACTTGTCATAGAAAGATACCAGCTATGGTAAATTTTTGCTTGCGTGAATCAGAGGCTCTATTTGACTTCGTTGATGCTGAATGCACTTGAAATATTTTTACAAATGATTTAATCTACAAACAGAAAAGAAACCTCCTTTTGTTTGAGTTCATATTGGATTCATTTATGACCATTAAACAAAACAGCTATGCCCTATAATGAAGAGGGATTACTAGGGAAACAAATATATTTGTTAGCTTTATTCTTCCCCCTGCATCTATTAGAACAAGCCTGTGTTTCCAGCTTGCATTTCATTTTCTTTATGGCAGGCTGCTGGAGTTGAGACATAAATTAAATAGATACATTTATATAAAGTCTGAATTTCTGCTGCTTTTCTGTCTCAGATCATATCATTCTTGCGAACTGTCTTCATTTAGGAGGGTCAATCTGTATATTACTGGAGAAGCAGTCTCCATTTTTTTATGCTTTTCCTCCCAATAGCTCTCTAAAAACAGTGAAGTTCTATGAACTTAAAAAGTATCTCTCTTATTTATAACCTTGCAGATATCAGATGTTTGACAGAATATTTCTTCTTTAAGAACCAGTTCCAGGTTTTTTTTTTATTTTATTTTTAATTCTCATTAAAGGTCTTGAAAGGGTTTGAGTCAGAAAGTGATGTTCTCTTGGGGGATGGTTTTCCTGATTGATAAAAAACATCCAATCTGTCACACCCCATTACAAAAAAAAAAATCTGGGTAAAATATCTGTGCTACATACAGCCATAAGTCCTTGCAAATCAGAATTTATCCCAGAGTAACTAAACAAGGACTCCCAAGGACTTTGTGACAGCTGTGAAGGACTCCAAGCTCTGACATATGATCAAGCGAGAGTGACTTAACAAGTCACCAAACATCAGAAGAGCTGAGGTAGCAGTCTGGGCACACATTCTTGGCTGGTGACAAAGATATAATAATGCAATTTAACTTTGCTGACAGTGAAACAAAGTGCAGCTACATCATATTATTTTGCATTAGCTCCAGGCAAAGAGCATATGTACGGACAGGTACCTTCGCTCTGCTGATGTGAAAGAACATATTAAGCCTCCATGACCCAGTGTTTTACCCAAAACCTCAGATCTTCTGGCTCCAAATATCTTAAGCTTTCACTGGATCAGCCAGAAGGGATTCTCTAGCCCAGGTTTGTCACAGGAAGGCAGCAGTGGCTCACCACCCCCTGTGGGTGCAGATTAATAGAGTGCAAACAGATTGCACTGAGCTAAGGGGAGATCTGCAGCCTTGATTCCACCAGCACAAGGAGGCAACAAGCCACAGGACAGACTCATGTTCAAGCTGAAGTGTCTCAACCTTAACCCAGACACAAGACAATTGAAACACAGTCCCCCTACAGAAAGAGGCCTCAGCTGCACAGTTGAAATGTCCAGATTTCAGCCTCTTCACAAATGTTAAAGGATTATTACAGACTTATATGGTCTTTGCCCTGCACTTCTTTGGGGTGTCCTTCCCAGCAAATGGCACTCTGGAGGCTTCCAAAAAACACCCAGGAAAATGTAGGGAACTTACATTGAACCAGCAGTGTTTGGTTTGGGGATGAAAAAAGAGAGAACACTGAGAGCTTGAAAATGGAAAATCAATGAGTTCATTAGGGCAGTGAGAGTTTCAGCTGTGAGGGATGAGCAGCTCTGAGCTCCATTTGTGGGTTGCTATGGATTCATGGAACCAGAAAAATTTGGGTTGGAAGGGTTCCTTAAACATCATCTTGTTCTAATGCCTCTTCCATGGGCAGGGGCACCTTCCACTAGACTTTGACTGGATTGCTCTGTGTTGGTGGCTGTTGCCCTAATTTTCTCCAAAAATTTCGGTTGGATATCAGAGACTGGAGTCTTCCTGTAGACAGGGTAGGATGTCTGTCTACAGTCCCATTACAGAAATTGCCATGTGCACTAGATACACAGTGAGATTAGTGTCACCCTGCAGGGCTAAGCCAGGCAAGAAGGGAACCTGAGCACTGGTTGGGTACAGGAAGTGACAAGGAAGGCTTTATTTATTGTGTACCTAGAAAGCCACCTCTTCCAGTGGCTCTGCACAAAAGCAGGATAGTGAGAGAAAATAAGTAATGAGGACAAGGATGGAGCTCTCATCTGGAAGAAACTAAATACAGGTAATTTCTCTCATCTACTTGCTGAATAGGCCTGACTTGGAGCTTTGAGACCCTGGTGATGGATTAAATACAGAAGAATTAAAACACAACAGGGTCAGCAAATTCTTCCCTCTTCATCCAGTTCAGCAACAGCTGTGGAGGGCAGTTTTGCTTCTGGGATGCAGTGCTCCTTCCTCCCCAAACACCTGCATGATGGAGTAGGCTGGAGAGGAGGCTTTTCCAATCATCAGTCCCTCTTCCTGCCTTTTAGTTTCCTTCTTGGATCATAGGTTTCAAATCACCAGTCCACCCTGGCTCTTTTACAGCAAGTGACCTGTCAAGAACTGCATCAGTGAAAAAGATCCAGCTACAAATCACTGTCAGACTGCAGAAATGTCTTTTCTACAGTGGAGCTGGAATAGATATCTATATACAAGCTTCACAAAAAAAATCTATTTTTCTAGTCCATGAAGTATTTTCAGTTCTTGACCTGGGCTTGTATCTGTGCACAAGAGACAAGAACAAGAAGGAGAGCAGGAGACAAAAGAGAAAAATTTGGACACTAGTATGTATGCTCAGTGGTACAGATATAAGTATGGATTTGTTCTGTTGAGATAAGTGATTTCCAGGATCTAGGAGAGTGTGAAAGTGGGGTTCTGCTGAGATGTCCCTGATATTACAGACTCAGGTGAAATAATCATAAAAAAACCTACATAGATAGCTCAGACCATTCTGCGGTCTCTCTGCTATCCCAATAGAAAACCCTTTTCCTTGTGCACTTGTGTGTGAACATGCCCATCTAGCTCAAGATTAGATTTATCTGGAAATCATCCCTGAGTGGCTCCTGCAGCACAGCCTCAGCTGGCGGCCGTGGCTCGCGCCATGTGGGTCACGCTCGCTTGTTCCCAGCGCCAGGCAGAGCCAGCAGGGGAGAGGCACAAACTCTGTTTTGTGTCAAGGCCAGGAAAAAAAAAAAATCTTCATGCATAGAGCTCTTGGGCTGACAACTCAAATCGCTGGCACAGAACTAAACTCTGGAGTCCTCATAATACCTGGAGGATTGTTCTTCTTAACCTACTTGCATTTTATTTCACTCGGCTCTTCTTTGCGCCTCTGCCACTCGAAGCGCTAAGTTACAAATCTGTCTAGTAGAAGAATCTCTGCTCCCTCAAATGGCCTCCCTGGGCTGCAGAACTCCATTAATTAGCATCTTTTAAATGCTTGGGTAATATTCGTTGCTCTTTTTCGAAACCGTTTCCCCAAGCCCTAATTTTAATAAAGCTGGTTCTCGTGAACATTTGAATATTAAAGCCTTTGGTTACAAAAAGACAAAAGAGGCATTTTAAAAGACAGCTGGGCAAAGATTACTTAAATGGCTGATATAATTTTGTGTGTCGGTGTGCATGTGTGGATGTGCAGCACCTCTGAGATAAAGCTTTTTCTTGGAGGTGTTTCTGTGTCAGTGTGCATGAGGTCAGAGTAGCTGTCATTTGGGAGGTGTCAGTGCCTGTGAGGGCACTAACAACATCAGGGGCCCTGGGGAAACATGGTACCATGCAATATCTTTGAGTGTGGGTGAAAATTTCTCTCAAAACACACCAGAAAGGGCTGAGTTTGCTCCATGTAGTTGCATGCATTGTTTCAGATGTGAAAGGTGAACTGAAAGCTGCTGTATATTTAAAGATCTTATCCTCGGGATGGTGTTTTGTATCTTTTATTATGTGTATTCTTCAAGCTTTACAACCTTACCAGCTGGGGCTGATGGTGGCAAAGGAAGAAACAGTTTGACTGATTTTGTGCAAAGCACTTCTCTGATGGGGACCATGTACTAAAATCAGCTAAGTATGTAATTTTCTTTCAGCATTGTCATGAAAGATCTCCAGTCCTGTGGGGAATTACTAGCAAGGGTTTCTTTATCTTGCCAGCAAGGCCGAGTTTGGAGGAACCAGAGAACAGTGTGGACTCCACCACCCTTTTTTTCCCTCCTGAGGCTGACAGCAGAGGTGTCAGACCGATGATGTTTTTTGTTACGTTGATACATCTTGTCAACTCTGGACAGGGCATAGACTCTCTGATTCATATCTCACAGGTTAGTGGATCAGACAGCAGTGATTTCTGTCTTATCACGAACCTGAGGTTCAGTGATCAGTGAGGTGTAAGTATTTCTTCAGATACTTCAGCCTGCCTGGGAAAGATTTACAGCGGTTTCCTTGCTGAAAGGCTTTATACACTGTCAAACCTCTCCTGAGTCACAGGGCTGCCTATCAATGGGCTGTTATTTGCTCAGAAAGCAGCTGTGTTTTCCCACTAGATGCAGTGGCACAGCCATGATTTGTAGCCGCTGTAAAATGACGATAATCTGTTATTCACAACCCACCAGAGGTGTGGTCACAGGGTTTTGATGAGCTGCACCTACTGCCTAAGCTAACACAATGCCTGGAAAGTAGGCTAGAAAATTTGTTCTTATTTTAATTCACCTGATCTTGCTGTGCTCTTTGCTGTGTCAGTTGCTGACCCTGAAACATCCTGAGGAAGCCTTGGAGAGCTGATCCCAGCCACTGGATCATTCACACACTGGCATTTCTCCTCACCTCTGGTGGAGCTCAGCCTCACACTGACAACCCCAAGTGGAAGAACTGACACAATTTTCAATAGTTTCATTCTCTGCATTTGTTTCAGTGACAGATTTGAGCAACAGTCTCCATTCTTAAGCCATTTTCTTCTTAACAAAGAGTCTTTTCAGGAGTTTTGAAGCACTCTCTGTCTCTCTTGTGCAGGAGCAATGCTCTCTGTGACAATGTCTGTGCTACTGGGTCCTCTTCCCTCCTGCCAAATCATGTCCTCTACCCACTTGACCTTAAGGAGATGTTCCTTAGCTGACCCCACTCATGGAACAGTCACAGGAGGTCAGCACTGTACATTGGCTTGCAGACAGAAGGCCAAAATTCTGTATTTGGAGGTCAGACTGTTGAATTTGGAGGAAATGAAGCAAAAAGATAATGCAAGAGAGCCTCCAGGCTTCCATGTGAGACCTGGGGTCATGGAGATGGTTCCTCATTCCCATGCAATTTGCCTCTAAGCCATTGGGAATGTGTACAGTGCAGTGGATCTATCTGAGGAGATCTAACTGCAAAATTTTATATTCTTGCTTTACATAGTCACCAACCCAAAATTAGTAAATAATCTTGAAATTTGACTCCTCCATGCTTCTTTGGATCATCTCTGTAGTAGGTCTGTGCTTCTTTCCCAAGGATAACTCTGCAGTTCCAAAAGCTGGGTGTGAATGGGGATTGGGTGAAGCTGAGGTTAATTTAGATTTACTGCCAATGATCTTAAATAGAGAGGGTAATACACAAGAGTGAGCAGTTGGCTAAAGTGACTACAGCCACGCTGTGGCTCTTCAGCTGCTTGTGGATCACAAGCAAATTTATCTTCCGTAGCTTCTTTTTGAGGGCCAGCCCCTCACCCTGCAGCAGAGGAACCCAGCAGAGCAGCTGAGCAGCACCTCACTCCTAAAGCTCTCCTTGGTCCAGGTGTGGGGGTCCTGCATGTGAATATTTTGGTCATTCATTGGGAAAATCAGAAAATTGACCCTGATTGAGGCTGAACTTCTCTACTCAAAGTAAGAGCAATCAGCAGCCAGGTCAAGAGATGAAATCACAAATGCAGTGTGAGAGAGAAGGAGGTTTTTTTAAGCTGGTTTTACCAGCTCCAACTATCCTACAATGTGCAGGATGGGTCTCCCTTCTTTCTGCATTGGATGGTCTTGTCCTTCTCTTAAATTATGCTAGGGGTTAAAAAATAGAATATTTCTCCAAAAAACTAGGAAGATTATCTTGTACACACTCAGGTGGCAATAGAAATCTGATCTCGAATGGCAGAAAGAAAAGAGAGAAAACAGGATTTATAAAGGCTCAAAGTCAAATATTTACTTTCACTATCTTATTTCTTTGCATCTGCTTAAATAATTGCCTAGAAGTGGAGAACCTTCTAGGTGATATGAAGAAGAATAAATTTTTTTCAGGAAGACATATAATAGGTGAAAGATTATTTCTAAATGCAGAATAAAACCCAGCTTCAGGCCTTCTTTGCTCAGGATGAAAACATCTTTTCATGATTTTTATGCATATGAAGGAAAGTGAACCTTTTTCTCTTGTAGTAATTGCATTTTTAGTCACAATTGCCTGTTATCTTTGCATTTCCCACAGGTGGAGATATTGGTTTTCATGGAGGGTTTGCTTTAGCTGTTCATCTCTCAAAACCCTTTGTGATATTATGAAATATCAGGCTGCCAAGTAATCAGTGTGGGTTTTTTTTTTTCCTAATAAACACACATGCACAGGCAGTAATTTGTTTATTCAGCTCCTTGTTCGGGGTTGAAATTTACTCCAAAAGGAAGCAGCAGCATACAGAGAGCCCAGGTTATGGTTCAGGGGGGAGATGGAGCCCCTTTCCAGGGACTGCCCAGGGAGCAGATCCAAAGGTCGTTCGTTCACTGATAGTCCATGACACCACAGGTGGGAACCTGTTCAATTTCCCTCCATTCACAGAACTTTAACTTGGGTTTTTAATTTCTTTTTCAGGAAGCTTTTCCTGTATCATTCATGAAGTCTCTTTGTCAGAATGGAAATAATCACCTACATTTATTTTTCCCCTGTTTGCTATTTTTGCTGAAGTCTGATGAAACGAGTTTGGTCAGGTTCCCATTTTGTAATAGGCAGATTCACTTTCTGATTTTCAGTCACGCACAACACAGCAAGAAAACAGCTCATGAGGGTGATCAAAACACCTCACTGAAACAATTTCTGCTTATTTTGTTTTGTGTAATTATTCTTTTTCTCTTTTTCCTTCAGCATCGTGGAAATATTGAATCAAAATTAGGTTGCCAAAATCACTTAAGAAGAGATGAAGAATTTTAAATCCCTAGTCAGTGTTAGAATCCATAGGCAGTCCTAAAAAAGAAAAGGAAAAAGGAAGATGAAAACATTTATCCTCAGAATCAGCATAATTGTCATAGTTATTCTTGTTATACTTTATTTTACCTACCAAGCTCTGAATTTCAGATTACATTCTTTTCTTTTCCACTGGTGATGGTGAATATCAAGAAGTGTGTAATCAAAGATAGGATGCCAGATTTCTGAAGAAAAAACAGGGAAACAATTTTTGAAAAGCTGTGCAATGGCTATGGAAGAACAGCAGGAAAACAGGTTGGAAGCTGCCTAAACTATTAATCCACTTTGCTTTTCTGCTCCGGCCTCAATCTGTTGGCTGGAGAGGAACACGAAGGTAAAAAGGGCAGGGAAACAATTTCTGAAAAGCTGTGCAATGGCTATGGAAGAACAGCAGGAAAACAGGTTGGAAGCTGCTTCAAGTATTGTTTTATCTCTCTGATAACCTCACTCAAACCATCTTTCACCTCCATTTTAGCATCTGCCACCAGAAAAATAAAGGGAGAAAACAGGCCACTGAAGGGGGATGGAAAAGATTTTTCTATTTCACTTGGTGGTAACCAAATGGAACAGACCCACTCCCAGGGTGAACCGAGGGCTGTTCGCTCCATCAATACCCAATTTGCAGCAGATTTCAGTTCTACAAGGTCAGAACCACCTTTTGTCAAGCAGATCCTGTCCTAGAAGCTTAAAGAAGACCAAAAGTGACACCAGGATGAGAGGGTTGTCACCAGGCTTGTGTCCACGTGGGGCTGTGGACACTGAGCAGTCGGCAAATCGTGGTTGCTGTCAGTGTGTGGGAAGAAGGAGGATCCTGGGCTTAAACATCACGTCCTCCTGTGAGGAAAAGGGATCTGTGGCATCAAAACTTTCATTCCTTCAGAGCACAGACCTATCTGCCTGTCAGAACTCTGAATTTGATGTGTTTTCAATGCAGTTTTATGTGATGGATGGCTTGGGCCCCCTACAGTTTACCTGCCAAAAGTTAATGTAAATGCTCCAGAAGTTTGCAGAGGAAATGAAAGCCCAGGATGTTTCTGAAGTCTGGGAGATAATTAGTGTGATTTAGATCCTTGGCATTACAGGAAGCTTAACATTTCTCGTGTTCCCATGAAATGTGTTGGAGAGGTGGGGGTTTGGGAAAATTACATTGGCTGAAATGCATGGATCAGGATGCTGGTGGAGAGTGGAGCTGCTAACACAGATGGAAAGCTGAAAACAGACTAAGGGGGTTTCAGATCCTGCTGCTGCACAAGGACACACTTTTACAGATGCTGGAACTGCTGAGCTAACAATTTTTTCCTTTGAAAACTACTGCTTTGAGTGGGCAAGAAATGTCTTTGCTATACTTAGAGGTGGATTATGTGATGGGAAAAAAATAGAAGGGCTACTTCATGTGCCAGCATATGAAACTGCCTCCAAGTCTCGCCAGAAAAGGAGAAAAACACAGCAAAAGCTTCTCAAAATCTTGCTCTAATGAGGAGCAGGTGTGAATTTTGCAGAAAGGCAGGTTGCAGGGCAGCTCCAGGGAAAGGTGACATGCTGTTGTGAAAGGGAAGGAGTGCACAGAGGAGCACACAAGTGGCAACCTCTGGAATTCAGGCTTTAAGGTTTGACTTGTTGACACATGAAAAACTCTTCAGTGCTCACCATTCTTAGAGATCAGTCACCCTCCTCATGGATGGAGACTGAGCAGTTCAGCAGCAGGATTGCTGTGGATCTGCAAGGTCAGAGGGGAAATGGGGACAGGGAAAATGCTGCTGGGCAGATAGGACCATCTGCAGAGTGGAAAGACTCAGTGCTGGAGGCTCTGGGCCAGAAAAAAACCCATGGGACAGTGGCAGACAGAAAGAGGGGATGCTGGTAGAACAGAGGTAATGGATTTCCATCTTTCCAGGTTATTTAGGGAACTAGCCAGTGTGACGATGCCTTTAATATTTTAAGATATAATTTCTCATATTTTTGCCCTGTATAACCTCTTCTTGCCTTCTCTCAAAGAGATCCCTTCAGTCCACACCGGTGAGTCGTCATGGAGACTACAGCCATGTGGTGGCAAGATGTGACTCCACACTGCTGGAGCTCATCACTTAATTATTTACTAATAGACTTTTACCCTCATAGCCTCAAGAGATATAACATCTTGTTACCAAGGCTGGGAGAGAAACAAGAAACAAAGGCACAAAAAAAAAAGGGGGGGAGGGGAGAAAAACACAGGCAATTAGAAATAATTAATTAGAAGTACTATAAACATGCCAGAAAATGTAATAGGAGTTGAAATTGAGCTCAAAACCCTATAGGTCAATACTGTTTAGCTGAAGAAGTATCTGACTAGGCAGAGAAAAGACACAATATACAGGGAGGTGAAGTTTGTTGCCAGGGTTATTTTGTGGGTGCCCACTGCAGTCTGCTGGGATGGGACCATGTTTTTCGTGTTCTCAGCTGGATATGAACACCAACAGCTAAATCACATTGCCCTGCCTTTAAAACCTTGCTATAAAGATTTTGATCCCCTAGGAATCAGGAATAAGAACTATGGAGACCACAGGACCATGTGGCTTTGATGACTGATCACAATTTCTAAATGGCAAGAAGCCTGGCAAACACTTGTGAAAACCTCTCACTACCTGAATTTTTGATTAAAACAGACCTGGCAAATAACAAGTCAATTCACAAGAATGAGTACCAGTCTGTAAAAAAGGTCAAGATGCACAGCAGGATTTCCTTGCTTTGTATTTGTTTTAATTGAAAAGCTAATCCAGCCTATTATAACAGAAAATAAATACAGGCATAATCTTATTTCTGTCTCTTTACTTTTAGACTTCTATAAGAGCTACTGCATCAGCAGACCAGGTATTTTTCTGCAAACTTCTTCCCAATATAATTAACCCAAAAACTTTCTCATGCCTGCTTCAATTGGTGACTCTCAACTAGGAGGAGGCTGAGAACAAGCTGGAACTCCAACAGAGCTTGTAAGGAGACATCTGTGCCCTTTAGATAAACATCAGACATGACAAGACAATGCACTAGGCCAGAAAGAAGAAAATCCTTCCATAATGTGTATTCAAAGATGGAAAAAAAATACTTCAACTCCAAGCACAATATAAAACAAAACTGGAGGAATTACATGGCATAGAGCCAAGCAAATTTAAGGAACAAATCTAGCAAACAATGAAACGTAACAGCTCTGACCAAAACCAACCATTAAATGTTAAATGCTGCTCTTGTAACTGACAACACCAACAACCTTAAAGGGCTGTTTTACTAGCATGTGTATGTGTGTGTAGGGAATACTTAGCCTCTCACAGAGCTGGCTAAATTTGTATTTCTTGTGTTTTGTTATGCTTTTTTATTCCTTTAATTTTTTTCCTTTACAAATTTTTACTAATGGAAATCCACAGTCAGGCCAATTGCAGTTGAGGAGGTTGGAGCACTCTACATCTGGTCTGGTGAGCATGAAGGACTGTAGACATCACCTGCCTGCTTGCCTGGAAGCAGGTTCACCTGGAGACACCTCCTGCCACACATCAATGAGGCAAGAAGTCTTGTGGTGGTGGATGGAGAGGAGAGGCAGTGGAGGACCAGGAATGGGGAAAGGGTTTGCTGACATTCCTGTACATTTTGAGTAGAGTTCCCATTGTCTCCTTGTTCTCTTTGCTTGTAATGCACTCTCCAGAAAAGTGATGTGCTGCTGGCTGCACAGATACAGCCACACAGTGTCTGTGTGTGGCATCTCAGTGCTTATCCCAAGCATTATTTAGTATTCAGTCTCCTGGCACTTCAGCATCTGAGAGTCTTTTTTTTTTTTTTAGATACAGCCACACAGTGTCTATCCCAGTGTTTATCCCAAGCATTATTTAGTGATCAGTCTCCTGGCACTTAAGCATCTAAGAGTCTTTTTTTTTGCATTTTTCTTCACCATTTCTTCCTCCTTTGAAGAAGGATGGTGTTTGGGTTTGTCTCTACTCTAAAAAGGAGCCTAAAGGAAAGATTTCAAGTGCAGAGAAGTATGGAGACAACTGAGGTCAAAAAGTGAAGTCCTGGTCTCCCCCTGCCTGGCACAGCTCAGCAGTCACCCATCCACAACCATGTTTCTTGCTAAAAGAGAACTGCCTTGTTTGCTTTTGTACATGTGAGACAACCATAGAGGCAAAAGATTTTTCCATTTTAAGGGGAACAAGGACTCAGGCTGCCCCTTTTTCTTTGCTGTTCTACTCTTATCCTCTTGTCTCTGCTCCAAGAATTCCGAAGTATCTGTCAGTTTGTCTGATCAGCCCAGGTGGCTCAGTGGTGAATTTGTAAGAAGTCTTCCTTACCTATCTCCCTAGAGTTTTTTGGAAACTATTCCTACCAGTTCTTATATTCCCTGACACTAGCCAGGTGATCCTCTAATCATGTTTAGTACAGCAAGATTAACCTGTCATTTAAAATATAATTGTTCTTCAATTTTCACTGCTTTCTGAAATGGAGGCTGAAGAGAATGCCAAAAGCTGTGACTGGAACTTTGCTGCAAAGCCTCTGGCAACAAAAAGCTTATTATTTGCAAAAGAGGGGATACTAATTGGAAAATATGATGGAGAGAAAATAGTGAATCCTCAGTAATCTCCTTCCAAAATGATAATGTATGTGGTATAATGAATATTAATGTGTCATTTTTATGAAATGGGGACACTGGAAAATGCAAGATAAGTTTTCCTTCTTGCTGCACTGCACTTGGCAAATAATACTTGGTGGAGTGACATTCACCCAGAAGTTGTCCTCCACACCTCTGGCTCAGGCACAGCTGAATAAAAATACACTCAGAATTTCCCTTATCTGTGATCTTATAACAGCCACTGTCCCATTTCTGGCATTCCCTCCCCACAGCCCTCCTGAGTTCATTACTCATTTCAGTCAAACATGACACTCCTCACACAGCTCTGCTCGTCCCTGTGAAGCCAGGAAGAACTTGGAACAGCCCAGCTGGAAACGTGGTGTTACCCTAATATCCACTATCACTAAACACTAAGTACCAACACAAGTGATCTCTGAGAAAGGGAGATGTTTTATTTCAAAATCATTCAACTGGATTTTAGAGTCAGGTTTCTCAGTCCCCGTGGACTCTCTGAGACACTGGAACTATGTGAATTTGTGTTAAGAGAGAAAATTCAAGAACTCATAATCTGGCCCTTTCTGTTTAGATATTAAATACTAAGAAGTGCCAGAGTTTGTTCTGAAGTCTTTGGTAGAAATGCTGTCACCCAGAGATCTCCCCATATTGGCTAAATCCTTGTTTCTAGCACTGTAACTGTAGTACGTGAAGTTTTTTAGGCACTCTCCCTTTAGTCATTACCTGTTCTGGCAGGCTTCTTTGTAAGTCTTTAAAAAATAATTCCCAGAGAATTGAGGTTTATTGGAGAGACATATTCTTTTATTTACTTGCCCATTCCCAAACTATTACCTTCCTGTTATCTGCTTCCTTTGGAATCAAGCAGTTAACATAGTTATGGTGTGGAAATGGAGATTTCCCTTGGCACTCCTTGGAAGGAAGAAAGGATAATTTCAGACAGGCTCCCCTTCAGGTGATGCATCTGCCAGGGCTATCTTAATATTTCTGTAGGAAAAATGAGAGTGACAGCCTGGGAGTGCAGGAAAGAGAGAGCCATCATGCTGATAGAAGACTCAGGGATCTGGACTCACTCTGGCCACAAACATAGTGTGTGACTTTAAGAAAACCATTTTATTTCTCTATTCCTTATTTCTCTACCTGTCCAAATCTTTACTTTCTCTCAACCCTTTTTCCACTGTGTTGGTGTAAATTACAAGCTCTTTGGTATAATCTCTGTCCCATCCTATTATGTTATTTAGCAGAAGGGAACGGGGATCTTTGCAGGGGCCTTTAGAAAGCAGAGCAGAGGTAACAATAACAGGGATGACAATGGGAGATAACATCCTCAGGACTACAAAGGTGGCTCACTGCCTTCTGATGTCAGTCCACATAATCCCCACACAGAATCCACACAGTGCTGTAATCACCACGTGGTCCCATCAGGATTAAAGGAATGATTTCCCACAAAATACTTCATCAGTTTGCCCTTGTGAGAGGACAATTTGAAGGTGAGGTTGGCTCTGGGGCTGCCATCGATCTCCACAAATGTTGGACATGGAGTGTGACCGGCAAGTCATGTGCTCTGGCTTTAAACCTGGTCCTTGCTACTTCTGCTAAAATAAAGTCTCAGCACGTGCAGCTTAGAGGCTCTGGCACAGACAAGAGCCTGTTACCCAACAGGTGACATACACAGGACATGGAGTTCTGTAGGAACAACAGGACATATCCCATTGCAATAGCTTTGGGATGTGCTTTCTTCACTCTACGTCCAGCAAATGCTAGGCTTTGCATCCACATGTGCTATTTCAGAAAGTATCTAGCACTGGGAGAAATCACCTCCCCCAGGCTATCCAAAACCTTCAGCCACTGCTGCTCAGAGCCATCTCTATATACAGAATAATTATTTTAATCAGGAGATGTGTTAGAAATAGGATATGTGCAGCTGTTGTGTGGTTTCCTGCACTTCCCGGAATGGCTGCCTGGAAAAGTGGATTAAAACTGTAGGTGGAAGGGCAGTTGTCATGGAAACTGCATCACTGGCAGCTTCATTTCAATCTTTTCTTCCTTCTGATAGTTTTCTACCCATTTTGCCACTCTGAGCTGGTACTCTGATATCTTGGTTCTCCTTTGCCTTGATCTATCTGTCCGTGGTGTCTCAAGTCAGGGTTTGGAATTGAACCTAGCTGGATGAAACATGGAAAACCAATGGAGAGGTTGGAAACATAGAAAACCAGTGGAGGGCAAGACTGTGGCCTCAGGAGTTATTGACATCCATGTTTAACAAGTGCAGCTGAGAGTTAAATTTCAAAACTGCCAAATATAATCTAAAGTGGTCTTGAAAGGATGAAGTAACTTCAGTTGATCTTAGATTTCTAGTTTTGCTTTCCCCAAACACTCAGATTGCTCTGGTGCATCCAGAAAATGTTCCAAAACCCCTAGAGTTTAATGAGCTTTTGTTCACATCATTATTCAGTTAAAAAGAAAAAAAAAAAAAAAAAAAAAAAAAAAAAAAAAAAAAACCAACCAAAAAAACCCAACAACTTTCCAGAAGGTGTATTTCTTGTTATTAGCACTTTCCTACTTACTACTATCAGTTTTGGAGGAAAACTAAAACCATGAAGTTTCAGAAACCAATCAAACCATGAGAAAAATGAACAATTGGGACTAATGAACCCGAAAATAATTGGTCCAAATTATTAAATAAATATAGCACTTAAGAGTAATGAAGGTACTTAGGCAGCATGGGGACTGGATTCAGAGCTATTTGCCAACTAGACAGCAGTCTAAATTTGCAGCAAATGCTGGGCCTGATTCATCACTGAGTTTTCTATCCCCGTGTGACTCTGGAGGCTGTTTTGCAGAGTAATGAATTAAGTTCATTACTCGAGATGCACAGTCCCTCTGCTCACACCAGCCTGTCACGTCCTGCTCACTGGGGTCTGGCAGAACTAAGTTAGTTTCCACACAAAATTTAAGGGGTTTTTTTTCAGCACATGTAAGACGCCATTGGTAGAACACAACAACCAGAGCAAAGCCCTCACCCATCAGCAAAAAGTGCTTTTCCCTGACTTATGACCATTTTTCTGTTGTTTCCTGGCCATGACTGTGGTTTTTTCCTCCCAATCCTAGTTTTATCAGAGGAACAGAACCACAGACATAAAGATGGATTTGTCTTGCAAGGTTGTTTTTGCTCTGGCTCCTTAGAGTGCTCCCCAGAGATGCCTGCAGAGGAACACCCTCAGCTGAGGGTCTTGGGCCCACAGCAGTAACTCCAGAGCACAAGAGCAGCAGAATTACCTGGCCCTTTCCATTCCTGCTTCAAACTCTCACTGTGTAAATGAAAACAGGATTGGCTATTTCCATGATGATTTAACATTAGAAACTGCAAGTTCAGCATCACTTGAGATGATTGTGTTCAGTGCAGCCTGTTCTTCATGCTACCAACAGTAGCTGATGGTAACAATGGTCCTTTGCCTACGTGTGTGGCAGTGCCTGCAGTGGGAGGAAGGCTCAGTGGCAGAGATGAACAGCCTTGGCTCCTGCAGGTTCCTGTAAATGAAACACTGCAGCCAAGTGGAATGAAGAAGGGGGAGGGATGCATAAGGAAGAGCTCAGCTGCAAGGAGAGTTTGACCCCCACACTGCTTTCCCTTTCCCAGCTGGGGAATAGAGCCCCATTTGTCATGACTCAGGAACCTCATAGCCAGCTACCTGCAACATCACATCCACAGCCCTGTGGCTGGGATGTGGAAGGATTTATAAACATGTAGGCTGGACTTTTATTTCCTGATAATCTAGTTTAGTGTGACAAATAGCCCCATGAACAGGACACCCGCTGGCTCTCACCGTCCACGTCACTTGGACAGCCTCCAGCTTCCCAGTGCCTGAGGTGTTGGCTTCCTTCCCAGCACTTCCCTCTATCTGCAGCCCTCCAGCAAGTTTTCATCACTCCAGCCTCTTCCGAGGCAGTGACCCTGATGTACCTGTCACATGGTGTTCTTCAGATATCCACGGCACTTGGCAATGTGTCCCAGAGCCAGGCACAATTTAGGAACTTAGACAGTGTTTCACTTTCTTTGTCATTCTCTGCTCCTCCTTGCTGCTCCCTTCTTCTCTCCCGGCTGCTCCATCCAGGGAGCTCTTGGATGAGGCTGCAGGTTGCTCTCCACAGACTTCTCTAACCCTTCTATTACCTTGTAAGTGTGATAACCAGCAACCCAGTCAGCTCCCCCACCATTCTGTGAAATGGGAATGTCATTTGCTTATCCTGTCACATAGCTCCAGGCTCAGCATCTCCAGCTGTTCAATTCTGTTTCAAACCACTCAGAAGGGAGTTCCAATACCACTTGAACCAGATGCTGATCTTTATCCACCCCTTCCTCACTACTCAACTAGTTTTCCAGCTTAACCAATTCTTTACCTGCTAATAAATCATGAAGCAACAGAAGGAAACCACATTCTGTTTCAAACAGAACTGTGGCAGCTTGATTCAATATAAACAATCCTGGCACTCCAAAGATTTCCAATTGATGGAATGAGCATTTGTGAGAATATCAAATATCTGGTTTTAGCTCTACATAAGTAAAATGAGTTGGTCTGAACTAATCTTGTGATTTCAGGGAAATCTTCAAAGAGGCCTCAGCCCATTTCAGACTGCAAAACAATATTACAGCAAGGTTGTTGGTTTTTTGTTGTTGTTTTTTTTTTTTTTTCCCCAAGCAGGAACAGCAGGATGCACAAAGGTGGGCAGATGGTCCAGAATTTATCATTTTGCTGGGGTACTGTGGGCAAAGCCTAGCAGGTGTGTACACCTGAAGGCAAGGTGCTTTCCATCAATGCACATGTGCACAGGTGACATTGATGCACATGTGCATTAGTACATGTGACACACTATTATGTGCTGCATCCAAGAGTAAGCGCTCTTGTGCATCTCACACATTTTCATTTAAGACAAACTTATATTTCATCATTTTCAGATTGTGCCTGAAGAATCAGCTATTGCATTCCCTGAATCACTTCTACCCAATTCTTACACAGAAATCATTAGCCTGTGGAAATACTCTTTTTTTTTTTAGCAGAGGAAGCCATATGCTTATCCAGAGGCAATTACTCGTCTAATACAAGTTTTATAATAACCTTAAACAGTACTGAATAGCATAATTGTTTGCTTTAATAAATACTTCAGAACACTTTAACTGCACTGTAAAATGGCTTCACAAAATCCTGTTTCAGCTTCCTCCAACCTGTCTGTGATGTTCTCCATTCTTCTGGCCATTTTTGTTCCCTTGGAATTTTGCAGTGATACTTAAACAGAGATGTTTTGAATCACAGGTGCGAGGAGTTAAGAATTCTTTTCTCTTTCTCTTCTAAATGACTTTTCATCATATGTTGGACCCAAGTATCTATTAGGGTAAAATCAATAACAGCTCCCAGAATAAAGAGAAAATGCCCCAGACTTAATACACTTCATGAACAGCCACTGCAGCTGTATATCCAAAAGGAAGCTAATAGAGTGGCTCATTCTACAGGTTACTGTTGTTTGAAATAAGTCCATTGCTAAAATCATTAGGAACAATGTAATTCTTAACATTACAGCCAAAGTAGGGCTCATGCTTCTGTGCCTTTATAGGTACATCAGAGCAGCAATGATTTCTCTGGTCTCAGTTCTTAATATCTGAGCACCTGTGCATGCTAAAATTGATAACAGCCAAACAATATCCTTCTTCCTTTCTTCATCCCTGTGGGAATGCATGTGAAAAGCTGTATGCTGAGTGACAAGGATAGATAAGAACTGGAGAAACATGTCCCTTTGTTGGGACTTCAACATCCCACTGCCTGCTCATGTCAGACTGGAAACAAAGGTCAATGACCCTCTACTGTTTCCTATTATTTTTCCTTTTCTAATATTTCAGGTAGATCCTGTGCTCCTTTCTCCCCTGAATGCTGTGAAGGAGCCAGTGAGTTGGGAAAGATCTTCTGGTTGACGAGAGCTGTTATTTAAAATAAAATTATTCATCTGAGCACTGAAAGTTCATTGAAGACCAGCTGAGTGACACCCATGACACTGAGCTTGCATGTAAATGCAACCTTTGTTCTTTAGGACTGGCTGGGTCAGGCACACACAGAGAGCAGCAACTCTGTTCCCAGTCCCTCCCATGAAGGGTAGGGCACAGCAGGACTGCTGGCTGCATATCAATCAGGTCACTCCAGAGAAAACAGTGGGAAGATATTCCTGCTCTCCCTCCCAGGTCCTGCATGGGACCCATCCAGAATACAAAACACATCCTGAGTCCAGGAAACTGCAACCAAAAACCACCCGGAGACATAAATGTTGTGGTTGCAGCACATTTTAATAGTATGTAGATGGACAAAACAGCAACAGCATTTATAATTCAGGAACATTAAAGAAAATACAGCACTTGCTGGAAAGCACAGTGGTGCTCTCCATCTGCCTTATCACTGGACTCCAATGGTTGGGTGCCCACAGACCTTTTGCATTAAATTTTACATTGATTTTTATGGCCAGTTATTACATGCAGTGTCTGAGCACTCCAACTGCTCTGTCTCCTCCCTGGTGTGGTATGAAATAAAGTTCATGGCAGTGGTGTAATGGATGGCTCGGACCAACTCCAAAAGTGGGGGTTTATCAGGTAATTATTTGAGGGGAGTCAGAAAATGCGGTCTTTTATGTCTGCATATAAAAACTGCATTAGGTTTGGAAAGAGCCAAAACATGTCATATCATGGGTTCCCAGTGCTTATTACTTCAGCCCCTTTTGTCTTTCCTCCCTTTCCCTTCCAGAGGATCATTTCTAGGCCTTTGTTTCCCTGGGAGGAGGCCAATTCCAGCGTCCCATCACTCACAGCCCAAGGAGAAAAGGATGCACTGGTGTATCCCTTTCTGGAGCCCACAAGGTACTGAGCTGGATGCTGGAAATACACAAGTTTTATAGCAGCTGGCAAACCCAAGGCCTGCACATCTCTCCTTATAGGCTGTAAGGTGACTTTCAAAATCAAAAGTGTCAAAGCTGCCTTCCCAGGTACTTGGTAAAGTGTTCATAGTGCCTTAATCTGGGACGTTCCCTATAGGAAGAGGGACAGACTTTTTAGCAGGGCCTGTTGTGAAAGGACAGGGAACCTTGGCTTTACATTAAAAAAGACTAGATTATGACTTTATATAAGGAAGAAATAGTTCACAATGAGGGTGGTGAAACACTGGCACAGGATGCCCAGGCTGGTGGATGCCCTGTCCCTGGAAGCATTCAAAGCCAGGCTGGATGAGCCCTTCAAATTGAAGATGTCCCTGTTCACTGGGGCTTGGAATAAATGACCTCTAGGGTCCCTATCACCCCAAACCACTCTGTGGTTCTAATAAAGGCTGTTCTCATGCTGCCTTCAAGGAGAACTGCACCCTCACCAGGAAGGTTTAGCAGATGCTGGATTTGCACAGGCTGGGACTTCGTATTTCCATATTTCAGGATTCTTTTCCTTAAAAAGACTTCACCACCAAAATAATAATTAAAAACAGTGTCTAAATGTTTTCAAAGGCACAAGTAATGAGTCAAAAAGAAATGGAAAAATTCCTCTGGTTTTCTATATGATATTTGCCTCTCTGGGATACAGCCAGGTGGTGGTTCAGCCTGGAAGGGGCATCAGCATTGTTGGACTGTTGCAGGGGGAATTGTGCTTTTTCCATACATCTCATTTATATCTATCTGAAAAGAGCTGGGCCCATTGTCTCAAAATTGCTTTGAGCTAGGACAGGATGAGGCAGGCTGTGGATACATGAGCTATTAGAGCTATTAGTGATGGTGATGTTAGACAGTATCGCTTGTCTGTCTGCTTTACAGTTATAAATGTGCATCATTTAAAATACAATAAGGGGCCAGATGCTCAGCTGGTGCCTGACATCTATCCACTAGGTTCTCACTGCCACAGCTTTAGCATAATTCACTGTCTTTACAGGGAGGAGATATATATAAATACATATAACAAAAAATTGTTGCTGATTTTCAGATCCAAGCTACGTCCATGACATGTGAATTCACTGCCTGCCCACATCTCCATGGAATGCTGTGTCATTGTGCCCTGAGATTACAAACTGGGAGTTGAAAGGAGAGTCCAAAATATTTAAATAAGATCTTGTTACTAAAAATCTTCCATGAATGCTTGCTTGTTCAAAGACAGAAAGTTAAAATTATTTTATTTTTAACATGCCAGGGACCAAGTAATCTCTTTTCTGCCAGCTTGGGCATCTTGCTTCTACAAATGCCAGTTTAAGATGAGCAAAGAAAAATGAAGAGCTCTATGAATCATACTACTTGGGTTCATGTCAACTATGTGCTTGCATAATGCCTCTGAACCAGCTGCTGAGTATTATCTCTAGTTTCTAATCCTCTAATTTCAGAGTTCTTTTGTGCAGATTATTGCTAAAAACTTCATGTAATTAATATCAATTATTTAGATTTGCAGTTTAATCAGTGTCAGATATTTTCCAGCTCAGAAAGCTGTGCTATTCCTGTTGCTGTTATTATTAATTTCTAGTCTCGGTCACCCAAATAGATGATAATAAATACAAATGTAGATTCACTTGATATCAGGACTGTGCATGACATGAGCTGATAAAAACCAGGAAATTCATGAGAATCACATTTTTATTCCTGTTACTCTGCCTGAACCTGTGCAGCCTGACAAATCTGGTCTCAGAGAAGCTTCAGTGTCCCTTTGTTGCCAGGTAGATGCTGCAGTCAATTTAGTTTGCTATTGAACCACTCTGAATGAGCACATATTTAAATACTGCATTTGCTCACACAAATGATGCCCTGCTCCTCCTCCTACTCCAGATCATTCTCAAATCTAGATCAGAACCCTCATACTGTTTTGTTTAGAAATATGATCAGCTGGGACTGCAGGACATGAAGTACAGTCACAGAATAGCCAGTGTATTCCTATGCCTGTTATATTAGGAAACACAGCCACATTTCTTCCAGATCCAAAGCCAGATGGACAATACCCCATGACCTAAGGGCTAAGGTAGAGATTTTCCAGAAAAAACAATACATGTGGTTTACCCAAGAACGTGCAGGCTCATGCTGGCAGCTCAGGGGGTGAAGCTGATGTGTCTCAAGCCCACTCACAGGTTCAAGTCTCACCCACACCTGAATTTCCCCACATTTTACCAGCTCTGACTGTTCAGCCACAGCCCCCTGCCTCCCCTCCTGCAATTCCTGCCATCAGATAGGTCAAGATGCTGCAAAAATTAACCCTGGCAGATGTAACCTTGTGTTCAAGACTGGGAAGCTGGAGGAGGGAAAGCCAGTACCTGGAGGATGGAAGATGGAATTGAACACTTCTGGACTGCACAGTTGCCTTAGGGTAGCACAGCTACAGCACAGGTGTGGGCAGGAGCTGAGTTTTTGCCATTGCCAGCAGATTTTCTATGTTTGAGGGCTGTCTGGGAAAAGCAAAATGGAAATGTGTTCCTATGAGAGGAAAATAGAAGTATTTGATTTTGTTAAATATTGAAGCTAAAAAGGCACAAGTAGGTACTGCAATAGCCTCCTAAATTATCATTTCATGACAAACTGTTTAGGTGCCTCATTTCATGCCAGATGAGTTTGACTTTTTAATTTTGGGTTGGGTTATTTATGAATTTATTTTTTAAGTTTTACTTTGTATATCATCCAGTCATTTACTAGTACCTGAAGAGATAGAAATTCTTTGTTTTACTGATTTTAAGAAGTTCCAGCAGGAATTTTATGGAAAAACTCTATATCCACATACTCTGCAGTTACATACTATGCTGGTGGGGAGATTCTCTTTATCAGAAATGTAAGGTTTCCCCTACATTTCACCAAACTTCTTCTATCCAAGATACAAAGAGAGAAAGAGAAGCAGGTGGAATGTCACAGTGCTTACACTTGCAGATGTGTAGGAAATTGTAACTATGACTTGTTTTAATTTACAAGTATCTGATTTTACAGCCTTAACACCCTTTCAATGCAGAATTTTGCACATAATGCAGGACTTATTCTTCCCTCGGTGGGGCAATATCTTAGAGGGATTTGGTGTTTAACTCCTACTCAGGTGTTCTAGAGTAGCAGGGACTGCTGGCACTCAGGTGTGGGAGATCAGACCTGGGCAGATGTGAGTGCCCCAGGCCATGGACAAGTTCACAGGCAGGAGAGGCAGGGGGGTCCTAACTTGCCTTCAGAAAGACTCCAGGGTGATAAAAGTTGGTGTCCTGCCTGCCTTTTCCTTGATCCTGAACAAAACTGCCAGTCTTAACTTTTCAGTCCGGTAAGTGCATGCAGAAAATGTGTTTTTATCAGAAAAAGTTGGGGGGAAAAAATAGAAAATCATGTCCCAAGTGATGACTGTTAATAAAAAACTCATCATTTTGGAGTGAGAGAATGTGGTTTTCTACACTTTCTAAGAGAGAAACAGCAGAATAGGACAGAAAGAATATTATCTCTAAAAGCTATACATCATTCTCTTAAAATGTTAATGTTCCATTTCTAGCTGAACAAATAAACCTCTACAAGTTGGATGCAAGCAGCACTAATGAATCAGTGTGCAAACCAGGAAAACAAAGAACCAGACTCTGACTGCAAAAAAACATCTTTCAAGGAATAAAAAAATAATTAAGTCATTATTTAAAAATTGTTCCAGTAATGTGCTGTGAACAAAGGGCTGCTAGCTTGAAAGGACCAAACAGCTTTTATTTCAGAGTACTTTATTTGCTGCAGAACTATAAACAAGAACCCCAGCAAACCTTTCAATCAGAGCATGTGTTATTAAAAAAATCAGAAGCCTTTTTCCCATTTACCATTTCCTTGAAATGTTTTTTTTTTTCCCTGCTTTTCCTCCCTAATGTATTTATAGTGAGTGTGCACTTTCCACGTGGTTTCACATCCAAGTCAAGCTCGGGTGGATGCAGGCAGCAGCGCTTCATGGCTTTGCTTTTATGGCTTTCATTGAGCTCCTGGTGCCACGAAACACATTGGAAAGATTAAGATAATGCACGATCTGATCTCATATATGCTCATGTTGAGTGTAGTGTTGAATGAAAACCCCAGGCTATTTTCATCATCCAAGCTCTCAGGTTTATTATCTGTAACATATTCCTGCCTAAAAGCGCTAACCAGGGTTGTGTTAGACACTAAAGAGGCACCTGGAGTCCTTGCCCTCAGGAAGAGCTAAATTGGACAAAACCAGAAGGTGATGAGAAGGCAGAGATGAAGTGATGCTTCAAGAGATGCAGAGCAGGCCAGTGGTACAGATGTAAGTTTAATTACTGTGTCCTGGTGGCAGTACCTTCAGGGATGACGCCGTGTGTTTTCCAGGGAGCAAAGTGGTTTGTTTTCCCAACTGCACAGCTCCAGGAAGTTTGGAGGACTGCAGCTCCCATGCTGAGGGAGATCCAGAGCCTGCTCTGGGCATCATTTTTGATCACACTTTCTCCTCTGTATTCCTTCTGATGTCCCAGTGCCCTGTCAGTGGAACGGCACTGCTTAGTCCTGCCCAAGCTGCTGAGAAACCTTGAGCCAGTTCTAAAAGGCTCCTGGACTCATGAAAAAGATATTAAAAAACCACAGTCATAGGCATCTCCTCAGGAAAGCTGATTCCTACATTTTACAGGAATTTCAGTCTACTTTCCCTACCCCCATTTTTGTGGCCTTTAGAATAGGTTGAATTCACTCTCAAAATCACTGTCTTTATGGAACTTCTGGCTGCCAGCCAGTGCTCCCCAAACTTTTCAGTTCTTGTTCTTCACAGAGAAAATTCAGCAAAAAAAAAAAAAAGAATGATTTCTGAAGGACCCCAATATTTTGAAATTTCTCATTAGATTAACTTTCCCTTCCTAAACTACTTTTGTAAATTGCCCCATTGCAACATATTTTTTGTGAATAATATAATTCATATAAGAGTCAACACAATGAGGCTGAAATGAAGAGCTTCAACCTTACTCAAGCAGAATGTTAAATAAAAGTCAGATGAAATTGATACTGTCCCTTGAAACACTCAGATTCTCAGAATCAGCATTTTCTCATAGCAAGCTTTTCCATATCCCCTGCTGGCAGCAGGCTTAGAGACATCAGCTTTTTCTGGAAAAGCTTTAAGAGCTGGGTATTATTATTGTTATTATTATCATCAATAATATGCAGAGGAAATGGAGCTGGAAAAGAGAGGCAAGAGGATAGATTCTGCTACAGCTTCCTATGTCCACTAGTACTATGGTTTTGAATTCACAGAGGTCCAAAGCAGAGGAGACTTCACCTCTACAAAAACTGTCCACCTCTCTCTTTCTCTGTCTTTCTACTTATGAGTACATCAGGTGCTCTCAGCTCACTCTTCCACTCTGGTGGGTTCATTCACATGCCACCACTGCCTAGCATGACATCAAAACTAACCCCTTAATGCTTCATTTGTGGCTTTTGTCATTAGGTTTTTTAATTTCCTTTTGTGTACAATAGAAAGGTTACAGTGATGGTCAGGAGAAGGAAGTCTTTGGACAGCACTTCAGTTAGCTAAGTGGACTCATACAGGATGACAAGGGCACTGTTGCTTGTGAACTGCACAGATTCACTCAAATATCTGGATGACAAGTGCAATTTAAAACTCTTTAGGAGGGATGTCAGCACACACAGACAGTTGTGTGCCCACTGGAGGAGCAATCCCATTAGGAGGCTGGATGGCAGGGAGAAGTGGGAATGAGACTGGGGCAGGGTGGGTTGGTGTCTCATGGCATGAGCTGCTCTCTCAGGTGTCAGAAGTGGGTTTATAACAGAGTTTAGAAAACCAGGCATAACTCTGCCTCTGAGGGTTCCCATCCCATCTGGGGAGCCTGTGACTGACCACAGCACTCTTGCTGCCTCCATGTGCCATCAACTCCCCAAATTAAAATTATTAATATATTTTCCTTTAGAAGGGATTATTGACACATGGCTGAAACACACCCTGGTCCATCATGCATGAAATGTTTTGTCTTCCCCTTTAAGGAATTTACTGCCTCACTGACCTTTATATTCTGCAAAGAAGCATTTTAATCTCCCACACTGCTGCTAAGTGGTTTCTCATTTGACTTGTGCTGCTCAATGGTCTTTCCATGTTGACGGGCTCTATTAAGTCACTGGGAGTTAGTCTGAAACTGTTCTAAGCTGTTATTTTCAGTAATAACACTTCTATTTCTTCCCCAGGTTTGCCACGCCCACAGGAGGTAGGAGGAGATGTGGAACCGCAAATTCTCATTAAAAGAAAAACCAATTTTCTTTGGGAATAACCTACCTCAAGGGGACCTGAAAGGGTCAGAGCACTGGTTCCAGTATGAGCCAAGCTGAGACTGGAAATCTTTAAATTAATCAATTCTCCTATTGAAGACTTTCCCAAATTGGTATTTATCACTCAGAGCCTGTCAGGAAGTCTCTGTGAGTCTAGGGAGTGTGCCAGTATGTTATGGATGATGTTGTAATTGTTCACTCCTGTCAGCATTGTCTCTTCATGTAGAGTTTGTACATAAACAACTTGTGAGTGTTCAACCTTCAGCATTATTTTCTGTGTATTAGTCACTGGTCATGTGACTTATTTTTCTTGAAAGGAGTGAAAAAACCAGGAAGAAACATCTTAAGGAAACTCCCCATGGAAGACAGAAGAACATTTTTTTTCCCTGAATTCATCTCATCATCACACAAAATTTGGGAACAGGCAGGTTGTGTGAACTGCATGCAGGAGACAAAGTCAGCCCACCCAGCATGGGGTGAGTGAGGTTAGGACTGGATGTGCAAATGGCAGAGCTGATCAGTCAACCCAGGAAATTCCCTGGCCCTTCTCTCAGAGAAATCAAAATGAACCTTTCCCACCATTCTCTGCTGCTGCTTTATCATCTGTCTCTTGTCTTGGCTCTGCATTCTGGAACCTTAAAACCCAGCATCAGGGACAGCCCTAATGGTGTTTCCAAACTCTTTTTTTTTGTTTTTTCACTTAGCAATGGTGAAACAAAACCCTCTGACTGTGAGGCCTTTGGTGCAGCTGCCCTGTGTTGCTCAAGTTCTTGTTGAGTAGAAATAACTGCAAACTGTTCACCAGTTCCACCCTGTCTTTTCCCTCTGTGCCCATTATATAAGGCTGTTTTGATAAGCCTGTGTGATGAAATCATATACACATATAGTACAATAATAATATCAACCTCATAATGACTAGGGAGAGGATAAAAAATGTCGGCTTTATCAAAAAAATGATCTCTTTTAACAACAAATTGTAACTAATTAGACTTTGAATGGGAAATCAAATGAAAGTGCATGAAGGCTCAATTTTCCATACAGCTGACGTTCTGACCTTTTTAGGAGTGGAAAAGAAAATTATTTTTAATTAACATGACTAATCATTTCCTGTCATTTTCAGATAATTGGCTTTGTCGAAAAAAATGAGTTGTTTTGGGGGAAAACTGGGGAGGGTGACAGTGGCAGCTCTACTGGCATGTTTAACCTTTTAGACTCTGCCTGCAAAAGGAATTTTGAATCCTTGTTATCATGGTGAAAAGGCTTTATATGGAAATTTGGTGCCCTACGCCTCTTCCTTTCCATATGGCTGATACAAATTCATGCATAGGGAAAAATCTGACACACTGCTAGACTTCTTTCACTTTGAAATAGTCCCTTATTTTAAAAAAAGCAGAGATGGTTAGCTAACAAACGGTTTTCTGGTACATCTTGAGGCCATGCACATGATCTGGGACTGAGGGTCAAATCCTGGACTCCTCAATAAATTCTGCTCCAGCAAGATGGGAATTTAGCTTGAGTGAGTGTAGCCAACTTTTATTCTGACTGAACAACAAGCAACTGAGAGTGGCCAGACCAAGTGCTGTAAAGACTTTTTCATTGTACCTGCTTGCTGGAAACGTGAAAATGAAAATCCTAGGAAAACAGAAATCCTAGGACATGAGGTATGAGCTCAGTCTCTTTTAAGTAGCAATGAAACCTGGTGTGTTGGAGGCTTTCCTAGGCAATCGTTGTGAGGTTTTAATGCACACTTCAAGGGACAGGCAGACTTGTTGGAGAGAGACCAAAGGAAAGCAGGAAGATCAAATGACTGAAACACGACCTGCAAGCAAAGACTGAACAGCCTGGGATCATTCAGCTAAGAGAAGAGAAAATTCAGTGGGGATCTTAAGTTTTGAATAACATTAAAAAGACACTCAGAAAGGCAGTAATCTGTCCTTTGCTTTCACTTGGTTGGGTAAGTAGAAGCAAGAATAAATTGCAGGAAAGTCTCAGAAGAGATATTAGGAAAAACTTCCAAGTGGTGAAGAGAGCAGAGCACCAGGAACTCAGAAAAGTCCCTGCCTCTGGTAGTTTTAAATGGGACAAACATCTGTGAGGGATGATAGGAGGACTGTTCACCCTGCCTTGGGGCAGGGAAATGCATCTCCTGCTCTGCTGAAGTCCCTTTCAAATGTGATTCCCATAATTGTATAGGGCAAACCATTCCTGTTTAGTATCAACAAGCAGGATAAGGCTCTAAAAGAGAGCTTTGAAACAGAACAAAGACATGAGCATGTAGAAGGTGAGCAGCAATCAACATTGGATGTAAATGCAGCCACCAAACAAGAAATGTCACCCTCATGAAGCAACTGAGTCAATGCACACAGAACCTTTGTCCCAGCAAGCAGCTGTAGCCTGGTGTCTGCCTGAGCACTGCTCTGCTGGGTCAGCATGCCCTGGCTGTAGCCTGGTGCCTGCCTGAGCACTGCTCTGCTGGGTCAGCATGCCCAGAGGTTTCTCAGGCCCTGGGGTTGTTACTGGTACAGCCATAAAATGGTCCCTGATATCATTTGCTTGATGTGACGTTATCTGTTGTTATCTGACCAGTGTGGATTGTGGGACCAGGCTGGTGGCATTCACCCTGGTGTCTCTTAGAATGACAGTGACAGAGGCACTGACACAGAGAAGGAACAAACCAGCCTCTTACTCCTTTATTCAGAAAAAAAGGAACTAATTTCATGGTTCTTTCACTCAACCCCTATGAAAAATAAACCCAGAAAAATTTGGTTTATATTAAATTTATACTTCATATAAAAGAAATATCTGTGACTTTCAATTTTTCCAACCCCCTTTTTCTCCCATTGCCTCCACTTACAGAGAACTCCAGCTTCAGTAGGATGGGGAACAAGCAGCATAAATTCCTAAACTATATAACAGCAGCAACTCCTGTCCTTTCCTCTTATTTAACTGACATATTCCATAGCTGAGAAATCCCCTATTTTACTGATATCAAAACCATGGAGTCATTTCTATGCATGAAACAGATCAGAACAAGTTCCACTAATGACTAAGAGATGTATTTGGGAGTGGAGAATTCTGCAAATTAGCAATCAAACACAATAAAAAAATCAAAGGTACTGCATTACAAAATACACTTTGTTCATTTATTTTAACAAGTATCACTTATTTTCAATTATTTACAGTGCTAGTTAGTGTGCTCATAAAGTACTGTGGCATATTGAGTTAAAAGTAATGGATTCTTAGTGCTGGGAAATCTCAGCAGAGCACTCTGCTATTAAACACTGGTAGGAATGGAAAGGTAATGTTATGGTGAGCTGCTTTCTGGGCTTTTTGTGCTTGTTGTGGAACAAATTTTGATGGGGTGAAGATAATTGGGTCTGCAGATTAAGGGAGTTAAGAATTAGTTGAGTTCTCACCGTGAAGAGTTTTGTAAATTCCCACATCAATCTTTATGTCTTCCAGCTCATCTCCCCCTTAACAAATCCAGCATTCAGGGCCTTATCTCAGGGTGTCCTTTCCAGTCTGAATTCTCTGGCTTTTTTCAGCTGCTCATCATTTAAAGACAGTTATTTTTTTGGCATTTCATTTCCTGCTTTTTTCCTCCTCTTCTTGCATCTTTTATAGATGGTGATAAATGTGAATAACAATGTGCCCAGTGTGAAAGACAGAGTGTAAAACCCAATTCCATTCGATTTCTCTTTTATTCTAACTTTAAGCCTCAGATTTGCCCATGTCTCACTCCCCTGGACCTGTCACCTAAATTAAATAGTGACTCTTAAAACTGATTGCTGGGAAGAAATAGATCTCAGAAGCAAGAACCTAATGGCATCTTAAAGAAAATTTCCTAATAATTGTTGAAACTCATTTAAATTTTATTCCCCACCCCTGAGATATAAAAGCAGCTCAATGCTAATCAGAAAAGGGAGAAAAGTGACCTTAATTTCAGATGATCTATTTTCAAAATCCTGTTGAAGGCAGCAAAAAGCTGCAATAATTTGCACACCATGGAAGTGGCAGAGGAGGAGAGGGGCTGGCAGGCAGGGAATGCTGACACTTGTCTGCTTTGGTGCGTCACTGCTGACACCTGCTGCACTGCCACCTTCCTCCAGCCTGGCACAGTGAGCCCAGCTTCCACAGCAGGAGGGGCAGCCTGTCCACACTGGGAGGAATGAACCAGGTTTAACAGCAAGGAGAAAACCCAGATGTCCATTTAGGGGAGGAGAGGCTTTCTACAGCTGTATACTGCTTCTTTTTCTTCTTCTTTTTTTTTTTTTCCTTCAGTATTCAGGTCTTTTGCCTGTTTTTCAATATTTGCTTGACATCTTGATAACCTGAGGGGTCTTTTCACTATCTCAGGCTCTGAAATGGATAGGACTGAGCTGCCCTTGGACCCTGGCCAGGAGGGAAGGGATGAGCAGCAGGTGATGCTGTAGTCAGAGCTGATAGAGATTCAGGTCAAGGTTGGTTTAGAAATAAAAGTGACCAGCTCAGGCAATGGCTGTTTTTTTAGCACATCTCGCTTGCTCGTATGGGTTAATCTGGTTGGTGGCTTCCTGCCAACATGTGGGAGTTGCTCTGGCAAAAAGTGTAGTTTTCTCTGTGTTCCTGCTGTAAAAAGAGGAGTTCTCACCTGCTATAAACCTTCCTGCTGTAAAAAGCTGCTCAGCACAAGGAGATGCCCAGCAGAGTTATCATCGTTATCAGATGTGACACAAGAAGCATTTAGCAGGAGCCAGCTTCCTCTGGCACGGTGATACAGGGAGGATTCTGATGGACAACTTGCATTAACATCATAGACCTTGGGAGAGGAAAAAAATAGAAGAGAATTTTCTCTTTTAATGGATGTTTGATAAAAGAACAGAGGCAGGTAATGGCTAGATTTGCTTTGTTAAGCAAGTGCCCAGAGTATTTGCATTTGATAATTGTTCCTGCAAAATTTGGTATGAGCTGAACATCAGCTTAGATTTCCTTTGCTTCTCTTTTCTTCCTGTGTGGAGTGCCAGAATGTTAAATAGCTTCAGTTCCATCATGCCAGGTCCATCTTGTGCTCTGGTCATTCTTCCACTGAGAGGCAAACCAGATACCACCCCACTTTCAGTGGGGTCAGGGGGAGAAGTCCTTTAAGAGACAAGAGCCATCCCTAGGGATTGTGCAGCACAACTCATCCCCCTGCCCCAAACAAAACACACCACAAGTGTCAGAACATTTCTCCCTGTTATTAATCCCACTGTGATTACTGCACACACAAAGATACTTGAGGGTTTTCTGATTTCAATTATGATTATTATCTCTTCTGAGAGATGTTTTCTCTGCTGTTGGGAAATCTGCTCTGGAACAGCAGCAGACAGCAGTAAATAGTGCTGTTTGTATTAAGTGTGCACCCCTGCTGGCCTCCCCTGCCTTGTTGAGGGTCCCCTGTTTTGTCTCCCTCTATTAGAGATGGTGGGAGACTCTAAAAATATGCTTCAGGTAGCAAGAATCCACATTTAATTTACACCATCTTTTGAACTAACTAAGCCGAGCCAAAGTTGAGATTTTCACTTTGCAAATGTCATCACTAGGAATTTTCTCTCAATCACTTTTGCTTGAAGACAAGTCAAATACAATTGTCCCAGGCCTATCAAGTCACATCCTGAATTTTGCTGTGTTCACAGCAATGGCCAATCCTTGAGGGCACCATGTGCAGTAGGAGTTCATGGAAGTGATAATGCTCTGGGAACACTGAGCATGCTGCTGTGTTGTCATTGGGAAGAGCATGGTGACATTGGACAGTGTGAATTTTGAGTCACCAAACCACACTTGGGGTTAATAGTGGGCTCAAATTTATGCTTGTATTTCAGGTTCTTAGCACACCATTGTCCAGAGCAGCAGCTGCTGAGCCCTGAGACCATCTAGGAGCTCACCAGGGGCCCCAGGCATGACCCGAGAGCCTCGTTCCAGCTCCCAGAGGAGAGACATCCACACATGAAATGGCCAGATCAGCTCATCACCTCTCTGTTTGTCTCAGCAAGGCAGCCAAGAGCTGAGCTGGCCAGGAATAGAAATCACAGGTAGAGAACAGAAAGACAAATGACTAACAGATGCTTGCCCTGCTATTCCACCTGGACTGTGGCTAAAGGGTCAGTCCACTGCAATCTGCAGGATATATATTTTCCTTAATGCTAAAAATGCTGAATATTCAATGTTCCAGATTCTTGGTGTCTGTCCCAGTGTGTCAAGTCTATAATCTCACAGCTACAACCCCCGTTAACTCATTGTCCTCCTACTTCTGGGTATGAGCTTCTCTGTCTCCCATGACCATGCCCAGAAGCTTCTCTCCCACACAAATTTAATATTAGAAACACTTTCATTTCAAAATTACTTCCCATTCCTTCCTTCAGATGTCCCTTTCCTGGGGTGAAGCACAAGAATAAAGGAAGACATTTCCTAACCCCAAGGCTGCCACTGCTGCCATTCCTTATGAACCCTTTACAGAGCCTTCCAGATGCACATTAAGCTTGATGTGGACTCTTTAAATCTCCAGAACATTTAATAAATGGGGAATTAGTCTGATTAAGTCATACCAGAGATGAATTTCTTACATTGATACAATCTCCAATGAGCACTGTACTTCATTTAATAAATGTATTTATTAAATACATAAAAGAGTTGTAAATGGAGCTCTTCTCTTGCTGAACCTTATTAGCTTCATCCTTATTTAACATTTATTTTCTTGAGATGAGACAATATTTGTTAAATCTTGAACATGTTATTGCAAAATCCACCCATGGTTTATTCAGACTGACTCTAAATATTAAACTTCGACATTTGCTAGACCTGGCTCCTTGTTTAATCTACCAAGATCTCTAACAAGCACAAGGAAAGATTTGATAACTCAGAAATAACTGTTATTGGATCTCCAGTGGGTTTTTTTAATCTACATAATATTTAATAAATTTGCCCTAATATTTTCTAAAATCTGTTTAACCCCCATTAAAAATGGGGAAAATGAATTTGTTGGAGTCCCTTTTTGGATTCAAAATTTCACAAGTATATCAGGAGTTCCCACAATCCTATTAAATTGCCATGTAAATTTTCTCTCATTCCTCATAATTTTTGATTATTAATGTATTTGTGCATAAATAACAACTCTCTCCTCCAAGACACTGCATCACTCCTGTCCTACTCATTCCCCACCATCAGAATTCAGCTGGTGGGGAATTATAAATCACTGCTGGAGCATTTCTGCCACACCACCTTTGAGACTGCAGCCTGTAATTTTGCAGACCTTTGCTGGGAATGTGCAGATTGCCTTGGTCAGTTTTATAAATCTCCTCTAAAGAGACACATTCCCAAAAAAAGTAATCACTCTGTATCCATAGCAGAAACAATGCTTCCCCACCTTTTATTATTCCAGTCTCTTGCCAGAGTAAGACAGACAGAATAACAAACACTGTACTTAGTTCTCAACCTGCTTTCAGAGCATTTTTGTCTCTATCTAGTTCCAGAATTTCTGAGGCAGCAATCCCAAATTATGTTTGGCCCAAAACCTCTGCCAACTTGTCTTGCAGATCACCCTGCATCCTGATCATAAAATTTCACTACAAAAGAGAAAATTGAAAGCAATTATGTTTTTGTGTGCTGCTGTTCACCACTCCCCCTGGCCTTTCAGAGCCCAGGGATGGGGGAAGCACAGCCCAGGAATCCTCCTCCAGCACATGGGCAATAAAGAGAAACTGAGTGGGGAGGTGAAAGTAGCCTAATTTACTTGTCTTGTGTTTCCAGCCTTCCCATTTCATGACAGTTACCTTGAAAATGCCTCTTTTCCATGACAATGAATGCAGATCCCTTCTTTAGTAGGTCTGACCTTGGTGCAGGTAGCAAAGGGCAGCAGATGAGATGTTCAAACTTCCAACTTTCAAGTCTGCTCAAGGCTACAGTGGAAATGAGCTCAGCCACCTGAATCCTGTCTCCATTTATCAAGAGCAAGGAATATCCTACCATTCCCTCACCTGGCACTCCAGGCACAGAGGAGATTGTAGGGATACAGAGGTGGGCAGTGCTGTGGGTCACACTGTGAGGACTTGTCTCCTGAATTTTGCTGAATGCTTCAGAAATGTAGGGCTGGGACAGCCAGCAAAGCTGTTCTGGAAAAGGCACTGGCAGAAATAATTCAGGAACAGAATGGGAGGATTCAGCTCTCCTTCAGGAGTTTCATAGCAATGCTATCAGACTCTCCCTTTATTGCTTATCAAAATCCTCTTACAAAAACATGGTGCCAGTATATTATTTAATATGAGCACTCTGATATGACAGTGAAGAAGACCAGACAGGCCAGACATGACAGATAACTTGGCAGTTGAAGCTGCTGCTAAAAATAAAGGCACAGATTTATTAAAGGGTTACAGAGGAAGGGTCTGCAGTCCAGCTGATCCCATGTACTGGTCCCACATATTAAACATTTGAGTTTGGGTTCAAGTAAAGTTTGCAATTCTCTACAGATTTGTCAGTTTGCCTGTGGTAATTTGCTACTGGGTTCAGGTTATTCTCCTACTGATTTACAGTCTTGGATGTTCTAGGCAATATTTATTGCATCAGATAGTAGAGGCAGCTTTCAGGAAATGCTGGTACAGATGACACAAGCCTTGCACATTTTGGGATTTTTTAAAATACTATTTATAAAGTGGAAGAATTTGGGGAAAATCTTCAGAATAGCAGAAAAGACAATGTAATTACAAACTTTCAGAAGCAGTCATTGATTTTCTGAGCAACTGAAGAAAAGCAACAATATACTTTTGGATAAAGGTGGACATTATCACACTGAAGATCTGTTCCTTTTCCATGTGAATGGTGGCAGGAACACAGCACAGAGAGATGCAATACATGAATCTACTTCTGGAAACCTAGACTTGTGAATTATTAATAAACAAATAAATAAAAGTAAAAACAAAAACAAAACCAAAAAATCCCCATATTAAAAAACAAAACAAAAACCACACACAGGAAAAATTTAAGACCCCTAAAAAACCCCCACAAAATAAAAAACCAAAAGCAAACTCCAAAGATCTCAGACTGTTTATATGCTAACCCAGTTATTTATCATATGAGCTGTTTGAGCCTGAAAGGAATCCATGTCCCAGCCAGGCATAATTCTGCAGTCCCTATTAATACATGTCTGTGTATTGAGCTTGATGAATACAGAAAGTCTGGATACACAGCTCTGAGCTCCTGTAGGAGGAAAAGACAACTCCTCATCCAGTTCTGACCGGGACTGGATTTGAGACACAGCTATTTAAGAATCCATCTATAATAACAGGCACAATTTAATTCAATGCAACAGCCTTGTAGGATTCAGAAACAAATAAACAAACCCTTCACTTCTGTAGCATTAGAATTTATCTTGAGGAAAGCCAGCCTCATAAAAAATGAAGCAGAAAATCAACAGCTAAGAGGGTAAAAAACTTTTCCTGTGGCATAGAAATTATTGAAAAATCACATTAGCTGCTCACCAAAATTTATAGCATCAAAATTTGCAGAAAGAGGGAATACAGGGGGAAGGGCTATGTTTGGTTAAGTCATAAATTTAAAAAAAATACACTTAAAGTAGAATCTATACATGGAAGAGCACAAAGTGGGCCAAAAAGAGGAAAACAGAAAAGACCTTGTCCAAGTTCAATGTTAATCTGTTATATTCTATTTTAAGTGTATTTTGATATTTTTTTAATTAAAATACACTTAAAGTAGAATATATCCACTGAAGAGCACAAATTGGGCCAAAAGGAGGAAAACAGAAAAGGTCTTGTCCAAGTTCAATGTTAATCTGTCATATGGCAGGGCAAAAAACGTTTCCAGAAACAGCTCCTGAGAGGCAATTGAAGTCACAATTCAAGCACATCAGAAACAAGAAACCTGTCAGATATTTTATGCTGGCAGTTCATGATTAGTGTGTAATGGGCCCTCAAGAAAGGAAAAGCTGAAGTGGAAAAGCCTAATAAATTCTTTTATCAGAGTTGACCAGGGAGAAGGTCAGTAGTTTATGAGGGATGAATCTGAAAAATTGTCTATTTGAAATGCAGGTAGAACAACTTTCAGAATATTTTTTCACAAAGTGAATGGTAAAAACCCTTCCATACCAGATAAACACAAAGAGTTGCACATGAGGAAAATAAATTTTATTTGTAAATACATAGAAATAGTTCCAGATTGGGTGGAGTCTCTCAGGAGTTATCTTGGAATCACTAGGAATTTCTCTGAAAATGTCAGTTCAGTGCTCAGTGGAGGTCAAGACTACATTAGTAACAGTTAGGAAATATCTAGAGTACAAAAGAATAAAAGGCACAGCTAGGATTACTCACATCTTGATTATTCTGGCTGTGCCATCTCAGAGAAAAAAAATCAGTAGAAATGGAAGGGGCACTGAGATGGCTGAAGTACAACCAGGTGGGGACGGAGCAGGTCCCAGGCACAGAACTCAGATGGCTGAGACTCATCAATTTGATGAGTGAAGGGTGTATGAAGGGTTATATAAAATCATAAATAGCACAGAAGGGACTACAAACAATTTTCCACTCTTTCTTCTAAGGCAGAAACAAGAGGCACCGAATAAACCGATCAGGCCACAGATTTAAGCAGAGAAAAGAAAGCCCTTTTTCATACACAAAGCATAATCAAACTGTAGAGCTCATTGCCCAAAGTAAAAATGGGTTCAAAAAGCAATTAGACAAATTCATGGAAGAAAAGTACATCAAGGGCTTATTAAACACAGTGAAGTGGATCCAAGCTGCAATTTGGGACTCTTTAAGCTGCAGATTACTCAAAAATGAGGAGAGGTGTTGACAGGGAGTTTTCTTTCTCTGTTTTTTTTCTCACTCATTTCTAAGCACCCACTACTAGCCATGGACAGAGGGATTATTCTGCTCCAGCTGGACATTTGCTCTGAGACTGGAGGGTTGCTCTTAGGCTGTTGTCTCCTCAGCTGTAGGGAATATACAGGAATCATTTCCATTAGCCCTCAGCTTTGTTTCTCCAAGATTTCTTCCTTTCTCCCCTTGCAGTAGGGGGAGAAAGCTGCTGCCTCTATGGCAGCCAAGCCCAAAGCACAGAAGTTTTCAGTGGGGTGTCTCATTGTTGCTGCATTCTGCACTTGCTCAGGAGTCACCAGCACCTTCAGCACTCACATCAAGTCAAGGAGAAAATTCTTCTAAAGCTGCCCTGGGCTCAGCACATGGGTGACAGCAGGGGCAATAGGAGCAGGGTGGATGCTGGTGGAAGAGCACTAGGCTCACAATCCCAGTCAATTCCCCAGGGATCAAACTTTGGCTGCTCAGACAAAGCTGATGCTCAAAAGCATTCTTTGGTTTGTCCGCTCCCAACTGACAAATGACCCCAAGTTCTATTTGCAGTCCCTGTGCTGGGCTCAGAGAGTGACAAATACACAGAACTGAGGAAACCTTGAAACTCCACACCACTCTTATCACAGTTAATATTTGGAGCCACTTAATCATACAGGGCTTTCAGTTACTAAGGTCCTTTTAATTTAGAGTGAGAGCATGTGGTAATTAGCCTTAACCAGGTCATTGATCTTAGGGGAATACATTCTGTGAGGATCTACATCCATCTTGCATACTTGAGGGAGGGAAGGGCTGATCAGCTCGACATCTTGGCTCACAGTATTAACAAGGCAGGTTAATGCTGACCTTCTGCTGGGGCCCTTCACACCTAGCTGGCCATGGAAACACAAGGGCATCTCTCCCACAAGCCCCATTATTCCACTGCTGTGAGTGGAGGGTTTTCACCTTTACCTCCTGTAAGCCTAGAGATGTTCTCCATGACCTGCCACCCACCCCACAAACACCACCAAGATTTACGGGCTGTTTCAATGGGAACTTTGCTCTCTCCCTGATTCCTCTCCTCCCTGGGGCAAACCTCCAATTCCAGGTCAACAGCTTGCTGCCACAGCAAGAGCTGAGGTGTCACATGTTGGGCTGCAGGGGTGCAGATGCTGAGAACCCAAGATGAATAAATCCATCTCAGCGGCGTGTGCCTTGCTTCAGGCATGGAGGGATAGAGGCCTGGACCAGGCACTGTTTCACACTAACATTTTCACAGCCAATTTCTTCAAAATGTGCAGTCAAATTAGGCAAAATCATTCAGCACCTGCCATTTCATCACATGAGCCACTCACTGTGACCATGCCTGTTTCAGCATTAGGCTGGAGCCCAAGGTGGAGCAGCAATCACCATTCCCTATCTCACACCAGCTATTAGGGCTTGTTCAACATTTGCTCTGCAACAGTTCTCACTGGCCTTACACTTTCAAATTTCTGCTTGGAAAGCCTCTTTTCTGGCTTTTAAAGAACTTTTTTTCTTGAGTTTTCTTTTTGCAAAGTTGGCTCTTTAGGAAACTCTACATGGACTAATATCTCACCTTCCCCTTGTAGATCTTGTAGAAGACAAAGGGGAAGCAGGCTGGACCTCTCCCCCACCCAGATTTCCCACATCATGGTGTTGCTATTGCCAGGTTGTAATGTTTGTTTTTTTTTCTTTTCTGGGTCTCCTGCCAAACATTTGTCTGCTTTGTCAGTTTTTTTATTTTTTTCTTTTTCTGGAAAAAAAAAGCCTGTTTAATTTTAGCAAATGGGTTTTTCCACTTCAATAGCCTCAAAATTTTCCCTGGAGAGCTGTAAGCCCTTTAAATATATTTAGGTTGCCAGATTTCTTATGTTCTCTCTCCAGGAAGCCAATTTTGCTTCTAAGCTCTTGAGAAAGGGCCAGTCTCATACTTTCTTGCACTTTGAAGCTCTTGTACACCACCTTCCCTCTTTTCTCTTTTCTTTCACAGTCTTCTTTAGGTTTAGTACTTGTCCCTGAGGTAGCACAAAGTCCAGAAACCCTTCCCAAGCTTGTGTTAAGCTCCTTATCCTCTCTGGGTCTTTCATCCTGTATCCATCAGCAACTCATTCTGGTGTTTCATGACAACCATGCATTGCTGTGCACCAGGCTGAAGACACTAACCAGGACTAAATGCTTCAATGGCTGTGTGCCCTGCTCTGATCCAGAGGTTCCGTGGGGAATTTTCTCCCTCTCTCTCTCTTTTTTTTTTTTTTTTTTTAACAAAACCAGCTTCTTGGGAATCTTGGCACAGCTCATGATTTCACTTTGCCTTCATCAGTCCTTGTGAAAAGCAAAGATACTCATATTCCATAGCTCCCTCTTTTCCTACTGAACATCACCACTGAAACCTTTGCAAAGTGTTGAAATCCCAGAATAAAAAGGGATCCTGGGATCTGGCCAACCCCTTACAACCCAAACCTCTTTTCCAGAAATCTTGAATAGTTTTAGTACAGCTTGAACAGGATCAGACACAGATGCAATGTCCAACAGGTCTCACCACACACATGGGGAAGAGCTGGTTCAATTACAAATGGAAAGTGGTTCCAGCTTGCAAACTGAAGGGAAGACAGCTTGTGGTGTGTGTAACTGAACCAGCAAATGAGTTGTATAATACGTGACCTCTGGGACAAACACAAGTTCCTTCTTCAGACCTTGGCAGGTTTATAAACAATGCAAAAGAAAAAGAAGAAAAACCCCACAGCTGAAGTGTTCTGTGATGACCTGAGGAGAAGAAAGATGCACACTGCTGACTGACTGGCTTCATGGTGAGACCAGAGCAGTGTAAGTAATGGATCTGCAGACTCTGGGGAGCAGGCATGGCTACTCAATAAAAAGTGCTGTTTATTTTACAATCAACAGTTCTAACACAAGGACTCTCAGGTTCTCTTATTCATGATGACAAATTATTCCTGGGATCAATGAGGTTCCTTTTTTACTGCTCCCCTATTTCGCTTACATAAAAATACGCACGCATTGACGAGCTTAAAGAGCACCTTTGCAGCCACTAATTAAAAACATGTTTCACACATTATTCCATAAATATGTCAGGGCTGTTATTACCCAAGAAAAGCTTTCACTAAGGCAGTGTCCATCTGGTGTCACTAAGGTGCAGAGGGGATTTAATAAAGCCAAGGCTGTGTCTGGGAACGGACCACGGGTGTCCTGATTTGTGCTCTAATGAGCAAGTGTTCATCTCAGAACCTGACATGTCTGCACTGTGCCAGGAATGCTGCTCTGGTCCACCCAGCACCCTGAGAATGGGGAAATATCCCCCAGGCTGGACAGAAAATGAAAATTCCATTCTGTGGGAAAGGACAAGATTTCTCTGGCTGATTTAGCCATGAACCAGGACAACATGTTAAAACATTTAATTATTCCTTTTTCATGAACCAAAATATTTTCAAAAGGTTTTCTTTCAGTCTTATCGGAACACTCAGCCATGATATTGTATTGCTTGCAAATCCATTCAAATAATAATTCCAGTGCACTCGTGTACATAAAAGCATGAGACCTGTTGCACTTAAAATCTCAAGGCACTGCCTGGTCAGCATGGAGCTCTGCAGCATGACCTTGGGCTTGAATGCTAAAAGAGAGGCTTAAGAAAGAGAAGGTTACAGGTGTAATAATGGCAGGAACCTGACTGGTGAGAAACACAGAGCAAAACACAAATAGGATTAGCTTCCATGAAATCTAGAGGATGGCTGTGTAATTTATACAGGATTCTTTGGCTTGTCAGCAACGTTCTTGTTTTCTAGGCTCCACTCCTGCTATCTCAAAGCAGGAGAAGGCTGTTATAGCTCTCCTGCCAGACCCAGTAGCCTTTAGTCAGATTTAGGAGTAAGTGACTGTGGGAAATGAAGATTAACACTCTGGGGACAGGTGAGATTATCTCATTGCAGGTCATTATAGTTTCCATAAATCAAATCTATTTGTCTACACATACATACACTAATGTCCAGCAGATCTATAGAACAAGGTATAAAGGAAAGGCCTGGGGAATATTTAATCAGAAGGACTTATTGTATGGGCCTGTGAGCAGAGTGCTGTGCAAGGGGACTGGCTGGGAACTGCTGATGGAAATGCAGTGTGTGTGCAGACCCAGGACCTGTGGGCAGGTGTGCCCTTAAGTTCTCTCCAATGGAAGAACAAAAATGGATCAACCAATGATTAAAAATTGCTCACCCCATTTGTGGGTATTCAGATTATGGGACTGAAACCCTGAGTCCAAACATTCCTTTTACTGAGGTACTTGCTCCCACAATGCAATTTCAGTGATCTGATTTTTTGATTGCCTGAGCTGGAGGAGGAGTGGGAGAGTGAGCAGCAGGATTGATAAGAAATTCATTGTTGCACCTGTTTGCCATGGATTAGTGTGCCCTGTGCAATGTCATGAGAAACTGAGAAGTTCAGAATTACAGAGAGGTGACTTTCTTCTGTCCCCTAGACCCACTTCTGGCTCTCTAGTCTCTCTTCAAGCTGTTTCCTTCTCCTCACTGGACTTATTTAAAAAAGTGAGAACTTGAGGATTATTGTACAGGGGGAAAATTGAACCCTGAAGAGGAGCCCATCCAAACATGGCACCTTGGATCTCCTGCCACTGCCCAAACTGAATCATCTGCTGACTTTGCTAACTCAGCCCCAGGCACTGTGAGCCTCTCATTCTGGGGGATGTTGTAAAGAAGGCAGAGGTTTAAAACCAGGAATGCAATAATACAAACATTCAGACGCCTTGCTTGTGACTACTGGAGTCTTTGGTTTTGGCATTATGCCACTGCCAACTGAGATAGATTTCCTCCACAGGAAGGAATATGATCTGAATAGGACAGGAAAGCAGTAATGGGAAGTAGTATTCTTCCAGTGTTAGGCAGCTGAGGCAAGCAACTCACACCTCTTTAGTGACTCTGCAACAGAAATTGGACTTAAATCCGCATCTACCAGGGCCTTTTGAAACATTTAAGCCACAAAAGCAGCTCCTTCCAGATTTCTTCCCTGTACAAACACTCAGCCAGGGCTCAGCTGTTCTGCAGAGCAGACTGGCCAGCTCAGAGGAGCAGCATTTCTCATGAGGCTCCCAGTGCTGCTCAGTCAGAAATACCTTCAGCAAACTGGAGACTGAGGGAACCCCTGGAAAAAACCTGGCAATTAATCCCTTAGGTTCATCTTCCACTTCACCTAAACAGTGACATTCCACATGAGCCACACAAATCAGCCACACTTCACTTAATGCTGACTTTCAATGAGTCACACATGGCAGCAGCTCCGTGCCAGTGTTTCCAAGCCTCCCTCCACAGACATGGCTTAGTCAGACGTGCTCACATCCTCCTCTTCCATGCCAAGGAGCAGATTTGCTCTCATTCTTTCTGTCCATCTTTCCTGTCATACTCTTTTCCATATTCTCATTTCCCTTAGATGAGAAAAGCAGCACAGGACAGGGCATGTTTTACCTTCTCCTTGCACTGAGACTGAGCTTGTCTTCAGAGCCTGGTGCCTGACAGATCTGAGCTGTCTCCTGCAGTCCAACCAAAATTAGAGCAGAGTCACCCATCATCGTGACTCACCAACCTTTTTTGAAACTGGGGATATAAGTGATCTTTTGAGCTAATACAAATTCACAGGGCTGACACTTCTGTCTTTCCTGTCTCTCTCATTTGCAAATATTTGAGGACATGAAACAGGCATGAAGATAAACATTAGACATATCTCACCTGTAAGCTCTTTTTTCTTTTTTTTTTTTTTGTGTGTGTGTGTGAGATTTTACCGATCATAGCTCTGAGCATGCTGATAAAATGAAGAGGATATCTGGTGAGAAATGTTATTGATAGTGAGTGTCAGAAAGTATCAGGGAAGATCTCACTGTCTGGACATCTCCCTGAATCCTATCAAAGCAATCTGAAGTTCTAACAGCTGTGAAAGTGTGCTGGAATGCTTTCAGAGACAGACTCCCTCATGAGCAGAGGTGCATGAATAAGGAATTTTTTTTGTTGTTTTTGCTTGCACTTCTGGAAGATCAGAAAAGAGATTGATTTCAGGGTAATCCAAAGCATATATTTTAAAAAACACCCTTAGCAAACAAAATGAAAACTTGCAAATTGCGGTCATTCAATAAAAAGATTTTTAGTGAATTAAAACTAAGTTTCTTTCAGCTTTTGATTTTTTCTTGATATATATGTTCAAAAATTACTGTGCCTTTTTCTTTCCCCTTCCAGAATGTTCACTTTCTTGAGTTAAAATGGATTGAATTGACCTACATTAATGATATGTCTGATTAAACCCACTAAACTCTATTAAAAAAAGCAAAATAAAATCCTTTCATTCAGGAATTCAGTCCTATCAGAAAAAAAAACCTTCCTGATGCCATTTCACTTTTCTTGTTTTATTCAGCTTGCTATTAAAATAACTAAGGTGAATCATTATCCAAAATTAACTCCAGTTTAGTTGGGAAATAAATAACTTCCTTGAATTCATCTTTATTTTACCTGAACACTGCTGTCAGCTTTTACAAAACAGGCAGCATATTGTCTTCCTTATTTAACAGACCTTTAAAAGAATCTGAATTGGCTTCTCAAAGCAGAGCAAAGCAATTAACAGGGCCATGTCAAAGACAAATGTTTAATAGGATGTGACCACTTAAAATCACTTAATTCTGTGTCTGGCTGCTAAATATTGGTAAATCTAATCAGGGCTGGCAATAAATAAAATGTTTGTGGCATCAGCAGTTCTGCCTGAGAACTCAACATGGAGAAAGCAAGTCTCTTTATTATCTGTGTGGAGAAATTGTTGTCTTGGGGGCATGGGAAGCTTGCAAAGCATCCAGAAATCCAGTTCTTTATTCATATCCATGGCTAATATTCTCAACACTTCTGAATTTGCAGATCTTGGCTGAAAATCACATGTTAACATGCTCCTTGCTATTATCAGGGCGGGATATTGACTGCAGAGGTCTAAACAGTAAACACCATGGAAACACCTTTGCCTTGGCATTTCCAGGCTCTGCATGCAGAATGGGAGTGGGAGGCACAGCAGCAATCAACACATATATTTTAGGTTATCCATACTCCCCTCCGCCCCTCTTTTTGAATCTGAAAAGGTTCTGCTTTCTAAAGTTACATAAAAGCACTGGTGGAAAAAAACTTAAGGAGATTCATAACTTATCCTTTCCCAGACACTGAGTCCTGGAATATGACTGGGGTAAGTAAGGCTGGAGGGGAAGCTCAGGCAAACAAAAAAAAATAGCTTTGATCAACAAAACTTACAGAAATAAACCTATTGAAAGGAGAGCCTTTTCATCATCAGGAAGACTTCAGAACTCTCATTCTCTGTCCATAGTATGCCAGTGGTTTAATGGCATCAATAGACCTTGTCCTATTTGGCCTTGTTGATGTTACTGAGATTCCAAATTCTTAACAAAAACACTTGACTGTGCTCCCCTTTGGCTTTTGGGCACCCACAAGCAGAGGAAAACCAGAGCCACCAGCTAAGCACCCTGAACTGAGATTCCAAATCGGACTAAGAATACCGAATTTCTTAACAGAAACACTTGGCTGTGCTCCCCTTTGGCTTTTGGGCACCCACAAGCAGAGGAAAACCAGAGCCACCAGCTAAGCACCCTGCAATGTGAAACAGATAAAAGATGTGGCAGGAGATGAGGCCCTAATGGATAACTTCAGAGGAGGTCAGGGATGGACAAAGTGACAGAACCATTTGTCCAGCTTTCAGCTGTGCCTCTTGTCCCCAGGGTGTGCATGATGGACAGCTGCTGGGTTCCTGCAGCCCTCTGGCCCTGTGCATGCCCCACTCACCTTTCTGGCCATGCTGATGTCACAAGCCCCAGCCTGCTATCCCATTTAAATCAAAATCTCACTGACATTGCCTGCACTGGAACACCAGCCTGGACTGAAATCAGCTGCTGAGCTCACCCAAGCCCTGAGGAAGAGCCCACCCAATCCTGACAGTCAACAGCACCAGGACCAGACTGAGAACTGTACTTGCATTGCTCAAAGGATATTGTAATTTACTGAAAAAGAATTAGGAGCTTGAGGTCAGAAATACTACAGCTTCTTTACAGGTGGGAGAAAAAAGACTGGCAAAAGATAAACAGAAATGCTCTCTACTGAAATGTTTTCTTTTCTTTTTTTTTTCCTAGGTACCTGTTAATTAGGATAAAAGTAGGAAACACTATCTAACAAGGTTCCTGGGAGCAAGCTGGAAAAAGCCTTAATGAATTCAGCATTACGAGATGGTTCCTAAGCAACAGAACATTTCAGCTGAATATTAACCTTAGTCAGAAGGAGAAAAAAAAATGGTCTCAAAAATAACCCAGAAGTCAGTTAATTAAGACAATGTCTCTCCTGTGCAGAGTTACTCTTGGACATCTTAAGGCAAGCGTTGTTTGGGTAATATTTGAATGAACTTCTGGCTGACAGATTAATTTCAAGACTTTTTAAAATTAATTTGCTGCTTTAGCATTAATCATAATTATATCTGTTTATAATAAAGCACCTTAGAAGATGAGGCAAAGAACAATGAAAAGACGTAAATCCTGTAACGTTAAATTTTACAGGAATATACTCCTACAAATGTACTGTCCCTGAGTATGGACCAGCCATCTAGTAGCTTCAGGCAGAAAAGAGATGAACATTTCAAAATAATGGCATTTGAAGTAAGAGCTGGAGAATTTAAGAGATGAGAACAACTCAAGGACTATGTAGATGCTTGGCTACTGTTCTGTAGTTGGAAGGGTACAAAATATTAGTACAAAAAGTGGGATCATGTACCTGAAAATAGGTTATCACAGATGTCAGATATCAACTGAGCACTGGCTAAAGGCAAGAAATTAATCAAAGCATGGAAATTCAGTCATTTTCAGTCATGTTATCAGTCTCAGACAAGAATCATAAGTTCATCACTCTCTTCTGTGCCTAACCAAGATTTAATTTCTCAAAGTCATATGAAGGACACAGCTTTTCATCCTTAAAATCATAACTCTTACACTTTGAGTATGCAACGAAGTTTTTGAAGATGTACAAGTAAATCAATTAATTTGTTTATGAAATAACATTAATCATAAATTCAGTCCCTTCAAAGAAGAGCAGCATCTAAAGGCAATTTCTTCTTTGTCCCAAATGATTTGAAAGGACTGCAAATACAAACTCACGTAAATCAAGAAATTGCAGTATGGGCTTATTTGAATAAATTACGCTGATTGCTGTATTAGAGTTTGCGTAATTGTGTGGAGGTTACCAACTTTCTTCTGCTCCACAACCAAGGGAAACCAAATTTTGGGCTGGCAGGGAAATAGTGAAGGCTGGGAGAGGGTGACTGGTGTGTTTTGGCAGCTCTGCCAGTGCAGCTCAGGTAGGAATTACCAGCTGCTGTTTGCTGGCTGGGCTCCTGGGGCAGTGGTTCATAAGCAGCAAAGTCTCTGGACCAGGTGTGCCCCCCAAAAAACCGAGCAAATCAAGCAACTTCTTACAATGTGAAGTATTAAGAGGTTTTTCGTTTCAGTAGGAAGTTTATAGCCTTGAAAAGACTGAAATTCAATGTGAAATTCTGCCCTTAAAATGAATTTAAAAACATACAATGTAAGGCAGACTCTGTATGACTGCTAATCTGTAGCACTATTATCTAATAACAGTCTCCTTGGGTTTCTTTACCAGTTTTGTATGACATTTCAGATAGTTAAGGGAAAATAAAAAAAAAGAAATTAAAGCTGTTCTTAGAGAAAAATGAAGTTAAAATGGAGTTTAAATTGCATCATGTGTGTAATGCACAGGTGAAACTTTTTGAAAGTGACTGCAAATGGTCCCCAACCCAAATCTTGAAAAACCTACTTCAGAATTAATCTACTGGGAAACAAAAAAACCCAAGTAATTTTACATTCAGGTAGGAACAGGAAAGGTGATAAGTGATCTCTACTCTCACTGCAGTGCTGATACTTTAGTGAAAATGTGTGAAACAATTGAATGGGTCTTTAAAGACCATCACTTAGAAGCTGATTATATTGAATATCTGTAAGTGTAACCACCTCCTTATTTCATGGTGTGACAATGGCCAGGCTGGGATGGCTCTGTGCTTCCTCATGTGTCTTCTGAGAACTGGAGCAAAAGATCTTTGTCCATGACAGTGCCAGGAACACAGCTAAAGGAGGATCAGCTTTGGGCTGGTATATTTCTCCATTGAATCCATTCACAGAATTCACAGAATCACCAGGTTGGAAGAGACCTTCAAGATCATCGAGGCCAACCCAGCCCCAACACCTCAACTAAACCCTGGCACCCAGTGCCACATCCAGACTTTTTTAAAACACGTCCAGGGATCAGTTGTCCAACACCTCCCTGGGCAGGCCATTCCAGAACTTTATCACTCTTTTCATAAAAAACTTTTTCCTAATATCCAACCTATATTTCCCTTGGTGCAGCCTGAGACTGTGTCCTCTGGTTCTGTCAGTGTTGCCTGGAGAAAGAGCCCAACTCCACCTGACCACAACCACCTTATAGGAAGTTGTAGAGAGTGATAAGGTCATCTCTGAGTCTCCTTTTCTCCAGCTGAGCACCCCCAGCTCCCTCAATGGTTCCTCACAGGGCTTGTGCTCCCAGCCCCTCTCCAGCCTCGTTGCCTCCTCTGGATGTGCTCAGTGTCCCAAGGTCCTTCCCAAACTGAGGGGCCAGAGCTGGACACAGCACTCGAGGTGTGCCCTCACCAGTGCCAAGCACAGGGGCAGAATGACCTCCCTGCTCCTGCTGGCCACACCATTCCTGATCCAGGCCAGGAGCCATTGGCCTTCTTGGCCACCAGGGCACACTGCTGGCTCATGTTCAGTCACCTGTCAACCAGCACCCCCAGGTCCTTTTCTGCCTGGGCACTGTCCAGCCACACCATCCCCAGCCTGCAGGGGGTTATTGTGGCCAAATGCAGGCCGTTTCCCCTCATATCTTTCCACTAAATACAGCTGGATGGTGAACAAGACACGACCACCTAAAAATATCCTGCCTTTATTCAATGCAAAACATTGGGAATTTTGCAGGCGGGGCTGGAAGAGGCACTTGGATCCCAGGAGTTGCACAGCCCCATTCACATTTCCTTGGCTGACATTCACTCCTGGTTCTGCAGGAGGTACTGAGGTGGCTCAGGTGAGGCAAAGGCTCAGGTGAGGTAAAAGCTTCCTCAGGGCAGGGAAGGAAGCTCAGCCCTGACAGCGTGCACCGTGCAGCACGTTCTGCCTCACTAGGAGCTGTTAATTGTCCTCCATGTGGAATTAACTCTCCAGCCATCCCAACAACTACTGCTGCATCTAAATCTTCCCTTTAATGGGCTCTCAGGGAGCGAGCGCTGCAACCTGAACTGTGCTCACCACTCCATCAATCTTCCCCTCATCACTCGCGTTATGCAGCAATCCCCAGGAACCAGCATAAGAGCAGAGCTGCTTGCCCCGTCTGTAATTCCCAACCCTGAGCTGCCTCTCTGATGCTTGGAAAAGGAATTTGGAGAGAGCATCACTCACAGTGGACAAAACCCAGTGGAACGGTCAAAAGAGAAAAGAGGATTCTGGTCTGGGCATCAGAAAACAAAAAATATCTCTGTGAAGGCAACAGAGAAAGCAGAAACAACTGTGAGTTTCCAAGCAGGAGGCAGCTCTTGATTGAAAAGGCTAATTTGATGCATCAGGGATATGTTTTGGCTATAAGGATTCAAAGATCTGTTGTGCTTCTGTGTTTTCACAGTGCCCAGAATGGGATTCTGGGGATAAACAACACTAAAAGAGATTGGTTTGAGAAAGGAGCAAGAGAAGGAGATCATTGGGATGAGTAGGGGGATAGGTTTTATTTCCATGCACATCAGAGGGTCCTGTACTGAGAAAGAGGTTTGGATAATTATAACTGGCCAGGCATGCTAGCCATTTGATCAGAGATCTGAAGTGTGTGTACACAACTCTGAGAATCCAGTAATTGTTTGTAAGAAGTGAAGAGTCAAGGTGAACAACTTTCACCATGTGTTGAAGGCCTGAATTGATTCCCTTAAAACTGCCAGCTAAATAGTCCAGCTGGCAAATATAAACTCACAAAATACTTGTGCAAACAGACAAAAAAAATCAGTTGATAGATGATACTGTTTACACGGAATAAATTCTGCTTCTCAGCTAAGAATAAGGTTCACAGCTAAACAACTGATTTCACAAGAGACAGGTGGGAAGTGAGCTATTTTTCCCCCTGTGACCAAATTACACACTTTCTATTCAGATATCTAGGTGCAGGAATAACCTTTCTGCAGAGATTATTTTTTAAGCAGTTTAATTAATATTTCTGTTTGCCTTGAGTAGTTCTCAGAAACAGGAAAAAAAAAAAGAAAATAAAAGGACGGCAGTGTAGCAACACGGAAAAAAGAAAGAAAAGTCCAGCGTTACATTAACACTGACAACAAAAGTCACCCTTAGATGAATTAGTGATAAACTCCTGGGGAAGACTTCAGCTCCATATGGTGATATTTAATATTAGTCACGTAGGATTGGACAAATCAGCTCCACATCCTGCAGTACCTGCGGGACCCGGCCTGCCTGCTTAGTATTCCACTGTGACCACCTGTGAAACACTGCCATTGTCTCTCCTGATATAAATAAATAACTCCAGAATGCCAAACAGAAAGGGGTGGGGATGGGAATGATAAGTTCAGAGTCAGAGGCAAGCGTGTGAGAAGGGTTGTAGCTCTGATTTAGGGGTGCTAACGAGCCCTGGCAGAAAGAGCCTCCAAAAGGCCAGTGCTGGCAGGATGTCCTGCCTGATGGAAACCAGGTGTCCACGGTGCTCTGTGGGTTCAGCTTCCATGTCTCTGGCCCACTTTCTCATTTTTAGATGCTTAGTTAGAAAAACACCTCTCTCTTCACACCAAAGGGTAACTCTAAGCCTCCAGGTCGGTGCACAGAGATTTGGCCCACAGCAGCACATGGCTCAGAGCATTCATGCTCAAGTTTTTGGGATTTAGGTTATCACTGGGGAAGAGAAGGCTAGAAAAAACCCCTTGTCTGGGCTCTGCTTTGTCCTGAACAGCTGTTTTGCAAACCTCTGCGTGTGAGAAACTCACTTTCTTTGAGGAATAAGCTTGTCTGTTTGTCTTCAGTCCCTCATGCTCACTCCAGAACAAGTAAGCCTGGCCAAGCATCCTGTCTCTTGGAGTGTAACCCAAAAGCTGGAAGTATTTGACTCTGCTCAGCAGGAGTGACTGAATCATTCCTCTCTCTCTGATGGGACCATCACAAGCCCTCTCCAATTAGCCTTAGACTACCAGTATACCCAGAGCTGTTTTCAGGAACAGAATAGAAGTTGTGCTTAATTCATGCTGCTTTTTGCCATGCAGCACAGCTTCTCTCTCTTCAATTTGACATTCACAGGAAAACAAATTAATGCAATGCTCTCCCAGCACCTGACTCACTCATTTTGCCCAAACATGCACTGCTAGATTTCGCCACAGATTCACAAAAATGCTTTATCTGGGGCTTGGTTTTTCAAGCCCAGTGACAGTGCATCCCTGAGCTTTATTCTCCAAAACCTATTACTATGCAGAATTGCCTTGTTGAACCCAAAGTCCAGGACTCACAGAAGACTCCAAGGTCACACTGAGGTTGCTGCCAGGGGAAACCCCTGCCATGCAGAGGTTTTTAATAGATTTTAAGTGATTATTTTCCCAAAGTGATAGAAACACCGAAGGAGAAGCCACCAAAGAAAATAAAACTTCACATTCCATTACTATGCAGAATTGCCCTGTTGAACCCAAAGTCACAGAAGGCTCCAAGGTCACACTGAGATTGCTGCCAGGGGAAACCCCTGCCATGCAAAGGTTTTTAATGGATTTTAAGTGATTATTTTCCCAAAGTGATAGAAACACTGAAGCAGAAGCCACCAAAGAAAATAAAACTTCACATGTTTGGCAGCAGGCAAAGCTGGGCCCTGACTGAGATGTATAACCTGGGCAGTGGCTTAGGTTAAGTTCCACCCTCACACAGGTGAACATGTCCCCACCCACACCCAGCACTTACACAATACTTATAACACAGTTTTTCTTCCCTTGCCCTAAGTCAACTTATTCTTTAGTTTCCTACTGCCCTGAAGTCCATCAAAGCCAGTTGCCATGGAAATGGCTGTGATGTGCTTTCTCAATGTCCTCAGCCATGAGTGCATATCAAGAGCTCTCTCTGCTGGTCTGGAATCACCATCATCCCTCATGGCTCCAGATGGCCACGACAGTGATGGTACCTGGAAGCTCTCAGAGGTGCACTCTGTGTCTCTAAGCACTGTCAGGGGCTGGAGTCTGGCAGTGCAGCTCCTGTTTTTGAGCTATCTGGGAATACTCAGCTTACCAATGAGCTGCAATGTCCAGCCCCTGTGTTCTCACAGTCTGTTTGTCATTCAGTGAAGAGCTCTTAGTGATGCTACCAGGGGAGCAGGGGGGAGGAGGAGCCTTCCTCTGCTGGCACTGCTAGAGAGAGCTCCAAAGCAAGATTATGAGAAGCTGCAGGAGAAATAATGTTTAGGGGTTTTTTTTTCTATTTCAGCAGTGCTGTCAGCCTAGGAAAATTGGCAGTGGCCTAATCCCTTGCCTGAGCAGTACTTTTTTTCATTTGAGCACAAGGTCCTTGTGTAGGGTGGAAACACACACAAGCCCTTTTTTCACACTTGCTGTAGCAGCATTAAGAGGACTGAGATCACTGTATGACTTTTACTTTTCAGACCACCAGTAATCCTTCCATGGGCTGAGCATGCTTTGCTGCCTCCCAGATACTCCCTGGAGCAGCAGAGCTAAGGCATATTATTAGCAAAATTTATTATTATTATTGTCTCCCTCAAATACAGCTTTTTAGAAGACCTGCACAGGACAGAGCCTGCCACTAGGTCCCAGAGGTTCTACAAGGAAAGGATTTGCAGGAGCCAGTTCTAGGTTTGCCTTCCACAGCATGAAGATGCAAGACCATTAACAGACCCAATCTGTGTACCAACCCTCTGATTTCCCTCTCTGCTTGGGTGTCCATTGTCTGTACACCAGAAACCCACAGGAAAAGGTGTTTTTGCAAGCCAGGGACCACCCCAAAAACAAAACCATCTCTTCTTCCTTATGTGTCTCATAATGTCACACTCAAGGAGCTGAGCTCTCAGAAACCCCTTGAAAAACATCAGGATCTGACTTATAATTGGTGTAATTACAATGTTAAAAAGAGACAAAGTAAGATTTAATTAACTGTGTGGTGCTACCAAGCTCGCTCTCTGCTAAGCACACAGCTGACGAGATGAACATGCTATTCCTCAGAAAGGGTTTGATTTTTTTTCCTCACTGTCATGGTGATGACATCTCTCTGATGGACCCAATAGAAGGGAAACAGCAAAGAAAACCACTGAGGTGCCACTCGCTGTCTGCCTTCCACTCCTTGCAGTACAAGCTAATTGCTAGCTTTTAGCAGAGCCCAGATAGACCTTTTTATGTAAAAATAATCACTCCCAGAGTTGTGTGATACTGTGGCATTTTGTTTTAAGATTTTGGTTTTAAATTGTTTACTATAGAAGTGTAAGACTGTGTATGAAAGCTGCATCTAATCTGTGCACAAATCAACCAAGTTACTTTCTAGCCCCCAAGCCTGAGTTGAAGTTGCTTGAAGTCCTAATGAATAAGCTGTTTTTTGTTTTCTCCACCCACTGTATGATTTTGCTCTACTTTATAAAAAAAGAGAAAAAAATTCACCACTGATAATTTAGAAGGGAAACATATCCATTAAATATTGCAATAGAAGGATAAGGGGCAGAGAGGGCTGCTGGTTTTATCATTTGAAAATCTCAGAAAGCACAAGGTTGACCAAGCACAGATTATTTTCCCTCCAATCCTGATTCATACTTAATAATTGGCATAAAATATCAGTCAGAACCAGGTGCAAATGCATATGACAGAGTGGCCTTGGTAAATGATTCTCTTCTATGAACTTATTATAGCTGATTAAAGTCTAACCATTGATTTTTTGGGCCATTCTGGGGAGACCAGACACGAGGTCAAGCACACAATAGATAAGTGTATCATTAAATCCAGTCCTTTTGGGAGTTAAGAAGAAATGCCAAGTAGTTACATGGAAGTTTTAAGAGCACATCCTGAGATCTACCTTTTTCATAATGCTTCATTTTGACAACAGCCATCCCCCTCACATCCTACATCTCAAACTAATGAGATATTTAGTCACTAAGAAAAGAGCATTGTGCCAAAATCCAGCTCACAATATTTCCAACTTGGGGAACACAGCCAGGCTTATGCGACCATTTTCCAGCCCTTAAAATAAAAGGTTTCAGCTGTCAAGTCTTATTTCCTCCCCGCCCATTCTTTGGTCTCCTTCATTCAAAGGCCTGGATAGAGGAACATTCATGATGGGTGTATTGCATCCCAGAAAGTAAAAGATGTTGCCAAGAGCAAGTTTTGAGGAAAGATTAGCCCAGATTCATTAAAGTACAACCAAATTACTCTAACTGCAACCTCCTGTAGAGTCAGCAGAAATACTCCCAGGGAGCAGTTTGTTTTGCTTTCCTCTGGAGGTGCTGGTGTCTCTCAGGTTAGTCCAGGGTGGTTGAGCACCTTGACTTGATACTTCACCTTTCTGCTGCCATGGATTTCCAGGGGTTGGGAAGGAAGAGCTTTTGGGCTTTTATTACTTCTATCAATGCAATTCTTGCTCCCATATAAGACAGCACATTGACACCAGGACAATCCTTCCTGCCCTCTTCTGTGTACTTGGGACTGTCAGCCCCAGGTAGACACCAAATGTCAGGTGAGGGGATTTTGAAATTGCATGCAGATTGGAGGAAAATGCCATTCAGACTATTAAAAATCCTCAGACACTGCAGTCATCCAGGTAGACACCAAATTTCAGGGGATTTTGAAATTGCATGCAGATTGGAGGAAAATGCAATTCAGACTATTAAAAATCCTCAGACACTGCAGTCATTCTACTGAAATTTATGCAGGAGAAGTTTTTAGGCATGGAGCTTCACAACAAGAAGCTCTTTGACCTATATTTTGGATGCCTGGCTTGTGTGACAGACTGTCCGAGGCGAGGCACAGGCTAATGGAACAACATCAAAGCCTTAGCCAGCATTAGCCTTTTCCTGTGAGATGCTGAGCACTATGTGTGAGCAGCCACATACCCTCAAGGGCCACTAAGCTATCCAGAATCCAAATCACACCAAGCACAAGTTTGGATCAGGCCCATTTCCCCACGTTCTACTCCTCTGCACCTGGCACAGCCAAACCCTTGCTACGTGAGCGGATGGTCCACGCGTGCAGCCTGGAGGCACCTGCTGCTCCTGCTGTACCTGAGCAAACCTGAGCTGCCTGGGAACCTGGGACACATCCAGGCTCTTCCAGCAACGACCAACAAGATGCTGTTTCATGTAAATCGCATTTGCATTCCTACCCTAAATCTGTTTCAAGTCTCCCATCCATATGTTTATCAGGGAAGAAAGGCAGAGCAAGGAAAGAGGGAAGGAGCTGAGTGTCTTTTCTCAAATGATTGCACCTCTGATTTTAACTTCCATTTCATGTTGGCTTCCCCCCAGCCCCCACAAAGTGTTTTCAAAACCTTCCTCCTACTTCCTTCTCCTGTTCACTTGCTTCAGATCTTTATTAACACTACAAACCCATCCCTGGAAATGTTTTCCCTTTGTAAAGACATCAGATTTAAAACAACAACAAACAGCATGGCATCTTTTAATCCACCAGCACTTTTGCTGCTGCTTCATAAATGATTCTGGTTGAAACTCAGATCTCCAGGGTTGTCTGATGGCAGAACCACATGAGAAGTGAATAGACAATGATATTGGAGAGCAAAGGCATGCCAGTGATCAGGAGAGGACACACTGGTTTGATGGGAGGGATTTATACCAAAGAGATGTTTTTTTTGAGGTCCCTGCGTTTTTGAGGTTCAGCTGGAGAAGAGGGACAGAAGCTCACTGCAGTGCTCAGCAGTGACTCTTGAGGATTTCATATTCATACTCAAAGGTGGGGAAAAAAGGATTCTTTGAGCACCTAAAATCTGTGAGGTGCAAAACAGATTTTTCTGGAGAGTTGGTATGAAGAAATCTAGGAGTTACTCTGCTGGAAAGGGCAGGACTCGATGACTCCAAATTTTCCCTTCTAGTCCTGTGCCTCAAACAGCTAAATGGTGACTTAATGGTCTCAGAAATAAACCTGCATATCTCTTGGATTCTGCCATTCTCAGGGATGTTTGTGGAACAGGTCAGTGCAGTGGCACAGGAACTGAAGCTTAAGTGAGCGGAATTCCTTCCCCACCAGGCACTTTTCACTAACTTCCTCCCACAAAGAATTTAGTTTGGAGTTAATTGAATTAGCAAAGGCCTTCAAATACTTCCACAAGGTATTGGGTTCATTTTGGCCTTACAAAGCCAATCAAATCATCAGAGAAGCAGAAAAAAAGTCAATGACTCACATTAATCATCTGAGAGAGGAAAGGGAAAAAAACCAACCAAACAAAATACAAACCAAAAAACCCAGGAAGGCAAAAAACACACAGACTGCAACTCTCAGAAACTTGGCTCACCCCAGACGTGGAGCACTAGATGAAAAATTGACTCTGTGAACTGCATTATAGATTTTGAAGATGGGTCTGTTTCTGAGAGTCTGAGATTGAAAGTCTGCTACGTGCTGATGGAGTTTACTGCAGCAGGGACCAGCTTATCCAGGGGAGCTCTGCAGAGCACAAACCCAGAGCTCTCACACAGGTACAAGGGGTCTCTGCTCGTGCACACCCTGCTCAGGGTGTTGGATTAGTGGCAGGGACTCAACCTATTTTCCCCTTGCAAGTAAAATAAGTCAGAGGTGCAGACAGCAGGCACATGGATATGGGTGTGTGGCCCTAGATTGGAGCGGGTGTTGAGATTTGTAAAAGCATTTTTATACATCTAGAAGGGTTTGTTTTGTTTGTTTGGGGTTTTTTGGCTTTTGTTTGTTTGTTTGTTTTGGGGTTTTTTTGTTTGTTTGTTTTGGTTGTTTTTTTTTGTTCGGTTTTTTTTTTGTTTTGGTTTTGCCAGAGCTAAAAGCAGGACTGACTTCCTCAGCTTTGCAGTCAGATAAATTACTGGAGAAGCTCTGAATTTTACAGGTGGGTGTCCATCCTTCCTGCCAAGGAAGCACACGGGCATCCCTCACCATCCCAGACGAGCCACAGCGATGCCTGGATGTGGCACCTGTGTCACACACCTGGCACCACAGGTTCCCCTGCACATTTGCTCCTCCAGTTGCCATAGTAAAGGTGCACCTGGGAGTGCTGCAGGCTGCAGTGGCCCCGTGTATTAAATCCCTGCAGCTTCTCACCCCAGATGAGAACAAAACACCTGCCAGAACCTGTCAAGTCAAAGGCAGTGCTAAGAAATGCAGTCACAACAGGAAAGGCTGATAAAGCTACTTGGTTTATTCCCCTGCCAGGAAAAGAATTTAGATCAGATTTCAGGCCAATCTCTGCATCTCTTCCTAGCTTTTATTTTTAAACGAGTCTGTTGTAGAAGGCATCAGACTGAAAGCCTGCCCTTCCTAACCATTTTTGTGCTTAACACTCAGATTTAGAGCTGGTACTTTTATTTATTTTTTTTTTAAGATCGTTCACTGACTCCTTTAAGAAAAGAATTTGTATAAGACAAAAAAGCAATAAAGAAAAAGCTGAGTTTTAATTAATTTCTTTGTTCAAAATATTTCAGAAAATCTTTTGCATCTAAGGGAGTTTGGGGTTGATTTTGTTGGTTGGGGTTTCTATTCTGTTTGGTTTTTAATTTTTTAAAAAAAACTCCTTGCTTTACCTTACTTAGCTAGAGAGTTATTAAGGATTTTTACATAAGGTAAAAAATAAATAATCTTTCTGAATAAGGGAAGATCTTTCAAACTGCTGCAAGATCTTCAAATTAACTAAATAAAAGACTCTGTCTCAAAAAACATATTAAGATGTAATTCCTCCAAAAGTGTGGGGCAGAAATAATTTTGAAAAACTTGAATCATTTGATGGGACAAAAACCTAATTTTGCAATTGCACTACAAAAGACCTGGAAAGTAAAAGATGAAAACAGAGCCCTGTATTTCACTGCTGTAGTAACAAAAATAATAGAAAGGAACAATTATTATTTTATTGGTAGAAAATGGTTATGCTAATTTTGATGGAATAAATGGGCATGAAATATCAAAGTTAATAATATGTCTAAAGCAAGTAAAACACTAAAAATTTCTAAATGAACTTCAGAGACTTTCTTTTCTTTTTCTGTTACAGAAAGTTTAGTAAGCAATGACAAGCTCTAGTGGCAAGAAACCACAATTAAAATAACTTTATTCTTTTATTAAATATGCAATAAAGTTCTCAACTAGAAGTCCTTGCAGTGTAGAAAATTATGTAAACTTTTCATTTTACAAGATCTCTTATTCCCTATTTCTCTAGCAACTGCTTCTGTAGCATAAGATGACCCCTCTAGACACTCTTTTAGATGTATTTAAATACAGTATTTATGGGAAAGGAAAAAATTATTGTGAAGTTTGTATTCATGCTCTTATTTTAGAGGGCAATTTATTAAAAACAAAATAAGATCAACCACATGAGAAAACTTGATGAAAGAGAAAAGAGCAAGAAAATTAGTAAATAATGATACTTCAGGACTAGAAGAGAGCAGGTGAATTCTTGGACACCTTCACCTGTCAGAAACACGTTAAAATCATATCACTACTGCATGTTTCAGACACTGCTTTCAGCTCTGTTTATCTTCACTGTTGTTTTGTGATGTCATGACAGAAATGCCATTTTCGCTGAATCTTTTGTTTTTTGTTTTTTTTTTTTTAATGTGGGATGTGATGGTGGTGTTGGAGAAATACAGTAGGGGTAAGTATAAAGGAAAAGGGAAAAGAATGACTCCAGCTGTCTGACTGTCAGCAGTTTGGCTGAGCCAGTGAAGACACTACCATCATTTGGAGTTTCTCTAGAACTTGTTGCAGTAAATTCGTTCTTTCTGAGAAGGGTGACAAAGGCCTGAGCTGTCACAGTGACCAGAATGTTCTCTGGTCCCAGCACCTGCAGTGGAAAAGTTCATTCCATCCCTGATCCTCTTGTCTTCAGCATCTAAGGATCAAAGATGGATGGAGACAAAGGGCAGACTGACCTCTCACCAAAGCCAGCCAGCAGGTGAAGACAAACTGGGAATAAACCAAATGTTCTGTGCCTCATGGGCTGGTGTCCTGGCCACTGAGATACACAAAAGCTCTTCCAATCTGGGGTGTTCCCATTCCTACAGCTCTGGAGAAGGCCAATAAACCATGGCCAAGAAAGCTCAGGCCTTTCTGTTCCACCTTCCATTTGACACTTCTGCTGGTGATGAATGAATCTGATTAGATAAGTAGGCAATTACCAAGATTCACTCCCTGTCCATATTTTCACATCACAGCCAAAGTTAGAGGTTGCTGGAAAGTGTGAAGTGGCTGCCAAGAGCCCAGTTCAATTCCCATGGTCCAATCTTAATTCTGAAACCAAAATACCTGAACTGTCATCTCTGTGCACTTTCCAAAACCCTGCCTGCCTTCACCTTCTGTGAGAGCCCTTTTTCTCCGCCAGGGCTCTGCCTGATCTAACCACACACTCAGGTGTGTTTCCTTCCTCTCCCCTGGCCATGATGGAGTTTGACTAAGTCCCTTCAGCTGGATCATTCCCAGCATAAATCAGACCAGGACATCCCTGGCTCTTCTGACAGATATCCATGAATTGGTATTCAGGCAAAGCATTAACTTGGACCTTACTGGCAGAAATACTCAAAATTTGTGGAAAACATAAGAAGTGAATGATGAGAACATGTTCAAAAACCTGAATAAATACTTAACAGGGAAAACAAAAAGGCCATGCTGTTTTCATAGAGCTAATATTAATTTACTGATTTCTTGATTAAAACAAAAATGGAAAAATGATTCCCAGCAGGTTCCTCTTCTCTTGCTAAGTTAATAGCAGGGATGCCATTACACTGAAAATGATACATTTGATACTAAAACCTAGATACGTGCTCATTTCTTCAATTCATCCAGCCAGTGAGATTCAGCCATATTCCACTGGGCTGCAACAATCTCCCTGCATTCTTAGACTGAAAAAGAAGTGTGGAAACTCATCATTATGGGCTCTAATGACTGGCCATTAACCCAGCAACCTGATGTTATGAAATAAATCTGGAAGGGCAACACAACAGCAATCCAGAAGTGTTACTGCTCAGCCACCATGGCCAACAGAGTGGGAGCAGAGAGCAAAAGGGACTTGGGAAAGAAAGGGAAGTGTGTGATCTTTAACTTCAGAGAGGGAAGGAGGCCACCATAAACAAAAGAGAGATGCATGATCAAAGCACTGACAAGCTCACTTAGTGAAATGTGCTCTTTACAGTGACCTCAGTTCAGGCAAGGACAGATTTTGGGACGGGTTCCTGGGCATGTGGAGCCCAGCAGTGACTGCTGTTACTTTCTGTGGTATCTCTCCATCTCTCTGATATATGTTTGGTCTGGCAGACAGTGCTTTGCCTCTTTCTGGTGCCTAGTAACTCAGATTTGCTTTAATATTAATAGCAATTGCAGATCATCAAAGGTTTGGGTCCTTCACAGAGTTCTGCTATTATTTATTTATTGTACTGCCATTTTGCCTTTCCTTGCCTTTGCTCCTTGGCTGAAGCAAGTTAGTGACAAATCAAGATGTCCTTTCATAGGGACCCCAATACAAAGGAGGGCCATGAGGTGGAAAAAGGAATATCCAGCTGCAAAACATTGTGTCCAAAATGCCTTCAGGCACCAGTAGGACATGCTGCTTGGTATTCGGGTAATGGTTGCTAAAGGTCTAAAATCCCCACTGAGTCCTGGATATATTTGCTAGTCTCTGCTATCCCTGGGCACCTGAAATGCCAAAATTATGTTCGGGTACCTGGTTTTGTCTCTAAATCCCAGTGGTTTTCTATCAGTTATGTAAGGAGGAAACTTTTAAGAGGAAAATTCAATCTGTGAACGAAGAAACTCAAAGACAAAGGCTCTGATGAGGCACCGCTGAAGTGCACAGGAGCTTTCCACAAGTGCCCAGCTCAGGTTGGTTATCACCACTCAGCAAAACCTTGGCTGTTCCATATCAAAGAATGATCCTTCCTGTGCTGCCAAAATGACACAGTGCTGATAGACAAATCCTGCTTGTTATACACCACAGCTGAGTGCTGCCCACACACGCTGCAAGTACCTAAGGGGAAAATATCCTCAGAGTACAAGATAGGAGCCAGCACGTGTAGCTCAGAATCAGCAGCCTTTGGAGAGCTGAATGCATTTGAGGAGGCCACTGCTACCAGCTGTGCTTCTCTAAGATGAATTTACATTTAGCACACAATTAATTTCCCTTGCACAAATGAAAGGGATTTTGGATTCCTCAGGGACAGGCATCCCTGTGAGCTTGGCCACGAGGCAGGAGATGTTCCTCATCACAGATTCTGGGTCAGCTCGGGGCAGGGAGGATGTGTTTCATTTCAAATATTAACCAGCATAAGCAATTTTTGTTGGATTCTAGAAGATCCTCAGGGACAAAGTCCTAGTTGTAGGGAATGTGCGAGCAGTGAAATTCCACCCATTCAGCATTGATTGCCCGTGTTACTTGAGCTGCTGCTGTGTCTCCAAAATCAGCGCAACATTAAGCAGTCAAAAGCCATTATAAAACTCAGTCTGTTAGCTGGATGTGTAATGTACTCAGATTTATGGTCAGGTCTGCCCTGTTCCCAATAACCAGGATCAAATGAAGGTTTGGCTTGCATTAGCATATAACTTAGGCCATTTGTGTCAAATTCTCTGAAGGGGCAGTGTTTGGGAATAAGCCATGTGTACCCCATGGTGTCTGAATTCCCAGCCTGAAAGCAGGTTTGGTAGATCAAGACAGGTAGGAGTGACACAATAGAAATGCAACTCTGAGGATCAGGAATGCAGCACTAAATATCTAAATAACATTATTGCCCATAATGCTGTAGACACAGACCAAGGTGAAGAACAGCAGGGAAAAAACAAAGCACAGATAAAACCCTGAAGAAACCAAAATGACCGAAAGCCTGCTTTTTTTCTGAAGAGGTCCTTTAAAAGACCCAGCTTTTGAGTCCTCTGTGCACAAAGCCAGCTTCGTTGATAAAATGATGGATGACTGGATCAAGCCTGGCAAACATCAGAAGAACCCACACTACTGAGCTGGAAGACTTTTTATGCTGTGTCCTGGAACAGGCTTCGAGCTCACATCCAAATATGTTGAGTTTGGCCATGGCTTTCCCCTCAAACAGCGGTGTGGAGCAGCACAGTGGAACAGTTGCATTCTGCAAGGGGAGCTCAGAGAGCAGCAGCTGATGGAGGGAGGCAGCTCCCTCCACTTAATGCAGGGCTCGGAGGCGAATTCCGGCTCCCAGCAGCATGTGAAATTTGCAGTTCGCTGCAAACGTTTTTTTGCTGATTGTGTCACACTCAGTTTCCTAAGGAGGAAGCAGGGGAACTCAGCCTTATTTGCATGAGTTTCACATCCCTCTCCTTGGCTGAGAACACACTGTGCTGTTCGATGGACAGCTCCTTTCTGATTCACTGCTCTAATTATGTTTTACAGCCGGAATATGGTACTTATGTCAAAGCTGATGGGTAAAATTCTACTGAGAAGCAACAACATTTTGTAGCATTCTCCTGTTGTTCATTTCCATGACTTCCCTTCATTTTTTTTCCCCTCAAGGCTCATTTTCCAGGCACTAGTCGTTCTGGAGAGAGATGTTCTCACCTCCTTGATGCTTGCTTTTGACTAACAGCCATATTCTCCTTTTATTTGTTTATTTATTGTACATTTGCAGGCATATGGTGACAGAAAGAGAAAATAAGGAGAACAGGTTTATGATTTGTCTAAAGCAGCTGGTAAAGAGCTGTAGTATCTGTCTGCAGGTAGACCTTCACAGTAACAATAATCCTTTTGCAATGGAGAATAGGATCACACAGGTTTAGAGACATTCACATTTCTAAGACAAATTCAGACCCTGTTCTACATGAAACTGCTTCAGGTATGCTCTGTTATCCCCACATGCAGAAGAATCTCTCCTGGACCACATGTCAAAGGAGAATAGGCCCCAGTTAGCCTGGCCTCTCATCCCAGACAAAAACCACCAGCAAGAGCTGGGCACTTATCTCTTGGTCGCAGACATCACTGCAGGGACTATCCCAAATTCAGGGATAGTTTGGCTTGCTAACTTCTCCTGAGAGGCTCAACTAGGGTGTCCCTCAATTGCAAATCTGACCTATTTGCTCCTTATACAACCAGCTCACAGCACTACACAGCCCTTCCAAAGGGAGAAGGGCTGGAGAGATCCCTCCCCACCCAGTGGAAGAGAGGAAGAAGAATTTCAGAGATGTGATATAGGACTGCAGAGCACCAGTGCTGCTGGGCTTAGCCTCACATCATTTCCCTTGCTCCTCTCATTTTCCTCAGCTGATATTGGAGCTGTTCCCGGGGCTGGATGGTTCCCTGGCTATTCCAAGCTGTAAAGTACAGCAGGACCCCAGACCAGACAGATCTGGATTTTTTGTGTGTGTTTGGCAGGTAGGGAGAGGAGAGGGAGGGGAGCTGCTGCAGCAGCAGCAGGATCACAGCTTGGCTAACAGGGGAAAAACAAAAACATGATCTCTCATTTAACTGTGCTAAATGACAAATCGCTTACAGGCAAGGCTGCCCACTGGGGAAAACACCACCAAAATGATTGTTTCTCATTTCCTAGAGACTGCTGACCAAGGGAGGAAGGGGAAGAAGGTGTATTTGAAATGCTGGTCAGGTGCTTTATAGAGCTCGACCACAGCTATTTTCTCCATTTTTTGCAAGAACATTAGGTATGACATTATTCTTAGGCCTTTGGCAACATTCAAATGAAAAGAAAAAGCTCAGGTGACTGCTTTAAAGATACTTTGTCTTTCATTGCTTAACTCTGTTTCAGCAGAACTTGAGGTACAGATGGTTTCCTTTTCTTTTTTTCCTAAACTTAAACCTGCCAAACTCAGGGTTCAGAGATCTGTCTTTTCACACAGCACCTGCTGAAGGGCCAAGCACCTACACTGTGCTGGAACAGTACTTTTGCACCACCCCTTCTCTGCCAAAAAATACATTCTGGTGTTGCTAGGGAAATCTTTCACCCAAATCTTGGCAAGGGAAAAGAAATGCTTAATTTTTAAAAGAAAAATAACTTTTCATTCCTTTCTTGTATTTGTTTGCTGTACCATACGGTGCCTATTCATAAAACATAAGCCTTATTTTCTTAGAATTGTAGAATAATTTAGGTTGGAAGGCATCTCTGTAGGTCACCTAGTGCAACTGCCTGCAGAGTTAACTTCAAAGCAAGATCAGGCTTTTGTAGTCAAATCTTGAAAGCCCCAAGGATGCAGAGCCACACCTCTCTGGGGCCCTGTTTCAGGATTCCAAAAAATATATTTTTTTAAATATACACAGCCAGAAATTCTTTTTTGCTGCAGCTTGTGCCCACTGGCTCTTGTCCATAGATTGTGCACCTCTGGGGAGAGTTTGGCTCTGTCTTTGCTATAATATCTCTTCCAAAGGTCCTCTCACTCATTAGCTGGTCACTGTGGAGAAGCAAGGAACTCCCAGCCTCACACCTGTGGGTCCACTCTGCCCTCTCCTCCTCAGGTACCTCATGCTGCTCTTGTTTTCTGCCCAGTTTTTCCCTTTGCTTTGTCTGAGATGGCTCATCCCACACGTCACATCACAACCAGACAGAGCAAGCCCATCAAGCAGGAGGTGAGAAGGAAAGATGCATGAAACAGATCTAACCAAAACATCAACACAGGTGTCCAGATAAGGGAAATTGTCCCTGTGGCTCTCCTGTCCCCATCTGAACACTCCATTGGGGCTGACTGGCTTCTGAAGGTGCTCTAAGCATCAAGAAAAGCCTCATTTTCCCCATTTTACTGGTTTGTTCCACTGTGAAAGCATATATTTTGTCAAAAACAGAACCTGCAAATGCAATAATGAGTTCCAATTCAGCACCAATCTAACCTTTTCCTCCACAGTGTGAGGAACTCTTGATAGAATTAACACACACTAATTAACATATTCTTAAGTGTCAGAAAAGGTCTCTGATAAGTTTTGGTTATGTTTTGTTGCTTGATCCTTGCATTTCGGTTTCAGGATCCTTCATGTTGACTTTTTATTATTTTCCTCTTACTCATCCTGATCAATAAATTTCTAAATTCTGACAAGAATCCTCAGGGGTATTTGCAATAGCTCTAAGCAGGCCAAAATCTCTGCACTTGACAACTGAGAAGCACATTGAACTTTCCAGGATTGTACAAAGACAGAGTCATGTTAACAGCTTTGACTCTATTTTCCAGCCAAATTGCAGATAACCTTTAAATAGTCTTATGGAGGGATTTCTCAAGAGATTATCAGGACAGGTTTGTACTGAGAGATCATTTTGTTCCCTGAATAAACTGAGGTGACCAAGAGGTGACATTTCAACAATGTCAACTGTTCTTATTTCTTCAGTAATGTGTTTCAATAGAGCCTGGTCTGGGACAGAGTAATGTATTCCCCAGACAACTGGGGTGAGCTAAACCTGACTTCATGGCCCAGATTCTGGAAAGTCTCACTCTGTTTCACCATATTACTGCGTTTGGTTTTATAAGCAAGTACCAACAGGAGAAGAAGAAAAATGCCAAAGGGAACAGTCTGTTGCTCTCTCTGTCAAAAAAATGTTTTAAAATGGTTCATTAAATAGGATAAATTGTTTTCTCATTACTATTCAAACCAGTAAATAATGCATTTTTGAAGAACACTTTATTAATTAAAAATGTTTATGTCTTTACTAAACAGATTGCAACAACTCTTTCTAATACCAGAGATGATTTTATTTCTCTGGTGTTGTCATTTGTCTATTAAATTATCACTAAACAAATGAAAAAGATTAAATATTTACCCCTAGAGTCAAACTTAGCCTATAGAATGATACATGGACCAGTTCTCCATGTCTGACATCCAGTTATTGAATCCTTTGGAGGAACAGTACTTTGCATTAGTGGTACCTTTCGGCTTGAATTAAAATACCAGCATGAGAAAAGCAAAAATACCACGAGAATCAGGGAGCTGGGCTGATCTAGCAGCATTCTGGGTTGTGCATGTATCTGAGAAGGATCCTGGCTCACTTTGAGAAGAACTTGCAAAAGTTGTTTTTGAGTGTGCTAATTTAGAAGAAAAAAAATCCTGGTTCTCACTGTTTGGACTTTGTTATTTTGGAGGGATGGATGATGCATGGGCAGGACTGTGAGGCCAGCTGAAAAACTAAATTGCAAGCTCAGCTGAAAGGGCCTCAGTTTTAAGCTCCTGGACACAATCCTCATGTTTGCCATGCCCAGGCACATGGCAGTGCTGTGACAAGATGGGGTCAGAGGATGGGTTTGCCCTTGATGGGAATATTCTGCTCTGCCAGTGTCTCAAAGGTGCTGCTGGTTGCTGGTTTTGTTGCAATGATCCAGGACAGCCACATGCAAAGGTGGGAGACAATTGCTGCTCCTAGGAGGAGCTGGGAGCATGTCCCAGAGCATCCTGCCCCTGACTCCCTGGGATCTTGGATTCCAGCTGTTCCTCTTCCAGAGGTGGTCTGACACTTCTCCTTCTCAAAGCACAGGAGAGAAAATGGATTCCCTCCTCTCACTGCTGTGACAGACTATGATCCTTTCCATAGGTGGGCACAAAGTAAGGCAACAGAGAGATTGAGACATAAGGTAATAAGTACATTCCTAAGTACAACAAAAATGCAATCTTAAATTTTCACAGCCTGGCCTTTTATACCTCTCTTCAAAAGGAACAAAAGAACACATCCAATATAATTTGAATTTTGGAGCTCCTACTTGTCTATTCCCACTGAAGTAAGCATGTGAGGTGAACAGGGGAGGCAATGCCATTAAATGGAAAAAATGAACAAGGCAACGTAGTTACTCTGAAGCTACAGGACTTTGGTTGCTCTGAACTGATTGCTTAAATGCTTTTTTTGTGAAAAGGTTTTTTAAGGCACAGCTTCATTACCAAAATGTTAACAAAGCTTAAGCCCCAGGAGCAGGCAAGAAAATTAGAAATGTTCACACATTCAAAAGCATACAAAAATAATCTCTTTCCATTTTCAGGACAGAAATGCAGGGAGCTGCAGCAGTGCACATTGCCATGCCTGGGTACCTGGGGCTTTGCAGATCAGAAAGGAGCAAAACCAGCACAAGGCACATGCAGGCAGCAAGTGCTTCTGTGTTATTGTCTGTTGATTATTGACTTCAGATTCTTACAAACAGTAAATCTTGCTGATCAACAGGGCCCCTGGGATGAGAAAACTTCATTCATCTTTCTGGGTTTTGAGCCTATTCTGGCCTCAGCTCCTCAATCTGTATGGCACAGCACAAATTCACTTTAATTACACCATGTTATTCCAGTCTGGGCTGGCCAGAAACTCTCTGTAAATGTTTGTGAGGGCAAGTGTCAGAGCATGGTCACCTCCCAGCTGGAGGCTGAATTGTAAATGCCTCTGACACTCGGGTAAGACAGTGTCTCTAGTCAGTATTCATGGAATCATACTCTTTTAGGGTGGAAAAGACCTCCAGGTCAGCAAGCCCAACCATTAACAAGCACTTGCAAATCCACCACCAACCCATGTCCCCACCAATACATCTTTTAAATACCTCCAGGGATGGCGAGTTAACCATTTTTGTGGGCAAACCTTTCTTGTAGCTGCTTATAGAATATTTAATCTCTCTCTTTATCCTGGTTGGGTGACCTATAACAGGCTCCCACCGGATTCCTGCCTGGCTGGCATTCCCCATCTATCCTCTTGTCCCACCATTAGGCTCCAGACAATAAAATCACTCTCTGATGACACAGGGCTACCCCAATGTCTCTCCTTCCTTGCCCATCCCTTCTGCAGAGTTTATGGCCATCCACTGCTGCACTCCAGTTGTCCCAGTCATCCCACAATATTTCCAGTGTTTCCAGCTGTGTCATAGTTTTCCAGGCACACAACTACTTCCAGCTCCTCCTGTTTATTGCCTGTGCTGTGTGCATTGCTGCAGATGCTTTTTAATTGGACTATAGATCCCTCCACCTTTTTAGGGGGAGAAGTTATTAAAAGCAAAAGTTGCCCAGAGTGTTTTCCCTCACCAAAGGAAAAACAGCTTTCCCATGAGTATAAAGACAAAACCCTGATTTCATTTTGGGGGGAGTGCTTTGAAATTTTTTTTTTTTTTTAATTAGCAAGCAAATTAAGAAGCTTAAGGGCATACAAGAGTCTCTCTCTGGTTCCCTGGACACCTCAACTGCTGAACCTCACCTAAGAGAATCCCTCCTTTTGTGCATCTCCCATTAGAAAAAGATGATTAAGTGAACTAGACTGATTCTATGTGTGAAAGTAAAACAATCTCAACTTCAGGAGGAGGAAGTGCACGTTCAAGTGCACGTTTCAGTCTTTGTTCCAGTTATTTATTCCTTTTGTCTTTCAACATCTAGCAATCAAAGGAATTAAAAGGATTAAACAGCACGCACACAACAAGTGATGGCTTAATACATCAAACCAGGTGTGACAACGAGTGAAATAGAAGCCAGGGAAATAGACAGCTTCCTAAGATTTCTTAAATTAGATCTCCAAGTCCTACAAGTGAAATGGTCACAACACAACACACAGATCCCTGTAAAACACAATTGCAATTAAAAAACCAGCCTGGAATAAAAAGCAGAATAAAATGCACTTGTCAGTGTTGCAGATTCTGCTGTCCTGTGGCACCTCAGATCAGAGGTCACCAAAACACATCCACTTCTGCAGGTGATGCCAGCACAGAGCCACTTGCTCAGTACTGCATTAGGCTGGATCACAACGGGAGGTGTGGATGCATCTGCCCCCTATGTGATCTCCCAGGCACTGACAAATACTGTCTCCTAAAATGAAGGGGTTTTCTGAACAGTGTATCTCTTCCTTTCCCAGCTGTGGTTAGTGGCAGACCCTAACCTGCAGTGACAGGTTCACCACCAGCACAAGGTTCCCTGATGGATTTAACCTAATTAAAATATCCACTGAAGTAACATTCAAAAGCTCCATGCAGCCTTATAAATATCCTTCACAGCTGAAAATTGAATATTTTCTCACGCTTGCAGGCAAGGTTCCTGGCTTATAGTGTGCTCCAAAATGATCTACAGCTACCCCGCAAAGGGCAGTAAATGAGAAAAAAGTGAGGAAGAGAGGTGGGGAGGAGCCTTCTGATGACCCACTGCTGCATATGGAGGTGAGAAACAGGTTGAGGACACTGCCAGTCCCACTTTCAACTGTATCAGAGCCTGGCAGGAATCATGTTTGTGGGATACAACAATCTAGCTGAATCAGAACAGTCTGGGTCTGCCTCCAGCATGTCCTGAAGATCAGAAATGATCACCCAGAGCTGAATATCATCACCACCCACGGCTGCTTCCCACTCCCACCTCCCTTTGGCTGAAATGTGTCAATGGATTGTGCAGGTGCTCCTCAACCCTTTCAGTGCTGACTCAGGTCTCTTCTCAGGGTGATGCTCTGGTATGATGTTGCTGCAACTGGCACTCTGAGGAGAATATGATTCCCCTTCTACACAAGCCGCTGAGATTTGTTCTGAGGATGTACTTTTCATTTCAAAGTGGAGCAAAGCAAAGTGAAAGCACACTCTTGCTGCCTCAGAGCTACATTCCTGCCCAGATTCCTGGCTGGATTAGGCCCTCATCATGGACAGGGTCAATAAAGCTCATTGTTATGAACCACCATGTAGAATTTCAATGCCACGATTTAGGCTGCTCCTGGTCACCAGGGACACAAGGGCTACTGATGCTGCTGAGTTACTCAACCACACCCACACCCTGCAATACAGAACATGAGTCAGAGCATTTGGCCACTTCCAGGGAATGGCTGATGTTCTGCCAGGACATCTGGCAATCCTGCTCCCAGTGACAGCCACGAGGGCAGAGTGCAGCAAGGCACCATCCACACTGGCCAGCTTTGTTATGTAGTGGACCTAGGAATGATACATTTTCCAGACACATAATAAATCTGTACAAAATGAATATCGCCTTCGTTGCCCAGTGACATGAAAATTTTGTCTTCCGTCCAACTGCTATCTTGGAAATCCAAATTGATGGGGGTAAGAAGCATCAGGGGAGGGCTCAGGATGCTCTGGATGAATGACATGCAATTCAGCCTGACATAATGGCCAAGAGCAGACAGCCAGGGTTTCAATTAACTGCCCGTGTGATGGAGTCACATACCCTCTTCCATTAGCAGTGCTTCAAAAGGCCAAAGAAACAGCAACACTTGTCCCCTTGAAGCACCACAACTTCCCCACACACCCAAAAAGGTTTCTAACTTCAAATAAGCCCTGAGCCAAAACTGGGTTGTGATTACAAAGCTGTTAGGAGTTTAAGAAACATGTGAGTTGAACAAATGATTATTTGAAGGTACAACTGTGCTTTCTAAGGAGAGACAGGAAAGGGAATTGGTCATTGATGAGTGGGTCAATGCAATTTTCTGGCCTGCGGATGAGAGCTGTCTCTGTTAGCAGTGCTTGTCAGTGCAGGGCTGTACTGGCTAAACAGGAAACATTTGAAGATCTTCTCAATAACTGTCTGCAAGGAAAGTTTGGGATTTATATGAGATGAAGTTTAGATAAGTCTCCAAGAAAGCTGAGCTGTTGTTGAGCAGTGAGGTCTTTCTTTCTCCTAGTTGGGTTCTTCCAAGGAAGAGTAAAATGGGGTGAGCATCTGGTGTCTTTGGTGCCCAGTATGACGTTGAACAAGGTCCTTAGGACATCTTCTAACAACAGAAATCCTTTCTGCCACTATCAGCACTGTAGTAGATTTTGGAAACAAAATGCCTTCTTCAGTGGGTCACTGTGCTATTTCTCTGCTGGCCTTAAGGAGCTCAGTTCTCCTTCATGAGCACCCTCACACAAAATCCTTTATCAGCCCTGAAGTTTTTCCATCTTTTTCTTTCCTATGTCCATAGCAAGAAAAAGACCAGTCTATGTGAAGCCTGTGTATGTGCTGAGCAGCCATCTAGACCAAAGCAGGACAGGTAATGCTCACAGCAACCCTCATTAACAGAAACATGCAAATCTCTCTCCTTTGCCTGTTCTACTCAAAGAAACATAAATTTTGCTGTCCAGAATGGCTGAAATTGGTCAATTAATTCAGAGACCATTAGAGCAGGTCTGAGGGACTACCAAAGGTGAGGGAGCACATGATTATGGATTCTTAGCTTGGGAAATCAGGGCTAAAAATAGCAATAGACTGAGGAAGAACCAAACCCTGAGATGCCCCGAAGAGCATCAGCTGCATCAGCAGAGCAAAGGTGGGTGGGGAAATCCTTCTGAAAAATTACTTGGAAAAGAAGTTCATCAGGGGGAAGTCAGTGCTTGCTATTATCTCCCTATTCCCCAGCCTCGGGAAGAACATAATTGCATTTCAGCTTAAGTGTAAGGAAACGAGGGTGAGATATTCCCTGTCTTTGATCACAAAGATGTTTTACCAGGGAGAACCACTGTCTCCCCCTACAGGGTGATCTATATCCGAGGCTAATGAGCCTGCTAATGACAATTACTACAGCTGCCAATCTCCAGCTCCAGAGAGATATCTTGCAAAGCAAAGTCTGCAGAGTTCAGGTCCTGAGGGAGGATCACTGCAGGACAATGCTGGGACACCCTGGGGTAACGTTGGATATGATCATACAGGGTAACTGGATGAATCCCAGGCTATAAAAATTGTATTACTCTATTGCAAAACTCTGATTTGTCTCTTCCCTCTCATTATAAGTCAAGGGAAGGAATATGTTCTTCCTTCCCCCAGGCATCACTCATTTGGATGCAAGAGGGAATTTCTTTTGGTGCTGTTCCTGGCTCTTCTCTTCAACAGACAGGAGAGTGGTTATTAGAGCAGATGCACAGAACATAGGAGATAGCCTGATTACATTCCCAGCCTTTGTCATAGAATATTCAAGAAAATGACTATCCACCCTGCCCTGGAATGTTTGCCAGTCTTCCCAGGCTGTTCAAGAACAACTTAAGCAGTGGTTTGAGTGATGCTGTAAAATGCACCACTTGTCTCCATTAATCTGAGGGATCCCTTGGATTAGACACTGGGATGAGATTCCCACATCCTTCAGAAGGACCAAGGGGCAGGCTAGCCCAGCAGTGCAGGGGCTGCAGGCTCTGCTCAGAGCAGATCAGCAGGGCAGGCAGCACATGCTGACCTGCACCTCCTGAGTGCTCAGCAAAAAGTCTCCCCATTTTAGACCCGTTCCTGTGCAGATGCAGAGGGTGACCTCACTACAGAGCCATCCCTCGTGCCATCGGATCACCACACACTTAGGCAAAATCCAGACAAGGAGAAAAGCAGAAATAGGTAGCACAGGGTTCAGGAGAGGCTGAAGCCCCGCTCCTGTCTGTGCAGCTGGGCAAATGGAATTTGTGATGTTCTGCTTCTTCTGTGCCAGAGCAATGTGAAATTTTCCATTGCCAGAGAAGGGAAATAAAAGAAGAAAAAAACCCAAACTTCGCAAGAGGCATGTTGCTGTTGCAGAAAAAATAGATACCAGATCAAAAATCTCTGCTTAAAGACAGTACATATGCCAGCTCCAGGGGATTTCAAATATTTATGGTTTGCTACATTTTTAATCTTTAAGATTTCCAGGGATGTTGTGTGTAGAACATGATGCAAGCTCATCCCATGTCTGACATGGATGTGGCTTGTAGTTCGCTGCAGTGGTGGGAAGGGGAAAGCAGCATCTCTCAAGGGCCCCTGAGGCTCACACCTCACTGCAGGCCTGATGGGGCTTTTCACTGTGCCCTAGAAGGAAATTCTGAAATCTGTCCTCACACCCTGACTCTGGCACTGCTTCTGCCCCCAGCTATTCCATCCCAGGCAGTGCTCACAGCACTCTGAAGCTGCTCTCACCACAGGCAGGGAGGTGCAAAGGGGAGATGATGCCAAGGAGAGATGGTGCCACCACTCTGACACCTTATCCTGCCTCTGTCACAATGACAAAGGAGAGTTCCCATTGTACTCCATGGCCTAAATAGATTCCTTGCTTCTACATGATTAATAACTAGAAAGAGATTAATATTTAAGATCCCACTGGGGAATAATTTGCAAGGCACAATGGAGATTTTTGGTCTTCTGGTAGAGCAACCTGGGCTGAAGCGCTTTAGCAGGAGTTTGGTGTGTGTACAGAACACCTTAGGCACACACAGGACTAATGCATCTAACACAGGTGCTGGGGTTATTATTATTTCAGCTCATGTCACCTTCAATTAGAAGGGATTTTGGGTATGCTTGCTCATATGCCCCTACTTCTCTTTCCATATTTCTTGAATAAAATAAACCTAAAATACCCAAAGCTGAGGTAGGATTTCAAGGAACTCTGGCTGTGGCACACTGGCTGATGTTTGCCTCTTAACTTGGGGTGAAGCTGCATAAATTATTCAGTTTCTTATATTTTAACTGTCAGAGAAATTTAGGCTTCTTAACCCATTTTGCCAACTATCATGTTAGCTGAGGGAGTCTGGGAGAGAGAAAGTACTTTCTGGAGGGTAGAAATGTTCATATTCGCAAAGAAAATATAAGATGTGTTATTCTTGGGTATAAAAATCATGTGCTGCTCCACTTTTCTCAAAAAAGCTTTACTTTTGCTCACCCTGAGGAAGCTGTAAAGGTACTGCTGTGGAGGTCACCATTTAAATTGTCCCTCTGTGATTACACCCAGGTCCTGGGTGCTGACGGTCCAGTGAACCAGCCAGCTTTCCCTGAAAGCACTGTGCTGCTTCTTCCCTGTTCTTGAAACTCCCTGGGACAGCAGGAACACCAGCTTTTCTCCCCTATGCTATTCTACACATGCTGCTGGAGCTTAAAGACCTGTGTGTCACAGCAGGAGAGGAGCACATCCCAAGACTGCCCTGTCCACTGTTAAAAAGTGGTGGGACTGATCCATCCAGAGTGAGCCAAGTTACCCCTGGGGGTGGCTTCAACATCCAGCACTTTCCTGTAGGTCACACAGAGATTGATAATTTTCTGTGGCTTTTCCCTGCCTACTGTAATCTGGCATCATTAGACAGCACAAGGACAGCTCATTTGAGCAGCAGTTAAGGGATTACAACTGGACTGTGTCTGGCCGTGCTTTCCTTCTCTGCACAATGACCAGGTCATAATTAGGATGGGAATTATGGTGCTCAGCCATGTGGAGAGGCATTAAGCTGTTGAGCTTCTGGCGCTGTGACCAGGTACGTGCTGCCAGGTTTCAAAGTTCAGCAGCTTTTAGGACTGGCAGAACCCTGGCTTCCCACTGTGGCACAGCAGTGAGGATCCAGAGCATTGCTGCAGAGCCAGGTGGCCCTGGGAAGAAGTGAGGAGCCAGAAGTGCAGCGTGGCCAGGGCAGCACAGCCTTGTTCAGCCCCTCCACTCCTACCCAGGGAATCACACATGGTCCCAACCCTGTCCCTACACAGGAAAACCCTGGGGCAAGATGCACTAGCAGATATCCAGCTCCGTGGTGTTTCACAGCAATTCAAGGCTACATCCCAATTTAGGCAAAGCAGCAGTGCAAAACCAGCCCCTTCCTCACCAATTCATTTGTAAGAACACAGAAGTGTTGTCTTGATGATGTTTTCCTCCCTTTTTATATTTTGATCCACCTGACCTTTTGGAAAAGAAAATGTTATTGAGTGGCTTTTGCTGCGTACCAATGTTCTGCAGTGTTAATTATTTAAAACCATATAAAAATGAGGCTAAGCACTGGATGTTCATTTGCCAAAGCTCCATCTCCTGTGCATGTTTTTAATATGCTCCTCACAGCAATCCGTTTATTGGAGAGTTTTTCCAGTATTCCTCCCTTCTTGTGAGTGTTTAGTCAAGTAAAGCATTAGCAAAGCTTAGTCCACTAACATTTGCATTAGGAAACTGGAACCAGCACAGGAACTCCCTTGACTGCTCATATAATGCTGTATGACCCCTCAGAATTGCAGATTTTACAATTTTTAAAATTTACAACTTTTAAAATGATTTCTAAGAATCCAATGCAATGTGGTTGGCCTGCACAGATTAAATAAAAAATAGCTTAGCTGTTGTTACATGATGATTTGTCAAGAAATAAACAGCAGCACACAAGACCCTACACCTTACTGGCCGTTTCAGTACCCTAAGAGAAATATCTTCCCAGCCATTTTTATAGATATTCATGGGTGAATGTAGATTTCTGTGAAGATGAGTCATACACAGGGAGCAAATAAAAGAATGTAAAAATACCTTTGGCCTTATGTGTCACAGAAGATATCATCAATATTTTTTAAAGGAGCCTTCCACTACGTTTTTCATTTTTAATTCTGAAGCTGAACATGCTACAAGCATGTGGTATGACTTCAAATCAGAGTATTTGTTTCATCTGTGTATTTATTCAATAAAGTAACTCAGCTTTCCAGTTTCAGATGATTTGCTAGTTTGAAAATATGCGTAAGTTTTTATGGAGAGTTAAAACATTTTACTTTTGTGTCTATTTTGTTTCAGCAGTAGTAAAAGGTGATACCAGAGGATAGAAAATGAACCTTTTTCGTTGAGGAGACTACCCCGAGATATCAGCCATAGTTTCACTATCCTGAATGACAGACCATGAAAGATTATTCATCTGCCTTCCTATCTATCTCCAGCAATATGGGTATCATCTGCTTCTGTGATAAAAGCCCCCTGGGAGGCTCTGCTGTTCTTATCAGATGTGGCAGCAGTTGAAATAGCAGCTGAGTAAGATAATAAATAATAAATGAGCCTATATTTTTTAATCTGATGTAGGAAAATGTTAACTGTTAATCTGGATAATGGAGGCTCCGTGTCCTAAGTTCCCCTACCCATGAACTCCAAGCAATCTCTTTCTGAGAGCTTCAGCTTCCACTTTTCACTGGAATCAAGCTTCTGAAGGCATCAGCATTTCTCAAGGGCTTTCTCAGAGGAAATCACAGCCTCACACTAAATAGATTCATTTGCTTGGGGTGGATAATTAGTACTCCTCAACTGCATTTACCATCTTGGGAATCAGATCCTGTGCTTTAAGAGACACCAGGAAACACTACTGTTTCCTCCATCAGTTTTGCCCAGAACAGCACTGTCTGTAAGGGCTCTCAATCCCTTCTGCCAGCAGAAGCAGCTGGAGCCTCATTCTTCCAAATCAGCCTTTTCCCCATGTTGACATTAGCTGAAGGATTAACATCTGAAAGTAAGGTGCTATGAGTTTTTTAAAGATTCATTCCTAGAAGTTACTGGAGGGAAAAGGCTTGGGAGCTCCAGGTACAACACAATAAAAGGAAATGCTAGCTCGAAGCAGGCTGTGGTTGATTAGATCTGACGGGTGCTCTGCAGAATGATTCCTGCTGTGATTGAAGAGCTGCCAGGGAGCACAGCCCAGCACCACCTCAGGCAGGTGCTCAAAACAAAAATCCCCAAACGGCAGCGATGCTGGACTGGGGACCTCTGCTGACAAAGCAAAGCCTGGAAGCACCCACCTTCCTCCTCCCCATCCTCCCAGGGAGGGACCAAAGCACCAAGTCAAGAGGCAGCCGTGCATATTTCCATGTGCTCCCCAGCAGCTTGATTTCCCTTGACACAACCCACACCTTCGTGGCAGTGAGGGATTAGGAATCCCCCCCACCACTGTGCTGAGGAAGCCATACCAGGCACGAGAACACAAAGCCAAACATCCAACACCGGAAAACGCGATTTTGGCAATTCCTTAAACAACCGTGTGAATAATGTTTGTGTCACAGGTAGCAGCAAAATATAGCAGGTTTTTACAACTGCCATGGGGAAATCTAGTCTGATGCAACTGTTAAAGATCTGTTCATATTCCAGACAGCAAACTACCATTTGCAGGATGAAATTGTTTGCTGTTTAAACACTGCCATTCAAGGACATTAATTGCTGTGGGTTAGATTAAACTAGATGGCACAGCAATAAGATTTGAAGCCTGGGAGAGGGGTGGGGAGGAAGGAGGAGGGAAAGACAATCTTCTCTCATAAATAATGGGATCTAAAAAGGAATCTTTATAGGGACAGATTAATCTCCAAACAGCCAAGTTCAAATCCAGTTCATGTCCTATGAGTACTCCAAGCAGCCCCAGAGGACACAAACACTGCCCTCACCATAAAAAAATGAGACTTCAAGCTTCTATTGGGATATTTATTCCAAATATCTGATCAATCTCAAGTGCCATGTCAGAAGCCACCCAGTGTGACAAGAGAGGAAATGCTCTCCCGCTGTTTTTAAATGCAACCAGTGGCAACAGGCAGGAAAGGGGGCAAGCTCTCAGGCCAACCTTTTGTTGTCATGTGTTTCTTGCACAGATATATACGTGCAAAGACATACAGAGCAATATATTCACACTGCATTGCAGGGAGAGAGGTAATTTTGGTCCAAATGTCTTCCTGTTGTTGCAATAAACTCCTTTTCTCAGCTCATGGGAAGGCATGTTATTTATTCCTTTACAAATGTAAGCCCATTGTAAATAAATAAATAGCAGCTCTGGGCACTTTTTTTTGGAGCTGTCTTTAAAAGCACTAATCGAAATGTAATGACAGGCTGGCAGCCAGTTTCACTATCCAGACTGCTGATAACCAGCTAAGGTTTGCAGCCACAAAATTAACATCACAGCAGCAAACAAAACCATCTTCCTGTCAGTCACCCTTTCCCAACCCTTTGGAAAAAGCAGAAAACAAATCCCCAACCACCCAAACAAGAACTTTGCAGAATGTTTTGAAGGTCGAGAAGTTATGACACAGTTTTGATCAAGCATGGAATGAATTTTTAGAATAAGACCAGTAGAGGATATCTGCCATTTCTGCAGTGTTCCCCAGCCACATCTCCTCCAGCAGTGGTTTTATGAGCTAATAATCAGCAACCACTGCTGATTTGCTGTGAACATCTGTGTTAGGTACACCAGAGCACCTACAACTTTCCCAGAATGACTCCTCTGGAACATTCCATGGGAATAGCAATTTCTTCTTCCAGCCAGGGAGGAGAGGAGCTGTATCCAGGAGAAGGACAACACTTAGGATGAGAGATGTTATCTTCTCATCCTCAGCAGAGGGGAGAGGAAGCTACAAATTTTTGCAGCAGTTGGAGATACAACCTGCCAGAGCAAGACTCCAGGACTCCAACACCCAGGACACTCATGGACATCCCCTCCATTTCTACCTCTAATAGGAAGCTTGGAGGGGACAGTTTAATAGAAGTTTAGTTAGTTCAATCATAGTTTAGATAGAAGTTGACCCTCAGTGTTAAAATAATTTCACACAGTTCCAAGTAATTTTGTTTAAAGGAATACCTTGCAGCGCCCCAAATTAATTGCAGACCTAGTCCAACGAAGACCATATTAACAAACCAGGTCCTAATTCTTCAGTCTTCACAATCAATTTTACCCTGGAGCAATTCCACTGACTGCAGATGATGTGGAATGCACAAGTGAGGATCTGGGGCTTTAATAATTGTTTCCAAAGATGTAGTGCAGACAGTGCTGATAACACCAGCAATAATCCCATCTCCATCCCTTAGGACCATCCTAAAACCCCTCGGTAAAAAAAATGGCATTACCAGTTCTCAGGTGTCAGGAGAATTGAGTTATTTTCTGACAATACTATACCTAAAGCAGTATTTAAATTGTACGTTAAATAAATGCTGTGATTATTAGGAGCAGACTTCTTGAAGTTGAACCACCAGGTAGCTGATAGCTATCCTATTACAAACTCCAGAAGCCTCAGTAGAGATGTACTTAATAATTGTTTGGCATTAATTTGTCATGCAATAATTATCCTATTAAATCTAAATTAAACCCTCCACTCAGACACTTCATCTAAAGTGTGAACATAACAATTAAGAGAGAAGGGGAAAAGGGGGATGATTTCTGCATCATTTGCAGCATAAGATTTTGTGCTTTTGTGAGCAACAGCAAAAAAAGGGATTTAAGAAAGAGAAATCATTCTGAAATAGAAACACTCCCACCATAAACAAAGATCCATTTTTCTAAGTTACACATGCTGCACATCTTAGGAAAGCATCTTGTTATACTACAAACTTCAATGCATTTATTTCTTTACCATAAGGAAGTTCTGTATTGTACTTCCTTTATAAGGAAAAAAAGCAGCTAAGAAAAAAATAAATAAATGAAGACAATTGACAAAGTTGGGATTTCTCTTGTCTATCTAGCCAAATAACAGCTTTTAAAAAATGGCTGAATTTCTCTTTTACAAGCTCCTCCTGCTGTCAACAGCCAGAAATCAGGCTCTCCAGAGAGAAATTCATCCCACCCACCTCAGAGCTCAGACCTGACAGCTAAAATGAGAGAAGAACAAATCCCATCCGAAAGCCAGACAGGAAGCTTGGAACGAGAAAGATTTCAACTTGTTCTCATGTCCTAAACTGAGATTTGAGACACAGAGCTGTTCTTCCACATGGGATAATGTAGCTTGAAGTGCTTAAAATGTCATTAAGTAGCACTGCTGAGATGAGGAGAGTCTGTGGGTAGTTTTCTGGCCTTTTCCTGACCAATTTAATTCTGGGATCAAGAAGAATGGCTTTTTTCAAATCAAGGCAAGATCTATTTCCACTTGCAATTGCTCAATGAATTTCCACATGAGCTGCAGAGCAGCAGTACATGACAGTCACAGGAGGTTTTCCTCATCAATCCAAACTGTTTTTTCACATCATTAAGGTCAGAAATCTATTTTAAAAAGCAACTTCCTTCAATAGAGGAGCCTCCTCTGTAGGTAAAAGTCCTATTTAGTAATTTTTGGTATGTTTTTAAATTATTTTTTAAAGTTATGTTTTCCTTAGGGATGGCAGTTCTGTATCCTCCAGAACCCCAAAATACCAGTTGCGTGTTGGTTTTACAGTGCGTGATATTCTCTCTCTCCTCCCAGGCTGCCTGAGCCAAGCATGTCTCTCTCTGTGCCATTCTCCTAGGAGATAATTACCTCTTCACCTTTCTCTTCCTCTGCTAACACTCTCTCCTCTGCCAACTGCATTTTCCCACAGAGATGGTATTACTCATCCCTCTAACAAAACTCTGATGATTTCTCAAATTATACTTAGCTCTCCAGTCTGGCACTTGTGTCTCTGTTCTTCTCTGTATCAGTTTGTCTAATAAATGTCTTATCTAGATCCTTAGACTATTACAGTACAAACAACACAGCCTTTTTCAACCAAAATGTTTTCCTCTAAATCACACAAAAATGTGACAGGAAGGTTCATTGTGGATTAAACTATTCACTGCCTCTGTTTTGTTCCCACGAGCTTGTTTCCAACCCCACAAGTCAGCTTGGGTTTAAAAGGTTGGTTTAAAAACTGCAGAAAGGAGATATAAAAGGGTGTAGGAGTACATTACAAAGGAAGAGCAACACACTTTGATACAGGAACAAGAACTAAGTAACCAGTTCCCTAAAAAGTTTATTTATAAAATTTAAGCACATTAGACTGGAAAGGAATCTTGTCTGTTCAGAAACATCTGTGAATAACAGACTGAGAAAGCCAGCATAAACAGGGGCTGTTCAGGTAATCATAAGCAAATGGAATTCAAAGCAGATTAAATCAGGGAGTCTGTTTATCATGAGTGGAACCCACACATGGTATATTTAGCGAAGTTTCCTTTCAGTGAATTTAGTCCTGGTGGGAGTGTGAGACAGACAGCCCAGGAGGCTCATTCCAACCCACTGGGGGTCACAGCCAGGACAGAGCACTCTCTGCTTCACTGCAGCCAGGCTTGGAGAGGAAGGACCTTCCTCAGACACCTCCAGACTCAGCCAGTGCTTTGCAAGACATGGACAAGCCCAAACCACGTTGTTGCATTCTCTTGTAAAATATTATGATAAAAAAGTGAAACCCTGGGAACCTATGAAATATTCTGCCAGAGGGACAGGGCAGATTTGTGCCCAGTCCCTATCAGAAAAGGAGTGTTCTGTGCTCCAAAGCATCATTACACAGAATTTCAAGGGCTCTTAAGCAGCATTACCTCATTCCCATGATGAGAGGTCTTGAATCCATCGTAACTATCCATAAAACATTTCCTCATTTGGCCTTGATAGGGAAAAGCTACATACAGAGCTGCAAAGGAAACCTCTATTTTTCCTCCAAGACAATATTAGAAATGAAGTAAAAGACAGTCATAGGAGGGTTGACAATGCAGTTCTCTGAAATATCTGTCATGGAGATCATTACTGTTTAAGGACTGGAGATTCATTACTGCTGCTGCCTTTATGGACCCAGTGCCATTAATCCCCCACTTGAGCAAAACCATGGGGTGTATTGCTAATGGCTTCTAGGTTCCTTTTTGGATGCTGTGAAGCCTATATGATAATTAGTTCTCTAAATTAGCACTGTTTCCTTTGCAATCACTCCCCTCCCCAAATGATTTCACGTCACTGTTTCTTTGTAATATTTTTTTTTGTCTCATTTCCCATTATCACCACTGGAATCACATTGATAACATTTATTTAATCTTTTTCCACAGCTCTCCTGTACATTTACTGTCACCATCTGCACACACACTGCATTGATCATATGAGACTTCCTAACTGCATTAGTGTGTGTGGACTTATGAACATATTGAGTGCTTAAAGAAGCCTTTTTAAATTTTGTTATTGGCTGGCTGTGTCCCTGCTGGAGTCCTCAGGGGAGACCCAAGGAAGAACAATTGTTTTATCCTTTCTAACAACACTACCACTGCTGCCTACCCCTGTTCTTTCACAGGGCCCTGGAGATCTTTTATAGCATCCTACACTGTCACTGCTGTGCTGTTAAACCCTCATGAATGCAACAACAAATTAATAACACTGCTATATACAATAAACAACTGCTAGCATAAAGGTAGCAACAAGATCTGTGGCAACACCACCATATTCCAAGACTTAGACAGTGGATAAAACAAAATTATCTGGTTCATCTTGCTCAGGCTGCTCAGAAAATAGCATCTTGCTCAGGCTGCTCAGGCTGATTTCCTTCTCTGTTTTATTTGTTTTACTTTTTCTTTTCTGGTAGAAGACAAACTATGGCTCAAAGCCAAATCTGAAATATCCTGGGGCTTTTCACTGCCTTATAAACAGTTAGTTATAGTCATTGATACATTGTTGGCATATAATAAACCCTAATGTCCAGATTGCTTGTAAAAATACGTATCTGTTATTGATGTATGTATCAGTTGTGCCTCAAGGCTCTCTTGGAGATGAGTTTCCCTTAATTTTGAGGCCCAGACATGTTTACATTAAACAGACACTTGGTAACTCAAAAAAACCTTAGCTGCCTCAATGTAGAAACTAGAGAAACTCAATGATTTGACAGAGGTTGTGCTGGAAATGTGTGGCATACAGAGAAATGAGCTTTTGATGGCAATTAAATGCTGTACTTAAGAGTTCATTCCCTGCTTATATTGGCAGAAGATTGAAAAGAAGAATAAACTGGGAATGTAATGCTCAGTCATAGGTGGCAAAATTCTGGCTGGGGCCTGCTAGAAAGCCAAGGTAATAGTGCAATAAAATATTTTCTGCTCCTCTCTGCTGGTGATATTCTCCCCTGCCATGGCTTCACCAAGAAAAAAACTCACAAATGTCACCTTTAAACCACAACAATGCATGATATTTTTTTTTCCAGCACACCTGTTCTCTGCACCATGTGCCACTGGTGCAACAGCATGGACAGCAGGGCCAAGGTTTCTGTCTTCTCCAGCTTTGAGACCATGCAAGAACCTGCTGCCACCAGACCCTTGCCAGCAGCTCCTGGGATTCCAGGACCCCATTTCTGTCCAGGACCCCATTTCTGTCCTCCTGGGCTGTCTGAGTGACCCAGCCAGCTTTCAGCAAAACCAGCAAGAAGCAGCTGCTAAGCCGAGCACAGCAACCCAGATACATATGTCAAAGTGAGAAGAACGTGGCCTCTCAGGGCAGATTTGTGACCTGCTGAGCCTGAAATGGCTGGGAATACCCTGAGTCAGCTTGTTAAATGCATACAGATACAGGCAGGCGCAGAGGAAGTGCCTTGGCAGACTGACCTTAGGCATTGGAATGAGCAGCAAAATGCTCAGAGAAACTGTTAATGTTGTGTTCTCTGTAAATACACATCCTAAAAACGGGCAAAATAGGGCCTGAGGAGTTCCTGTTCTGGAGAAGCCCTTGTAAAAAGGTAAGCAGGAATTTTAAAAGAGCATGATATGCCCAAGGGTTTATGGATCATGCATAATGGCTTAAATCAGGTTAAAGTGGTGTTGAGACATGCACATCATTCCCACTTGCTCTTATTTGACTTCAGCATTATACAGAGCAGTCTCATCCAAGGAAGACACATTGAAAGCCTTTCTGCTCCCCTGGCACAGGGGGAAGGACACAGAGGAAATTGCTGTAGCATGCTCAGGGCTGAAATATTCACTATTCTCAACAATACCTTCAAAGCTAAAACTTGGATGCTCAGGACATCCCACCCTCTGTCAGCTTAAAGCTTATTCATGTCAAAGTCCCCTCCCTATAGTTAGCCCAGAGCAAACTTAAAGAAATAATCTAGCAGTTCCTTCCAATTTCCTGACTGCAGGACACTTTTGCCCAGGTAGCAGGACTAGCAGCCCACAGTACTGTTGTTTAAGGAATATCATTGTTCCCAGCATAGGAAATCCCAAGGGTCTGAGAAATTTGTAAAAAAAAAAATCCCTAAACAAAAATAAACAAACCTAAAAAAAAAAAATCACTGGTCTAACACATATTTGCATGCCAAGTGTCAGTGAAACTATTTTTTAAAAAAGCCTTGCTAATAATGTCTGAATTTAGACATTTAGACATTCCTGTAAATTAAAATACAATGATCTGGGAAACATAACTGTTAGCAAGGTGTTTCAGGCTGTGCAAGACCTGCATTTGATATGGTGTAATTTCTGCATGTGGAGCCTGACTCAAACCAAGACAATGTTCCCTGCGTGCAATTGCCATTTTCACACTATTTCTCCGTGACCTTGTTTGTTGGGCAGTGAGCATAAGAATTTAACTGCATCTTCCCACTCCTGCCTTGTGATGGGGAAGGCTCAAAGCAAAGTGTTGGCTATTATTGTTTGTTTTTCTTGAGCATCCCATGGAGATTTCAAGTCTATTTACTGCAGTAGTTCTGAACCGACAGCTGATAAAGTTTCCATTACTGATCTCTAATGAATGGATATAGCTGGGGAAACAGCATTTACCTTCCCTTCACTCAGTGCCCACTGTTTCCAATCATAGAACTCTTCCCTTCTCTCGTGTTCCAGCTCCTCCTCTCTTTCATTCCTTACATAAGCTAAAGGGTCAGTTCTAGGTCAGGCATAGATGGACACAATGCCAACATACATGACCTTGACAGCTTGAGTTTTGCAGATGTTTTCTGGATAAATTGGATTAAAACATTTTAATTTGCCACCTTCTGAGCACATCCATCCTCACTGTGGGACACTCACATTGTGCGGCTGCTTCCCCAGTCCACCAAGTTGCGCTGGCCATGCTTCCTTTGGCCTGCACAATTAAAGTAAAAGCCAAGCTCTGGAGTGCTGAAGGAAATGAGGTTTTGTTCTTATTCCAGAAGATGTTTAAGCAACAGATAGTTTCCTCAGCACTTTCACTTGTAAGTACAACAGGAAACCATAGGGTGACAGTGCCAGCAACATTCACTTTTCTAGACCCTATCAGGCTCTGCTGTAAAAATCTTCCAAGAGAAACTTTCTGTGGCCCTCAGCAGTCATCATCCATTCTCTGAAACAAGATCCTTTAATTTCTGCCTGTGTTTTTATTCTCCTCTTCCTGCCAATGTACAGATCACAGTGCACTAACACCGCAGGGTAACCTGTCCATTGAAAAATGTCAGTAGGGCTCAAATGCGGACATATGACAACCTAAGAGAAAATGCAATAATTCTGCAGACATTTATGAAAAAGCATCGAGGCACCCCAAACCAAAGAACGAAAATAACCAGTGAGCTTAAACTGCTCTTCAGCTCCAAAATACCACTTTGAAGATTCAAAAGACCAAAATTTGTCTGTCCTTCTATAGCCCTAGAAGAGTCATTGAATGTCAACCCATCATTCCAGACACTGGCACAGGTTAAAGAGATTGCAGATCCTGTGTTCCTTCACTAGCTTAATCCCAAAACCACTTCCTCACAGCATTAGGTATAAATTTCAAGTAACATGTTTCTGTGAATAATCAAAGAGAAATAAGAAACTGGATGGATTCGGGCACAATTCAATAGGAAGAAAGGTGACAGTATATGCTTATAAGAAATTTACATGATTGCTGGAGAAAACACATTTTTGTTAAATTCCCTGTATTACATTTTAGCTGACACGACATAGAGAAAAATCCTTAGGAAAGTCTCATTCTTACACTGTTTCTGTCTTGCCCAAAACTAAGCAGCAGTGTTGAAATCTTGCAAGGAAGCTCATTCCCTTGAGGTTGTTAATCAGTATTTAAGCAAAAGTTTGGGGTAGCTTCCAAGTAAGACTTCAAATTTTTTATCTGAAGCGAACCAGACTGCTAAATTGCATTCTAGTTTTATAAAACAATCATTAATAATAATAGCAAAATGAGAATTGCAAAGATTATTTTTTCATGTGTTTTACTAACATTAAGGTAAAATCCTGCTGATCAGATCAGCACAGTTGCATCAGAGATAAATTTAGTCCATTATTCAATTAATCCTTCAATGCACTCCTGTGGTCGAGGTAATACATTATTATTATCTCCACTTCTGTTATTCCCATTAGAGACATTAGTTCCAAGAATGTGAACCATTTATTGTTGAGGGTCCTGATCCTGTAATAGGATGTTCTGGCAGAGACCCCAGTGTCCATAGTAAATCCCACTACCTTGAATGAAACTCATCATCCCTCATTAGGACAATTGTTGCAAAGTGCCATTACCTCCTATTGTGCCCACCCAGCTGAATAAGTGCCTACACTATTTAATTTAAGAAGGCAATAATTAAACAAAGAACCTTTTTGCATTTACTGTAACTGGGGCATGTTTAATTGACCACCCTGCTTTTGGGAACATCCCCTTGTCCACACAAACAAGGATGAGGGAAAGAAGAAATACTGAGTGTCAAAACAGGAGCGCTCTCAGCACGCTCCACTTCCCTGCTCACCAGTCAATGCACTGACTGCTTTTAAGGTGGTGGTAGTAATCTTTTATCTCTTTAAATAAGTAATGAAAAAATTCTCCTATTAGACAACTGATCCACCTGCCTTCATGCTTTTTTTTTTCATCAGGACTGTGCTTTTAAAGAGCATGGAATTGTGGAATGGCTTGGGTTGGAAGAGACCTTTAAAGGTCATCCAGTGAGCAGGGACATGAACTAGATCAGGTTGCTCATAGCCCCATCCAACCTGAACGTGAATCTCCAGACTGTTGCCACTTTACTGTATTTTGACTCACATTTTGAAGTGACCTTAGCTGGGTTTCTTTGAGGTGTGCTAGCCAGATTCCTTTTGGATAATGCTTAACTTGAAGATATGCTCCAGGATCATTTAAATGCTGTGACCACTGATGAGTATTCACTCTGTAAAGCCACACTAAAGCTGCCTTGGGAAAACCCCTCGAAATATACACAGTGTGGACACGGAACCATCAGGCACAGCTGTATTGTTCTGTGGCTCACACTATGTACAAATGCAGAAAAATCCACTGTCTCACCCCATTGACCCTCAGCCAACTCCAGTGAAAAGAACATTGCAGGAACCAGTCAAGCTGACTGCAATGCTGTCACAGGGCTGCTAGCACAGGTACCTGCCCATTTTGAGCCACAGCAATATTCTAGATCTTTCAAGACTGGTCTCCAAACAGCTATTATGTAGCCCAGGAACTGTAGCTGCACATGCAAAAAATTCAGTAAGGAGCAATTCTGCTTGCTAGTTAAACTGCAAAGATCAAATAATAATAGCAAGCAATGCAGGAATGCCATATAATTTATTCATTAGCATTGCTAATGTGGAAAATGTTTCTTTTCCTGTGATGAATCTTACTCATTACACTTTGAATATAGGAGAACATATTCAGCATGTTGTGTCAAACATATAAGTACATACTATATATTTAAAGTAACAGGGAAAATGGCCAATTTTGAAATATTTTAGAAAAGAAGGTTTTTCTATTGCCACATATATTGTACACAGATGTTCAACACATTTTCTGAAGTATAATGTATATCAAACAAATAGGAAACCTTACCCTGGCCTTTCTATTCTACACCTTCTTATCCCAGCCAAACAAATATCGTTAGCAAAAGACCCAAGGGTGACAGATCCATGGGGTAATCCTTGGAATACCTGATGCTCCAGGCTGAATGATGCTCCCTAACATTTGGAGACCTATCAGGTATTGCAACTGGTAGAAAATTACCTCAGACAGAGCTATAATTTCTTTTTATTACGATTCTTGCTGGAAACTGGCCCTTTTAGCAGAACGAAAAACAAAATAATGAGCCTGTCTTTTTAATCCCCGAGAGGAGCGGTTAATTTACGTTCACTCACTGTTTAGTTTTCATGGGTCCTAAAATTTGCACAGGGCCTCAGGGTCTGCTCTGTTCCATGATTAAGTGAAGCAAAAAGCCAGAAATGCTGCTCTACAGCTCCTCACTTACAATCTGCTTACAAACAGTAGATCACTCTGTGGTGTACAAGAACAAATTTTCCTCCTACCACTAACTCAGACAAATGCTCATTTACTGCAATCCTTCAGACCATGAAGAGATCAAGTTTTGCAATGGGCAGGTCATTCCCATCCCTGACACTAAAGGTCCATGTAAATTTTGAGGTATTGTCTTCATTCTTTCCACTGTAGATTCTCTTTCCCCATGCATTAATAAGGACTAGGCTTTTTCACAGTGGATTCCCTCACTGAATTCTTCAAAACAAACTATTCCACAAAATGAATGCACTTCATAGTCCCTGGAGGAAGTAACAGTTTAATTTAGAAGGCAAGTGTTTATATCCTTTGATTTCTATATTTTCCCCCTCTCCATACTTACACACACACACTTGTATGTATATGTAAATATATATATTCCAGAAGACAAGTGAACCTGAGCTTTTATTTGCAAAATATCCACCATGAAGGGAAACATGAGGTATGAGCATGCACATCATCTCTTAAGTAACTTACCCTGTTATGGTGTTCTTTGTAGACAGATAATGAAAATGTTCAATGTTCAAAATCTATTCAGGACTAAGAGCCCCAGCTTTGGTGATGTCTGTGACAGGACCCCACATATGAACATGGAAATTCCAGAATATTTGGTTGAAGGATCAATTTACTAATCTTTTACACAACATGAAACTACCAGCATAAGGCAGGAATAAAAAAAATTGTTCTGACTGCTAGAGCAGTACAGCCACAGAGGAACAGCTCTCACAACATGAGCAAGTGTGAAAAACACAAAAAGCAAAAGAAAAGAAAACCACATTAAAGAACAGCCAACAGTACACTAAGAAAAAAGCTTTTCCCTTGCTCTTGTAAGAAATAATGCCAGCTGAAATGGAGATCAAGTTTCCCATTTACACTTTCCATGGCTTTTATTTTCCCAACAAGCTAGAGAACCCAAACATGGAAGATGACATGCTTTCTTGTTGAATGTGTTTCCCACGGAGGCATGCCAGGCTACCACAATAATGGATTTCCACTTCACATTTGCTTCTGCAGATGATAACAACTTTTGCCTTTGTATTTATAGCAGAATCCAAACAGACAAAATAACTTCTTTGCTAGAAACAAGCACTTCCATAAGCAACAAAACAAATCAAGGAAGGTTTTGGTTGAGGGAACAAAAAACCCCAAACATCTAAGTGACAACTGGAAATCTGTTTCCTTGAATTTACGAACATAGATAAGGTGCTGAAATATAGGTTTTATTTCAGCTTATACAAATAAGTGTTTATTTCTAGAAGACAGAGTTGCTGGAGAATAAAAAACATCCTACTTTAAGAGGCACATAGCTGATATCAGGCACAGCCCTTCCCAAGCAGAGATATGAGAAACAGACACCTCTATTTCTTCCTTAGTCATATTCAATTTCTTCAAGCTATGACTATTAAAATGAAGACTGAGCTATCAATGTGTCATTGAGCTGAGGAAGGAGAAGGAGCTGAAGTTAAAACAAACAAATTATGATCAAAAAACAAGGGAATTTATTTTAAGAATAAAATTAATATATTTCATATTCAACTTCTGCCAAAGTCTGACTGCAGTAGAAGATTTTCTAATTTGTCTGGTTTAATTATCACTGAATAAAGATCTTCAGATTTACCTTATAAAATCCTTTCGTGAAAGGACAAAGGACTAGATTATGGTCTTGCTTATAGCTGTGTAAATCTCTGGTAACTGCACTGAAATCACACTGCTATGAATATTTACGGTTCATTGTAAACATTTTGAGAATTGTAGTGGGATGAACTTTATAGAGCACAAGATATTTTAAATATTGGAAATGTAGGCTTTGTACTTTCAAGCAGGCCTTTGTACTATATGCAGGCCTTCAATTTACCATCATGAACAAAACTTCCCAGCGTGACACAAATCCAAGTCACAGAGCCACAGAATATCTTGAGTTGGAAGAGACCCCCGAGAATCATCAAAGTTCAAATCCTTCAGTCAAGGCTCATAACACTCCAAGGGCATCACTTAACCCCCTGTTTCCTCCATGGGAGCTGTAAGGACTCAAGACAGACACCTCAAAGCAGCATTGAGAGGCATCATGTGCTAAGATGGTTGGTCAGCTCTGATTAGGTCTTGGCAGGGACTTGGGAAATGGCTAATTTGAGAGACTATAGGGCAATATTTGGCTGTCATTAATCCACTGAGAATGCCTGGTTCTTTCATTACCTAAACATGACATGCATATTTCAAATCACACATTTTTACTTGATAATTATTTAATAAGATAGGGATGGAGTCAGCAAATAACGGCTCAAGAAGGAACATTTAATTTCCAAGAGTGTCCTAGGAGACATTTCATTGAGGGGAGCCATAGCAATTACCTTCAAATTCAGTGTCAGACACATTTCACTAATTCAGGACTCAGGAAGACAATGTGCATTAGCACTAGGAAGGTTGTAGATAGAGATAATCAGATAATGAACATCACAGTGGTGAATCTACAGACAGAAATTACACCACTGCTCTGCTTGTCTAAGATTTGAAATGCAAATTATTTTGCAGATTTATTGAATAAACTCTTGATACTTTTTAATTCTCTGCCTTAATTTTGTTGGGTTGATTCCTAATTTACTGCTTGACCTCTGACAGTTATCTAAATTTGTCCTGGTGATGAGGATTTTGCCTGGTAGGTGTTGAATGCAATGCACTTTCAATTTGAAGGAAATGTAAGGACAAAGAGCAGAGAAGCAAAGTACAGCAGGCAATGGTGTTGTGTCAGTGCTATTTGATCAGACTTCATTCATGAGTGAATTTCCAAACAGCTGGATCTGACTACATATTAAAATTGTAAATACCAAGCTCTCTTGGCAGAGCCATATGCAAAAAGAAAATATCCTGGGTAAATTGAGACAGAAGTCATGGAATGCAAAGCAAATTAATGTGCTAACATCGATGTGTTAGACCAGTCTGCTGGTTGAAAAGATCAGGAAATATTTGGAGTAAAACTGCCCTAATTTGGCTTTCGTGGTAAATAATACTCAAGATTAATGACATAAATTGAAAAATGAGAAAGTCAAGTTTTGGAATAAGGACCTGTTGTCCTCCTAGTGCCATCCATGAGGGAAGTATTTCTATTCACTGCACACCAAGAGATGGCATTGAGTATGAGACAAACTTGATTTCAAAACCAATGACAGGTGTCCCTAATGACTGAGAGATTTTCTGCAGAGCATTAACACTTCTCCATGACTATGGGAACAGGCTGTACCTCTCTGTGCTCAGAGCACTGTACTCTGGGTGTTCTCTGCTTGAAATTATTGGTGGCATGAATCAAAGTGGCAAGACCTGCCTCTTATCTGTGCTCACTTAAATTGAGTACTTTGTATGTGTATCTCTAGTGTAGCTGGGTCCTATATTCAGCAACAGTGATAGAGAATCCTCAAGTACAAACATGCACCAAGTGATATTTCTGATTTAAAGGTTAACACTGATTCAAATTGCTTTTATTCTTCCCTCCTGCTGAGTAGGAAAATGTTCTTCAGCTTTACTGTTCCGGAATGTTCTCTTTCAAGATATCACTACTTTAGCCCCAAGACTTCCTCATTCTCTCCCTCCAAATTTGTAACAAATTACAAACGTGATTAATTGCAAACTTTAATGCCTTTGATTAAAAAATACCAATAATTTTAATCCTGAACGTTATCAACGAGCATTGGTCAAACAGCAATACCCTTCTTCTGACAGCTGATGTTCTGACTTCCTTCCAATGCTAAATCATGAGTCCTTCATTATTTTCTAACTGATTAAATTATTTGCTTTTTCTGAAAACTGTTTTGATACTTATTATACTCTGTTCATCGCTATCCCTCTGAATTGTGCTGGGAAAACTTAAATGCTTTGAGAGAGATTGGATAGATGGGTAGATAACTGTGAAATTTTACAGTTAATATTTGCAAAGAGCCTAGAGATTTCAGAATAAAGGAGGCATGAGAAATGCAGAGATTTCTTGTTATGTTTCAATGCATGAATGCAAAAAGAAGAGGAGAGGGCGGGAAGAACCAAGTCAAATTTTACGGTAGGTCCCGAAAAGTCGCTCGCTTTAATCCATGACTTCCCTGTTCTCTACCATCTCAATTGGCTCTTGCAGAACCACACTTCATTTGTTTCCTCTGACATGTTCCTGTAAAAAGGATCTGAATGGAGATAGGGATTTCAATAGAGCACAGGTAATTAGTGCTGGAGGACTCTGATTATCTCTTTAAACCCCTCCTCACCATTTGACACAATTCCACATAATAAGGCTTCCCTTGAACAAACCTGGTCTGAGGCAGAGTCTCCTGGGAGGCTGATTCTCAGTATGAGAAGAGCTGTAGATTTCCATCCTCTACAGGCACAGGTCCTTTTTCTTCACTTTTGTAATGGTTATGGGAGAGCAGAAGAATGATACACTGCATTTAAATCCCTATCCCCTACCTTTTCCTCCCAGTAGAACTGAGGGACAACCAACAGTTTATTTTTATTCTTATTTTAATTTCCTTTCTATGCTTTTCCTATTTTAATTAAAATGAGATCAACAATCCACAAGAAAACAAACTCATGAAAGCTGCACTGAATATATATCTGCATTATAGTTTAATAAAAATTTAAAAGTTAGGGTATTGAATAAAATTAAACAATTTCCCCTAAACAGAGCGGGAATTAAAATAAAACCCAACAGCAACAACAAAACCAGGAGAGATCATGATCAATTAATGATGAATATTGCATTGCTTTGTTTGCTATATATCAGTTCATGCCCAAAGAGATAATTTGGAAGATGGGGAGAACTATTAGGGGTGTTTAGGGAAATACCAACAAAGCCCAAAAAGCTAAACTATAAGAAATAATATCAGGGAACAACAAAAGACCTTGAGGAACACGAGACTAATTAGAGAAGTCGGCCATGCGTTTTGTTATCACTCCATTACAATGAATGGAAATGAGGCCAGGGGTTGAACATCTCTGCTCAGGAACACCTGGGGAGCAGGAGCAAGGAAAAACCTGATCTGCCCTTGTATTAGTTATTTAAGCTCAAAGAACTTTAACTGATACAGAGCTGATTTCAGGCAAAAAGACATAAAAATTCTCACTAAAGATCAGAAGTTCAGACAACGTTAAAAGAGGGACTGAATAAATAAAATTCCTGCACACTTTTCTTTTAAGAGTCAATGGGGCAAGCAAGACAACAAAGGAACTTATGATGGGGAGAAATAGCCATTATACTTCACAGACACTTGTTTAGAAACAATTTTCTTTTGCCAACAGTTATAAATGGTGCAAGCTTCAATACTTTTATTTGTGCTTAAATGAGAGGCCACTTGTCAAATATTTGCATAGAATAAACCTCAGCTTAAAGCTTTTGAATGTATGCTTTGCTTTAAATATGGTAGTAATCCCACCTCTAGTCAGCCAAATCCTTAAAGTCATGCTGTACTGAACCACATCTGTCTCCCGAGATTCCACAATAAAAATTATTGCTTTGCATTTCAGCGAACAAAGTGATTCCCATGTACAGTTTGTTTGCAAAACACTTTGTCAACCAAATGGATCTTAAGCAACTGCATATTCTTATAAAGCGGAAACACAAACAGAAAAAAACCACCCCACCCTCCTAAATGTGAATGACAGTAGACAAACTGAAGCCAGCTCGACTGCCAGTTCCTCTGGGAAAGACAAGCTCGTTTGCAACTGCATCAAAGGCAGCAGCTGGCTAGCCCAGCCTGCAGTGGGATGATGATGCTAATCAGCAGTTTGAAGGTGCTAAAGTAGATGACTTGGTGCTGCTTCAAGAATCAGGGCCCACGACAAGTTTATCTGAGTATGGGCTGGTGAAAATGCCTCTTGCTTTTCTTTCTAGCCATTCTTCACAATGATTTTGCCACTCCTGCCTAAGCTTCTGATAGAGGCAGTGTTTTCTTTTTCCACACAAAGTCACATTGTTTAATTCTTCTGAATGTTCTGTCAACTAGAAGGGAGAAAGGCACCCTGCAAGTGACAGTAAATGCCTTCTCTCTCTGTTTTGATATCCAGTGTGTAGATCTGTAATGTACTGCTCAGTGTGACTCTCCAAGGCTGCTCCCACAAGCAGCTGGGAAAGTCAATCCATTGTCAAAGCAACAGCAGCTTTTTCTCTTTGCTCAAGAAGCTTGGGGTTCCTTGTTTCTACATTTTATTATGATACAGAAGCACCAGCTAGCTGGTGGCATAGACTGACATGGGCTGGATACAGAGAATATTGTATTCCCATATCCAACAACACTATTTTGTTTGCTCTGCTTTCCCCTTCCTTCTGTAGTTTGGCTTAAGAGACCCAAACAGCCTTCATGCACAATGGAGAAACATTTCCTGCCCAGCCAACACATTTCTACTTAAACTCAATGTTCTCAGGACACAATCTAAACAGAAGACAGATTCTTGATAAGTATCTAGTCTGGGTGGGAAGATGGTGATATATAAGGAAGGAAAGCAAAATCTTTTTATTCCTCCTGTATAAAAAACACATTGGTTTTGTATTTGCAGTTGAAATCTAGACTGCACCATGTAAAGGTAGGCAGACAGTGCAGGTTTGCTATGGATTTTATCCTGGTTTTGGGAGCATTTTGATACTGACACCTATCTCAGTGTAGCAAATTTGACAGAATCTCTTGGCTAGATAAACTGCTGCTCCCTTGCAGGTCACTAGGTGGTGACGGGGAATATTAAAAAAGCCCCTAATACAGACAGCAAATCTGCAGACCTTGCTATAGTTAATGAGTGAAGGAACACTTGCTGCTCCCTGTCATTCCTTTCAATTCTGCTCACGTCATGTAATCTCAGAGAGCACAAATTGCCATCAGTGTGAGATACCAGGAATGCCTCAAAAACCACTGTGGAGTTCAGTACGAGAGGTGGAGACTGAACAGCATCTCCAGCCTATCCTCCTGGGGTATAGCTTTAATTAACAAGGTTTTAATAAAGAATTTGTTGAGTTGGTTATTTAAAGGAAAAAAGTCCATCTGGGCTCTAGGATCCATTTGAAATTATGTTTCTTTTTATATGGCTTGGACACAGCAGAAACAAATGTCCAGAAGGGAAAAAAATCTTCCTGAGATAAAAAGGAGCTGGCTGCTCTCTGCTGATCCTTTGGCACCATGCCTGCCAGTATTTGAGAAGAACAAAGCTGAGAAATAGAAATTCAGCACTGCTAAGATGCACCCACTACCTCTGAAGCAGTTGCACCCTGCAGCCCACTAGAAAAAAATCACTCCTAGGCAAAGCCTTTAGCCTGACAGAGACACAGGGAATGGAAAGCTGAGCCAAGTCTCTTTCTTTTAATAGAAGAAATCTAGAAACAGACCAGCCAAAATATTAGCTGATATAATTTGTTACATGTTTCAGGGATAGGGAACAGAGAAATTCAGAAGAGAAGAGAAGAGAAGAGGGGACCCATTCTGTATCCCAGACACCCACCCAGAACTTGCAGCAGGAATTCCCAGAACTACCCACTCTTATCTATTCCCAGTGACTTGGAGCCAAAAAAAACCTTCTGTCCTCAGGAAGCTTTTCTTCTCCATTTTTTCTCCTTGTGTCTGCTCATATTAAACCACCACAAAATAAGAAATTCTTAAAGTACTGACAAACTGGAAAATATACCAAGAAGAGCAAGGAGAAATGAATTATGAGTGCTGGAGGGACTCACTTGCAAGGAAAGATTAGAAGAACTAAATATGTCTAGCTTGGCAGAGAGATGACTAAGCAGAGAGGGGGAAGTGATAAATGTCTACAAATATTTGAAGGGCGTATACACTGAGGAAGCAGAGAGATTCTGCAGTGTGAGCCATACCAGGTGGTGGGATTAGGAGCAAAGGGATGGAATCAGAAAAGGAAAAAAAACCAAAACAAAACAGAAAAAAAAAAAAACTCTCACAAAGCAAAAATGCAACTGAAGGCTGCAAAAACCAAAGTCCTCATGAAAATATATATCCATATCCCCCACACTGGGGATGTGGAGATTTTCTCAGAGGTGGAATACTCAGTATATGAGACATATGGGAGGACTGCAGGAGTCCTTTGTTGCTTGCAGAACTAAAGGAAAGAGCTGTGCCTTGATGCTGGGAGACCAACAGGAGCCTCAGTGGACAACAGGTGTCCCACCAACACTGTCAATTAGAGAGCTTCAGGCAGGAAGTAAAGGTCGTTTTTGTATCCAATTGAAATCACAAGAGAAAGGTTTGTTTGGAGTAATTTAATGACCCTGAACTTGGTAGAGCTACAGGACTTTGTAGATAGAGCCTAGCCAGATGGTCCCTGGGAAGCAGGAGGCTTTGGGTTTGTTAAGCATTCAAAAAGATGATGGTGGAAAACCTGAAAGATCAAGATGGAAAACAAAAGCATCATATTCTTCCATCTTAATTCAACCATCACTGGTTTAACCAGGTCAAAAGGAGACAGGGGAGGATGTAGTGCATTCCACAACTCAGTTTCTGATGCAAAGTACACAAGTGCTCCTTCAGCACCTCAAAAAGTCAGGAACTAAATGTAGCAAATTCCTCTATCAGGAAAACAAAAATCCCACTTGTCTTCCACTTTCTGACAGGGAGGACCCCAGGCATCACCACAGACTTCACCCCAGTGCATCATTTCAAGCCCTCTCCTGCTCCACACCAGCACACTCATCTGTGAGCAAGCAGAAGGACAATCCAGAGATGACCTCCAAGGGCATGTAACTGAAGGTTGTATTCTACACCCAGTTCAGCTGGATTCCAGCCAGGACATGCAGATAATCGCTTTAGAGTCACAGGCAGCAGTGCCTCCTCCTGCCAGTACAGGAGGGCAGACCTCAACTTTTGTCTTCTTGGAACTATGTCACTGAGGCCCCTGTACACACACTCGGCTGTTTAGCCTGAGAATGTGTCCAAGGTAGTGCAAGGAAAAGCTTTGAGTCCTTCCCTAAGGAATGTATGTCAAGTGTTAAACCTCTCCCTTGTGCAATCTTGTATAAACCAGGCAAAGGGAATTCCCACAAGTCCAGCTATGGGAAGCATGTCAAGGTCCTTCCCTTTACCCTGGATTTGATTCAAATTTTGATGGGAAGTCAAAGCCTCAGCTTATGTTTTCAGAGTACTCCATATCCCTAGCAGAGGTTTGCAGGGATAAAACCCCATGCCTGTGACAGGGAACTTTCTGTAAACAGGGTGATGTTCATCTGTTTGGCAACCAGAGCTAATTCTAGTAACATTGTGCTTTTGTAAATGAAAATAAAAAGAGAAGATATTTGACTACAGTGAGGTTTTGAACTGATTGTATATTTCTCTAACTGAAATAGGGGAGCAAATGGAACAGCCAGAGGTCAGAGCAGTTGGTGTGGTTGAACAGCTCAACTGGACAATACTGTAAAGGAAAAGCCACACTTCTGTCTGTCCCTGCAGAAAGCCAACACATTGCAAAGCATGGCCCCTCACACTCAGAACACCAGAAGTAAAAGCCTCAGTACAGGGACAATCCCTGTATCAGTCAGGTAAAGCAGAGTAAGGAAGAACTTCTGTGGACAGAGGCAGTAGAGGGGATGCTTTCCAGGGATTCCAGCATGCAAACCCAAAGATAGACTTTGTTTCCAGTAAACCAAAGCCTCTAAGTAAAATATGCTTTTAAGAACATAATTCCCACCAGATGGCTGACCAAAAATTACGCTGGTCAGCCATCACAAGGTCCTCCCACTCCAACAGAGCCGGCTCTCAACAGAGAGATTCTCATCATCTACAAGAACCAAGTCCCAGTGCTCCTGGCTTAGGAGCCAATCCCAGGACAGAGAAGCTGCGATGACCTTTCCACATGGAGACAGGAATGAGGCAGCCCAAGTCAAACACAGGGAAAGAGGTGAGAACAGACATGCTCCTCTCTCTGCCCTTCCCAAAGACTTGATTCTCCTGCTAACATGAAGGATGAGATCTCTCTCTCATCATGCAGCTCCTGCTCTCCTACACCAGATGAAACAAAATTACATACCTTGATCTGGGTAGGACAGGCACTGAGCCCTCTGTGGAGGCAGGCTGGGCTGGCTTGCATCTGGGAAAGACTTTTCATGAGGAAAAACAGCAGCTGCCTTTCAAGACTCAGCTGAGCCAATTTCATCAAAGTCCTGGGACTTGTGGCAATGGAGCTGTAAAGGAAGAGCCATGTTCATCTTCACAAAACAGCACAGATTCCAGTGCCCCAGCTCTTTTGATTAATTAACCAGGTGTTTAACTTCAGCATCCTGGCTAAAATCCAGCACAGAGAAATGCACTCCCTTTCTTTACCCAGTTTTCTCTCAGCAGCTCCATCTGGGCAGTTTCCCCCACCCTGCCCTGGTGCAGTCACTGCAGAGCAGGTGCAATGTCACCCCAGAGCCCGCTGCACTTCAGCAGCAGGTGAGAAACTGCTCCTCAGCCTGCCCAGCCCAAAGGCTCATGGAACCTACTGTGTAAACACAAGGCACTATTATCTCCCCTCTCCACATGGAATCACTTTATGGAATTTATTATTATTATTATTTGGAGCTCAAATTGAAACCCTCTGGCCATGTATGAGCACTAAGCCTGCTTAGGGAATGCAGGAAGCAGCTAAAGTGGTGAAGAGGCAAAGATTTATGACAGTCAGAAAAGAAATTTTCTTTTCTAGCAACAAGCTTCACATTCCTAATCTATTTCTGCAGATTTTGCTACTCTCTACCAAACTTCTGACAGGTCTTAAAGACTAACACTTACCATGCTGCAAGCTGCTCCTCTAAAGTCTATTTTATCATTGTTTATAACTGCCTGGCTGGATTCCCTTGGTGGTATTTTTCACTCTTTCTCATAGACCCTAAGAGTATCCATATTGCCTGCAACACAGCCTTCATCTTCACCTTTTTCCTTCCCTCCAGCAGTATCTCAGCTGTTTTTAACTGGGCTCCCTTTATCTCCTCCTGAGAGCTCCCACCCTTTCTGATTCCTATTCAAATCATCACATTAGTGAGACAGACTGACTATGGTTTTCACCTGTCACTTAAGCAGGATTGCATCATCACCCTCTCCCTTAGCTTCAGTAAAACTTTCTTCTGTGAGAGCTTTACAAATATATTTCTGTCCCTGATAAAATGGTATTAGGTAAGGATATAAGGGGAGGTCTGTGAAAGGAGAAAAATAGCAGTGACAATGAGTCGTCTCTCCCAAATTGTCTTTCTGAAAGCTCCAAATGGCTTTGTAACAGCATGAAAGTGCTTCCTGATTATTGCCAAGCTGAGACTCAGGAAAGCCCTAAGGGTAGACAGGAGAGGGGTAAGGAATATATAAAAACCTGCAGGGAGAAGGAGTGGGGTAGAAATTCCATGGCCCCTCACATGCTCCCTGGGATGTTAGAACTGCCCCTGTAGCAGAGTTTCAAGGAGAACTCGGGGTTCCATTTCCCCCTGACACTAAAAACTTCAAGCTATTCCCTGTGCAGGAGCAGCCAAGTGGTCTTTAGGTCCCTGTGGACCCTCCTCATTATTTTCAGCAAGATTTTACAGCAGAAGTTTCAACCAGGACTCATCATTTTCCCACCCAACAGTCAGACAGATCTTCCTCATTGTCAGTGACTTGTCACTTCAGATCTTCCTCTCATAACACAAGGGGTCTGACCCCCCAAACCCAGACTCCTGGGAGAGCCTGTGGGCAGACCTGGCCAGGTGCCACCAGTGCTGGTCACAGCCACCTCTGGAGCCAGCAGCTCTGGCTGCAGGAAGGAGCACAGCTAACACAAACATCATGCTGTGTTCCCATGGCAACCCAAGTGTCATGTTCATCACCCTCTCATTTCTGGAAGAAAAAAGACATAGGTCTGATGAGGAAAAATCCAAGAGTCCCAATGGGCTGTGCTGAGCTTGGGCAGATTTTTCATGTCACTGCTGGCAGCACTCACCCCAGGCCTGCTGGGAAGGGCAGCATCCAGCCCTGTGATGGCCCATGGATTTGAGCAGGAGCATAAAAGGGATTCAAATGCATCCAGGCAGATACAGACAGTTCATGTCTAGTCTGCTCTGTCTCACTATGAAGCTAGGGATACACAATCCACTTAGCACAGCTATAGAAGTTACTAGGTGCTAGCAGAAGAGGTTTCAGCTCCACCCATCCTATCTCCCATTTGACATGACCTGGGGATGAAGGCCTGGACCTTTGTTCAGTGACTTATTAAACTCTAGTAATTTAAGAAGATGGCTGAATTTGGAATTCCTCTTCCAAGAGAGCAGAGAACTTTGTATGCATCCTGAAGTGGGTGAGCTGCCACCATCTCACTGTCCCATGATTTTCTGTGCTGATATCTGTGCCCCAGAAACCAGATCCAGCTGGGATCCAACATCCCCATTAACATGGATCTGTGTGAGCTTCTGTGCAGTGACTACAGGGCAGCAGTTAAAGCATTTCCACATAGATCTGTACATGGAAATCTCACCTTCCAGTTCTAAGACAAGCATGCTAGAGATGCATCACTGGACAGTTTTGGAGCTCTCTGATGTGTTCTTGAGTCATGAGTCATGAGAAGATGTAAAGCTGGAGAATTCTCTTTATTCACTTTAAAATCAGTTCCACCAGTTAGCAGTTCTTTTCTATGGGGGAAAAAATAAGAGGAACTTTCTGTCTGAAGAACACAAAAGGAAGACTCCAAAAATTATGCTTGGGAGAAAGCATCTTCCTGTAAAAGGAAATTATGCCTGTGCTTGAGAGGAAAAGGGGAAGGGAAACTAGGAAGAGAATGACAGCATTCTATAGAGTGCTTGGATAAGGCAGGAAGAAGCTGGAACACTCCAGATTCTCCACATCCCAGTGCTGAAGCCAAACTCCAGGGAGGTGCAATGTTTGGATGGTTTAGTATCCTAAGTCAATGCAGAGCAGGGGAAATATCCATGATATTTCAGGGGCAGGGTATATCTAAACAACACTGAAACCCAAAATATTAATTAACTTGCTATTAATCCTTAGTTCTAACTGTCAATTTTATTTTCATTTTGCTTTGTTTTCCCTCCCTGAGCAGTTCTGCTGGCCCAGCAGTGAGGAGTTCAGGTCAGATTTATACCTGTAACTGGGGTGAGCACCTTGGCTAAGAGACTGCCCATATCTGGAGCAACTTCTTCCTCCTTAAAGACAGACAGAAACCTCATGCAGGCAGACTTTCATGAGAGGGATAAAGAGAAGCTACTTATAGGCATTCACTTGTGCTTTTATGGGAGCAGAAACTAGGGATTAAGTATGACAAAGGTTAAGGCAGATGGTTGCAGGAATGTAATGAAATTTTGGCCTCTGCATGGCACCTACGAAGGACAGCCTACAGGAGAGTTCTCACTACAGTCCCATAGGCCCTGGGCTTTCATTCAGGGGAGCTGAATTTTCTCCAGCTGATCTGCAGCACCACCTTGCTCAAGGCACTTGTTCATTTTACACCTTTTCTCAACTTTTGGGAATCCTTAAGCAACCAAGAGATGAACATTCCTGTCATTTCCACTGCCCAGACCTCAACTCTGAGCAGAGGAGAGAGAAGTAAGTTTGAAAGTTTATTTTCTCCTCTTTGGACACACCCAAACTAGCAATCAGCTCAGTTAGTACAGGTGGAAGTACCTGAGGGGACATTAAGGTTCACCCTGTTGTCCTTTTATTCCACTCAGGCTAGGAAACAAAATACTGACCTTGGGGTTAGGGGATGGGAAGGATTCCATCAGCCTATAAAGGCCTGGAATCACAAATAAAACACTTCTGGATCTCCTTAATTAAACACAGCAGAGCATTCAGTTGTGCCTTGCTAAGTGGTGTTCATGCAAAGGGATGAGCCCTTCTGGCAAGGTAAGTGTGCAATTCCCTCCTCTTCCCCACCGGAGCAGTCAAGCAGGGTCAGGGCAGCCCAGGAGAGAGATGTGCTGCCTGTTTGCTTGCTCCTGTGACTGGCTGCCCGTGTAGAAGCTGGCAGGGAGCTGGAGTGTGCCAGCCAGGTTTTTGCAAGCATGTGAAAATTAACAAATCTCACCCTCAGCTGGAAAGGGCAGATAATGGAGAAAATTGAAATTAAGAGAGAAAAGAAAAAAAAAAGGAAAAATGAGGGAGAAAAAGAAAGAACATGGAGATGAGCCAAGAGGAAACACTTCAAAGGCCCATAGCCTGCAGCCCACATTAATGACAACAAAAAGATGGGACCCTTACATTTTAATCAAAGGCAATTTTTTTTTAAAAGGTATAGTAACTCTGCCATGCAGAAGCTGGCACTCTGCCCCCAGAAGTGTTGGCAAGGCAGGCTGGCAAGAAGAAGCTGTGGCTTCCTCAGCTGCCTTCTTTCTGCACTGCCTTTGAGCATCAGTGAAAAGAAAGCAAGAGTGAGTAGGGCCTTCAGGAGAGATGCCTCGAGGGGAGAAGCTACAGGAAACCAAAGGAAGTAGAAACATGACTGAAATCTAAATCCCAGCTTCCTCTGGCTGGTCTCTATGAATACTGCATGCAGGATGTGAAGTGGAAGCTGAGAGCCAGCTGAACCAGCAGCAGGGTGGCACCCACAGGGCTCTGGGGCAGCCCCTGGCACCTGCCCGGGCAGATCCGAGTGAGTCAGGGACAGGGGTCATGGAGTGGCTCATCTGAAGAGATACAGACACCTCTGAGAGGGGCCAGGTGTGGCCTCAAATGCCTAAGGAAGATGCTTTTCTGTAATCCCTGCCCTCCATGCCATAGAGACATCCTTGTCTGCTCTCCTCAGGCAGGACCAAAGGCAGTCAGTGGGACAAGTGTTCTGCACAAGAGACCAAACCAAAGACTTCCTGGGGTGCAGGCACTGGGGTCTTTGTGACCTGGTACATCTTTGTGAAGGAAGGGGGAAAATGGAAAATGGGAAAGGAAGTAGAGCAGCACAAAAACTGAGGAAGGAAAACCAGAATAAGGCTGAGTGTGCCATAGGGTGAGGAAACTCTCCTCAGAAAACAACATATAATTGTTTCCATTAGTCTGAAAGAAGAGAGAGTGGAAAAAAATGAGAAAGGTTTACGAAGACAAAGCCTCAAACTAAAAAAAACCAAGACAAGGAAAAAAAAAACAAACAGAGAGCAACAACAATTCATATAACACTCACTTATTTACATAAAATGAAGACAAATGATGGTGTATCTAGTTGTAGTCAGAAGCTGAAATTTTCCATCACATTTTAAGGAAGTGCCATATGTAGCCACAAGTAGCAATAGCCTGTGATTCAGTGAAATTTCCATAGCAGCATGAAAAAATGAAGGCCAGAAGGAGTCACACGTGGATTAAACTGTTCAAACTACTGAAGCTTGTGCCCAGGTAGCAAGCCAATGAGGAGACATCATATTTGGGTAGAGGAGCTGCATCTTGGAGAAGAAAATAAACAACCCTTCCAAAAATGAAGGGCTATTCCACCAATTCCAGCAGATGGTAAGGGGCAGTAGACAGCTTGAAAAAGAAAAAATCCAAATTTTTATACACATTAGAAATTGTTAGCTTCTTTTACTTAGAAACAGCCAAGACAATATGTTACTCAAAAAAAACCCCTCTAACACTGAACAACAGAGGATATTTCACATGTGTTGTCTACACAGGTTGTTCAAAACCTTTAAAGGCATGTAGTGATTTTTGATCACACCTGCAGTGTTACTACAGTCTGGGCACTTTCCATAAACAAAACTCTTGGATTGTTGCAATTGCAGGCTGTTAGGCAAAGCCAGCTCTCTGCAAACATCCCTTCTCAGTCCAAAATTTCAGGGCTTGCTGAAAAGTCTAATCTGCACAAAATCAGAGTAAAGTGAGCACTTTATTCTCCCCAGAATCATACTGTGGGAAGCAGAACTTCAAACAGAATATTCCTTTGCACCCAAAATCCCATTTCTACTAAACTCCTTATGAAGTTTGCACCAAGATCTTTTGATCCTGGTGCCAGCATTAGGCCTGATAAACCAAGTACTGGTCTGTGTGTAGGTACACAAAGGGAGGTGTTTCTGGAGTTGCAGCTGAAAGCAACTCAGATTTTGGCAGAGTGTGCTAACATATGAGCCACAGGGGGTTTGCTTCGCGAGACCAATCTAGTTCCATTTAATTTACAATCCTTCAATAGTGACAAAACTTGATGAAGGAATACTGTGCCTGCTGCCCAGTTTCAACAACCAGCCTCATTGCAAATTTGGGTTCTCTGGCACCCTCAGACTGTCAGGGCTGCACCACCACTACCCCCTGACACTTGTGACAAGTGCCAAGGTAGCTGTGTGATGCTGCAAAGGGCAATAGGCTTTTTTTGGTTCCCTGTAGGTGTTTAACCAAGCAGCAGCGTCTCTGAGCCATTTTAAGGTTTGCTCACAGCTAGCTAAACCGGGAAGAATTCAGTGACCTTCAGGATATAAATAGATCCAAAGCCCCTTTGTGCCTGGGGAGTGGGCAGGGGACCCTTCAGCATTTATGACCTGCAATCACTCTCCCACCCAGCAGAATAGACTTTGTTGTCTGTTGTCTACAGCAATTACCAGGGCATGAGTGGTGTCATTTCTAACAGGGCCAGACACAAACAAGCATCCTGGTGTGCCTCTGTCTCACTCTCCCTGTGTCCCTCTGCGATGCTCAGCCTGCAGAGCTCTTCCCATCAGTGGCGTGGAGTTGCCAAGCAACATTTGTCATGTCCCTCCACGGGCCCTGCTCATGGCTCTGTGGCAGATCATGCTTTGAAGAAAAGGGGTTGTTGTGCAGAGTGAAATAACTTTCCCTCTCTCTTCTATCTTCCTACTTGATGAGGTGAAAAATGAATCATTCTGAATATGACAGGAATGCAGGATCAAATCCTGCACTCGGTTGCTCTGGGGTAAATCCCATTGAAAATTGTCTTTGGGGAATAAATTCACTGCCAGATACCAAGGACCAGTGCAACATACCCAGCACACACATCCAGAAGAGAGCAAATATTTTTTTGCATCATACACATTAGAAAAAGCAGCTAGAAGAAGTCAAATCATTATTGGCAAATAATTTATTCAGCCACAGTCACGAAGGAATTAATCTTATCCATTATTCTCAAACATGACTCAACCAATTCCTGGAAATAACACAGCTAAAGCTTCTAGCTCTGAGCTGCAAACCCTAAGATTTAAATTCTTATTTAATTCCACAGCTCTTTCCGTCTTGTTATTATGTTCAACAGTGTGCTGCTGCTGTTCGTGTGCCAATGATACAAGGTTAGAAGGCTTAGACAGTTCAAAATGTTCTCTCTGCATCAGTAAAGCTAAAAAGTACAAAGCAGCTCTTACAACTGAGAGCACTCAGGCCATCTGGCACAGTGGCTTCAGTGTGAGCTCCCTGCTCCAGGGCTCTTGGCATCTACCTGGACATCAGCCACCAGTGAGAGTGCCTGGTCTGATCCCGGTTCCCTCTGGGATGCAGCCCCCCAGATCATCAGAATTCTCTGTATTCAGCTCTGGGGGAGTGAGAAAAGGATGGGATTACAGAGATGGGTGTGGGCAGCTCTGAAGCAGAGCCCTGTGCTGGAAAGGCTGAAGGTGAGGTTGGCAGATGTGTTCACGTAAATAAAGGTGTATGAACATGAAGCTGAACTTCAACAAAAAGATACGGGATTTTCTGAAAAAAGCAAATGGATTTTCCATTGTATTTTCTCTGTTATTTAAGTAAAATAATGCACTGCAAGCATGACTGTGGGATTTCTTCTTGGAGTGGGTTTAAAGCTAGGAGTCCTGTCTGATCTGGTAGTGTAACTTCACTCAGAAGTTAACACGGCAAGGAAACAGCTCAACAAATGATCCTTTCCCAATATCCTAGGATGCAGATCCTGTGGGGATGCCTGTTTCTCTACATTTACACTGTACAGAATAATTCAGACTAAGTCACAGAATCACAGGATGGGTCAGGTTGGAAGGGATCACTGGAGATCATCTGGTCCAGCCTCCCTGCTCAAGCAGGGTCTTCCAAAATGTGTCACTCAGGATTATGCCCAGATGGCTTTTGAATGCCTCCAGGGAAGGAGAATTCACAACCCCTCTGGACAAACTATTCCATTTTTCAGGCACCTTCAAAGGAAATAAATTCTTCCTCCCATTCAGGTGGAACTTCCTGTGTTCCAGTTTCTCCCCATTGCCTTTCATGGTATTTCTTGGCACCAGGAAGAAGACCCTGGCTCCATCTCTGTGACACCCTCCCTTCAGATGCTGATAGACATTGACAAGGTCCTCTCAGTTATCTTTTCTCCAGATACCTTACTTCTAGAAAGCTAAAGTTCTTGGAGATGAAACCTGTCTCTCATAAGTAATTCCTCAGCTAACATGCACCTTCCTTACAAATACTTCATATAAACCATATTACTTTAATTCTTTATGAAAAGAAAGTATTCAAAGCTTTCCTAAAGCAAAGACATATGTTATCCTCTAAGCCAATTAGCCAATAAAAGAAAGGAATTAGATCAGCTTGACAAATCCATGTTGATTCTCTTTTACCACCTTCTTATCCTATAGCAGCTAATGAATTGTTTGTTTCATAATTTGTTGAGGTTTCTCTGTAGTGACTCAGCTTAGCTGGCTGATTTAAATTTCCTGGCTCTTCGGGATTTTTTTCTATCCACACAAACAAATACCCTATTTGCCCTTTTCAACTCTAAAGAACCCTCTTGATAGGAGAAGTTCTTGAAGTTCATTCCTAAGTGTTCACAGACTGTTTTTCACTGGACAGCCTGCAGGGGAATTCCCTCAGGTCAAGCAGTTTGAATTCACTCCGTGTAAGGGTTCTTTAATTCACACCCCTTGGCTCTGGCCCATTCTCATACCCCAATCAGTGTGACTTCTGTTATATTTATCTAGCACTGCCTGTTTTGGCGATAAGGGGAGTCAAATAAGCAATGATGACTCCAACCCTTTGCTCTCCTTCTGTGCTCTCTTTCTGTGGTACATAGTTTTACAGTTTTATTCCTTCTAGCATTTTTACACCATATTTATAGGATTTCTTTTCTTCCCTTGTAGCTACCTCTAGTTCATTCTTTGCCAGGACCTCCTGATTTCATCCACACGTGCTTTGGTATAATTCTCTTCTCATTCCCAGTCTGCTGCTGCTTGAACTTTCAAAAAACAATTAATTTCTCATTTTAAGGCATTAATGAGGTCCTCACACACTTTCAGTGTTTTTCTTTTGTTCTATTCTTCTCCCTGCCTTAGGACATCTCGTCATTGCACCTCTGCTCTAATCTCTAAGTCAGTGCTTGCTGGCCTGTATTCCTTTTTCCTTGACTCAACTTACCAATTCCCTGACGTTTCACAGCCAATTAATCCTTCTTCTGCTGTTCCTACTTTCTCTTTTCCATGTGTCTGGGAAGCTGATTAACTCCTAGCTTGGTATATGTACTAAGGCTTTATATTGTTCCTGTTTAGCCCTTACACTCCTAGCCCTTGGGCAGAGACATTTCAGATGTTTACCAGATTGCTCCATTCTTCTCCCAAGTGCCTCATTTTCACCTCTATTAAATTTCCCATTTTCCTAACTCACTAACCAGCATGCTGCCTGGTTCTTGGAAGACGGCTGGCTGTAAAAAAAGTTGAAGTTTTTGTCGACACTGTCCGTGCTTTCACCTCAAGGATTTGTCTGGTCCACCTGTGCCACCTTGCACAGAGACCAAAGGAAACACAGCAGCCCCTGGAAAGGAGTTAGCAGTGATCCCAGTAATGGGCAGGATTTTTATTTCAGTGATGGCAGATATATGAAGGAAGCAGCAATTAATCCTTCCTGTTTGCCTTCTCTAAGGATATCAAATTGTGTTGTAAACACAGGAGATTTAAACCTCTTTGTGACCCCTTTCACCGAAAATAAATATTAATAACCCCACTTCACAGACAGGGAAACAAACACAGAAAAGCTAAATGGCTTTTTATGGAAATGCCGAGGCAAAGGCAGGAGCTGCCAGAGCATGCACTGGAAACCATTCAGGGAGAGCCGTCAGTCAGGCCTTAAGGAGCAAGGGGGCAGAAAACAGGGTTGTGATTGCAATTACATCAGCTGGTGAGGAGCCAGCCCCTCAGTGCCCAGAGCTCAGTTAGCCAAAGGCTATGGCACTTTACTGACACTGGAGTTATTGCCAGAGCATGCAAGTGATGATTGTTTTTAGTGGTAGATTTGTCTTCCCTCTCACTGGTCCGTGCATGAGCTACAAGCAGCTTAATTAAAGGCTAAAAAAGCCCCTGATGCTAAAATAGCTGCCTTGCCATCTTTCTGGAGATGGTGCTAGACTCATAGCAGGGCACTTCTTTCTGCCTTCTCCTTCCCCTCTCTCTCTCTCTTCTGTTCTCTCACTTTTTAAAAGGGAAATAAAAGAAGCAGGAAAAAGAAAAGATGAAGAAAGTAGCCACAAACTGCTCCATCAACAATAATATGCCACGTATCTTCCAGGACCTGTCTGAGGATGTGAGTCCCTGGAGAGACAGCCCAAGGCCAGAGTTGATAGAGGCTCAACCCTCATGAAAAGCACTCACAGACCCCAGAGCACAATGCAGCGCTGAGGATACGGACTTGGCTGCCGTTTCTGGAGTGGGGAATACAGTGGCAGATTTATTCTACAGTAAAGAGGGCTGTTTCTTGGTAGCACTAATACTGACACATTATCTGGGGACGGAAGAGGATGCACAAATAGGAACAATTCTCCCATTTCTCTGCCTGTGTCTCCCCCAAATGCCCCCTACTCCTATTTCCTCCTGTTCTCTTCATTCCTCTCCTTGCACTGAGTCCTCTCCTTCCTCTCTGATTTATACGTTATTTCTTTAACCTTGTCCTTCATCTTTTCCCAACGCAATTACATGGATAGGCTTTTTAGTTCTCCAAGATTTTGCATATTATCTTCAACTAGATAAGCCCTGTGTCCAACCCTCTGCCTGGAAAACCATACAAGTGTTTTCAAACAGAAGGTCAAATCCTGCTCTCACTAAAACAGGAGTGAAAGTTTCCACACTGTAAGGACCAGGCCATGGGACAGGATGGGCTGATAACAACCTGATAGAAGAGGCTTTTAAAATTATCCAGCACAGCTTAAAGAGAAATGTCCTAACAAATCATCACTGCTCATCATTGAAGTGGAAACCAGCGATGGCAACTTCCACCACACTCCTGCAGAGTAATTCCAGCTCCCATCTCATCAGCTGAAATCAGTATAGAGCAAATACCTGGGCAGTTTTATATCTTTATTTTGCCCCTCCTTATTCCAAAAACACCCACTTTCACTACTACTACATTTGCCATCTTTATCTCACAATGGAACAGAAACTGGGAGAACAAACAAATTGGTCAAGAGCACATAAGAGATCTGTGGCAAAGAAAGAAATATAATATGAGTGTCCCAAATTGCTGCCAAACAGTCTGTGACTCAGGCTTTGCATCTCTAAGGGATGGATAGGGGCAGTGGATCTTGTCCAAGGACAGATAAGACAGGAGATAGCTCTATCACCCACATCTCTGCTGTTTGGAAGCAGTAGAGAAGCAGTGGAGGAGCAGGGCTGCTGTCTTTCCCCCTCCTTAATCTGCTTCCTGCCTGCTTCAAAAACAACCCAGTGCACGGTTGTTTATTATTATTATCACTGTTATTTTCCAGAGTGCTGTAAAACTAGGGGATAGAGCACTCTGACAGCCTCATAACAAACAACAGATAAAACTAATTAGATTTTGTTCTTCCTTCAGTTTGCTGACTTGATTCTTTTTTTCTTTTTATTGTTTAATTATTTATTTTTTAGCCCAGAGGTTTACACAAACAGACACATGTATTTCACTAGACGCTGGCAAGGCATCCTTGGGATCATCTCTGGCAGGAAAGGGCTATTGTGGCCGGGAGACCCAAGAGCTGGTGAGGGGCTGAGACAGAGGGTGCAGTGTAGTGCAGGACTCAGCACAGCATCTTCCACCCACGTCATGTCAACTGCAGGGGGAGGAAGGAGAGCACAGCCATTCAGAGCCTCTAAGAGAGTCAGCGTGAGACAAAAGGCATCAGTAAAAAAAGTTAATGTGCCTGGCAGGAGCCCAGAACTGCTGCAGCACTGGGGACCAGGCGAGCGCCTCTAAGACACCATCTCTTCTGGCCATTATGGGAATATTTGGCTTGAGTCTCAACCTGACAGCCTTGCTGACTCTTGAGGAAGGACAAAACGCTGGGGAGCAGGGCGACTGCCCTCTCCTCCCTCTCTCCCTCCCTTTCTCCGTCGGCTGTTTCCAAATTCTTTGGGATTAGCTAGCGACAGCAAGAAAAGGCACTGCTCTCAGTGCTCAGCACTTCGCAGGCTGAAGTGAGGTGACGGGCCCCGGCGCAGGGGACAAGGGCTTCATTCACTGGGGGATACCAAACCAGAATGACAAGTGTGCAAGAATAAACAAGGCTGGAGTTAATCTAAAGTTGTTTTACACTTTGTTTTATTAAAGTCAATGCACTTCCGTTCCTCTGTGCAGAGCCTAGCTCTGCTTAATTACCATGACTCAGGGAGAATTTTAATAGCGCGGAGCGCGCAGTGCGCACGGAGGCATTCTCCTGACCTCTAGAGGTCTGTCAAAAGAAGAGGAGCATCTGCTCCTTGTGTAGAAGTTCCTGGGGGAAAAAAAAAAGCAGGCAGCCCACAAAACTGCTTTTCCTGAAGTTATCCAGGTGCCATTCCCAAGTGGCTGGTCACCCATGTGTCCCTCTGCATTTCCTCACCCTTGGGCTGGGGGCTTCTCCTGCCCCCTGCCTTCTGCAGCACCCTCACCACTTGCTGACAAGTTATTGGGCACAGGCATGGGATGCTGGCAGGGAGAAAAGATTGACCAGGTTTTTCACACCACACAGCAGCATTTATGCAGGTGTGGTTGATGTCCAGGGACACTGCTCCCAGATCAGCTGCTGCATTTGGATCCCAGACACTGAAAACACCCTGAGGACCTCTGCCATCTCCCCACCTCCTGCAGCACAGGGATCTCTGAAATGGTGCTACTACTCATACATATTTGGCTCCACACATGGAAGATATATCTTTTATTATGTTATGACTACTCCTGCACAGTTTAGTCACCAGCACAGAATTTTCCCACTGAACTGAATTCCCCCTATTTAAAAAAAAACTCAGAATGAAACAGCTAAAAAGCCAAATATTATAGCCCAAATATTTGTATCTCATTAAGGAAAATGCTGATTTAAGAAGATTTTTTTTCTTTGCTATAGGGTTTACCACTGGCAAGCCTTGGTAGGCACACTTCAGCTACTGTTGTGGAGTGTTGGTACAGAAAGCAAAGTGGGTGCAAACATCCATGACACAGATATGTACAACAGTAATTTTTACCCTGTGTTCTGGGGAAGTGCTGTATGCTGAACACCCCAGAGCGTGGCTTTTGTACACTGCCATCAGTACCTAGCACAGTGTCAAGTTTTTGTCATGGCTACAAACACCGGATTTTTAAGTTAATTATGCACAAACATTGTTTCTTTATTAATAAGCTTTCAAGCAGTATTATACAAACTATTATAATGGGAACACCTGTTTCACCTCTTTTGTGTCCCTTCCTGTGAGCCACCCTTTTATTAAAATTCAGTATTGTGTGCAACAAGCTGCATGCTAAACCAAGCAGAACAGGACATCTGTACAGAGGCACTCACCACACCTAATGAATTAGTCTGGGCTAAGAAGCTCAGCTTCTAAGGACCCAAGCTGCCTGTCTTTTGAGCAGCATCCTAGAGAGATAGAGCACAAGGAGCTCTTATGTGCCAGGGAAGACTTTAAGATCCGTGGATACTGAAAACCAAGCAGGACAGGAAGAAGCTTTTTATCTAAAGAGCAACCTCCTACTGGAAAATATTGTCTAGGTAGTCTGAGGAAAGGTGCTCAGAAACACATCAGAGCATTTCATGTTCTGCACTAGGAATTCTCTTCAAAACCAGCATAAAACAAGGAAGATGACACGGTGCTTTTAATAATGCATCAATATTAATAATAATCATCATCGGTAATCACTGGAGTCCTTGCAGGCTGTAATGCAACAACACACTCAGCACATTCATCCCTGTCCTTGAGCCTCACAAAGCAGTGACAGAGCTGGGAGCCTCTTGCATCTTAAAATTAGCTCCATTTGGATTCAGGGCAATTCCCCATTTGCAGCAGCAGAGTCTAAGACACTTGGCAAGATCAGGCAACGTGAAGTGCAAGATGAAGTGACATCTCTTCATGCAGCCTTGCTCACACAGGACTGCTCTCAAACCCATGGCACAGCCCCAGTGCTGATGAACCCAGAGGAAGAGCTGTGCTGTTGGGTGCTGGCTGGCTGGGAGATGAAGTGACATCTCTTCATGCTTTAGAGATGCAGAACACATGTGTGGGTTCTCTGTCTGTGCTGGATTCTCAGGAACTGGGAGGCAATTTTAAGAGAAATCTCTAATTTTTCTCCATTTGGGGATTAAAGAAACTGTTCTAATTGATGCTTGGGCTAAATTCACTCCTGGGTTTTGCCACCATCACTAATCTATTGGTGAATTTACCTTAAGTTTCCAGAGGATCTATAGGAATTGTCACTGCTGCTTTCCTTACTGTGGCACATTGGATTTCCCATGCTGTTGCTGAGATACAGCCATCTCAGAAATATGCACAGCCTGACCCAACCTGTTGAATGCACTGTAAAAATTCTGATCAGACAGAAATCAGAGACATGCTCTACAGCTCAAGAGAGAATGGCAACAGAGAGCTCTGGTGAAAGGCATCAATAACTGTCACTTCTCCAGGCAAAGGCTGCCTAAAGTCAGAAAAAGAGAATCATCTCTTATTCCTTGGTCTCAAAAACTGTTCCTTAGGTCAATCTGTATGAAACCATATACTAGAGGCAGCCATGAAACCGGAGATTGTGTTTAGGAATGGATGATCTCACATGGTACCACCTGGGCTAGTGACCCATTGCTCTGCCTCAGGTACAAAGTTAAGGAGTTGTTCTCAGCAGATGTGTGTATACAAATTACACAAACATACAGTCAACTCTCCTTTCAGAACCAGGAGCAACACATCTAGGAAGGGTGCTGAAGCTGGCAAACAGGCAAACATGAGCAGCGACCCATTTTCTTGCAGCTCTGCAGGTCGCAGCCTTGCTCACACAGGACTGCTCTCAAACCCATGGCACAGCCCCAGTGCTGATGAACCCAGAGGAAGAGCTGTGCTGTTGGGTGCTGGCTGGCTGGAAATGTAGAGCTCCCTCAGAGCTCTGGAGCTGCATGTCTGTCCTGTGGTCACTCCTTCATCTTCTGTCTCGCCTTCCACACACGAGAGGCACTCCTGGATCTCTTGGTCTAGCTCCAAGAATTCCTCTTCACCATCAGAGCTACTGGCAGTGTCATAATCAATCTCTTCTGCACAAGGAGGTTCATCATCAGACTCCAGGCTGCTGTTACTGCACCTTCTGCAGAAAAACCACAAGAGAGACTGGACGTCACCAAAGGAGGAGGTGTTCTCAGGGGGAAGAGCAAGCAACAGGGAAATGCTTTTCCTGGGTTCAACCTTGGCTCTGTTAGTAAGGGATGGAGTGGTAATAAGCAAGCTCTGGTGCGTCTCTGTGTCTGTCTCACCAATGAGAATGATAAAATGAAGAGTGATACTCACTGACCTCTCAGGAGTAAAGCATTATTATTCCCATCACTATTACAGCTATTGCTAATACAGAAACAGAGTGCTTTACATACAGACAATACCATTCTTGCCTTGAGGCACTAACAAAGGTTGCAGAAGCTGAAATATAGCAGAGAAGAAGGTATTCAGTTTCCAGAAGGTTGCTGGTTTAATCATCATCCCCCTCACTGCAGTTCCACATTTAGTGTAAGACCTAATTAATCCAGGTGGTTGAAGTGCTTTGGCATCTTTTCCTCCTGTTGTGTGAATGCTCAGAGCACTGCTAACAAGAGGCAGCACATGCAAAAAACTGAGCCTCTTGAATCTTCGAGCACAGTGGCTGCAGGGAGGGCAGATGCACCAGGAGAGGCTGTGTTTTGTGAAGAACATGGAAAGGTTTTGATAGCGTGGCTTCCTGGGGAAGGGCCAAACTCAGAGTCAAGCCTGAATGGCTGAGGAAAGACTCTAAGTGGAGGTCACAGCCACATCATCTGGCTCTCAGAAAGCAGTTTACCCCACCTTGGCCTCCTGCCATTTATTCAAAGGCATGGCCACAGAGGCTTTCCTTGCATGCCCACTTTCAATGCACAGTGCATGAGGTTTGCCTGGTGCAACATTTATGGCAGAAAAGTGACCACTAGACTACGTGGTTCTGGAGGTCCCTCTCCTCCCAAGCTGCCTGCATCCCATCTGGCTCTCAGCCCACGAGGGCAACTTGATAATTTTTTGAGACCAGAAAGAAGTCTGTGATTTCAGTCTGGGTCACAGTTTGGATGAATCAGGGGAAGAGATAGTGCATTTTTCACCTCCAGGTCAATGTTTTCGATCAGACTCAAAGCAGGGGAATGTATTGCTTTGGGGGACAGGGAAAGGAATAATAATATTCCACCTCTGGGCCAGAGTTTTTTTAATTTGTCCCAAGCTGGGAAGAATGACTGGCTTGGCAGATGGAGCATACACAGCTTTAATGTGTGGTCTGCTCACTTACATGCCAGTAACCAGAATAATCTTCCAGCTTTCAGCTGTTACACAGCAGTGCCAGCAAGTGAAGTTTCAGAACATACCAAAAGTTTAAAGTATTGCTTTTGGATGCATTGATTCCTCCCCTCTTCTGCACTCCAAGAAAGGTGTAAGATTTTCCTAGGTCTGAGACTCTAGATCTTAACTGCAGAGTATTCTGCAGCAGAAAAAAGCAGTGTCAACCCACATCTCCTTCTCAGGCTGATCTCTGGCTTAGTTTACTTCAAAGGCTGGGTATAAAGGATTTTCTGAAAGCTTAATAGAGCTGTACAGCTTAAAAATAAATAAAAGAATAATTATGCACTTTTAGAGTTTCTGGCTCTACTTCAGTCTGCTCAGAAATCTGGGTCAGGAAGAACTCATACTGAAAATTAGGATGTGACATGAAACAAAACAAACAAACCAGGACAATCCTCCCAGCACAAACAGCAACAGCAATGGTCCCAGCTGAGTCTGACCAGTGGGTTTAATTTCTTCTTTTAATTTTCATATGCAGGCATGGCATGAATTACCATGATACTGAGTACCTATGATAATGTTCAAAGCTGACTAAACCCAGGGGAACCAGAATTTTCATTTATAAGCCCTGCTCATGCAGATTTGCAATCAAAAAGAACCAAAGCATACCTACTTTCAATATTGCACTTGTACATTCTTAAGGAGCTGCTAATGCCATTGGGACAGAACATAGCTGTTACCCAACTCACTGATATTTTACAGATGGAGCAGCTTGCAGCCTAGGAACTGAAGGTCAAACATTTGCATTAACATGATAATTGGGGGGGAAAAAGATCCCTATTATTACTTAAATTCGGGAAGCCCAAATAACAGGATCTTCTGAATTTTTCAATAATTTAAATTATTTTAGGACTGTATTTCTGACAAAAAAGGGAAAATACCTCCTACCACAAAAACACTTTGCTAATGAAGGGAAGTCTGGAAGACGACAAACAGAGAATGAAAGACAAAAAATACAAAACTGCCATTTTTTTACATTGAAGACTGAAGGGATATTCTTTAGGAAAAAAGCATTTATTCCTTAAAACATTTGTAATGCACTTCCAAAGCTCCCCCTTTTTGCCTGCCTGCACTGCACACAAAACACCAAGAGAGCTCAATTTAGGGGGGCAGTTGTGGTGCAGAAAGAGGTTCCCCATGAGTTAGGATGTGCTTAGACCCTGCTTGGAGGTCAGGAAAGAAGATTTTCTTCCTCATTAGCTCTGTCCTTTGCTCCTTTGCTGTGGCAGTGACGAGCAAGGCAGTTAGCACTGATCTTAGCTTCTCCAGCCTGGAGTGGCAGCCCTGGACCAGAGCCACCAGCACAGGTCTCACAGTGAGCTCCCAAAAAGCAAAGGGATGGCACCAACCTCTTCCTGCTGCCAACACAGGCTGCAGCCACACTGCTGACTTCAAAGGTGAGAGGATCTTTATCACATTAACAAAGTCTACAAACCAGTTACATCTCTGCACTGTACGGAACTTTACATCCCAACAATTCACTTTGTGCTGCAGGAAGATTTAAAACACATTACAAAGCAACACCAATGGGCTTTGTGGTTCCAAGCAGCAGGTTCTTCTGAAAGAGGAGAGGTGGCAGCCTGTGGCACGTGGAGGAGCCAGCCAGTTCCCCCAACCAAGTGCCAGTCCTTGCATGTGCTTCCCCACATCACAGAAACCATCCCCTTCCATGCAATTGGTGAAACATGGTAAGGAACAGGATTGCCAACATCTACTGACTATTGCATTCTTTCCCAACAGAGTTTTGGGGGTTTGTTTATTTTTAATCTGATCTTTAAAAGCTGAAAAAGAATTCACCCGACAAAAAATGAAACAAAAACTGAAAGCAAAACAACAAAAAAAAACCTACCCAGGAGACATGAAACATATTTATCAAAGAATAATGATGTTGTCTCACAGAAGGTAAACAAAGAGGAAAACCAATGACACTACATTATAGAAATCCAAGAGAAATATAGACTATGAATACCACTGAACATGAACACAGTGCAGAAGAGAGGGGGGAAGGCTGGTAAATATATTCTACAGCCAGCAATCCCCCAGCTTTTACAATAAAACATGTACACATTTGGTTGATCTTCAAAACCTATGGCCTCATAGCCCCCATCTATTCCAGCTGATGGGAACCACGGCAGCAATTTGCAACTTCATGATGTGATAAATAGAATTTCTTTGTTTTGATTTTTAATTTGCATATTTACTCAGATATGACTTAATCTTAATTAGTTCTCCTTTTCTATGTGGGTGTGTTTTTTGTTTGCTCAGTTTTGGAAAGCAAGCAATATTTGGTTCCCTGTAAAATAATTCTGGTTTTTTTGCTGGCTTCATGGGAGAAGGAAAAGGGAGCCCAGTGCCTCCTCACACAACTTTGTGGTATGACTGGAAAACACTTTTTTCAGGTGCCTGCTGTCAACCCTTCATTCTGAGTCAGCCTGCTAGGACACAGCTGGAGAGAAAGCTCTCATGTCAGCTGTCCTGCTGAGCCACACCTCAGAACACACACTCTGCAGCTGTGGTGATAAACTATAGCTACACACTGCACATGGGCATGAGTGGCATCTCTCTTCCATACTTAATTTTAATCCACTTGTGCATGCACCAGGGAATGGAGAAAACTAGAGAACCCCTAATTTCTAGTGATTTTTTCACTCACATTTTGCTTGTGTGGCAGGTCACTCACTCTCTGTGTATTCTGCTGGCTGGCTCAAAATAGAATGTTTCATTTTTTCTGCTGGAAAGAACAGGCACTGACAACTGTCCCTCTTAGGGAATCTGTGACTGCTGCTCAGGGTTTCTGCTTGACCTTCACTTGACAGCCCTCACAGTTGCAATGCATTACAGAAGGAAGTGGAGCATTTACTTTTCTTTCATATTGCTCCTCTCACTGTTGAAATTTGTTGCAGCCTTCTCAGAGAGAAACTGGAAGTGGGAGGGTTTAAATGCATCACATAAAAAGGAGGAAAAAGCGGAGGCTGGAGACCACTGCTGGTCATGGACATACCAATGATTTTCTCTGAAGGATGTATCAACAAACAAGCAAACATGACCTCAGCCTCTCTCTGCAATGAAAAATGACTTCCCAGCATAATCACCCTGCCTGTAACCCTATTTTCTCCTCGTGTTAAACCTTCTCTCCATCATGGCATGTCCCAGTTCTTTGGAAACTGCCCAAAGCAGGGATGTGGCTGTGTATAACGAGCCAAGCACATCTGATACAGTTCATAGACTAAATAAGCAGAAAATAGCTTTACTGAAATTTTTCAAGAGATGAGACATTCTTGTGTATGAATAGAAAACAGGAAAAGAAATTTATGTGATTAAACAGGTCAAATTCTCCACAGTTACAGCATTCACCTGAAGGGTGTGGTTTTTTCCCACTCAGGCAGGGAGTGGAGACCCCAGAAAGTTCCCTGACCACAATTATCACCTGTGCAGAAGGGGAATTGCCTATTCTTTTCCAAAGAAGTTTTTTCTATTGCATGAACAGTTACCAGGGCTGGTAAATAAAGTGTCCTGAAGCTTTAAAGATATGCTGCCCTCACCATAGTGAATTGGAATTGCCTTGCCCTTCTGGCTTTTTACCATTAAAATTCCATCTACACCACCAAATCTTAAAGGGATGTGTGGTCTTGCACAGTTTTGCTTTTGAGGAAACCATATGTTTTATTAAAAGCAGGAACACTGCTTCTGAAGGCTTGTAATGAATCTAAAATGAACCTTAAGCAGACACATTTGCAGTAATCCCAGAGTACAATTCTGCCTTTAATTGCTTCAATAAAGTAGTATTTTAGGACATAAATGAAACAACTATGATGCTTGCAGGTAATTACACCTGTAAGAAATACACTACAGCAACAAGATGCCAGCAAAGAAGGGCTTTAATTTGCCCTTTGTGTCTGGATTCGGTTGCTACAAGATTCCTTGCACACCTTTTAATGACTTTCTAATTTCTCCTCTGCTGTTCAGCAGCTCCCCAGACAGCAGCCTGGCACCCTCCTGCCTGAGGAATGCCAGACAAGGATCTGTTTAGTCCCTGACCTCACCAAGGGAGGGGACCAGCTCTGTTCTGATGCAGGATGACTCCAGCTTTAGGAGCTATTGCTTTCCCCTCCATTGTTGCTACACAGCAAACCATAATGATGTTAACTTTGTAGACTCCCAAGGGACTTCCCTTCCCAAAGACTCTTTGACAAGGACTTTTGCATCACGCAACCTCTCCTGAGAAAATGTGTGCTCAGCCCAAGGCAGTGCCAGGTGCCCTGGCTCTCAGCCCACCTCTCCCATCCTTTCACCAGCAATATCAACGTAATTAAACGTGGCCTTGAATTCTGTTTGCTGTGGCTGAGACATGTTTGGTCTTGTTTCAAGTGTAGGTTGGCTTTTTTTTTACTTTTTTTCTTCCTGCTGCAAATAGCCAAGAGAAAGGTGCAATTCATTGCTAAGGCTCGAACTAATTAGTTTTCCAGAAGTTCCCAGGCTAATTGTAGACTGCAATATTTATAATTGATTTGGCCAGATTAGAAATGGGTGTCTGGTGCACCAGTCAGATAAGTAAAGGGCAAATGGGTTTTACTTAGAAGAGAAGGGAAGACAGCTTGTAAATAAAAGGAGAGCATGAAGAGGAAGAAACAGGCTGACTCCTGGCCAATACTGTCCCCTAATGTTCATTCATGCTTGCAACAATTTAGCCCTGGGTCAGCAATTTACTTGCATCTACCATAAACTGTTCTTTTTCCCAGGAATGGCTCCCTCCAACAGTGGTGAGAAGGTGGCTGGTGCTGCTGTAGGAGCAGGGGAGGTGCTGGGCACACACCTCTCATCACATTTTTCCATTTCCATCTTAGGAAATGGAAAAGCCTTCAATGAAAGCAGAGAACTGCATTTAATTGAATTACACCATGCCATTGGGACAGCTTTGATCTTTCTGTGACAGACGAGTTTGCAGACAGGACAAGAAGGCATTTTCCTCCCATTTGAAGGGTAGCTGACATTGCATGGCATTCCTGGGTTCCAGGTATCTCAGCTCACATCCAGGCATGCTTCCAATGCTAACCAATAAAATTCACACAAGCTGGTCTTCAGACTTGCAGGGTGGAAAAGCTGCTGAGAGGCCAGAGGCTGTGGATTCAGTCTTATGAACAATCATTAATTTCCTCCTAATGGAAGACCAATCTATATATCAGTGCAGGGCAAACACTGCATCTTTAGCATTCTTATAGCTGTAGGCTTGTAAGCATTAATAAAACCCAGTGACTTGAACAGATACAAGTCAGCCACGAAATTAAGCTCTGGCAGTTGCTGTGGACCCCAAACATAATGAGTTTTTCTTCTTTCACCCTTAGACTGTTCTTAGGTCTTGTATATTTTTTTCCCTTTAAATACATTCACATTTCAGCATAGGAAAGAACCATCCTGTGGGTATTTTATGAAATATTTTTGAACTGGCATATTCATTTTGGTTTGTGATGATGTTTTCTTTCACATGGTAGAATACCTAGCTTGGATAAAACATTAATAATTCCATTAATCTGCTGCTTGCAAGGGCAGAATGAACAGAACAGCTGCATCCCTACCACCACTGACAAGCCAAACCAGGGTCCTGAGTAAAATTTCCACTTATTATGGTGTGAAGTTAATGACAAAAGAACCTAAACATGGAAAACTCTGACTTTACCTCCACAGACATTCCAGGCAACCTGTTAAATTTCAGTCACACCAAACAAGTTCAACCACCCCCCACCCAAGCTGGGGGAACAGCTCATTCACCCAAAACTGGCATCCAGCACCAGTTTCTGTGTTAATTCCTTGGCAATATGAGATATGCCTGAAGAAATCTTGAGACCTGACTTCCCATGTCTGTACAGCACTTTTTTCTTGACATTTGGGCCGAAATCCCAAGCACCAGGGCTCAAGCCCTGGGATACAAATTTTAAGCAAGTTGAAGACTTTTATAAGAATCACATGTGATGAATTTATGTGATATATTCAGGCACTGTTGGGAAACAAAAGTTTAGAGTCTTTTGGGAAAGCATAGGCCACATATTGCTTTTTAGATTGATATTACACTACAACTTGGTGTTTATTTAAGGGATGGTTTAATACCAGATCCATTGTGATCTTGTTATATTCATTACAAATGAGATATACTCATAGGAAATAGAAGATGGCTGATGCAAAATAGATGGAATAATACTCATCCACCAGGCAGCACAAGCAGTGACTTGGATTTAGAGTTTAAGGATCAGAGGAAATGCTTCCAAACCAGGTAAATTTTGGCTTTCTACAGCTTAAGCTTCCTATGGAAATATGAGCAGTCAAGGCCCTTTGTATGGGAAGATATTTAGTGAGACTACCAGAAATCATTAGGACACTAAATAATGAAAGAGTTGCTGAAAATATGATTTTGAAAGTGGTTGAGAGCTTTTCTCACAGTGTCTCTATCTCAAGCAATTTCTTCTCAAAAAGATAATCATGTTATTGATGATACTTAGCAGTCCAGCCAAAGTAATACAGGAGGATTATTGGAATCCTTGTAATTGCTTTTAGATGCTTCCAGTAGTTGAGATATTGGCACTGTGTGGGGGAAAGAAATGTAGAAAGATTTTGGCTTAGATGCTAAAAAATTGTACTGCTGAGGATAAAGAATGTAAAGGTAGGCAGGTACTCCTGAGATTCTTTTACCCTTGGTAATCTTTCACATAATTCCACTGACTCTATCCAAGTTGTATAAGTGGTTCTATATATTTAATTTCAAAAGTCCAAGTTTCATATGTATATATCCCTTAGTTCTCTCTGGGCAACTTTAAGGATTTGGGATTTTGAAAGCAAAATGTTTTAAGACGACCAAGACATGTCTAGCCTTAGTTATATATTTGTCCTGTGTACAAGGTATTTTGGGGTCAGATAAATGTACATGCAAATATTTTTTTGCACAGCAGATGACAGATAAATATCTAATTACTTGACCGAACTACTAATTGCTGTAAATTACTAATTTCCAACCACTACACCCTGTGAAGGAGAAAGAAACCTCTTGGTTGCTAGTTTTTCTTCATGAAAATGTATTTTTAGCCAATACCCACTCTGATGTTTCAGACAATCTGTGGCAGAGGTTAAATTATTAGGTTGAACTATTATAAATGGTATGTGTCTGTGTATGTAAACGAGTTTAAACTCGTAAATACATCACCATCCCTTATATAATCCTTATATAATCCATAAATACACCACCTTTCCTTAAAAACAGATAAATAATAGATATATACACATTATACACACACACCCAGACACCCACACATGCACTCAGTTATGTGGTTTGCTCTGTATTCAGAGCACAGTTTTCATTACAAGACATGGGAGGTCTCAGGAGATGCTCCTACAGCTCCCTGAGAAATAACAATAGGTGATCACTGAACCTTGATGCTGTTGCATTCAAGTGGAAGCAACCTGAGGGAAAGAGCTGCTTGTGACCAGAGCAAAGCAATTCTTTGACTCCAGTCCCCAGGTGAGTGTTGACAAAGCAGGAGTTCACCTGAAAGGGAAATTAGACCATCTGGGTAGGACTGGCAGCAACTGACAGGATGAGAGGACACAGTCTTAAGCTGTGCCAAGGGAAATATAGGTTGGATATTATGAAAAAGTTTTTTACAGAAAGGGTGATAAAATTCTGCAATGGTCTGCCTGGGGAGGTGATGGAGTCACCATCCCTGGATGTGTTTTATAAAAGCCTGGATGTGGCACTGGGTGCCAGGGTTTAGTTGAGGTGTTAGGGCTGGGTTGGACTTGCTGATGTTGAAGGTCTCTTCCAACCCAGTTGGCTTGAGATATGTTAGGATGGTCAAGAGGCAGGCAGAAATGTTTGTCTAAAACATCCAGTGTTGTCATCAGCTGTTCGGGAGATTAAAAGAAGACTGTGGCTAAAGTTAAGAACTTGGATTCTCAGTAAAGAACAAGACATTTTCCTATTCCACATGGACCTGACTCGTTCTTGTACCTCTTAAAGTAAGGAATACATTTTTAGAAACCCCTCTGCACAAATCATTTTTTCTCACAATCTTGTGCTTCAAATGGATAAAGAACAGGTGGGACCAAAAATACTCAACTCTGGTAAAGAGAATGATTCTTGTTCTGAAGCACTCAGAGAGGGGACAGGGTGTGACAAAACATGGAGATTCAACAGGTGTTCTTCCACTGAATTCTGTTTTTAAGTAAAGGCTTCAGACAAGTCTCAGCCTAAGGATCACAGAAAACAATTCTTGGAGTGCACTGAAGACAGTTAAGGCCAGCATGATGGCAAAGCCCTGAAGCCTCAGAGGTTCCAGGTGATGAACATCATTTAACATGGACACCTCTTAAAGTAACTTTTCATATGGTCCTTTACCAAGGTCCTGTGTTATCACAGATTTCTTGGAATGGATCCAATACAAATCTGCAAAGCCATAATCCTCCTAAAAGTTACACATCTCATTCAGGGGTGCTCATCACAACTGATCTGAGAAACCTCCTGTATTGTAAAAAGTTCTGAGACTGATATGGAACTTTTGTTCTCTCATCCTTTCCTGAGGAGAACAAATAAATTTAATCAATATTATAGTTGGGGGGTGGGGGGAGAGAGACCCTGTGTGTACCCATAAGAATGAAAGACAGCAAGGGCAAGGTCAAAGAAATCTATTGTGCCTTTAAAGCAGATTGAAGTGGGCTCTATAGCAGAGACATCTGATAAAGTATGTCTGATCATAAATAATGAACAATAGATGCAGCTTAAAACTTCAGCCTCTGCCCTCATCCTAAATCTCTTCTCAGACATAATGAGATTCAGCTAAAACAAATCTGAATACTCATGTTCAATATCTTTCAAAACATTCTGATCAATTATGTTTTTAACACCATATGGACCCAAATCCAAAACCTTGCTTAACCTCGCTCATTACACAGCTGATTTGCATATGCTTTGGACTCCATTAAGGACAACAAAAAATGTCATCTACTGCATATAAAAGTGGCAACGCTTGCTAATTCCCTGATCTTGCCAAAGCCCTGCCAGATGTTTCATGAAGAATAGCAAATATTTCATTATGTTCTCCCTGCTTCCTAAAATTTCTCTGTCAGGAACTGCAAGGATGAACAAGAAAAACAACAGGCATGGAGAGCTGACAAAAACATGAAGCATCAGGTTCAACCTATTTCAGAGCTCAAACAGGGTTCTAAAGGGATTCTTTGTGCCAGAAGGACCTTCCAGCCAGGAACATATGACTCCCAGTAAAGAGAGGAAAGAGGAAAAACAACTATAATTTGCTCTGATCTAAGAAACAGCATTGCCTTGCAAAAAGAACAGAGTAAAGCACATATAAAAGTTGCCATTGCTGTTTGTTGTACAAGAGATCTCCAAATTCTCTTCTATGTTCCTGTTGTAGGTATTTAATAATGTTTCACCTGTATAACAGGCAGAAGCAGTTTTCAAATGAATCCATTTGTAGCTTGTAGCATCTATCAAGTCCCAGCAGGGAACATTTTCTAAAATCACTGTTAACATGAGTATTTTCTGAATATTTTATAAAAATCAATTTTCAAATGCCTGCCAAAATATTCTATGTGTTTTACCTGAAAGTTGCAATTACAGGGTTTTTTTTTTCTTTTTTCTGTATGTGAATATATATGTCTATATTTATATATGCTTACATAAATTCTTAAAAGAATACTAACCCACCATGGAAGCAAGCATATTCTGAGTGAAAGCTGAAGCAACATGAACTGACAAAAGTATTCATTTAATTATGGTAAGACATGTATTTGGATGGATGGGGCAAATTATAGCACAGCTTGCAGAGCAGTGAAACAATCACTTTAGAGAGAACCACCCTGAGCATTTAACATCACTCTCTGATTTACAACTAAAAATGATAAAAGGTCAGTTCTTGTGCACAGTGTAAGTGACTGAAAAAATATGTCAGGCTGTACATCAAAGGGAAATTAAATCATGAGGTTAAAACACTTGGTTTTCAAAGATACAGGTTCTGTACTCACTGGGCTTGCAGTTGCTGTGAGCAAACTGCTTTTCTCTCTTTGCCCCAATTCCCCAGGAATGGGGACACACAAGGCTCCATCCCTGCACCAGTCTGCACAGCAGAGCCAAGGTGTGTCTGAAGCCTTCCAACACCTGCCTTGTCAAAATGAGGGTGTGGAGCTCTTTAATTGCCTCCTATATGTGTGCATGCCCTTCTCTCCTCTGAAAGCAGTGACAAAAAGGGTGCTTAACCTTGCTGAGCAAGGTCCAAAAATGTGCTAAACCTTACTGAGTTTGGTCCAAAAACTCCTCTCAACAAGTGACTTCAGTAAAGTAGCAAGTTTCCACATCCATTAGGGACAGAAGTCAGTGTTCTTGATTCTGCCAGACAGGAATGAAGAGTTTAGCTGGAGGAATGATGAGGATGTAGGACTCCTGTTGACATCAAGAGGGGGGAGAAGTGCCCAGTGACACCAAGGATTAGCTGCCAGATCATATTTTGAAAGAGAAATGCTGTAATTCTTGCAGTCCTGAAAACAAGCAATGTTAAAAAAGTGAAGGGGAGATTGTTTATAAGGGAAAGAAACAGCCAAAAGCTGCCAGATTTTCTGTACCCAGTGTGACCTGTGATTTTAAAGGCCCCAGCAATCCTGGCTGCCAGATCCAGCTCAAGCAAACAAAGGCTGAGGACTTGTGCACGCTGGTTCCACTGGACCTGAAAACCTCATTAGTCACGAAATCTTGTATTTCTTGGCATTTGCCTTTGAAGTTATCTTTTCCTAGCTCCTCATTTTGTCTCTGCTTCAGAAAGCTGCTTATTGCACCAAAATTAAGTGACATCTGCTCTTCTCATGGTGGATTCTGTCTTCCAGGAGCTGAAACACCAGCTGAAGAGCAGGTTGTGAGTTTTTTCTGGCTCATGAACTGTCACCAAGGTGTAGAAAGAGCCCACAGAAATTATATTTTCCAGTGCAAACAGCACAGGTCCAAGTGCTAGAATATACAAACACTTCAGAGGGGATGCACTTAGGAAGGTTATGTTCATGGATACATACAGGGTTCTTGATTGATGTGTCCTGTGATAGAATCTCTTCCTTGCCCACCAAATCATGATGGCCTCATTTTCTCCACAGACATTTCTGCTGCACCAGCAACAATGAGGTAGCCCCACAGTAATATTTCAAGTGCCAGCAACACACAAACCCTTAAAAAAACCCTTGCATACTGCTGAGGGACCCAGGCTCTTGGAGTGATGGAGATAACAGAATGGTGGAGTAGCTGCAGCCAAGTCAGGCTGCTGCTGACTTTACCCTGAGATTCCCAGGCTTACGCTGGACTTTCTCCTTTTCTGCACAGCCAACCCAGAGATAAACTGTGTCAGATTTAATGGTGCATGATACAGGCAATTCAGTATCAAGGAGAGGGGGGGAAAAAAGCATTTCTGAGGCAAGATGGGTTATCAGCTCAGCTCAAAAAGCAACCTATCAGGAAACACTGCCAAAGCAACTTCAGAAATCTATAATTTAGATGTTACCTTAAGCCTGAAACTTTGTTTGGAAATTTCATACTTCTCACAAGCAGACTGGCAAAGTCCAGGAGGATCAGACCAGCTATCAGTCCAGATGACAAAGTAATACACTTAGTGTATATCAAGGGCTGTGCACATGAAAGGTACAGGAAAGATGGCAACATTATACAGTTTTATCCTGCAAGGAATCAAAGCTGTTATTACACAGCAGTTTTCCAAGGGCTATTACACTCCATTGCTTACCCACCAATCAGCTCACCTTACTGGGCTTCCCAACAATATGAATCACTTTTAAATAACAATGCATTTACTTTACATACAAACTTTGCAGCCTGAAACTCCCCATACCGCTTTCCGAAAAGGGAAGCAGCCCAAAGATTTATCAGGAACAGGGCTGTTGATGTGCAGGAAGCATGTCCCAGCTGAGCAGCTGAGCTCCTGAACAGCATCATTCACCCCTAATTCTGCAGCCATTTCTGAGGCAGGGAGCGACACATTACTTTAAATCTTGTCATTTTTAGAACAGAAGGCAAAGAATTCTAAAGTCAGTCAACAACCAGGGCAAAAATTTTAAGGAACTGAAGATAAGAGAAATATGACCTGTGTAAAAATTGGCAAAGATGCAAGCCCTAGATCCTCAATTCATAATACTCAGAGTGTTTCTAGGTTTGCAAGTGAATAAGGATTGCTGTGCAAGGACAATCATTCCACGGAATCACTTAATGATCTGGGTTGGAAGGGACCTTAAAGATAATCTAGTTCTAATATTCCTTTCATGGCCAGGAACATTTTCCACTAGGTCAGGTTGCTCAAAGCCCCATCCAACCTGACCTTGAACACTTCCAGGAATGGGGATCATTAGCTGATAATTACAACTGTGACTATGGAGGAGCCCATCAAGCACACCAAACCAATAGCTTTAGCTTCTGGAGATGCTTCCTCCCACTTCATGCTGTTGTAGACATTTCCAATGCAAGAGAGGTCCATGAGGAGACAATCAAGAGAAAATAAAATTTCCTGAGCTGTCTACTCCCTTGCTGCTTTCAAGGTCTCCCCATCCCAGAAGTTTCACATATCCTTGTTCCACACTACTTCCTATAGTCAGGAAATGCCTAATATTTCTCTTCTTACAGAGGGTCTCCTTTAAGATGGATTAAACTAAAACTCCTTAAACTCAGAGCTGTCAATTTCCTCTGCTGGAGACTTTGGATTTAGATATCTTTGCTCTACTGGAAAATATCCACTGATAACAAGCAATTATTATTATGAGATACATCCTTAGAGATAGAAACTGGCTGCTAGGAAAGACTGAAACAAAGGGAAGAGGAGAAAAATAAAAATACTATTCCCACTTACCCTGACAGGGATTTAATCACCTTCCCAGCATGACATATCAAGAGTCCTTGGACAACCTCCTGAACAAGACTCAATTGACACCTATAATGTAAAGCACTTGATTTTCTCATGATAACATTAAGCATCATTACTAGAAATGGATGATACAGTTCAAAGCTAATTTCAAACTTAATTTGAAACCATTAAATATATATGTAATTGCCTCTTCCCACAAACCAGCATTTGGGCCCCGAAGGCAGCATCCATAGTAAGCTAAAAGACAGTATGTGAAGTTCTTTCTGTGAGAATTTACCAGAGTGCACGAGATTAAATGATTTACAAAATACATACATGAGCTCTCTAATAGGAAGAATTGAAATAGAACATTTTCTGATTAGGGCTGTTTTAAAGCAATAACTGTAGTGGGGAGGAGGTGCAGTAGGAGAGGAACAGAGGGTTAATGTGCTTGTCTTGCCAATGCTGTGGACCTGAATGTTCAAGCCAATATGGAAAAAAACTGAGCAAACCAACTGTGGTGTATTCTAGAAGGACTTTGGGGTACATCATGAATATTCAGAGAGTTCAGAGCACAAGCAAACTGTGCTGGACAAGCAGCAGACCCCTGAGGATGGACCTGTCTGCTTTAATGGCAGTGCTGAGACTGGCAGCCTCAAAATGAGCATCCCTGGCACAGAGGTGACCAATGAACAAAAGAAGAGATCCTGCCAAAGCACAGGAAAATTAGTTATGGAGGTGAACAAAACAGTAGCTGGTACAGAATTTCAGTGGGGATAATAAAAATCTCAGTCTAGAACACAGCAAGAAAATGAGTTCCATGTAAAGCTCAGGAGAGGTGTGAAGTGAGGCAGGAGACACAGGGTGGGTGGAAAGATGTAAAGTATTAAAGTACCTGCACTGCTCAGATGACCTGGACTCCAGCAGTGCCCAGGACTGCTGACAACAGGACCTACAACAGCATCTGTCTCCCTGGAAAGGCCCTCAGTGTGACCAGCATCTGCCAGGTGTAGGAGTGAGCTGACAGGATGTTCCATGCTCGTGCCAGTGATGCCTCAGGTTTTAGCTTTTATATTTTTCAGATTCTGTACTGCATTAGTGTATATTTCTGAGCTCCATATTAGGGGATGGTGAGCTCTCTTCACAGAGTATGTAGACAAAACAATTCCTTCTCTAGCTGAGGACCAAGGACAAATGCCCCAAGGGCACAAACAATGGCAGAATCAAGAGAGAAAAACAAGAAGGATGGGACTTCATAGGCTAAAGCTCTAATTGGACAATTAACTCCAATATGCAAATGGACCAGAGCTTCTAAAAGTGTGAGACCCCATGATCAGTTGTCCATTTTGTGGCCATTTTGGTTCCTCTTGGGTGCAGCCCTGGGTGGGCTCTTGTGCTGCCCAAGGTGCATCCATTGAGGACTTTTAATAAATCCCTACTTTATTCTTTGGCTCTGTGTAGCCTCTGTTCTAGGTCAGCCTTCACAAGGCATCACCAGGACACTCCGTAGCAGGACTTTTGAATGCTCACCAAGGCCAATAAGGCAGCTGAGGACAGCTGGGAATGGGATTACCTACAGGGGCTTGTGGGGCAGAGGCAGCAACATGGGACAGTCACACCCCTAAGGTCAGGCTTTGGACAGCACAATACAGTGGTGGAAATAATTTTGAAATGTGTTATCCCTTGGTAAAGCTGGATACAAAATGGGGAGCTCATATCCAGATTGTTCTATTTCCAGTTCTGAAATCCAAACATCATATATTCCTGTTTCCTTATCCAGGGTTGCTTTAGTGCTTAATTATCTACCTGCTGGCCTGGCCTTTTCTGCCATACTGGTGCCAGACCATCACTGATGTGTCTATCAGGGTGAAATGAGCTCTGAACTGGGTGATAAATAGTTGTTTTTGCCGCAGCTGCTCACATCTCGTAAATGTTTAAACAGTATAATCACACACATATCTAGTAGCTGCTTGGTTATGTTTATTTTGGATGAGGTGCTATGAAGTTTCTTAGATGTGTGTGTCAAATATTCATAGATGGCAGGCTACTGAAATATTTTTCTTTAGTATTTATTTATAGACTTTATTTATCAACAGAATCAATCTTCACGTTCCCAGACGCAGCATTATTTCTTGCCTTACCCATTTTTCCTAGACACTGCCTGTCTATCTAACAATATCCCTCTTCCTGCAACATCTATTCACAGAATATCTGTGCAAGGTATCTTCCCATGGGTACTCACAGCATCCATCTCTTTAATTCCAACCATATATCCACTCCATCTAATGCTCGTCATCTCTCTGAAGCACTTGCTCTCTCTCTCTCTCCTCACCATCTCTTTATCTAGGCAATGGTATCTGTCTCTCTGTTGTGATTCTCTATCCCTTTCTCTCAGTCACTCACCAGGGTATAATTATGGATTCCACAAGAGGTTTCCCTTTTTTTTTTTTTTTTTTCTCCCCAAATTGGGCTCACAAATCACCGGTTAATTTATTTGTTTTTATGGAAAGGCTGGATGTGAGAAATGAACTCCAGAAGGGTACAAGTGCCTTTGGGTCAAAGACTCTTTCTCAGGCTTTTTTGCTTCCCTGCTGTGTGTGAACTGTTCACTGCTGTGAGAGCTGCTGTTATCTGAGAAACTCATCTTCAAACAAAGATGCTGCAGTGACTACTGCCTCCCTGTTCTCTTCCTCTTTTCCCTTTTTTCCCTCCCATATTTCCTCTCTTCCCTTTCCCCAGTACATTGTATCCACTATTCAAGTTTTTCCCTTCCCTTCTTTTGTCTGCTTGGTATTCCGAGGATGACAAGTGAAAGTCCCTCCCTATTAAAAATTCACTGTCAAATAAATATTAAAGCAGGCAGGAAAATCCAGTTGGCTCTGTATGATTTATCATGATCTGCAACACAAGACCCAGGTTTACCCACTTCACAGGGGTATGAAGGACTTGGTGATCCTCAGCTCTTAGAAACCCCATGATGGGGACAGATTCCCTCCTCACCATCAGCCTGAATGAGATGGGTTGGGCAGGAGAGGAAGAATGTAAAAACTAAAACCTTTCCCTGCTTTTTTTTCTTCCTGCTTTTTTTCTTCGTACTTTTTTTTCTTCCCGCTTTTTTTCTCTTACAGAAAAATTGACACAAGAACAAGAACAAAAAAATTATCAGGTCACATGGAAATTAATGGACAGGAGGGGAAAATAAAAAAGAAAAAAAGGAAAGAAAAAGAAAGAAAGCAGAGCAAACTCTGTCAGGAAAGGAGGGAGGAAAAAGCTTCCATGTCTCTGGTTTTGGTTCCCTCTGCAAAGATCCCAGCAGTTCATAATTTTTCTTCAGGCAGGGCCAGTATGGTTCAACAGCAAAATAAAACATGCAATAATTAATTAATAGCTTCATAGTTTTATGGATAGGTTTAACTCTCCTTTATTTAGAGCTGCTGGAAAAGACTGAGACAGATGCAAAGCACAACAACATGAATTAACTATCAACATGGAAGGAGAAAATAATATTTTCACTGAAGTGAGCAAATTTGCTGATAGCTTATGGACTTCAGAGGGGACCCAGATTTAATTTGAAGAGTAAAGATATTTCCCCTCCCACCACAGTCTGCCATGTGTGTGTGAGCTACCAGCTAGGACTGCTAGCCTGTGCCTTAGTTCCTTCACAGCAAAGGATGGGAATAACTGTGCTCCCAGGAGTGGCAATCTGCCAAATGATGACAAACTCTTAGAGAAGAAGAGTCAATGCAGCTTTTGGAGGAGAAGGCAGAAGAATAACCCCTCATTCCCCTTCCCTATAATGGTTGGGACTGTTTAACAATGTTTTAAACATGTAACATCCATAATGGAGACATGAGTGGGGAAAGCTTCCACACAGGAGCAGACCATGAACACAACAGGTCCACAAGAGAGGTCTGCTGTGAGTGCTTGTCTCATAAAGAAAGAAGCTTCTGCCATTCCCAGACCCACAGCAAGGAGCAGAGGAAGAGGCAAGGAAGAGACAAAATGGAGAATTATGAGGTCAGGGGTCAGCTGCTCAATAGGTTTTGTGTCTCTCCTCATGTTCACCCTTATCATGGTGTGAAGACACAGGATGAACCATTGGAACAGGATGTGGAGGCACTCCAAAGGTAGATCAGAAAGAACAATCCATCTTGTCTGACTTGTCTAATTTACTTATTGTGAGCAGATGGGTTATGAGGTCTGCCATCAGTGATGAATTATATTCATGATAAGTCATTCCCAGCTAATGAGGATCCATTATCATTATCTGCTAAGGAAGAGTAACGGCTTGCCAAGACAGAGTGGGGGTTTCACAGTTTCCAGGGAGAATATTCTGGGCTGGTAGCCACCTGGCCATTGAATTTTCAGGAAACTGAAAGCTTTCCAAGATGGATACCTTCTGCTTGTTTCAAGCCTTGGTTTTTAATTTCTTTGGGCAACTTCAGGAGAGGGAATGTAAAAGGAGGTGGAGGAGGAGGAGGAAGTGAGGGAAAATAGTAGTAACTGTGTCTGATAAGACTGTGATTAAATCAAGGTCTCACTCTAATTACACTGCATTTAAATAAATTTTGCCTAGTAAGTAATTGTAATTAAACTGCAATTAAACATGTATTTATATCACCATTTCCTCCCCTGCACAGCTGTCTGTTTCCACCTCCTGTTGTTGCTGTCTACCTGCCAAAACCTCTGAATTATCACATGGGATTTTGCATTTCCTTGGACTTCCTGGAGGAGATCTTGTGGGGGGAAAGGTCTGAGGCTCCCCCACAAGAAGCTAAAAGGAACTTCTGTTTTCAAGCTGTGTTGGAAGAATGGTACAGCTGATGCTGTGATAACCTAGACCTGAGGAAAATGTTGTGAGGGTCAAAGGTATGAATGAAAGGAAATAAATGTCTCTTTTCCTCTCAAGGGAACTGGAGAAGGGACACATTTTCACCTCTTTGAAACTTCTTCACATCTGGGCTAGAAATGAAGGTATCCTTCTTGACTTCTTCAGAGCACCTTTGTTATGAGTTTCTTTCCTAAAGCCCCAAATCTCTGTTTACAGCATCAAGTTGGTTCATTGTTTTACATTATCTGGAGGAAAAGAGCTCACTTACCTACACAGCAGCACCTGCAGGTGAGAGTCCAGACCTCAGAATACAACTCTTGAGCTCTGTTTTCAGCTTTTTAGGAGTATCCACTAACTCTAACTGTGTCTCAGTTCCCTTTATCTGCTGCTCTGAGCTCCCTATACATAACAACCCTAGAGATGGTCTTTAAAGTTTACTGCAGTTCTCAACAATTGGGTTAGGAAAGTCTGTTATGGAAAAACAGGAGGTTCTAGCTATTTAAAATGAAAGCTAGTTCCTGTTAGGAACCTGAAGGCAGTAAGGAAAGGAGAAACAAAAGAAGAAATAAACAGCTGAAGGGAGAGTGATAAAAATGAGAAGGTGAACATATCACAGCAGGAAGAATGCCCAGGGCTAACGAAAGCAAACTGGTTTCTGTGCCTTACCTCCCTCCTCATCAGAGATGATGGAAAACATCTCCATTTGTGCCTCTGCTCTCACAAAGCTCTAATTAAGGGACTGGAGAAATACCACCGTCACCCTCATCTGTTTGTGCTCAGTTGCTGAAAGGACACCATGCATCTCCCTGACAGGTAGTCATTACAGCTGGGTATGGGCACCCCTCCTCCCAGCAGAGCTCCAGCCCTCGGCTAAATGCCTCCAAGGGGATCCTCCATGTGCTCCTGGTGCTCCAGGGAGCTGAGCCATGGAGCCCTTCTCATGGAAATCACTGCTGGCAGGGAAAGGGCAGCTGATGGGGCAGGGACTGCATTCTGGACGTGTTGCTTCAAAAGACACATGGCAAATGGGAGAATCCACGTGCAAAAATATGTGGTATCCAGAAGTGCATGTGTGTGCAATGCATACAATAATAAAAAAGTTCATTATTATCCAAAATTAGTTAAATCTATTTAGTTACTGACAATTTCCATGTGACTGCTGTGTTACAAGCCTTCCTGCCTCTCTTGCTACAGACATTTCTGTTTTGTCTCTGATTAAATGGTCTCAGGAAGGTCCTTATGGCAGTGTTTGGTGAAAAAAAAATCAAAACAAGCATCTCAAGCTTGATTTTCTGATGTGACCAATAGTCAGCCTGATCTGGAGTAATCTGTCACGTCAAAGAATATAGATCCCAACTCTGTGACTGTCTTTTCAAACCTTTCTTTAATCTATAAACCTCAGTTCTACTCTCATAAACAGGAGACAAAAGCAATGCTACTGGAGTGACATTTATCAGAGGAATGATTGGACATTACTTTCCCTGCAGACTCACTCTGGAATCATTGTTTATTTATTGGTTTGTCAACAATATCTTTCACTCATAAACAGTGTGATCTAAATGGTATCCTTTCCACTTTCTAAATCAAAATGGGAGGAAACCCCCAAGGCTGTCATCACCCACAGTTTCCCCACACAGCATCTTTTTTAATCAGGAGCCAGAGAAAGAAATGCCACCATTTTAGGGTACATGAACTGCTGCCCTTTCCCTTTGGCAAAATGCTGTGCACAGACACAAACCATCGAGTACACTGCTACTTTCAGTTTGATTCGGTTCAACTTAGAGATGCAGTCAAAGGAGGAAAATGACTGTCATAGGTCAAAGCCCAAGCCTTCTTTTCTCTTTAATAGCTCTGTGACTGCCTCAGGCTTTTTGTTTTCACTTACAGTGAACTCCAATCTGCCAGCAATTTTGTTCTGCTATTAGACAGATGGAATAATGTGAACAATTATCACCTCTGTGTGCATTCTCTATCTTTCTATTTTGATGTAAATACATCTATTTGCAATCATGGATGGCCTTCAGACCCTTTAAAAGAGACCTAAGACAGATCTTTTAGAAACAAGGCTTAGACGAGTCTCCTGAACATTTGGGACTCAGTGGAGATATTTTAGAACCATCTGGATGCAATTCTTTGAAATGTGCTCCAGCATGACCCTGCTAGAGCAGGGAGATGGACCAGATGACCCACAGTTCCAATCTCACCCAGCATTGACAGAGCTCAAGAGAAAACCTTCCCATTTCTGCCTGTGCCAGACTGTCCCATCCACCAGCCATCGGATCCAGGCTGTGCTGCCCCTGCTGTGTGCAGACTCAGTCACTTCCACAGCTGAACATTCACCACACATCCTCACTTTGGCTGACTTACTGGAAACAAAACAGGCCATGGGCAGATTAAAAATGAGATCAGCATCCCTTCCCTTGTGGATTATTTGCTCTGGAGAGGTGGGCAGCACTAATAAAAATGTTTCAATGCAGGGGCTATTTTCTTCTCAGTGGTGCACTAGACTGGTCATTTTTACACACCAGAGCATGACTGACGTTCCTAGTCCTAGAGAAAAATGTTTTGCAGATTTAGACATGGAAGGAAGAAGGACCTAATTTGGAGCAAAATCCAGATATTCAGTCTGAAATCTCAGAGAGGAAAGCAGTGAGAGGAGGGGGGAAAGCAGAAGAGAAATCCTCAAAAGGTAGAGGCAGAATGCTGTGAGACATTATCCTTCATTCAGCATGCAGATGAGTTTGTCAGGCAGGAAGCAAAATGGAGAAAAGGTGTCTGAGGCATCACATGCCATCTCTGCTGCCACTCACACACTTTAATTACCCCTAAATCAAGTGCAATAGCTTCCCCAGCCCTGAAATGCACGCTGCCTGTCTCCTTATACACATAATAAGGCCTGCAGGGATTTCAGAGACTTTAGCCTTGCACGTCTCATTGCTCTGATTCTGAGGTTTCTTTTAGCATAAAATCAGCAGAAAAGCATTGAGAGGCACAACCTTATTTTAACAAATCCCTATCCTCCCTGCCAAACCTACCTGAGTCAATGAATGCCCAGGACTGTGATTTGGATTCTCTTGCACAGGTTATATTTGTGTACTGCTGTTTCCATATGTCATCCTGCACTTGATATGCTGCTCCTAACTCAACTGGTACCTACATAAGGAAGGAGCCCCAGCAGAAAATCTGCAATATTTCGAATTTACATGGGATTTCTAGGAATGGGCAAGACATTTTGGAAGGAAAAAAGAAAAGAATCTCCAACCACTTGTCCCCTTCCCAGATACAAATCAAAATTAGTTCCTCCTAGGGAAAGTAAGGTCACAAAAATTTAGCTCTCTTTTTTTTTGTTTTCTTTCTTCTTTTACCCCCCTATTTCTATCTCTGGTTCTTGGCCTTCAATTTGTTAATTACTGTGGGTGACATCCAAGGAGAAATGTACAAAATGAAATATTAAACACCGTAAGAGGGGAATTAGTGTCAGCCACTACAATGACATCTGGTCTAAACTAAATTTTGTGGCTGCCCCTCAAATCTATGAAGGGAGACAAAAGATACACTACAACCATAGGTAAATAAAGTTAATAATTTGATCATCTCTCAGCCGCCTCTTCCTCTCTTTATGAACTACAGAGGAAGGTAAGCAACCAGCTCTATTTAGACACCCAAATTTTACAGCCAGAGGCTATATTTTGCAAAGGTTTGTGCTGCTGAGAAAACATGCCCCAAGGAGAAGTTTGAGCTGAGATAGATGAAGGATATTAAAATGGTCAATGAAGAAAGAGATGAGCCTAAACTATTAAATCCATATATTCCTGCAAAGTTCAACACCAGGGCTGTCTGAACATCCTGAATTTTGGATATATATCACTGAAATAGGGAAGGTCTAGGACAGGCAAAAAATAAGTAGAAAATTCTGTGTTTTGCTTAGGATTTTATTGGCTTTTCTTGGCAAAAACAATGAATGTATCACCCACAATGCAGAGTGAGAGCAATCCTTCCCCCAAAAACTTGCACAGGAGTGGGCTGGAATATAACAGCAACAGCAGTATGATAATGTATTAAGTGGCAATATAGTCTTATCCTGAAAATTTTGTACTGTTAGCAAATTATGGTCTTGCTAAGAACCATGATATGTGATTTGCTGGCTCAGCCTTGCAGGATATTTGTTGTCCCATCTGAATATCAGGAGATGATCCAGAGCCCAGGCTGAGCAGTCCTTGAGGAGGACACCTGGGATAAACATGGTTCCAGTGGAAGGTGTGGGCTGCAGTTTTGAGTTTCTTTTGTGAATAAATGGAACCAGAAAGCTGCCACCTGCTTGGGATGTATTTGAAAGTAGGGAGAAAGATAAACATTGCAGGAGCTTATGATATTATAAAACTCTTATTCTTTAATTTGATTCCCATCTTGGAGACACCCACAGGAAACTCATCTACAGGAGAGATCTGAGAAAGGAAAGGGCAAGGAATTAGGGAATCTTTTCTGCAACCACTAGAAAATAAAGTACATTAGAATATGGGGGTGTAAAAAGATTTTGAAAGCTGCTTTAAAAAAAAACCCATAAAAAAACCAAAAAACCAATATTGTAGCAGCTCTACTGGTACCTGGCTTTTCTCTATTGAACAAAGCTCCAGCACCTTCCCATTCTAAATCTAGTTTAATGCTCTCAAGCCAGCTTCTGGACCAAGACCCTCTTGCACACTTGGTCATTTTGTGCCTGTGCCTGAAACCTGAAGAGGAAGAGGTGTGCTGGGGGAGGATGTCAGTTCTCTCACAGTAGTGTGGACAAAGTTACCACACTCACAGGCCACATACTCATTATATCTATCTGCTGCCACCACTACTTCCTTTCTGACTGCATTTTATCCACATGAAAATAAATGCTGTTGTAATGATAAACAACTGGTGAGTGTGACGTGACTGCTGACCTCACACATGCACCCACAGCAGGGAGCAGGAGAGATTTCCATGAAACATAAGAAGAAAATGGAGAGCTCACTTATGATGTGAAAGCAGTCTTGCAAGAACTCACTGAACCTACAGGCAAAATCCATCATCTGAGTTGTGTGTTCAGTTCTGGTTCTGCAGTGCTGTCACCTGACACCAGCACTGCACCTGCCCCCCGTGTGTTTCAGATCCATTGGTACATGACTCAAATATTTCCCTTCTCATTTGTCTCAGAAATGCTGAGCACAGTGTGAAAATCAGCAAGAGCAAGGAATTCTCAGCAAATTTGAAAACAATGCCACAGGTAGGTAAACATCTGAGGCAGGAATGAGCTGCCAAACATCAGCTGCTTGACTCCTTCGAATATTTTGTTTCTTATTTTTATATATGCACGTGCTGTAAAGCCTGTTTATCTGTTTGCTGTTTGTCCAATGAATCTCCAAAGCCTCCTGTGCCTCAGCTATGATTCATTTCTGAACGAATTCATGAAAGGCAAATAGCATGTTTCCAGATCCACACACTTGTCTGATATCACTGGGCACTTCATCATTCGGAGGAAATTTTTTCTCACTTGTCTCAATCTTCCCTTTCCCCTCATACATGTAAAACCATTGCCCCTGTATGCTGACCGCTCAGAGATTACAAATCATTTTAAGTGGAGGAGAGGTTGAGCCCCAGCTTTGTGCTTGCTGCATTTTGTTTAAGTTGCTCGTGCTGTTCCAACATCTGTCATATCCTCCACAGCAGTGCAATCAAACTGTCAGGGCTGAGTGAAGTTTTGCTGATCCAATCTGCTCCTTCTGTGATTCCTGTCAAAAGCATCAGGAGGTGGCAGATACAGTTGTGTGCTCTTTAAACAACAGATCTTTATTTTTGCACATTAAAGGAACTGTTATTGTTTGTTTCTCTTAAGCTCACGAAGCGTGTTCAGATGTGGCTGCGGTCACAAACCAGGCTGCACTTCCCAGATTCCTCTGCGTTCCCATGGGTCCCCAATTTCACCCTCCCACCTTCTCTTGTGAGGACAGAACATATAAATATCTCTCAGCCTTGCTGGTCTCTGAAATTCCACAACATATCTTGGAGCACCTAGGAGGAAGTTACTTTGTGGCTCCTGCATTATTATTAATGAGGTAATTAAACCAAAGAGTTGTATGGAAAGGGGAAGAGTCATATTTTAATAAGCTCCCTTCTGGATATTGCACTATGAGTTGCCAGAGAAATGTTATTCCCTGTTAACTATACCAAAAGGATCTGATACTAATTGATATTATTGATACCAATATCACTAATCACTTTGACTAAAAGGACAGGATGTTCTTTCATCATTTAAAAAGTATGTACCTTTGATGTACCTTAATAACCAAAAGAACTTGGAAAAAAAAATATTCCATTTGGGCTCTGTTAATATGCAGCATGTATTTTTAATCAGCTTTCCAGCATGATGCACCTTTTCACACTTCTGACTGAAGACTTAAACTCGAGCTGTGAAATGGAAACTTACAGTTTTATCATTTCATAAAAGGAACCTGAATCTGAGGTGAATCATATGGTAGTGCCCCATTTCTGTGCTGGCCTCATAGCCTATGGCTTTCCCATCAGGGCAGAAAGTCTTCTAATTACAGCAAAGCACCAATGGAAAATGAAACCTAGGGTGCCATTGTGCCCTCTTCTCTAATACTTATATTGGCTAGTGATTCCTGCTGCGATGAAAAATCTGGTTCAGAAATGCTTTGATTCATTAAAGAAAAAATGTTAAAAAAAAAAAGATAAAAATTCTAAGGTAACAGATTTTTGATCCCTAATACATTTTCTTTAAAAATCTCAATTTCCAAACCTGACAGGAAAACATATTCAACTTTCCATGATCTGTTTTTTACCCCCTTCCAAAGCATCCCAGCCAGGGACTGGATTATTCTGCCTTGAACAAAAAAGAAATCTGAAATTCCTGGCAGAGAGGGATCCTGTGCTGCCTATAGGCACAAAAAAGGATTGGCTCCAACTTCCGGCTTGGATACAGAATTTCAGAATACCCACCAAGTAAACCCATAGATTAATGACAAATTAAACCCATGAGCTCAAATGCACAAGGTTCAGGGCTCTGAAAATCCCACATGGTATGTGGTTGTCATCACTAGGAGCTGTTCTCTTTTACCTTCTTCAGTGGCTGTTCTGTAACCCACCCTTTCCAGCCAGCTAAATTTCACAACAGATCCCAAGAAGAGTGTCCCAAGGAAATGCAATGAAAGGAATGGACACTCAGAGCATTCTTCTGAAAACCTATTTTACCTAAGCAAATACTGTATAATAATATTTCCAAGGTAACAGAAAAGTGAATGGCAGCCCTTCCATGAAGGAAGCTTAGCAGGTTGGCTCTGCCTGGGAGGGTTTTTGCAGCTACTGATTGTACATCTTCTCACACTGTGTTAACAACTCAGCCTGACTCCAGTTGTTGCTGAAATTTCTTTTGGATCATATCTGTGTTGTATGATGGAGTCCAATTGTGAGCTTTTTGGCAGCTGTATAGACTACTAAGTCTCCACTAATTTGATTTCTTGTCTGAGAGTATACATCTTTAGGGAATTTACTGCTTGCTCATCTCTGAGTTCCAGTAATATGGCACAAACAAAAACAAAATCCAAGGATGACTTATAACAAGAATTTTGCTAGTCACAGGACTTCTCCTTATAAACAGGATCCATTAGACCAGATGAAATGAAAAAGCAGTCAGGGAAAAAAAATTGCAGTATCTGAGAAGTAGCCACTCTCTGAGGAAGAGAAAACTGTATTAACAATTTTGACTAAAAAGATGAATTCTCAACCGTTATCTCAAGCAGAACTTTTAGCAGTGCACCCATCTTACACTGTAAAGGAAATGGAGTTTGGAAAATTAAATAGAGAACGGGAATCCGTGGTTGACAAGGAAAGGGAAATAAAAACATCCTCAAATTTTTTTCTTTTTTTTTTTTTTTCATATTGGAAAAGAGGAAATTAAATCTGAGTTGGCCAATTAGCCCCCACAGTCCCCAAAGGCAAGACAAGATCTTTTTGCAGGAAAGCCTTGAGGTGAAGCCAATTCAATTAATTTCCACAGCAAAACTGTCAAGATCCAAAAAACTAGGTGGAATAATGAACTGATTAAAACTTGTAATTGCAATTCAATGGATGAAACCATTAATCACAGAGATGGCAACATTCTCTCTTTTCAAGACTGTGCTCGGATGAGTTGCCAACAAAAGGGATTGTAGGAATAAAAGGATAACATAGACTGGGAAAGGAGCATGCTGGACAGAAAATTGTGTAGTTCCATGAGTGAGCTGAGGAAAAGAACAACCTTACCAAGACAACAAAGGAGTATTAAAAAAAAAAGTTTAGGAGTATTTTATTCATATTCTTAATTCCTTAGCTCTCAGTGATTTACACTACTCACAGTCTGTGCCAATGATGTACTGAACAACACTCAAATCACACTCAAAGTCATTTCTCCCACCTTTAATTTCATGTGTGTCTAATATATTTCTCCTATTGCTTTTTTCTCTCACCCAGCCCTCCACTGCAGGTGCCTTGGCCTGATCTTCATTGTGCTGACAAGCTGCTGGTGCTGCTCCCAGAGCAGAACCTCAGGGGAGGGGAGGCCAGGCTGCCAGCTGGCAGCTCCTCCAGAGGTGTTCAGACACCTCCACCACCCACACCTCTGCTGCTTTCCCAGCTGCTGCAGATGGTGCCATGGCAAAAACTTCCTAGCAGAGGGAACCAGGAAAGCAAGCCCCACTTCCTCTCAAACAAAATCTGATTTTAATCAAAGGCGTTATTTTTAGCTTTGGGAGATAACTCAACAGCTTGGATAAGCCATGCCATGGCTCAAATGGCATGGCATTTTCATCATCTAAACTTTAACCCAACTTCTTTCTCTCCTGCTACTCTTTCAAGATTAAGCCACCACGATTAAGCTCAAGAGGTCAGCCAAGTCCCTCACCCTGTCTTTTGTCAGCCTAGGATTTTGCCTGGGCTGGCTCCTCTGTATCCTCTCTCTGAAGGGAAGGGTTAGACTGGGGTGTCCACTGAGCTGCTGAAAGTGTCAGCCAGGCTGGAGTGGGAGCTGACAGGATGATAAAGGGAAGTGGGTGGTGACAGAGAGGGTCAGAAGAGGTCTAAAAATCCTGTATTGTACCAAGTGTACATTGCACATAAAACCGATCAGGAAATTAAATAAAGAGCATGGTAAGAAGGCACCACTGCATTCATGCCAAACCAGAATGGAAATTAGCAGAAGAGAAAAAAAATTGGATGTCACTTCATTCGGGTAGTTGATTTGTCAGTGTGTAATGTTTCCTGATGGTTGGATACCATTTAACTTAAAATTCCAATGAAGCCTACAGATTTTGTAATTATCAATGGTACCACTAAGTGGCTATTTTACAAGCAAGGAAGGTTCAAACCAGGGACACGAAAATATTTCTGCTGGGAAGAAGGAATGTGAAGAAATAGGGTGAGAATGAGTGAAAGCTCCTCTTAGCTGAACAGATTCTTCCCCTGGAGAGCCCTGGAGAAGCAAAGCTTAATTAATTGGAGCACCACTGAAGCTCTGCAAAGAAAAAAGCTTATTAAGTCATGTGCTCCATCCTCCAGAGCACAGCCCAATTCCCACTGAGCTATCCAGAACAGTGCTCAGTGTCTCTGGGGGTGAGCTTTCTGGAAATCCTAACTCATTGAGACTCTTGTGCTCTCAGAAGCAAAAGAACTCTGAAAACTTTGGGAAGGGAAAGGCAAAACTGCAGATCTCATGGTCTGCAAGAGTCTTTTCAAGGACTGGGTCTTTGCTTAAGGAATAAAGTAGAAGACATGAGAAAAGTAAAAGATGAAGGTAGGAAAGTGAATTTTCACCTTCTCTTTTGCACTAGTTAAATTCATTCATCCTTCCAAAATATGTTTCCAATCAGAAGACTGCTCTCAACTTCAGATGTGAGAACTGCAGGGAGTGGTTACAGGTAGATTTTCTGTCTCTCACAAATTATTGCAGCCAACAGAAATGCAGCTTATTACGAACAAGCAAGATCTGAGCTGTTTGCAAAGTTTTTGACCTCATTGGAGACATACCAAGCAACTGCCACCCACACCACTTTAAGAGCAAATAAATGCAGCCTTGAATTAAGTGATGCTTTAATGGACTGGATTTCTCCCTCTGCCTTTTTAAAATTTATTTTGGAAGCCAGCTGCAACTTCCAGATCTTGCTCCTAATATGTAAAACTTCATTATTAATTTATTATTAGCTTATTTTGCCACTAATGATCCAAATGAAGACTTGCCTGTCAACTAACCCACATCAAGAGAGATAAAAATTAACATCTCAACTTGATTTAAAGGCTACAGCTTCTACGTCGTGGAAGAAATGTGGGAGTTCAGAAGATTTAGAAGCTCCAGGGACAGTTTAGAGGCATGGGTGCTTTTAGCATGAAGGGAGGGTTTCCTTTTCCACAGGGAAATGAAGAGCTGCATTGAGCAATTCACATTGTGGACACAACAATGCTTCCTGGAACACCAGATGGGATCAAAAAAAAAAAAAAAAGGAAAAACATTCACTTATTTCCATCTGGAAATAGCCTTCCTGGCACTTAACAGAGTGGAAAGCTCCCTGCCTCCAGCCTGCCTTGAGATGCCATGTTTTTCAAGGTGTTGTCTGAATTCTTAGTCCTGTTGTACTGAATAACACCAACAGGATTCTCAAAGCAAGCTCCCTCCCAACAGCCTTCTAGCCCACAAAATTCATCTGACCTCACTTCTGCACAGGAACCTATTTCAAGCCTCCATTTTTCCAACACTACAAGAGTAGATGGGAACAAGCTACCTTGTGTTCATCAGGGATACAGGAATGCACACAGGCAATACTTTGACAGACTTGAGCTGAAAATCCAGTGTCCCGTTCACTTGCCAAAATCTTGTCACACAGCCAGATCACAAGGGGTACAAGTCAAGGGACTGGTGATATTGGACAGGCACTGGGATGATCCTAAGATAGCTGGGGAGTACATATTGAGGACTAAATATGAAATTATAGTGCTGAGATAGAGTTTTGGGGCTTTCACCCCATTTACACATCCTGGACTCTCCCTGGCTTCACTATTTTAGGATCCTGGGAAACCAACCCATTTAGAACACAACCAATGCCAAGATCCCATTTTAGAGTCGCCAAAATCTGCTGTTCCCTTCCAGGTGACCTCACCAGTCTTTCCGAAATCTCCAACACTCCTGCAGGTCCCCCCAGAGATCATACTGGGATATGTTTACACTGCCTTTCACTTTTCTTTTCAAGACCTTGGCCATGTTTATTGATTTATGCTTTGTTTCCCAGCACTGTGTTTCTGCTGAAGGTGACCCCGTGCTTCCCAGACTGGAGTGTTTCTCTTTCGAGGTCATGCTCTAATGCCTGCCTGGCTCCTGTAAAACATCACTCTCTGAACAGCTCCTGATGGATGTTTTGGTCAAGAGTTCTGCTTATTGCATGTCAAACATGGCTCAAAAATGAGCACAGCCTGAGTGCCTTGATGAGGTGAAGCAAGGATCACATCCAAAGTTCTTTTTGTTCTAAAGGTCAACAACACATCAACTTTTCCAACAGGCTTTCTTGTGGCTGTAATTCCAAATCTTTTGCTCGGTGCAGTCAAACAAATATATTTTGGAAAATCATGAGTTTGTGGAAAAAGGTGTACTAAATTAGCATGGGGGGAAATAGAGCTTTCTGCCTTCAGATCACAAGAGGAAATCAACTTTTGTCTTTAGAAGCCAACTGATCTTGCCATTTCTTCGTTGGCAACTGATAGAGCTCCACTGGGGCCAAGCTTTCAGAAAGATTTCCTACAGATAGGCCCAGAAACTCATATTTTAACTCTTTATTAAGGTATTAATTTTAAAATGTATTAAGATGATCATCATGTCACCTTTATATTTGAAATAGAGAGAGTAACCAAAGTTTTTTAATTGAGTTCAAGATTGTCAGCATCCCCTCCCAGCAGACACCACACCAATATGTGCTGTTCATACACCCACTTCACAGGGTTACCATCCTAATTCTCATTACTGAAAAACTTCTGAAATTAACTCTAACATTTCCTTCAATTATCCAAACCATTGCTCCTTGTGCTACTACATTTAAAGAGAAAATAATTCCATTCTCCAAACTTGCATTGTTTCTGAAGGTGTTTATAGATATTGATGAAATCTCCCCCAAGCTATTTCTTTACTACACTACAGAGCTTTGGTTCCTCACATCTCTCCTCCCTCTGTTTCTCCTATCCCTCCAAGGCATGGAATTATATGTGGAGGACAAGAATTACACACTACCACAAAGTGCTACAAAGGAGAGTAAGTATCAGTGCTAACAGTGCCCGTGTTTGGGATAGTCTGAATAACAAAATACAAGGTGTTCCTGTGATATAAAGCAGCACAGCCTACAAACATGATGCAAACTATCTTGATATATATCAACAGAAAATCTTGTCATAAATACATTTTTATACATCCTCACAAAATATTGTCCTATGCTTTGCTAACAATTGGGAGGAGAAATTTATGAAGAATGACACTGTTGTATTTCTAAGTTAAGGTAGAAAGGACAGACAGAAGAATGGGAAAATCCAATCTAGATTTTTCTCCCAGGGAAAAAGAAGTGCTCTGAAGTATAATGGAGTTGGTGTGTTTGAATCTGTATTTTCACAGAGTAACATAACACTGCAGAGTGGGATTAGAGTGTTCATAGCAACACGATTTCTACCACAAGGCAAAGCCATCCCCCTGCAATGCTGAGTCACACCAGCCATCATGAGCAAGATCTGTGAGTTTCCTCCTGATTAGTTCAAAGATGGATCCATGAAAACAGCACTACTTCATGACTTTGCTGGCAGCCCTCCATGAAAGGCCACCCTTGGCTGTGGCCACCCTTGGAGGCCAGGCAGACATTCAGATAGGAAGGAGCTGGCATGGATCACCAATTCCCAATCATTGTCCATTCCAGTCCTCAGCTGTGTATGCTTTTCCTCATAGGAGAAAACAACAAACTTCAGTCCTCTCCCATCAATAGAAATGCTTTCAAGTTTTACTTCTATAGGATAAAGAGCTGTTTAATCACCAAAGAAGATAAAGTTTAATTATTTCCTATATTTAATAACGTCCTTAAACATTCAGCGTATTTTTGGAGTTTGGCATCTTTTCCATAAACAGACCAGATTCTGATCCTGCTCTGAAAGCACTTCATTTTGCCATAAAGACCACCAATGAGCTCCAGTGTCTTGGTAGTCACCTGAAAGTCTACCAAAAGTGTTTCCTGAAGACTCATGACACCTGACGACCCAGACATCACTTTTCCAGCTTCCCTGAGAATGTCTCTACACTTTTCTCCTTTCCTGAGAAAACATTCCTGGTTTTCAGCATCTCCTGAAGTTTGAATCACCAAACAAGCCCCAAACAGAAAAATATCAAAATGAGACAAGTCAGTGATGCAGACAAAATTCTGCCATTCTGTGTAAAAGTAGTTTTCATCCTCTGCTGGAATAATGTGCTCAGGCTTAGTCACTAAAAAGGCCAAGCAGAAAGAGACAGCGGAGGCAGCAAAAGTAGGTTGGATTATTATGCATTATTATAGAGGGGGAAGAAAGTAATCCATTAGAAGGAAAATGAAAAGCTTTGGGATGATGAGGGGTAAAAAGTAAAAGAGGGAGAGTAGACATATGAGAGAGCACTGCAGATAATGTCTAGAAGGGCAATTACTGGTTCCCTTTCTCTCTACTTTTTCCCATAACACAAGACCTGGAGGGCAACATGCAATTTAAGGGCCACCCATTGAAAACATACCAAAATGAAACACTATTTAGTGTGTAATTAACCTGTGGAACTCAGTCCCACACGGCATTCTGGGGACAAAGAACTCAGAGCCCAGGAAGGATTAGACACTACTAAGAAGTGGTAAGATAGCATTTCCCATTCCACCAGCTGGATAAAAATAAAGTACAAAGAATATCAATCCTCCAGCTTCAGGGCCTAAGTTGTTCATTGTGATCAGCAGCAGGTAAAGCTCAGCAGGATGTGAAAGATGCAGTTCTGCCAGTGAAAGCTTTAGTGCACAGCCCTTTCCTGTGTGCTGCTTGTCACTTATCTCAGATGCTGATATGGCTCCTACAGCTCCAGTATGAGTTCATTACAATCAGTAACATATTCATCATCACAATAGCCTGAGAAGGCACAGAAGAACTTTTTTTCCTATTGTACAGACTGTGAACAAAGAGGTTAGGGACATGCTGGAGGTCACACAGGAGAGAGGAGCAGAGCACTGTGTTGCTCCCTGCATCCATCCTCATGACTCTACCCTACAGCAAGGCACACCAAAGAGCCAGCTGGGAAAGGAGACAGATCCATTTCCAGGCCTCTGTCAAACACAGGTGTCCCAACACTAAGCACAGCAGCAATTTAATTAAACAGCATGCCTAGCACAATCCATACAACATCCACCTCAGCCAAAACATGACCACAGTTCCAGGCACCCAGCAGGTGTCTCTGGCCTTGCTGGCACGCAGCACGAGCTCAGAAGCTGGTTTGTCCTTTGGGATGAATTCCAGCTGGCCATGCTGGATGGCAGAGTGGCTCAGCATGCAATATTTCCCTCCTACTGTGACGCATCTATAGGGTTTAGTGCATGCAGCCCACCCAGGGTCAGGCCATGAAGCTGCTGCATGTTTTATTTACCCAAGCAGTGCCAGCCAGTCCAGTGCAACCACTTCCATGGGTTGCATGATCTACCAAACTTTTAAAGGACAGATATACAGAAACCAGGGCTTTCCTCCATATGGAAACAGGTCACTTTTTGGTTTTGGGGTTTTTTTACAAATGTCTAGGTATATTCCCTCTGTATCATTTTTTATATTATCATATTTAATATACTTAACTAAGTGATTTATCAGTAATTCCCTGATGATAACTACAGCACTCCTTTAACATTCCTATTTCTTTTCTTTTCTCTCTTACTCTTTAACCTTTTCTTTTCCTGGAGCAGCTTTGCCCTGAGGTGGAAATGTAAAGGTCCACCACAACCTTTACTGGAGAAAAGAGTCCCATTTGAAGTTGATTCAGGGATATGATAAATGCACAGGTCATTTTGAGAATAAAACATAAAGACACACTAACCATAAAAGTTTTATTTCCTTCACAAGTGATAAGCATGTATGAAGGAAAGACTTTTCTTTTTGCTACCTTTGGCCTGCAGTGGAACACTTGTTAAAAAATGTTCCTTGATACTAATCTCCAACTGGTGTTTGACCTATCTTGAACTCTCAAATGTCACCAGCTTTTCAACTGGTGCTGTGAAAAGACCTAACTTACATATCTATAAAAGAGCTCTATTTTAACCAAGTCTCATTCTTTCTTCCTTCCTCCCTGTCTTTTTTCTTTCCCTTCTTTCTTTCTATCTTTATTCTGCCACTACATTTCTGCTTTGATTTTGAGTTCTAATACAAAAAAGGGCAAGGGAGAAGCTATAAATTATACAGAATAAAACCACTCTTAATTTGTCTAAGCCCCCTTTAAATTAACACATTTTTCCTTACTCTGACCTAGCACAGCATTTTAGACTAAATTTGCCTTTTAAGAGGTTGCTCTACTTCAGCAGGGCAACAGCCAGCCTTTCTGAGCTGGATAGTGCAGCTCAGAGAAGAGATACCAAGAGCACCCTGCAAAGGTGGAGAAGGTGCATCTTCAGAAATACAAAGACATGGGATGGGAAAGGAAAAGCGGATACTTACAAAGATTGGGAATGAACAGATTTAATGTCACCTGTTCCAGCCTCAGCTCTATATTGAAGTGTTACCACAAACCAAAATTCTCTGTCACTTTGATTGTGAAATGATAAATCTTCATTGCACAGTAGATTTCCATGGGCCCCCCTTCCCAAGTCAAGTAATGCAGGCGACTGGGACACTCTTCAATAAGAGAAACATCAAACAATCAAGGATGAAGCTCAGGATGTACCTGACAAAGATCAGTAGAAAATTGCTTCCTTAATGGGATCTTGTTATGAATCAGTAGATCAAAAATCTAATCAAGCACACTTCACCACTCACATCACAGGGAGATCACAGGCAAGTGCAAGTCACAGATTCTCTGATCATTGGCTTGATGGGCTCAAGATGATGCAAAGCTGAGTGACGCAGCTGGACAGAGGGATACAAGAATAATGATGACATTGCCCCTTTGAGGAAAGGAAGGACTCACATTCCATGTTCAGAAAGACTGCCAGAAATTGTCAGTGCTGCACATTATTCCTTAATCTGAAGCATCATTAGATTATTGGCTCTGAAGTTCACACCCTGAAAAGTAATTTGGTTCTCTAATAAGGCATCGAGGCAGGGCACCAGTGAGCCAACATACCATAGGAGGATAATGATATGAGTAGTTCTCTCCTTTCTGCTGATGTCTTTTCCCTCAGATCTAAACACTGGACACACTTTCCATAGTACTGCTCATCTGAGCATATCAAAATGCTTTATAGATGTTCATTATAAGTAATTACCAGGCAGCACGTGTGAATAATTTACAGGATGGTAAAAGTGAAATTTCTACTGCTCTCACACATTTTCTCTCTTTGCAGTTTCAACACTTTTAAAATTTGTTCTCGCTCTTCTTCTGACCAGTATAAATTAAGAATATCAGTAATTTGAATAACTTCCTAAATCACATCTGTAGGTGCCTATAGTTACAAATGCCTAGCCCTAAATTTGGAGGCAAATCTAAAGCAGCAGACTAAGACAGAGATCCCTTCTAGAACCAGTTGTGCCAATGGAAGGGTTTCTGCCTCCAGCTGGATTTTCTTAGCTAACATGAGCTGCTCCATCAGCACTAACTTAGCATTTTTATCCAGGTAAAACATAACAGTAATCAGTAAGGAGGTGTGAGCTACAAGGCAGTAAGTGGGAGAGAATCTGACTTCAAAACACACCCCACTAATATCTTGAGAAAGTCTGAGACATTAACAGACCTGAACTCATTAAATTCAGTCAGAGTCACTTCTCAATGTGTCTCATTAACACAAATACAGTTTAAGCATATGAAGATCCTTTATTGATCAACAGGGGAAAAGAAACCTTTTCTTTTCAGATTTGCTGGGGTTTTCTCCTCCATTTTCTGCAGAGATTTTACACAATTCTGTTCACTCAGTCTCTGCCTTTCATTTTTCTCAGTCAGCTTTGGGATTCCATCTCCCAGGGCAGTCTACATTTAACAGTCATGAGCATTTAAAACATAACTGTGAATTGTCATAATTGTCATTTTGAGCAGGGGCTGAGATTTCTGGGGTTTGCTTCTTTTTTTTTTTTTTCTCTACAGGATCTTAATTGCCTTTTTCATCAGAGATTTTCAAATAGAGTTGATGCTTGGGAGAGTTTAATACTTGAAAAAGAAAAGAATGGTGCCCACCTCAGACACCCAGAAGGGAAAGTGAGTCAAAGAAGCAGAACTAGAAAGGTGTGTCAAATGGCTAAAGGTGTGACACAAAGCCCAATAAAGTACAAAGCTGAACACAAAGGAGGAAGGAAAAATACATCAGCTGTCTACTAAGCCAACATGAAAATGTTGAAAAGTTAAAAAACCAGAAAGGAAAAAAGGGGAGAGCTTTCATGGCAGGAACAAGAAAGGGCAAAAGAGAAAAAAGCAGCACAAAGACAGTATAGTCTTATACACACAGAGGAAAAAAGACATGTCCAATGACAGAACATACGGACGAAGAAAAATAACCCCAACCACAGATGGATTTCCAAGGCAACACATAGAAACCAAACAAAAATTAGAGGCAAGAAATTAATTTAAAATCTCCACAAAATAATTAAACCCAAAAAATACTTTTTAAAAAAGGCAAATAATCTTTTTTCAGCTTAATAAAAATGTTCCTTTTCTAAAAAGGCCATTTTCCAACACAAGTTTTTCCATTCAGCTAATGTCACCCAGCTACAGCTATTTATTCCAGGCCTCCAGGGCTAAACATAATATATCTGTGTTTGAAATGAGAACATCTTTGTTCAAACTTGAGGCCAACAGCAACCACAAGGATCTCCTAGTGCTCTGGTGAAAAGAAACAGGAAGGGAGCAGTAGGGGTAGATTTAAGCATACTTTGAACATCAGACAGTGACAGTCAAGGATACCTGAGCCAAACTGCCACTTTTAATACCCATAACTCATTATGACACCCTAAAAATATTTCAGAATGACTCCTTCCAGTGTGTAGCCCTGTAGGAACTGCAATGTGTTGTTTGTAGAGCCCTTCCAGGATTTCCAGGTCTCTGGGAAGCTGTTCTCTAGCAGGTCACTCAACTCACTGCAGTGAGGAGCATGACCACAGGACAGTAAAGGTTCAGGGCAGCTCATGGAAGGCTTCACCACTGACATCTCCATTATTGCCGTGGAAATAGAGTCCAGTGTACTATATACTTCACCATTCCAGACCTCTGAGCCCAGCCAGGGCTCTTTTTTCTAGGTACCACAGCTGTGATTAGATGGAGGAATCGCTCTGTAATCAGAGCTGCAAGATGCACAGATCAACAGAGTGATTAACACCGCTGGAACTGCCTGGCACATCTGTTTGTTATGGCACTGGGCAAGTCAGGATGCCTGGGGAATAAGCAGTCCCTGGCATGGGAAGACCTATGGACAAAGGGAGAAAAGACTGTTCATGTTGGAACATGGAACTTTTCCCTCCCATTGCTGCTGTCATGGCCTGGAGGCACACGAGCATGTGTGCACCACATAGCACTGCAGGAGCATCTGATTCACAGCAGAGCCTGGGTGGCACAGCAGGCTAATGCATCTCTCCTTCATCTCTGGAGTTAGAGGTGGAAAACATTTGAGTTCCAAGGTATTCCTATGTGGATTTCCATTGGCTTTAGACCTCTCTGCTCACTTTCTTCACTCAAAGTAGATTTCATGACCAAAAGTCATGGCAATGTCACAGCCCAGTATTTAGTAGAAATTAAAATTGCTCAAGGGGCAAAACTGGAGAAAACAGATATAAATCAAAGACTTGGATACATTAGCAGAGATACATGAAAAGGCTATGATAAAAATGGCTGGAAATATCCAAGTTCAGGAGAGGAAGAGCTGAGGAGAGCTCTGTGGAGACTTGGGACTAGCACAAGTTGCCATTCAGAATGGCAGAGGTAAAAAATTGCTGTGGCTTCTGAACAGCAACACTAAAACTTCTGTTCACCTTCATAAAAATCAGGAAACATACCCAATGTTTCAATAATGAAACAAAACACCTTACAGCAAATGCAGGTTTTTAAAAGAGGGTTCTAGCTCTACGTTCTATCCCAGTTGGTTTTGGTCCACTGGTTTTAGCTGCTTCCTGAGGCATAATTGCTTCCAGTTTTGGAATGCATCAGTGCTCAGCTCCAGGCACCATTCTAAAGGACAGAGGCAGGGTGAATTTTTAAAAGAGCCAGATAGCAGTATTATTTTCACACGAGCCGTTACTGTTCTTTCTCACTGGAACACCTCCCTGCTGGTACTGCTGATCCGAGCCAGCCCTCACCCTGAAGGGCACTTTACTTGTAGTCCTCACTTCACTCAGGGCTGTAAGAGCTCAGCCATGAAAGGAAGCAGTAGGCACATCCTACATCCCAGCTGCAGCTCTCCGCCTCTCCGCTCCTTCACCCAGCTGGAGAAGTTTGGCTCCACGGTGCCCTGACTGAACTAACCCAAGCTCAGGCAAGCTCAGCACGAGCTGTCTCAGTGCCAGCAATGAGGCCACTGGGAATCATTTAGGATGATGTTATTAGTGCAAACACATAACCTTTGAGTTCTTGGAGGTAATTTCATCTCTGTTTCCACAGCTGATAGAGTCTGTTGTATACAGACTTGAGGAAACTGGAGCGGGATATTCCAAGTCAATCTCAGCTAAGCCTGATAACTCCCCCCACTTCCACCTCCCTTATTTATAGCCCACGACTGGACATAGCAAGTCAATGACCATCGACAATATGACATGTGGATCTACAGACCCAGCAAGTCTAATATCAAGTGAGCTGACAGTGCTGGATCCTGGCTATCATCAGAGGAGAGACAAATATTCCAGCTGCCAATAGATGTGCCCTTGCATGGACCTTACATGAAGCACCCTTGGCCTGAGGGAGCAATAGAAATCAATTAAAATTCTTTGTTGCGCCAAATTCTGCCTACCTTTCAGCAGCTCCCTCTCCTCCTTCCTCTGCTACAAGTGCCCCACTAATCAGAAACCCTTTTTTGTACAGCAAACAGCTAAAGCTTTAAAGAATTAAAAAGATGGCAGGGGTTTTTTTGTTTGCTGATATAATCAGGAATCTCACCTCCTTTTCAAAGCCCACAGGACCAAATGTGTGAAATCTTTCATTGATTCTGCAGCTTCCCTTTCCAATCTTGTTTGCAAAAAGCTCTTGAAATTTATCCTGCACTTGAAGAGGGCATTTACAGTTGTCACTTTTGCCTACTCTCAACATCCATCCTCCACACAAACAGCTTTTCCCTGGAGTCAAAGAGGACATCTGATAATTTCCAAGAGGCAGGTTTGCAGTAAGGATCTGCTCACAGGGGAGGAGAAGAAACTCTGAAAGTGTGCTCCAGATGCTCTGCTTAAATGTCCCTTCAGGGTACACTTCATCTCACTGAGAGGAGCTCTGGCCAGACCCTGGCTAACCTCAGGATCCATTCCTACCACAGACAGAGGTTCAGCACAGCTGGCAATCAAGCCTGAGGTCCCAAATAGCTCAGCCCTGCAACTTTTTAAACCCACATGTTAATTAGTAGTGAATGTAGACTGCTTGAAGTGATCAGAAAACAACAGATCATTTCCCACAGCCCACCCAAGAGCTGTAAAACAGCAAGAATTTTGCATTAATGAGGGCCTGGGCTGCAGCTGGGACAGCTGTCTTGAAGCACAAGGATCTCAGCTTTAGCTCTAATGCTTCAAACCATGAAACCTCCCACAATTCTCTGTGTAGACTCACAAATTAGTTGTTCAGCCATTAGAAAGCATTAACTGTCATACCTCCTTGAGGTTCCAAGAGTCAGACTCAAAGTAAGGAGCAGAACATGGGAGAACTGCCAGTGTAGATGGGACAATGGGACAAAAGGCAAAGTGAGAAGAAGTCTCTTCAAAATAGCAGTAATAAATCAGGAAAGCACCGATTCTCTGTCTGCACAGTTGGTGGTATTGACAAACCATATCTCCTTTGCTTTTCCCACAATTACACTATCAACTAGGCTTCTGGAAGCAATAAAAACTCTTTATCTGCTATCGGTGTACACTGAGATTTGAAATTACTTTCAATGACAAAATGCAGGCTAAAGTGCTCTCACTGGCCTGTAGCAGGTCTGAGACATCAGCATCAAGAGATGCTGTGAATGAGTCCTGCTCCTTCATTGCTCTCAGAATAGCAGATGATCTCTGCTGAAAAGTCACTGTGATTTTCTGGGCAGAACTTCAGCTTAATAGGGACAAAGTACCCCTGAGTTTGAGAACGGCTTCTGTCTTCATTACAAGCTCTTCACCCACCTCCACAGACACAGTCCTGTAACTAATGACTGCAAGAGGCTCACCACAGGCTCTGCAGAACAGTGCTTTAGCATAACAGCTACTGCTCATTGCTGAGTGGTGATTATCTTGTCACACCAGCACTTCCTTCTCCTAGGCAGACATGGTGAGGTTATCAGGAGAATGCCTAAAACACACATTTTTGAGAGAGAACTGTGGGGTGATGGATTATGGGAGGCTGCCAACACAGGCACCGGAGCCATTAAGACTGACTGAGGTCTGATTACAGTTTTGCATAGTGTAAAGGCACATCTGAAGGTGTGTAATTTAATGGCTCATTGCTTGCTTCCTATCCAGAATTGTGCAAGAAGGAAAAACTGCACTAGTCCGGTCGATTTGAAATCACCTGTTTGTGTTCTACTATGGAATAGCCTACAAAATCTCATTAAATACTAAGCAGGGAAAATGCTTGGCTCCCTCTGAATTGCTTCAAAGTGATCAGCCAGCAATTGAAAAGTAGAGCCAGAATAGCTGAAACATTCCCTGATATTTGCTTTTTGTAACTCCCTTAAAGTAGGAAGCCTCCATTTCATTACTCACTTTCCTGAAGAGAACTAGCTATTTTCTTACGCTTTTCCTTAAGCCATTTATTTTTTGCTCTGTAAAGCAACTGCTGGTGCACTCATGTCTTGCAATACAGGACCTCTATAAACCAAGAACTGGTGTAGGAAAATGAGTGTCACCTTCTGCCACTGATAGAGGCTGGGAAGAAGCAGGTTTTCTTTCCACAATGACCTTTGTTGCTGGCTCTGCTCTCTTACTCCCATTCAGCCACAGCAGTCAGGGCTGGCAGAGCATGTTTGTCCTGTTAACTCAGGTGCTGCCTCTGCTCTGACCCAGGTAAAGAGCTGAACACTGATTTAGACTTTCTCAATTTTCACGTGGTTCAGCCAGCAGAACCTTTACTTTAGCAGTATATCAAGGAGCAAGGAAAGATTTGGCTTTTGCCTTGAGAATGCAATTTTTCACCAGGTTATGATGAGGCCTTGGGGTGGCTTTGAGGTATCTACTTTATGTTTTTACCGGTGAAGCTCTTGTTAAGAGAGACAATTTTTATTCTGGCTAGCTTCCACATTTCAGTGCCTAACAACACCCACTCTGACAGAATCACTTTCTTTTTTCCTGCCAGCCTCTGTCATGTTGCTGTTCATATTCTTGTTTTTCTAATCCCTGAGTCCCTTCTTTCATTCACTACTGTCAGAGACCTTGATCAGGCAGCAACAGACCTAAAAAGACCTCAAGGCTTAAACATATCCACAGTCAGGCCATCAGGAAAACCACTGCACATAATAAAACTGCTCTTGTGCATGAGGAGTAGGCTGAGATCTACAGCTGTCAATTAAAAAAAGGTGCACTAATTACCCTGAGCCAGGGAGTTTCACATGCAGACACACAGCATCTTACAGCTACAAAGGGGACAAAAAGGACTCTTGGATTTAGAGTAAGAGCTTGGGTTTAGCCTTTGGGGGGATTTTGGCTGGTTTTTTGTTTGTTTGTTTGTTTTGTTTTGTTTGTTTTACATAATAAAACTGCTCTTGTGCATGAGGAGTAGGCTGAGATCTACAGCTGTCAATTAAAAAAAGGTGCACTAATTACCCTGAGCCAGGGAGTTTCACATGCAGACACACAGCATCTTACAGCTACAAAGGGGACAAAAAGGACTCTTGGATTTAGAGTAAGAGCTTGGGTTTAGCCATTGGGGGATTTTGGCTGGGTTTTTTTTGTTTTGTTTTGTTTTGTTTTGTTTTGTTTTTGTTTTGTTTGTTTGTTTAATTTTGGTTGTTTGGTTGGGGTTTATGTATGTGTATAGCTTGTTTAGTTTTTCGTTTTTTCCTTCATAATGCTGTTGGATCTTTATTCTTTTAAAACTCTACATGTCTTGTCTGCTGGAGGTGACTGACTAAGGTGACAAGAAAGATGAATTGGGCAGGTGTTTTAATGGTGTCATTAAAAAAAATCCCTGAACTTTAAAAAATACGCTGTGATTGGAACCATGCAAGTCCTGCTGAGATCAAGTGGAACATCCATCTAAAGAAATTGCAAGAAGGGGAGGAAGGAATAATAAAAATAAAAATTATTTCATATAGGGGAACATATTTTTTAGGGAAAAAATAAAAACACCTAAAAAAACCCCCAAAAGCCAAACAGAAAATCTGAGATTTCTATAGAGAAAACACCAAGTAATTTCACAGCAATTCCCTTGGGAGCTGGTTGCTTTCCTGAGACTCCTAATTAATTATACATGCTAGTGAAGAAATATAATGTGGCTTTGAATAAAATAAAACTCAAAATTTAAAATTAAAGAGATAGGGAGAGGGAAGACAAAATTATTTTGTTAATTCAAGTTTGAGCTAATTTAACTTTAATCAGAAGCTGACAGGAAAATGGTAAGCTCAGCTGCTTGTCACATTCAGCAGAGATGTCCCCACTGTCTTTAACAGATAAAACATTTCACTACTGACCTCCAGTGGGAGCAGAACATTGCCTTTAATGCTGTTGAGTGCAGTTTCAACAGATCTCAGTACTTATTATAATCTGTTCCATGGTCATCTCTCCATCAGCCTGAACAAATGGGATTTTTTTTTTTAGTCTAAAAACGTTGGGTTTTGGTTTTTTTTGGCAGTAGAAATATCTGGCTTCTGTAAGCTGCAATGACCTCCACGACAAGGCAAGTCAGGGCAAATCTGGGTTAAAAAAAAAGACTTTGGGCTCACCAAAACAAAGGTGAAAAATCTTGTCAGTAACAGTAATATCAAGTGTTATCAGATTTAATCTTTACAAATCTCAAGTGTTCTGATTCCTCACCCTGAGTCATGTAGAAAATTCCCCAAAACCATGTTCATCCTCTCTGTGGCCTCTTCCCCTTCTTTAGACTTTCTAGAATGTAGCCCACATCTGGGGTTCATTTATTGAGTTTTATTTGGATTTCTCCAATTAAAAAAACAGCAAACAAGAAAACCAGACCCTGGTTGCCCTTGACTCCAGTTGTCATAACAAAAATAGAAGAGCAGCATATCCCAAGAACCAGAAGGGTCCTCCAAGCAAAACACAAGAGTTGTTGTGTGAGCAAACTCTGCCTGTCCATACAAGCAGATGTGCTCTGTGCCTTTCCTTGTGCCATGATCCCAGCTACTCTGGGCCAAGGTGGGAATTCCTGCCACTGCCAAGCACCCTGAGTGGACAAGGCTTCTCACAGAAGCTCAAATGCCTCCATTGAGCAGAGCTCAGAGCCTCTCTCTTTTCCCAAGTAGGACACTTCAAACAATTCAAGGCTTCAAGTCAGAATCAATTGAATGTGAATATTAACAGGCAGGGGGCTTGGGTCCTGCAGCACACACAGTGCAGGATGGAAATGCCATGGAAAGGGACACCCTCTGCAGTGTTGGTCATACCCCTTGAGCATGTATTGATGGCCTGGGGAGTGCCCTCAACAAGGTCTCACTGCAAGGGAAAAAGAACCTAAATAAATGACAAATCATCAGAATAGCCATCTTTAAATACATTTTTAAAAAAAAGTTACAGCATCTCTCAACATGCTGCTATATGTTTACATGCCAACAACACAGGACCTGACATCTTTGTCAGACTGATCTATTGTGTTTTAGGTGTCAAAGGAACCATCTCTTCGTGGCTTCCAGTTCTTCCATTTATACCAGGGCATTCCATTATCTGCCTTTATACTATGAGACATTTCTCATTTAGAGGTTATAGGTCAGTTGTTTTCTCACACATCAGCTCCATGACAGGCTTGCTGGATTTTCAAGCAAACCTCTCTGAGACTCATCTCAGACTCACAAGGATATTACAGATATCCCTCAAATTCCTCATTAGCCTCCTATTTTCTCTGATGCCAGTAAGAATATGGAAATGACAGGCCATAGTTTATGAGTATTTTACTGATTAGTACTGGCAAATCTCCTCTCTCTTCTCTTTGGATGCACCCCTCCATCTGTGCTCCTGTGCTCTACCCAGAAGTTTTGAGCTCCTTGGGGAAGAAACAGCCCTTCTGTTTCAAGTTTTCACATTGCCTAACACAGCAGGGCCCCAGTTCACAGCTCCAAGATGCTGCAGATACAACTGCAAACAGCAGCAGCAGCAAACACCACCCATCTCTGCTCCTGCCCTCTTGAATCTGGACTGAGCACGTAGCTGGCATGTTTGTCTAAATCTCATTTCACAGGAATCCTAGGGGCAAGAGTCATGTCTCATCTGCAGAGATGAGATCTCTCTCCTCCCTGCCCATTTCCCCACAGCAGCAGACCCCAGCTGCTCCTCACCAGTTGAAGACCAGATGTGCCCCTGGTCTGATGCCAGTTGGCAACTATTATGTCTCTGTAAAATAAGGGCACTAAAAAAAGCCAGGTTAAAACAACAGTGATTCTCTGGGACCAGCTAGAAACAGAGCAGTTGGATATGAGCAATCACATAAAGAGGGATGGATTGAAACCACCAATTAACCTCAAGTAGGTCAAAGAGCCACTGCAGGAGAACATGTCCAGTCACAGATGACAGGGGCTGAATTTAAAGCAATGGCCTAAAAGAAGAAATCATTATAACACATGCCTATACTCCTGTACCAATCTGCCTTCAGAATTAGGCATTTTAGACTCTCTGTTTTTATCCAGACCCATTTCCATGCACAGCACTATAGCTCTTGCTGTGGCAGCACAGATCTGACATCAGTTAAATTTCACTTTCAAACACATACAAGTTACGTGATGCAGAGTAGAAACCCCACTTCACTTTCATCAATTATTAAAAATGCTGCTGCTTTAATTTTCTTCTGATCCTCCAAATAAACTTATTGTCTGGAGTATTGCTGCTTAGCAAAATTTTATAATGTTTAATGTTCTGTCTTAATTAATACCTCTGAATTTGGATTTTTGCAGGTACATCTCCAGATCTCCTGACCAGATTTGGATTGGCAAAGTAATTTCTTCTTACAAAAGCACTTAAATCTTCTTTTTTTAGAGTGACTTTTTACTCTCCTGTTTATGATTTTCTCATTTATGTGCTACAGCCTGGAGCTCTCTAAGTCTTTGTTACCACCAGCTTTTTAATCAATGATACACCAATGATTTCCTCCTTTGTGTTTTGCTCAATGGAGCAACATTTAAATTCACACCATGGGGTTTTTCTGCCTGTCATTTCTGATCTGTAAATTGCAACAGAAGAATTTTGCTACATGACCCCACATACCTGCCAGGACCAACTCTGCAAACAATGTCTAACTAGAGACACTTTTATCTCTGCACAGATTACACTGCTACTTTAATTTTATAAACACCAACTCTTCTGTACTTTTCATCATTTCCCATCCACCCAGCACAATTTCAAGAGCATGTCTACCAATGTATAGTTTCAGCCAAAGAAACTAAATCCTACAAAATGGGATGTTTGTACTATACTCAAAAATAGTACAAACTAATAATGCACTATAATCAAAAATAATGCCACATCCCATTCTTCCAACACACGAATGAACCTCATGTTCACAGTGCTGGTGAGAACACATTATGGGCCAGAACAAAAAAGAACCAACAGAACAATGTAGAGCAAGCTGTAGAATACACAGCCTCACACAGATTTCCTCAAGGCTCTTTCTGCCTCTGCTTCTCATTCTGGCATCCTTCTCCCTAGCTTTCCCCAGAAATCTAAACTTGTCAATAAGCATTTTTGCTCTTCTTTGCATGGCCCCATCATATGTCCCTGTAAGGAGAAAGAGGTATAAGGTTAAAAGTCTCATACAGACCCTGCTGGACAAGATCTGTGCTTTGCTTCCTACAGCTCAATACAGAAAAAAAAAAAATAGGGCAAATCTTGAGGTAGAGTGGTCTGTTGGAGACCCAAAAGTCAGCTGGGACTTACAGCCAGAATCCCACATTTTTTTACTCCAGAATCCCACATTTCCACCACAGGAACAAGACATGGATAATTGGGCAAGAGGTTCCTGAGGACAGAAGCACTGTTCTTGCAACAGCTGATAAAAGTCAGTTGTAGGCTGTCATTACCTTCTCCTGCACAAAGAACTCTTTTCAGTTCACCAAAGCAAAATAGCACCAGGACTAACACAGAGACACATTTTGATCATTCACTTCTGTATTTCTTTCACTGTCTGACAAATGAGATGTTACTTCAAGTGTATTCTCTACTTATCAGCCTGGGCTCTTGTTTCACATTGGGTTTTGCAGACACTGTACCTAAGGAGTCAGAGTATGATGGAGTGCCAGCTAAGGCTTGAATAAAACAGTTTCTGAATTCTAAAGATGAAATGGAGAGAAATAAAGATATGTCTTGTAGAGATATGTCTAACTTTATTCTCAAAGTGGCACACTTCCTTCTGGGAAGCAGCTAGAATCCATTTGAAAAAATCTTCAATCCGTGCTGCTCACAAGAGGAAGGAGTTGCTGCTCCATCTTTTCTCTACAGGCATTAGGTCACATACAGGGAAGCAAGGGAAATTTGTGTCACTTGGTACTTTGAGCCAACTCTCCATATTTTCACTGCCTTGTCCCTGCAGAGGCTCCCTTAAACCATCCCCTGTTGGTATGTCCAGATCAGGATGGGAAAGTGGCCAAAAAGTCTCACAAGGATGTATGAAAAGGAGCTGGACACATTCTTCTTGTCAAATGTGGACTGGACCCATTATCCATCAGGTTGAACTAATGATGCCTCCAGTTTTTCAGAAGCACAGAGCAGGGATTGAGCTGGTCCCTTTACATGGGATCAGAGTGCTCAAGGACATTTCCAGTAAAACACAGAACTGTGGACCTGTTGTCTTTCAAGAACATATGATTTTATCTTGTTATGTTATGTTTATCTTGTAATACTATGTTATTGCATGGAAACCCAGATCACTTCCTTGATCAGTGCAAAACTTACAACTTTATCGACACTTCTTTCCACTGATACAGTTTTCTATGGGAAATCCCATGCCAGAGGCAGTCATGCTGACCACCAGTTAATGTGATTAACTGTACAGGCAGCAAGTGACAGATGTTATGTCTGAGAAGCAACAGGAATTTGGCATGGGAACATCTTTACAAGCTGCAAATACACATGTGAGCAGCTCCTGCGAGTATAAAAGAAATAAAAAAATACCCCACTGACATATAACTTGTTCTACAGTTACCCCAGAAGTTACATAAAAATAATAAAACCCAAAATTAATTAAAAAGACATTACATATAATTCTGGGAAATGCACTGGAGCTGATTTTTAAAGTTTGCTCTTGCTTTCCAAGCCATAGCAACAGTGGTAATCTGTGCAGAAGCTTGGATTACACAGAGCCCCTGCAGGCTGGTGGGCAAGGGACAACTGATGAGGTGAGAAATGCTGGGAGGTTGATCACAGAGCTCTGCAGGTTATCACATGGACAGCACACATCCACAGAAGTACCCAGTCTCCCTGGCTGTGAGCCTGTGTAGGAGACTACCACACCAATATATCAGTTAATGCAAAGGGATTAGCAACCCAGAGCAGAAACCAAGGCACCACTGCAGTCTCAGGAAAAAAAAAAAATTCCCACTGACTCCTTAGGCTGAGGTTTTCCTCTCACTCGAGGCTGTGAGTGAGTTTCTTTCAGATCAAATAAAGGACTGGCAGTGGAAGATGAAATTTTGCCTTAGCCTTTGCCAGTGAGACACACAGTTGAGTTATGGGACCCTTATGAGCCATTCTATGCTGGCTGAGCAGCACCAGCTTTGTTTGACCTGAATTTTTTAACAAATAAATGTGACCCATTTTTTTTTTCTGTGCCACTTAAGTGAAAAGTCTAATCTCTGATCAGTTTTGCAGAAATTGGATCACAATGGTAGATTGTGTGAAAGGCCATGAAATCGACAAAACCATAAATGAGAACATACAGGAAATCAAATTTAAAAATCTTATTCTTGTCCATGTTACCACTAAATCTTCTGCCTCTTTTTATTTGGTGGAGGGGACAAAAATTTTCCAAGCTAGAGGTCACTTGTCATTTACCTTGGTTCATTTCTAATTGTGAGGAAAAAAGAGTACAGGCATGAAAAAAGGAAAGGGAAAAAAAAGAAAACAAACAAAAGACAGGCACATTCTTCAGCCTTTTGTTTTCATAGCATCCACTGGTATTTCACCACTTTTGTGGGTTTTCACTGCATTTAGAAGTCATTGAAAAATGTTAATGGTCTGGTGGCAAAGCAGCCATTGGGAATGAAGAATGAGCCAGAGGAGGAATGAGGGTGTGCAGCTAATGATTTCCTACAAGAGCTGATTAAACATTGCACTTCCATCTCTTGCCACCTAATTCCCTCCACCGCTGATTTATGGAAAAAGCCCCACCATCTATGGCTCCTGCAGTTTTATTAGCCAGTAACAATTTAACACCACAAGAGGTTTTCCAAAGCTTCTAATTTTCTTATAATGAAGAAGGAAACGGGATGAATAGAAAGAAAAAAAAAGCCTCAATATTGCAGTGTCTTTGCTTAAAGGTGAGGGGAAAGGAAGTGAGGAAAGTTAGTCCCAAAAACATAATAGAAATATCAAGGAGGGCACCAGGTTCCAGCACTCAGGATCCTGTTTATGATGAAGATCATTACTTCACAGAAATAATTATCCTTTTCAAGGCACAGAAGAAGACAAGTACAAGTTCCTATAAATGGAATTTGTCTGGTACTATTTCAGTGGGTTTAAAAATAGTTCTTCACCTCATTTTCTCTAATACAGACCTGCCTGCTGCTAGGTCCTTTCCAGTAAAAGATCCACGACATTTCTTGAAAAACTAAGTAGAGAGGATGGAGGAATTTGCCTTATTCCTTTTTATGATTTTGACATTCATATTTTTCACCAGTAGGCTCAATTATAGAAAAAAGAAGTGCAAGGGCAGGACACTCTACCTACCTAGCTGTGATTCTTGCAAGAGGAGGAGGTGAAGAAGTGTGGGATATCCTTTGCACAGGAGGCTGTATCACTGTTCATGACAGACTGGGGGAAAAGCTGCAGCCAACAAATACTGTGATCACCCTGAAATTCCAAGGTGGGGGACAAGAATTTTTCACAGTGGGACTCAGAAAAGAAGTCACTATGAGTTCCAACACTCTGAGAGGAACTATCTATGCATTAGCAAAGAGTGTATAGTAGTTCAGATACTATTTGCTTCATTTGGCACCTAAAAGCCAGATGTTTAATCTAAACTAAGTTTGGCATCCTGTATTTTAAACAGGAAGCTTGATCCCATTCCAGACTGGGTCCTTCTGCTGGTGTCAGTGGATCCAGCACTTGGACATGTCAGTGCACTCAGCTGGTAGATGACTTTTCTTTCTTTGTCTGGTGGGTTTTCTGCCAGCCTGACAAGCTAAAGTGGTTGTGACAGCAAGACAAAATCCAGAGCCAGCAAAGGAGCAGAGTCAGAGATGTGCAGCCAGGAGTGGGCAGCAGTTTAGATTGGAAAGTATCTAGGTAGGAGTTATAATGTCTCAGGAATGCAGGAAATGGCATACTAGATCAAACCCATACATATCCTATCTCTGACATCAATCAGACAGGCATTTTAGAGGGAAATATAAGATACTGCCTTTAGTAAAAGATTATTTAACCTGCCTTGCTGATTTTTTTTCCTCTAACTCCATCACTGGCAGGCTTGGTTTGCACTAAAAATAAAAGGGATTATTTAAGCTCCTTCCTAAATCAGTGCAACTTTCATACAAATTATAGAAATTATATGTACAGCTTTAGAATTCTTATGCAAATCTTTCTGTTCACTATGTGAAAATTTTAAAGGCACCACTGAAAAATTGATAGTAAAAAATTATTCCCCAAAAGTGAAAGATGCATTTTGCTTAGGACCCTCCATTGCTACTGCAGTCGAGTTGGTTTGGATTCAAACTCTATATTATATTACTGGTATGATGGGCCTCTGACAGGAGCTGATGGCAGGATTCTCAGAAATTGTTGTAAAATCCAACTGCAGTACCTGAGGAGGGATCAGAGGCAGAGATGGTGACAGCATGGACTGCAAAGCCATGCTGGCTGCACTCATTGGTGCCAAGAAGACATAAGGAACAGGATTTTCCTGGCTTCTGTGAGGACAAGGCACAACCCAGGTTCCTCCTTGGCTGCTGAAATCTTAGCTTCTCTCAGCACTGCAAGGAGCACAGAGGCTAAGCCAGGTTTTCCCCAGCAACCCCCTGTCCCAAGAAACTGCTGTGCCTAAAGCTGGTCTCTGATTTCCTGACACTCATTTAAAGAGATGGATTTTTCACTCTGTAGCATCTGAAAGCATAAAGTCTTCAGAAACCAATCAACCTTTTTGTTACATTCCAGTGTAACAAAAAAATAATCAGCACTCACACACAAGCAAATCTCCAGGATCAAACTGAGTCTCCATTAGATTTGACCAGAGGCCCAACAACAGTGAAGACTGTGCCAGCTGAGGACTTTCCTCCTAAGCCTCCTTTGTATTTCTCCTCCTTTGTGTCTGGATTACAGCCAGTGCAATGACTTCATCTTGGATGGGGTTTTAGCTACCACAGCTACAACAATGAACCAGATCATCAACAGGAAGAAATCAGGGAATTCCATGAAAACCCATGGAGCTGCAGCTATTTAAACCAGACATGAGACCAATAATTTAGTAAAATCAATATAGAGCTGTAATTGGAAATCAAGATTCAAGAAGACAAGAGTTCAACTTTTCTTCTGATTTCCCTCTGGAGATTATCTATTTGGGTTTTCAAAAGCAAGAGAAACAAATTTGGCCAAGATGTCTCCTCAATTATGGATGCCAAAGAGTAGTCATCCATACCTACACACGTTTTTTATTTCTTCTAACTCTCCACACACACATTTTTTATTTCCTTGGAACAGACACTGACACCAGAGTCCATCATTCTGCTGCTTCCTCTTCCCCAGACAGATATATGGATGATGCAATTTCCCCTGCCATCGTTTTGGAATGAAAATATTTTGATAAATCAAAGATCTCAAAGGCATTTGTCCATCTCGTTCTCCCTGACTTGTGCACTGAGAATATGCTACAGCAAATTGAAATCCAAGAGAGAAAAGAGTGGATATGTGTGGAGGAGGGAGAATGATTTAAACAAAAGAAAGGACACAGATTTCCCTGGAGATCAAAAATTCACATTGACCAAGAGGTCATCTTGGTATTGAAGGAGAGCTGAAAATTTCTAGAAGGAAGGCAACAAAGAAACTGTTTTGCATGAAGATACTAATTCCATTAGTAATTATGCACTGAAATAAAAGGTGCAAAACTGTTCTTTAACAAAAAGGCTCGTGCTTCCTACAGAGTATGCACACAGCTTCAGGGAATCATGAGTTCAGAGAGACACATTTCCCTTTGTAATTACACAATGTCAAGCTCTGATGTCCCCAAGTCTTAATTGGGGTCTGCAGGCCCTATCGACATCATCATAATAAAAGCAGCTATTTAAGTTGCTGCAAATAACACACATCAGTGTAAGTCAATCAAAAGTCTCCTCAGCTCTCTATCACCAGGCTGTGTGCAAAGGTAAAATGAGGAAATGCATGATCTACTTGCCTGGATCCAGTCTTGCTCCCACTGAGGCCAGCAGCAGAGCTCTTGTTGACTTCACTTACAGCATAATAGTGTTTATAAGAAAGAAGTATTATTTCCCTGTTGACAGTTCAGTCTTTGGGCAATGCCATAAATATAGGCTTTGTATTCTCTTCTGTACTTTTTACCCTGTTGCCCAGAAAATGCAATTTTTGGATTTACAGTCTGTACAAGACAGGTGAAACAGTTCTGACACAGAATGGCACAAGCCCACAATTCAGATTATTTACAAGTGACAGGTCAAATAACAGGAGAATGATTTGCACCAGCAAAATTTCACAGGGAAAGCAAGTAAGGAAACTGTACTTTGGCATGTATAATTATAGGAAAGCTTAAGAGAGCCAGTGAAAACTCCAAATTTATAGAATTGCACCAAACTAGAACATACAACTACTGTGATTTTTTTCCCCTTGAAAAAAGGTATTTTATAACAAATGGTATATTTTGTATTGGTAATACTAAAATAGTATGAAAAATTGAGACAAATACCGAAAGTAATAAAAAATGAAATTAACTTCTTTTTTTTTTTTTTTCCCAAAAAACAAAACAAAACATAAAAAAGAGGCAATTTCAAAAAGGATTTGTGTCAAGAAAATATGCTACAGGCAGATTCTTGGAAAAGTTGATTTCTGAAAAAGATCCATTTTGCTAAAGCTGTGTTTTCTCATGGAAAATGGTTTCAATTAAGTTTTCCTGAACAGCAATATGTCACATCCCATATGCAAGTTACAGCTGAGCAGTAGTGATTCCCGTGTTTGCTTAGATATTTATGGCATCATTTATAGCTACTCCATTATGGTGAGAAATATTTTGATTTCATTCTCTGGATACAGAGTGATGGGGCCTAGACAGCTGACAAATGACAGCTACTCTGTGCCCACACCCAGCATCTTTTTAGGATGCATTTCAATCACCTGGCTGCATTGCTTCCCCTGACCTGCTGCACAGGGTTGGCAGTAATCACTAAAACCACAGGGCTAATTTGTAAACCAGGAAATCTCTCTTGACAAAGATGACAAATCAATTGTATTAAAGGGGAAAAAAAAAAGTAACAGGCTCGATGTAAATTCTGGTCTAGATTTCCAACATGTCCTTGGAAAGTATTTTATCGTCATATATCCTTCATATCATAGAAAAAGAAAGATTGTGCTATTGTTCCCATAAATTGTTCATGGATGTCAGTTTGAAGAATATGCAGAGCTGTTTTCCTGTGTAACAGGTGTTCTTGCAGCCCAGGGTAATACAGATAAAAACCTGCAAAACATCCAGATTCTTCCTTGAGTAAGATTTCCACGAAGCACTGTGCTAATGCCAATTACCAAGGTTCAGCAAACACCAGATTGAGAAGTGGCTGCTGCCCTTCCATGTGTGTGTGCCTTCCAAGGGTATGAAAGGTCTTTGTAGCAGTCAGCAGGCTGCTGCTGGCCTGGTGAGTGATGCTCTGACTGCCAGGTTCTCCTGCACAGTCACTCTGTGTGGCCTATTTCTCTTAGAACCATTACCTGCGGAACAGATCTTTCTTCTCCCCTTTCTCCTCCTTTATCTCAGCACAGCACTCCTTAATCACTTGGCTCCTGGGAATGTTTCAGACCAGGTCTGCACAGCATGGAGCAAAGCCAGGTGTGGCAGGAGCTGAGCAGATGCAAACTGTGCACTGTGCTGTTATCTCTTTGGAGGGAAGTTTTAAAAGACTTCGCTGTGGAGACCAGGATTTATTGTTCCCATTTCTACAGACAACAAAACCAGAGCACAAAGTGTAAGAGACAGTACTTTAGGCACTTTATGAAAAATGCAGGACTTGCTGGCTCCCAGCCACTGGATGTGGGGGACATTCAGCCCAGAACAGCCCATTACTTTCACAAACGGTCCTTGTTGAGTGGTTTCAGCAGCATTTTCAGAATGGATAAGATTAAAAAAAAAAAGTTTCCAAAGAAGCCCAAGTTCCTATTGATTCAAATAAACCACTTCTCCACTCTGCAGCATCCCAAGTTCCCCAGCAAAGTCCTCCATCAATACCAAAGTACTGGAACAAGTCCACATCAATTTATAGGATGACTAATAATGGATATGCCAACTAGCCAGGCTGCCTTCTGTGGCCAGGAAGTTCTACCAGCCAAGTTCTTCCTGCCCTCACCAGCTGGGGTGCAATCAGGGCTTTCTCTGCCCTATTTTAACACCCATTTTGAATCCACTTTTATACCCTTGCTAGGATTTTTACTCCCTCTTCCACATTTGTTTGCAATTAAGTAACACAGTCAAGTGCTATCAGAGAAGGCAAACTACAAGTAAGACATTTTAAGCAAACCATCAGCAATACTGCTGGCATTTGCTCACCAGTAGCCCTGCTGGCACTGGAGAGTCAGTATGTGACAGAGGCCCAGCTGCATTCTGATTTCTGAAGCTGCTTAATAGGAATCTGTTCTAAAGATAAAAAAGATGTTACTATCCTGATGTGCCTCTATTATGTACCAGAAATTTAAGTTGTGCTGTCTTCAGCCTCTGCTTTGGTTTGCACTTGTTCAACCATGAACAATAAATTCATCAACATTTCCTTTACTTTACAGAAACACACAACTCCAAACCACTGCTTCATTTACGCAGGAGAATATGTCTGACAAAATATGGCAGGAAAAGAGATCCTGAGAAAAACACAGTAAAAAACAAGGGATGAAGTGGAATAAAGATGATGACCTGATGCTTACAGCTGTCTTCTTACCACGACACAGACAGCCCAAGGCCTTACTGCTTTTAGATCTGGCACTTGGTTTTCTTGTCTCTATCCAGCCCACATCTGCAGTCTGAGATATTAAAGCCAAAGCAGAATGATTGATGTTCTTGTGTTCTACCATAATTTACAGCTTAGTTTTTCTCATTTATTTGTTCTGTGGTTGTGACCCTCAACTGCTCATTAGTCAGGAAGGTCACTTATAAAGGAAATTTTTCTGCTGGCTTTCACTATGTATCAGCTCTCAGTTCTCCTACTGCTCAAAGGGAAAGCCAACCTAAATCTCAGTTACTTGTTTCTAATAACTACTGGGTAGAGACACTCATAGATAGAGAAATAATAGCATTTTTCTTAATATTATTTTGCAGTAGTTCTTAGCAGCCTGAGAAAGCAATGAAGACCACTAAGGTAAATCCTGTGCAAACATGCAGAGCTTGACTGAAGAGCAACATTCTGTAGGGAATAACTCCTGTGTTCTGTGTACATGCACATGATTTCCACTCGATGGTACCAACAGGATACAGCCCCTTTCACCCTCCAGCAGGTCCTCACATGATCTCACCTGCACTAACATGACACTGAGGTCACTGTGGAGCAGCAGGTGTGCTGCAACCAGCTGTGCTGTGCTCTTGTCAAGTAATAACACACAGGATCTCTCCTCCAGCTCCCAAAGACATCTTCTGAACTCCAAAAACTCCGTTTTTGGCAAGGGAAAAAAAGGCAAAGGTAATCCAGTTTCCATTGAGAGTACCTGCAACTCCTTAAGAGCATGATGTCATGATTTCTTACAAATCAGGAAAGTCTAAGCTGGGATGATGGAACGGCCTCAAAAGAAAACCCAGATGCTGTAAAGATCTAGTAATTAATACAAGATGGTTTTGCTTTTTATTCTGTACTGAATTAGTGACCAAAATATAGCTGTCCTTTGGATAAGATATAAAAATCAAGGTCCTGATAACCTATCTTTTTTTTTTTCTTTGCAAGCACAAAACTTTTAAAATCAAGATTCTGGACAAATTCCAGTTAAGAAGATTACATTCTGTCTACAAAAAATACTACCGTTGTTCCTCTCTTTACCTGTTAACAAATTTTATGTAGTTCTTGATGGAGTAGAGCAGTTGCTGTGTTCCACCCCAGAAGTGTTGCATTTCAGCAGGGAGTGAGCAATCTTTTTGTATGCTGTGAGAAAAGCCCTCCGGGATTCTTTCAAATGAAAGGAGTTAAATAAATCTCAGTTATTGCTATTATGACTTTCTCCAGCATTTATCCACGGAATAAATGGATAGGTAAGTTGATTTTCAGGCTGCTCTTCATTATTTCCTGAGCAGAACTACCTGAAAGTGGTTCACTATTACTTATACAAAATTTAATTTGGTGACTAATAGACCCAGGCAACTAAAGCAGGCAGAACTCTATAATCAACATAAGGAGACTTGTATTTGTTAGGTGGTAACTGGTGAATCCCAGGGACACAAAGGTTCTGTGAACTTTCCAAAATGCATACTGGGCTTTTGTAAGGTCCCCAGACTTATATGGAACTTATTCATGGAACTTTTCTTCTTCTGTAACACGTTACAGAACTAGATTCTAGTCCTTACTTTGAAATATAGGAAGAAATCATCCACTGCTGGCTTCTCTCCTACCTGTCTGCCCACTCTCACAGCTTTCCCATAGGGAAAAAAGCTTGAGGATATAGCTCATGTGGCCTGGATGTCTTTATGGCCTCTGTTGCTTAGCTACCAGAAAGGTCCTACATGGCTACTGAGCTGGCACAAATATGAGCAGCTTGACACTGCTTTCCTTTACACTGGGAACTTGCTGGATCCATTATTCATTCTGCTGGTGTTTTATTTATATTTTACTAGGCTTACCCCTCTCCCTGGCTCTATTACTCAAATGAAAGGCAGTACAAAATGAAAGCACAAATAGCCCAGGTCTAGCTGCAGAAGTTTCGATCTTTGACACCATCCAGAGGCAAATGAACACAATCCTCCTGCTTAATACTTCAGGAGAGGATCTGACAGCAGCACAACTCAGGCATGTTCACACTATTTCTCACACCTCATCCTAGAAAAGTCTGCAATAGGAACATTCTAAAACCAGAACAAGAAGGATTTTCTGTAGCAGGATTGGATTACTGGAGATTCAACACTGGCCAACTGCCAGCCCATGGGTAGTCATCTTTCCAAACTCTTTCATATCCCCACTATATTCCTTTCACTGATGTAGCAGGATGTAACTGACTACAGTAACAGGGAAATTGGACTCTTCCAGGCAGGAAGAAGTATATTCTAACCTAGTGGGAAAGGGTGCTAAGGGCAGCTGCTCAGGAGAGATGCTCTCACATCAGGGTACCTGTGGCACAGTCACAAGGTGAACTTCTAATGAAAATAATGTTTCCACTAAACGATAATTCATTAAATACGTCCCTAATTCCTGAAGGAAAATCCTTGATGACTGATCTTGGGTCTGCAGAGGCTCGTTCTAGCATCTTTTGGTAATCCAGAGGTCTCAAGCAAGTGCATATTAATAATCCATGGACACCCTGCCCTTCAGTATTAGATGCTCAGGTTACCTGGCATAGGGATGGATGAAGATACACAGATGCCTAAAGGGCAGCCCTTGTGTATTCACTTTGGACCACTGAAATGCCAGAATGATTCTCAAAGGCCTGGTAGCCCCCTGTACTATAAAGGCTTATACTGTCTCATAAATCCTTGCCACAGAGGCAGTACACTCATATTGCAACTCTTACTCTGCAGTCTGCCTGCAGCTCAGTTACTGACTCAGCTCAGGTAGTTACCTATATTGATTAAAGAGTCTGTGCAAGTTCGCTAATTAATTTTCATAATTAGCAGCTACCTTTTTAAAGTTTAACTTTATGGCTATGCATCTCCCTAAACAGATAATGGGAGGTGGAGGTATCAAGCTTCTATGGAATAGGGGATCTTTTAAAAGCTTATCTGGACTAACCAGGTGGAAACAGACTGTAAAAGACCCGTGTAAAACTTGCCCTTAAGTGTGGTGATAAATTATTTTCTGCTTTAAGTTCTTTTGTCATAGAGTCAGCCATAATTCTTTGTATAACTAAACTTTTGAAGATATCTTCCCCTAGGACTGGGAGGCTAGAAGTGCCCAATGCATCCCTCTTCCCTTTAGGATTTGATGTCAAGCTGTTCAGGAGAAATCAGGAGTTGTGCTGCCAGGATTAGCTAGAGATCTAGATCCAGACACAAGAATAAGAGAGCATGGGCCAAAAGAGAAGAGGAGAAAGGCTTGGCACAGGGATCCACCATGGCTCTATGGTGGGTGGACAGCTGGCCCCAGAGGGGAGATGTACACAGAAGGGAGCTTCCTCTGTGTGTCCTGAGCCAGGCAGAGGGAAAAAATCACACAATATGAACTATTAATCTACTGCTCAAAACTGAAATGGAGAAGTCTCTGCATTTAATGACTAGACACCAGCTTCTATCACAGGTACTAAAATGACAGCCAGTAGATGGAAGAGGTCATAGTTTAATCAATTCTCCTTCTTTTTGTTTTACATAACTGAGGGTGATAGGCAGCTAATACATTTCACAGCCATGTGATAAATTGCACTGTCACCTGCACTTTGCCTGGTACTCCTTCTTTGTCAAGGCTATTTCCACCATCCCTACTTCCACTCTGACACAGCTGCACTAAAAGTCACAAGTGTGTCAACTTTTCCTCTGACAGGCAGATGTTTTTGCATCAGTCTTTCTAGTGCACATCCTTTCTAGGATGGGGAAACTGTAGGGTTAAACCAGTGAGAACTTTTATGGCCCCAGTCAGAAGCTCTATGTTACTGCATAAGGAAATGTCTCAACTTTGCCTATGTGACTGATTCTTTCTTGTTGCAGAAGGGACAAAGAAGCAGAGCTTACAGTCATGACATTTTCAAGTGGAAATAAAAATATTTGTGTCTTTTCAGTGGTTCTTTTCCCGTTTCCAAAATGTTGTCTAAGCTACATTCTTGGTGGCCAGATCATTCATTTTTACAGGCTATGTGACAAAAGAGCTCCCTGGCACTTGGAAGGATGACTTTCCACACTCATTCATGTCTTTGCCATGCACAATAAAGCAGCTATCCCAAAAGCAGAACTACAATCATTTCAGATTATTGAGATTCTCCTTCAAGCCTTAACAGCATAAGTTGTAGGGAGCTGCATGGCTGGTGCATTGCCTGTAGTCCATCCATCACATTTTAGGGACATGGCTCCTTTCTGGCCTCGTGGATTTATGGAAACAAAAGACTGTGGTACATGGAAGCACTGAATTGGTACATTGCCAGGGTCCTGAAATTTGGACATATCCATACAGAATGGGATGCAAACAGGACCAAATTCTCATTCCACAAAGGGCAATATTCTACTTATGTACTTGGTCAAATCATTACCTTTGACACTGAAGTAATAAATCTCAACTGTCTCCATAAAATAAAGTTCTCAGGCACTGAACTGAGTTTGGCTCAAATCGTGGATGAGTGCTGCACTATTTCTCTGCTCTCTGGATTCAGCCATCCTGAGTAAATATAGCAGCAGCATGATTGGAAAATTGCCCTCAACGGTGATAAAATACAGGAATCATCAGATTTTGATATGTTCCTGAAAATGGATAGTTGTCCTTTCTCCTTGACAGCCTGGAAGAATCAGAACTTGGAAAAACACTGCAGGAAGGAGAACGTATTCCTGGAAGGGCCAGACTTCACTGCTGCTTTTCTGCAGCCATCCTTCCCTGACTCCCTGTTTATCTCTTCCCTTCTCTGATGTGATGCTTTCTTTTTTTGCTCCTCCTAAGAGGACTCCAGAGGAGGTGTTTTGCATTGCAGCTTTCATCTAGTTAGAAGCCAAGGTACCATGACCTCATCTCACATCAATATGCTCAGAGCAAAATGCAGAGCCAGAGAAAGCCTCCTTCAGTGCAGGGCAATGCTGTGCAGGATGAAGGCAAGCAGTTCTTATGCCTTTGTTTCTGTTTTCACAGTTTTGTTATCTCAGAGAAGCAATTCCCTTCCCCCTCCACCATCAGTGAAAAAGAATGGCAGTAAGGGGAAAAAAAGTGCTTTTTACCGTACTTGGATTTTACTTTAGTGAAGTTCCATGTGGTGGGAGCAAGAAGGCTCTAGGATGGCTGACTAGAAGGGGTCAAGTGCCTGCTACTTCAGAGAGGTATTCAGACTATCTTTAGAAATTGTTTCCCTTCACAGTTTTTTCCTAGAAAAATAGACATTTTTAATGCTTCTGGATCTAATTCTTTGCTGAAAGAAAAGACATTAATAAAGATGATGGCAGATGGATGTAGGGGAAGTTCCCTTCTCATTAGTCTGCTCCTCCCAACTGCAGTAATCTTTCACCTGTGAAGATCAGGCTAGAAACATTCCTGATCTTCATTCCTCCCAGCCCATCTGCACAAGAGAGGATGTCCCTCCCCAGCATTCTCCAAGAGAGATGCTGAGGCAGCTATGAAAAGTCTGCTGCCTAAGATATGCTGAATTATTTCAGTGCACTTGCATGTGCAAACACTCTATTGGACTAAAATCTGATTTAGCTAAATTGGAAAATCAATAAATTGTAGCTAATTTAATTTGCATCACTGCTATTGAAGAACCCAAACTGTGCCAAAATCCCCAAAAGGCCTACAAACCAAGGGAGTTTTTTTTTCTTTTTTTTTCTTTATTTTTTTAAACTTCTGACTTACGGCACAGACAACCTACAAACCAAGGGGGTTTTTTTTCTTTTTTTTTTCTTTATTTTTTTAAACTTCTGACTTACGGCACAGACATACTTCTACAAAGATGTAACTAAACTTTATGACAGGTTAAGATAGAGAAAATAATTTTAGGTGATTAAATAGCACTTTCAGAACCTCAGGAAAGGAAGAACATCATAGTTTCCTTTGTGACTCAGAAATAGGAACAAGACATTAATACATCACTTCTCAGGATATTGAGCACAGGCTGTTATCAAGTCCCATCACTATTCAACACTTAAATCATTCCTTCTGAAACAATTATTTCTATACCTGGAAAATTACAATGAGTAAGTTTATTTTGTACCTTTGCCTCTCTTCCGTTTGTGAAAATCTGGACATAAGACTATGATTTTTCTCCAGTGTTTTGCCATATGCACTGAAGTCATGGACTCTGTTTCTGTTTTGTTGCTGGAAAAACTCAGCTTTCAAATCAACAATGCACACCATTGCAAATTCTGCATGTCCTTTCTATGACTGTTTTATAATCTGTTCTTTCACCTCCCCCTGTCCCAGATCACCCCTAGCCCCAGGATGCTGGCAGAAAGCAACACAGAAGGAATGCAACTGTGATCAAAACAAGCACAAAACCTCGCATTTGTTGGAGACATTTTGTGTTATTTATCTGTCTTTTCTCTCATGACACAAAGCCCTGGACACTGGGCAGATAAATACTAGTCATGATGACATCAACAGCATCAAAATATTATTTGGAAATATTTATATTCTGTGGAAGAATATTCCTTGGTTGTAGTTCTTTACACTAAAAGCTCGAAGGCATATTCTGTTTCCTTTGTGTCATGCAGTACAGAAGAAGGAAAAAGCTAATTAGACATTGAATTTTGTTGGAGCTACCACAATACTGTTATATAAGTAAAACAGTTACTTCACAAAACCAGACAATTCTGCTTAGAGGTTTTTGTTTCTACATTCTGTGTCAGTGCAGCAGTTAAGGAGGCAGCCAGTTTGTCTGAGAGATCTCAGGTAGTACATCTGGTGCCAGAGTGCTCATGTGACAGGGGTGGGGAGAAAATATCCTTTGATTTGACTTGGACATCATTGACAGAGATTGAATATGACACCCCACAAGCTACTGCTTGCTGCCACTTTTCTGAACTACAACTGCATTTCAGTGCTGGAGCAAAAGGGAAGCAGAAGTCAATAGAATAACCAGGACTCCAAAGAGTTCAGCACTGCTCTGGCTTTGTCTCAAGCTTATCTGAGGGAGCCAGGTACTATTTTCTAGTCTCATTTTGAAACTAATATCCTCTTGGATATGTGTTACAAATGCAGATTAGAAAGCCTTGGCTTCATACAATATGGCTGGAACAGAGAGAAAAGCAAAGGCCAAAACCATAAATGAAGAAACCATTAGAAAGAGGAAGTTGTTGATATGGGATAAAGAAAGCAAGAGAAAACAGAAACAAATGATCTAGGAATTTCCAAGTCACGTTCTCCAGGGTTTGCAAAAAAAATTTTGTTTCAGAGTTTTTCAAAGTCTCATCCTCCAAAAATACATGTGCTGGGCAAGGGCAGGTTCTCACGTACAGAGTAATTCAGCACAATTAAGGCCTTGTTTCTCAGCACTGTTGGATTTATTCTTTCCTTTATAACTCTGAACTCGCAAATGTGTCTGCTCCTTCCCTGAAGGTGTAAAGAATAAGAAACCAAGAAAACTTTTTTGTCTTTTTTCCCTATTATCTTTTCCTCTGTTTTAACATTCAGCTAAAAGACTGCATATCAAGAATAATTATTATTCTTCAGATTGCAGGCAGGACATCAGAGCAAAAACCCCCCCCCCAAAAAAAAAAAAAAAAAAACCAATCCCATTATTAGAAAAAATATGCTGAAAAAATAAATGAAAGTATTGAAATTTTCTTGCTCAAGACTACATTCTCTTATACCCTGTACACTTGGGGTCTAATTCAGAGCTGAAAAACAACCCCAACCCCATTATTAGAAAAAATTATGCTGAAAAAATAAATGGAAGTATTGAAATTTTCTTGCTCAAGACTGCATTCTCTCACACACTGTACACTTGGGGTCTAATTCAGAGCTGACTGAATTCAATAGAAGAACTCATATTATATGCACGGAGCTCTAATTCAGCCTCTTTCACCTCACAGCCACCTCAGACTAAGGCCATACTCAGAGAACAGTTTTCATCAGAAGCATAATGGCATTCAGAAACTATGGAAGCTCATATTTTCCTTCTTTCCACCACTGCACGTGAGGTGCAGTTCTTACTATATGCATGGAGCTCTGATTCAGCCTCTTTCACCTCACAGCCACCTTAGACTACGGCCATACTCAGAGAACATTTTTCGTCTCTTCAGAAGCATAATGGCATTCAGAAACTATGGAAGCTCATATTTTCCTTCTTTCCACCATTACAGGTGTGGTGCAGTTCCACTGAACACAGGTAAACTCACCTGGAATGGGCAATTTCCTGAATGACAACACTTCATACCCTCTAAATGAAACTTATTTAGCAAACAGTTGGTTCTTTAAACCCCCCTTTGAAAACCTCCGGTCTAAAAGGCCAAAAGGCTTCAGAGCAAAGGGAAAGGGGTATGGTCAACATTTATTGTCATATTTCCTTTTCTTTTCAATTTCTCCCTTTGGTTCCTCAGTATTTTTTCCAGCTTGGATAAAGTTGGTCTTCATTTTTCATTGGTATCTGTCCTGCCATATAAAACTGCACATCATGCTTTCTATCCTATGGGATACATGGTTTTCAGCAAGCTATAAATCAGGATGAGCTAGAAGACACTGCAATTAGAGGAGACACAAACCCAACAGAGTGCAGCCACAGATTTCAATCTTCAGATAATAAGCACTGGGGAAAATTGATAATACCCTCTAAAACACTGAGGGAAGCACATTCCAGCACCTAAACCCACCCACCGCTGTATGAACACTCAGAAATGCTGTCTGTTCTATCCCAGTAAGCCTACAGCCTTTGTAAAAGAAGTTGTAAAAGTTTAACATTTTGGAGCACCCTGTGAAACAGAGAATTATCACAGGGAGCCAAGAAGCCTTAACTGGAGAGGGCAAACCTGCTTCATGAAGATGCAGGCTCTCCTGTCAAAACAGGCTGAGATGGTTGGGGCTGCTCAGCCTGGAGAGGAAAAGGCTTCAGGGCAACTTCTTTGTGGCCTCCCAGAAACCTCACTCCAGCACAAGGCTGGATGGCCAGTAACAAATGAAATAAACAATTACATACACTAAAGTCAGAATGAAAAACAAAACAAAACAAAACCTGACCCTGACCAGTGTCAAGGCTATTAAATTTACTGGATTTCCCCTCATCCCATGAGGTAGCCCAAGGGTACCCAGCAAGAGAGCTGAAAGCAAATCTCCCTGGGTTTAAATTCATCAGGCACCCAGCCAATATAATCAGATGATTTGTAGGCCAGTTCTGGGCTATTATGGAGCATCACCAGACTAAAGGAGCAGCAATACACTGGAGTCTAACTCCAATCTGCTTTTAACACCTTCAATCAATCAAAAACTCCTGACAATCCCTTCAAAGCATGAAGAGACTTTGGGAAACACAACTTGCAGAATAGGAGATAAAGCCAAGGTCTTTAGATAAAATGAGCAAAGGTTTTGCGTGTCGTTTTGCAGCAACAAGCGTGTGATGAAATTTGCAATCTTTGTTTGAGACACACTTTAACAGAATAATGTGGGTTTATTCATCTTGTAACTTTGTCTGACTGTGAATATGGTATCCAGGCAAAGGTGACTCTGAACACAGTTTCCTTCACAAGTAATGAACCCTGATATTGAGCAGATTTTCTCACTCTTAAATACCTTGTCAACCCAGCATAAAACATGAACTTCTCTAGCATTAAAGCACAAACTCGCATTTTCCTTGCAAGCACTGCCAAAAGAGAAAGACAACAAAAGCCCCAGAACTATGAAAGGTGCTTCCATGAAAGAACTCCACCAAAGCCTAGTGAAAGAGTAAGATCAAGCAGCCAAGGTTTTATGTAAATCTTCCACAGACAAGAATTCAGTGGAGGTGGGTGGAAGTGTGGGGGAGGATCCTTGAGAATTTTCTTTCTATAAGAGACTTAAAAAAAAACCTGGTACATTCCTGAGAAAAAATACAAAGTTGAGCTATTTTACTACAAAATAATGTAGCCAGACCAGCTTGGTCATACCAAAAGGTCTTAACTGACTTCAAATATATAGTGAAAATACAAAGGAAGTTAAAAAAAATTAGAATAGCCTCATGAGTGCACACGTACAAAAAGAACAGCTAAGGAAAGCATGAAAAATGAAAGCACAAAGTGAGGTGAGACTGGCAAAAATATCCCACAGCAAAGGATATCATTCTTTATGTTTATTACTACTAAAATGCAACATAATTTGTTAGTCCACTTTTTATAGAAGGAAAACTTATTGACAACAAGGCTGAGAAGAGTGATTTTTGCACAAGTTTTCATAAAAGGTCAGCTGTGATGAATTAACGTTGTAAAGAACAAAGGAGGCCCAGAAGACAAAAGAGATTGGTTAGAGAAGTTAAATTGCTCAGATTTTCCAAATGATCTGCATCTACTGTATTCCTTCTGCAGCTCTGAGGAACTGACTCAATCAAGCTCAAAGCTGTTAATGATTATTTTTTTTGAGCTTAGGAAGGGCTGGTGATGAACCAGATAACTGACACAATAGAGTGACTGTCTTTTGAAGACAGGAAAAAGGAGAAGACAGCAAACGATAGACCTATCAGGTTAACTCCAGTTCCTCAGAGCAAAGAAACAATTTGGAAGCACTTAGGAGAAAAGAAGTGGGAATCAGTCAACACGGCTTTGTCAAGAACAAATTACGATGGCCCATTCTAATTTGCTTCTTTGAGAAGGTACCAGGAGAATACCCCATGGACAAGATGTCACACAGGAAAGTTTTTTGAAACCATTTCAAGTTCTTGCAGCAAATAAGCAGCAGGATCTAGGTGAATCACAGCAGAGTAATTATATAAACTGTTTAGAAAATTGTACCCAGGACAGTTCTCAGCATTTCACTGTCAAAACGAATGTGTTGAATGAGCTTCTGCAGGACTTGGATGTGGTACAATTCAATATTTTCATTAAAGGTTTAGACAAAATGCAAAGTATGTTAATCAAATTTGCAGATGAAACCAAAGTAAGACAAAAATTGCATTAAAATTCAAAATAATTTTGAAAAACTAGAGATATAACCTGAAAAAAAAAAGTTGCAATTCAATAGGGTCAAGTACAAGTTACTCCAATGAGTCAGGAATAATCAATGGTACAAACACAGAAAATGAGGAGCAATGAAAAGGTAGTATTTCTACTGGGAAAATACACTGATTTGCCTTATTGAAAACTGCAAGCTGAAAATGAGCCATCCATTCCTTTCTTTTACAAAAATGCAAATACAGTACTGTGTGGGTATAGAGAATTTAGGCTGACATATAAATTAATCTGTGCTTTCTTGGTTCAGTACTATTAAGATCTCAGCTACAGATCTGTTTCCAGCTTGGGAAAAGCAATTCAGGGAGGGCTTGGTTCAACTGAAAACGGTGCAGAAGACACATTGAAATAATTAATTCTATATCTAGGCTGGATAGGTAAGAAAATTACTGTCCAGGACTTCCTGTAGCAAGACAGGGCTCAAGCCAGATACCTGGAAAATATAAAGCTGGTAGGAGCTAAAATAGATTATTTGGAGTAAGTCTGGTAATTCCATTATTAAAGCTCTCCTTGAAAAGATTAAATTAACATAGCAAGAGTGGTGCAGGTAAAGTTGATCCTCACTGCAGGAAGCTGATGACCTCTGGAGATCCCTGCCAGCCCTTAACTCCTCCAATTTTATGCAATCACAAATGTAGTTTAAAGTTCATTCCCCACAATGATAATATAGGAGGAATAATTTCCATACCAACTATCAGAGCAGAGGCAAAGGAGCAGCAGGGCTGTAAGAGCTCAGGCTGGCCAGAGCACTGCATGGTGGCTGCCATCCCTTTCCACCAACCATTGCAGGAATTGCTGCATATCAGAAATGGGAGGCAGGGAAAAGTCTGCACATGGCTCCCAAACCAGAAAAATCAGTCTCTACTGGAGACAACAGTATTAAAAGCCAATCACTGTAAGGTCAAAAGACAGGAAGATGAGGAGGTACAAGTCTATATCAACATGTCCTGATTAAATTGTGCAGTGTTAAAGGAAAGCTTGACTAAAACTTGCTCAAGTTACACCAAGAAAGCATCACAGGTCACTCCTCTCTTGCAAACTCACTCCTGTTCTTTAGAATTCCAGAACTGATCAGAAGGAAGGGAATTAGAAGGAGCTTTCACTGATGAGCTGCTGGGCACAAATACATTAATGAAAGCTGTGTACAATACATCAGCAGCAACCGAGCTTGGCAGGGCTGTTATGGCTGGGTATTAATTTACAGCAGCAGAGATGAAGGAGAGAGGCCACTCTGGGCAGAGCTGCCAAGTGAATCATGAGCAAAGAGCTCCCCTTCAGAAGATTGAGCTGGGAACATGGCACTGGGAATTTTTTTTCTTACAAATCTCATCTAATCTCTTCTCTCTAAATCCCTTTTCTTTTCTAGGCTTTGTTTCTCTGGAGCCACTTCCAACATTCCTTTGTTGTGACTGAAGGAAGGAAACCAAAGAAGCAACAAAGCATTTTGCTGTATTAAAAGCACAAAGAAGAAATATTTTGCCCTCTGAATGTGTATTCTGCATTCTTAACTGCTCTGTTCCAAAGCACAGAGAAGTCTTCAACTGCCTTGTGTCACATCCACAGGACAAGCTGATATTTTATCAGCCTGGTGTGGATTACACAGGACTGAATCATCACAGTACAAACTCTGGATTGAATTCTGTATAATTGTATAATCCATGAACCTCATATTTACTTTCCCATCTGCATTTTAGCAAGGGCTGCTAGAGTGTGTTTTTTGATTGGGTCTGAGGAGATGCATTTCCAGCTTTTACACTCTGATATGAAGAGGTTTAGATCCAAAAGAGAAAGGAGAAGATATTTCAGCCCTAGACTATGCCTTCTGTTCTCTTTTTATTTTTTTCCTATCCCTCTGGTGAAACAGCACCTCCCAGACTAGTACCCTGCTACTAGTGGAAGCTATGAAAGGTGTGCAAGACTGATGGGATGAATTGCTCTCAATGACTGTAAAGAAAGTGCTTGAAAACTGGCATTGCCAGGTACAAAACTTTTAGATGGTTCATAAAGTTGGTATTTGGTGCCAACTGAAGGACTTGGGTATTGTTTCTCTGCATATATGTGTTTGCCCCTCTGCCATCAATTCCTATATTGAGTGGAATAAACTTTACCATGGGTAGCTACAGGTAGGAAAAAACAAACAAACCCATGCCTCATCTTTTCTAAAATTGAGTTAGTTTTGGTGCTATAAAATCTCTATCATGTTGATTTCAAAGGCAAACTCCTCTAACACTTCATGCACTGCTGCTGCTGCTGGGAGATTTAATCACATCCCAAGCAGAGCACTTTACTTCACGTGTCCAGGAAGAATATGTCCTTTGGCTTTTACCTCTGGTGACACCCTCAATGCATTAGTTTTCCCATCCACGGGCCAGAGTATATTATAGATTAATACGGCTCAGCAACTCAAAATACACAGATTGTCAGCCTCAGTAATCAGCCTGAAGAATTTTGAGGACAGTTGTTATTTACAGAAGGTGAGAAGAGACCCAGCAGAACACTTAGCTCTAAATAAACAATGTGGAAACTTCACTACCCGGGAAGTCCTAAGTGGCAAATAGGCAGCTCAGATGTTCCCCAGCGTGGTTTGATTGCGTTCCTGCTGAGACTCAGTGAAAGCAGGAGATGGGAAAGGGTAAGTGAGGAAGCAGGGAACCTTTCTCACATGGATTCACTCTCATTTCAACCAGTGTTTAGCTCTGGGTTGTTAGTTCATTAAGAACATGCTACAGAAACCAAGCTCAACACTGATCCCAGCTCTGCTGCAGCAGCCCAGCCCAGGGACAGGGACCTTGTGGCATTTGGCAGCAGCAGGTCTCACCACGAGGGCTGTGAAAGGACCTGGCAGGATTTTACAGCACAGAGCAGAGAGTTACAACAGAGTTCTTTTCCTTTCTCCTACATTTCCTTCACCAGGGTATCTGTACTTGGCAGCACTAAAGGAGACATTTCACCTGCACAGCAAGCAGGCTCGTGCTCAAGTGCAGCGAGCAAGACAGGCAGCATAAATCTTGATTTAACAAGAATAGGGCTGTGTGGGTCCTAAATTAACCCTGAGTTCAAGCTACAGCCTAAGAAAGATTCATGGAGAGAAGCTTCCCATCAGAACAGCGAGGAGACTCCAACCAAACCCCATCTACTTGGAAACACTGGAATTTAGCTCCATCCTGCCCTGCTGCTGAGAACTGGAACAAAGGGGGCGTGCTGGGGGTCCTGAGAAGTGCCACATGCAGGATGGTGTTTTAGCACTTTACCTCACTTAAATCTGCATGTGGTTTCTGCTCACCCTCATGCTAGGAAAAAAACTCACCAGCAAGCAGCTGCTATTGACTGGAGGATTTGCAATCAAGCTCTAAATTTAGCAAGGTGCCATAACAGAGAGGGCTCCCACACTGCTGTTAACACCAGGAACCAGAGTTTAGTGATGTGAATGGCTGATAATAGCTTCTGTCCTCACACTTTGTGGTTAGATGATGCCAGCTGCTGAATGCCTTCCTGCAGCTTTTCTGATAAACCATTATAACCAGCCAAATGCTGGGCTAAAATAAACCTTGCCAGAGCTCTGATATAAAATTTTCTGTACTCCAAGACCAACTCTTGCTGAACTTTGAAGTTGGTGGTTATCTTGAAGAAAACCCTTTTCTGAATTTTGGTATGAACCTAATTAATGAGTTAATTCCCTGATAATCTGTTCCCTTCTTTGTGCCTGTTTCATGATTAATTTGGTTCCAGTGAATTTCCTTTACTGACTGCAGAGTAGAAACAAATTTCCTGTCTTATTAATTTCCACTTTTGACCCATCATCAGGGACTAAACAAGGGCACATGTCCTCATGTCTTAATTTTCTTAATCATTACAGAGCACAGGTAAGTTCTAGAAAAATCAAGGTGCAAACAAGGGAAACTCTCCAGCTTTTGCTATTGCCATAGAGAAGATGGAGGTAGGCTGAACACTCAGAAGGTATAAAGGCTGTGAAGTAGTTGAAAACCCTAAATCTAATCTAACTGAGAGGACAGTCCTACATGGCTGCAGAATGCACAGGAACATCATTCTGTGACTATACCCCCCCCAAACTAAACAACAAAAAACCTTAAACAAAATAATAAAATAGCCCACCAGAAACTACAGGGATGGAAAGGTCACCTTCCTAGGATCACAGGCCTACCCTCATACTGTCATATGCCCTTTGGGGAAACTCTTAAAAAAAAGAAAAAGAAAAAAAAAGAAGCAGCAAAACCAAGCCAGCCTCCCTCTCTCAAAATTAAAACAAAATGTACTAGGGCTTTCTGTGTGACATCCATGGTAGAACAGTGCTGCCAGCAATCAGCATCACAAGCCTTCCTCCTGATGCCACAGTGTGTCAAGGACATTTTTAATGACAGATCAAGGGCACTGCTCTCTGTGAGGTGTTTGATCTGTGTTAACAGCAGCCTTCTTGGCACACAACTCCAGTGTCCCACAGGGGTGGCAGTAAAGGCAGGAAGGCATCACAAGGCAGGAGAGATCTCTGTGCAAACAGGTATGCTCCTTCCATGGCTGTTCCTGTCATACCTGCAGGGCACCAGCTCTGAAGTTTCTCTGAACATCTTTCTGTTGCTTCTTCCCCAAAAGCTGGTTGCTATTAGAGTCACTCTGTCAGTGGATGGAAATGCCAGAAACAAGACATGAGGGAAAATATACAGAAAAGGGCAAAGAGCTCAACTGTTCCTGTCCATTATCCCTTCCCAGATAAATCCCAGCTTCTACACCAGAGTATTCAATTCATGAGAAAATTCAGGAAATTAGTAGATGCTGTGTTACAGAAGAGCCTTACAGAGAACCTGACACTGGTGAGGGCAAACTCCTGATGGAGCATGGCCTCCAGAGGGAGCTGGGCTGGCAAAGGGAGCGAGGACCAAAAGTCAGGGAAGGACCTGGGGTACACTGCTCCCCCTCACTGGATCAGCAGATGCTGGGTCATGCATGACTAGATTTCCCAAACAGCCTGGGACACAGCCAGCTGCACTGCAGGCTTAGCCTTCAGGCCTTGCTCTCCAGGGACTTTCTCTGCTCCGAGATAAGTCTTTGATCATGAGCAGCACATTTGCACAAAAAGAGTTTGGATATGATTTTAAAACGTGAGGGAGAAAAGTGAACAAAAGCCATGTTTCTGCATCTCATGTCTCCAATCTGTTTCTCCTTGAAAGGGGCAAAGACACCTCAGAGACATTGTCAAAGTGCCTAAACCAATTTTTCAGCCTAATCCATTATTTATATTTCCACTCAACCCTTTTTTTAATCCTGAGTTCTTGAAATTAGGTTCTGTAATATTGAGAATCACTCCCATGAGCTGAGGGGAAGGCAGGGAGAGGGCTTAAGTCTTGTCCTGCCCTTACCCTTCCAAATCCACCTCTGACAGGGACTGTCCATCTTTTTCTCTCTGTTCTGTACCTCTCACAAACTACCAGCATCACATCCTCATCCACTTGTTTGTTTATTTTCTACTTAGTCTTTTCTGGGATATTTAGGTAAGAATAAGCTCTGTCTTCAAGACAGACACATTAAGACTGAAATCTGAAAAAGCATCACTTTTTATGAGCACGCACATGAGAGATTCTGGTGTCCTTCATCAACTCCATTTGTGGCCAGTAATCGTCCAAGAAAACTGCTTAAAGGTAAAATGGTTTCTCCAATACAGTTCATCAAACCAAATGAGGATAGAGCTGATTAATCCAGGAAGACACCACCGTTCTTGAAAATAATAAACCTCAATTGCAAGGCCACAGACAACACTAAAAATACTACAAAACTTACTTTAAAATATGCCACACTTTCCCTAGAAAACCCATTCTGAATTCTTGGTTTCCTGTATCTCAAATATACCATATAAATAAGCAGGGTCCAAAGTAGGTGATAAAAGTAGTATAGAGGCATAAGATTTAAAAAATTTCTCCTCTTTCAGGACTAGATGCATGAGAAGAGAGGTGATAGTTGTTTACAAAATGCCTGGCAATTTAGGCACTCTCAATTATTCTGTTACAGTGGAGGATAAAGATGCATTTGCAAAGGTGAAAGAGCAGCAGATGAAAAGAAATATTTTCTTTCCTCACAACATGCAACCAATCTATAAAACTCACAAGATAGCAGGGTGCAGTGAGGAGCAATGCAATATTCAAAAAGCACTAGTAAGTTACACAGAAAATGAGAGCACTGGAACATTTCATTAGATGGAATTATTGTTATTATAATTATTCAGAAATGTTGCAAATTCTCGTGTTCCCAGGTATAAATAAAACACTGTCTGAAGATAGAAAACCATTCCCCCAGGGGACAGGGTCATTCTGCAGTTGCCCACTATGGCAAGTGGTTACATCCCTCTTTGAAATCTCCAGTGCTGAGCACTGTCAGGAAGGACACTTGACTGTACTAAAGTACTACAGCACATCCTCTCTCATGATTCACTTTCTCACAGATGAAAACACAAGTTGTGCACTAAAACAAAAAATAAGTATTCATTCCAGGAAAAGCCCGACGAGATAAATCCGCGTAGCAACACTTTACCCAAATTCTTGGCTGCCCCCTGCAGTTCAATGGAAGATGAGGCACAGCTTTATTACTTGGAATGGGTATTTGCTTTCTCTTTGAATTGCATGGGACTTTTATCTTTTAACGAGATGCTGGTGCTTCTTGGAGGGTGCTATAAAATGCCATCTTCAGAAAATAATTCTCAAGTACAGAGTGTGATGTAAAAACATGTTGGGTAGGCTAGACAGAACAAACAGATTAGACAGGGAAATAGAGAGCAGATGCTTTCTATTCTTCAAGTTATTCCTAATTTCTGATCATACTGGACTGATAGCAGAATCTTGTTCAGGCATTCAGCTGCTTTTATTGCTTATTCTCCCTTACAAGTCCAAATCCTCAAATTCATGTTTAAATAGGGATTTAAGGTAGTAAGTTACTGTTAAAGTTTAAAAGGAAGCCATTATAGATTAAATGTTGAATAATGGGCCACAGATAAAGCTGCTGATTAAGTATTTTTAAATGGTTAGGGGTATATTTGAAAGTCTAACCAGAAAGCATGCTATTGTTACTTTAAAAATGAAATCTGACCTTCCAGAAATTTAAATTTTCCTCCAGTTAAAAACAAGTTTTAATAAGAACAAATAGAAATAGGAATGGGAAATGGCCCAGGGGGAGGAAACAGAGAAAAACACCCCTAAACAGAGACAAAGAAAATGCTTTTTCTTTCCTCTTACACTGTTCTGATTCTGTCTCTCTCTGCTGCTCTGACAAGAGCCCTTGCCTACTTCCTTTAGCACTCATGGTCCAGGTAGCAGCAGCCTACACCCTCAGCATCTTCTCAGAGACACAAGAGCAGTAGGAAGTGACAATCTTTCCTTTTGAAAGGAAAGTTCACAAGAAACAGGTGTGGTTTTCCATTTGTTTTGGCCATTTTTGTATCCATTTGTATCCCAATCCAATTGCAGCAGAGCCACAATTTTCCACAGAGTTCTTCTGATGAATCTTGGCTTCCTTTCCCACTATCCCCACTTCCATGTGCATCTGAGCCCTTCCAGCACACCACAGGTCCATCTGCACTGTTCCAGCCTGGAATGAGCCCCACACATCTGACATTGCACTGTGACATCAGTAAGAAAGTGGCAGTGCTCTGTGCTGGACTGGTGGAGAAGATCCCTTCAGCTGGGCTGCACTACAGAGTGACCATGGCCAGAGACAGACGGGGCTCCACCAGTACTGAAAGAGAATTGCTGTACTTGAAAGAGAATTTTCCCTACATTCATAAGAATAGGATCTGGGATGTTAAGCTAGAGTACATTTTTGCTCTGCAGACAAATTAAAAAAAAAAAAAAAGCTGAGTATTAATTTCATGTGCATCTTCCCCCTCACATCCTTCTAGTCTCAACTCCAGCCTAAGTCTCATAAGTTGTTTTTATCAACATCATGTTAAGCATACACATCCTAATAAATCCATATGGTTTCTGAGAGAATACAATTAATTACCAGGGGCTGGAGGGATTGGCTTTCACGTCTGTACCTCTGTGCATAGGCACTCATCCACTCTGGTGCACGTGTGTGCTGGAACAACAACCTGCACGTATTTATCTCCTGTCTCACACAATACCCCTGCCTGTCTCTCTGTACAGGATCTAGTGAGGCAGCAAGAGGCAGGGTCTGTGTGTGAGTCACAGCCACAATACACTGAACAGCCACAGCCTCTGACAGAATATACAATGCAGCTGAGGTGTCACTGGAGGTGGCTTTGGAGTGCTTTAAAATGCTGTTCAAGTGCCAACTTTCACCTGCAAATATGACACTTTGCTCGCCCACCCGCTTTCCTTCCAGGCTATGTGCTCCTTTTACTGCAACTTGACAGCTTTAATTATAAATTTCTCTGCCTTCTCTATCCCCTTAACCATTTAATCTCTTATTTGTCTTGCTAAGTTTTTGATAAGCTCCTAGATAGCAGCTGAACATTGTCACCACAGCAGAGGAGACCTGGTCAGACTCTCATTTGCAGGCTGGGCACCAGACCAGAAGGACTTGCAACACGGCATTTACCTCGAAAGCAGAAATCTCTGCTCTTGTTTTCTCTTTGCAGAGAAAGGAGGCGGCAATGGGGACACAATGAGACTAAGAGGGTTGTTAAATCAAATCCATTTGGGACTCCTTAGCTCTTATTGTCTGAATAATTTATACAGGTACAAATTTCTGGTGAAAAACTGGATCCCACTGGTGGTTTTACAGGGGATTCAGCTCCTTCTAGCCCTGTATTTCACCCATGACAGCAAAACCTACTTCAGACAGTGGCAATATATGCACTGCTACTCTCAGCACCACCTCCTGCTCTGCAGGACTGGAGCCTCTGATGCTGCTGGTGGGTGGGGAGACGTTCTGCTCTACAGAAGCTCACAGAGCACTGGCATTCATTCTGGTTTGCCTCTAAGTTCTGTGATACTTGGACATCTGAGCCACTGTGCTGGATTCAAGGGGTGAGAATGCCACATGGTGAAGCCTTTGATCCAGGTAATCCAGATCTAAGTCTCTTGTTCCTGTGTTCTATGCCACATGATTAACTCTCCAATACATAGGATAGAAAAGTCTATTTTGATCCTCAGTCAGTCTAATTTTCACCTGCATGACTGTGTTCTTCAAAAAGCTGTGGTGGGAGCTGTGGACAGATTAAGTAGAGGTCAACTGAAGTGACAATTACAATGAAGAGGGGAAAAACACACAACATCCCAAAAAACCTGCTTACTTCTAAAGGTTGGAAATGCATTTCATCAGAGGTCAACTGAAGTGACAATTGCAATGAAGAGGGGAAAAAACACAACATCCCAAAAACCCTGCTTACTTCTAAAGGTTGGAAATGCATTTCATCTAACTACCATCCTACTCACTCCTTCCATTGCTTGGCTGCCTGAAAAAGCTAATGTAGCATGTACTGGTATGAAAAATCTGACTGTTCCCTGGTTTCCACAAGTCTCAAGTTATTTTGGGACTCTGGGAACACCATTTGGAAAAGTTCCACAAGGAAACACTAAATAACCAAGATCCTTGAAACAAGATTAGTGTTTATCTATGTTTCCCCCCAACACATGAAGACACAAGGACTCCCACTACAGTTATTCCTTGTGCATCTATATCCTCTGAATAATATCAAACAGCTGAAAACAAAGGACAGGAATCACCAGCAGAGTTGCACTGACAAAGTTTTCTCATCCTGATCTTATGCCAGGTTACTAAATCTACTGCAACTGGTGTTCAGTTGCTGCTGCAGTATAGATATAGTCTCTACAAGGCTATATATAGTGCTCTGAACCTGCCTCTTCAGCACTAGACCTGTGACATGTTCAATCTGAAATGCACCTCTGCCTGCATTCCAAATGATCAATTGTCTAAACAGACTGATTCTCCCATTACCCTTTGCATCTTCTTAGGGAAAAATCCAAACATCTATTCTATTCTGGTGTCAGCAGTGTCCTGGTCTGTAGAAAGGCCACCTCAGAGAAAAGAGTGCACCCCTCACAATGTTTTGGGGAATGCTCCATAAATGGGAACTTCTGAACCCCTGATAGCCCTCTGCTTTATTTTTCTATCTCAGCATGTGTAGGGCCCCAGTGGCTTTCATATTTCAAGTTAGATCTTAAGGGAGAAAGACTGCAGCACAGAAATACAGATGCTCCTAATCAATACCAAAATGTCTAACGCCAGACAGCACCATAGCAATATGCCTCACAGAAAGGGCACTGCAGAGCCCATTTGTTCTGCTGGGTATATACAAGTTCATTATCTGTAGTCCAGTCAGATCTGTGTGAGTATGGTAATTTGAACAACCTCAGACAGATACAATAGCAAGCAGTGCTTCCGTGCATGTTTGAAGTTCCTCCTATGATCTCTTTCTCTTCCCATTTACTCTTTTCCTCTCCTTTCTTTCTGCATCTATTTAAATTGCTATTGTTAGCTAAAAAAGGATAAATTAATTACCTCTGAAATGAGCATGAATACTTATACCCAGCCTGGCATAGCTGGAGCTGGCATTTGATAGCAGTCAACAGAAGCTGAGCAGCTTGCAAGGCATTTTAGAATAATAATAAAAATCAATAGGAGGAAAATAGGAACAGCTCTAGAAAGTGTTAATGAAAAGTTGCTGAATTTCAGTGGCTCACCTGTGAGCAGCTACATGAAAGCCTTCTGAATACCAAATATATTCATTATAGGCTGCATTGCTTGGCTGAGCCTCCAAAGAATTCTCTGGGCTTGCATTCTCACAATAACAAAGGAGAGGCATAGAAGAGAGCAGGATAAGAGGGATGAAGGGGTGGACAGAAGAAGGTTCACATTTTTATTTTGAAAACAAGATTATTGAGGCCTATAAAACAATAAAATCGAAAATCTGTAATAGATTCAAACTTGAAATCTGAGGGTTCTTTCCTCTCAAGAGCAGAGGCAGCAATTCTTTAGGTCAGACCCTGGGGGTGCAAGGAGGTACCACTCTTTTGAAACATCAGTGTGAAAGATTGCTGGGGAGTGTTATAAAACAGTCTGGAGTTAAAGCATTTCCTGAACTGATCCTAAATGGTTACAGCAACGTAAGAATGCTCTGAAGCCAAAGCCCACCTTCAGCCACTCTCACACCTGTCATACTGAATTAATGTTAGACTGTGCTCTCACAAGTGTTTTATGAAATGCGTTATAGAAACCCCTTTTGCCCCATGCTCTGCACAAAGTGACAAAGTAGTGTGGCTTACTTAGGCAAATGCATTCCCACAGCACTTTTCTCTCCACTTTTCTATCCAAATACAGAAATACCTCATCCAGAGATGCTCATATAACAGTAGAAATTTCAGATTCCTTTGCCATAAAAAAAATTTGTGACTAAGGGAAAACATCAAATCAATAAACACCCTCCTCTTCTGAAAGCTGCCGCAAGGTATTTAATGCCTACAGATGATCAAGGTTAAAAATGCACCAAATCTTTACTTACAGAAAAATGGAACTCCAGTCAAATAACCTGAATCAAACCTGGTCAAATAATTCCTGCTGTGGTTAGATTCTCTAAGTGATGAAAGAGCACTTTCATCTTCAGCCATATGTCAGAGGGCTCCCCAGAGTCCAGCCTGCCTCAGAACTGGACACTGAGACTGCTGCTACACCCAGGCTGGGAAGGGATGGGGTGCTGTGCAGGGTGAAGTTCTGTCTTGCACCTAAACCTTTCAGCTGCAATTTGTTTCAGTATGTATAATCAAAACAATGACACACACATTCACCTGTAAGAATAGGAAGACCCATCCCACCAGGCAGGGGAACCATTTTCCATTACTGCATGTGGATAAAACATCACATTTCTGCAATTTGAAGATGAACCAAGGATGCCTCAAATGAAGTGAGTGTGCTTTGCTTTAGCTGCATTTCTTGTTGTTTGAACTTTTTTGTTTGCTTCATTTCCACAAAATCACTTTCATTTGATCTGAATCACATTTTGGCCACACAGTTTAAAAGACGAGTGAAATTGCTTGCACAGCTATAATCAGGAGAAGGTGCATTATAGTGAAAACATGGGAGATTCAACAGTTCAATACTATCCAGGATCATGATGGTGCATCAATGTGGTACAGAAGAAGAGCACACACATTTCCAAATGATCTGCAAATCCCTCTTGTCAATTCTGGCTTTGCCATCCGTACAGTGGCCATTCTAACTCTGCTCACTGTATGGAAGATGAAGAGGTTACATCTGCACAAGGAAACAGAGAAATGATTAAGCCTTCTGTTTTTGATTAATAGCAGAGCTAGACATATTTACCATCTGGGGTGGAAAGAGATTTGGCTGTGCTCAAGAAAGGTAAGAAATGATGAAGAAACACGGGAGGTAAATAATGTCTGAGTCAGCAGAAAATGACTTTACAAAAGTCTGTCTCAACACCTGAGATGTCTCATGAACAAATGGCTGCAATTGCTGCAGTGTATGCAAAACATTTCCTAGCACAACCTGGAGGGCAGGGAAAAAAAGAAAATTAAGGAATGTTCCATCAGTTTAAACCACAAGGAAAAAGGGGAGGATACTGGAGAGGGAGAGGATCACTCCTTGTTCTTCTCCAACCTGCTTTACGTGAACAATCACTTCTCCTTGTGGTCATGACAAATGTGAAGCTACCTGGACAGCAGTGACCTAAAACTTAATTGCTTTTATAGGAAATGAAGAATTGGGGAGGATACTAGAGAGGGAGAGGATCACTCCTTGTTCCTCTCCAACCTGCTTTCTGTGAACAATCACTTCTCATCCTCCTTGTGGTCATGACAAATGTGAAGCTACCTGGACAGCAGTGACCTAAAACTTAATTGCTTTTATAGGAAATGAAGAATTAAAACTATTATAAAAAACCCACAGTGTCTGAAGTACAAGCTACATTTCACTTTCCCCAAAGAAAGGTTCTGAATGCCAGAATTCCCTGTAAAGCATGGTGGGATGCTGGAAACATCAGGAATTCTTCCTAGGGCATGGCAATACTGTCTTATGAGGCCAAGTTTGAGAAAGAGCAGAATAAATTGCTTGTATGAGCACCTGACACATGGCTTTGCTTGTTGAAAGTGATTGCAAAGCTCAAGAAGTTCTCCGCATATTTGGCCTTTGATCTTGTCAGGTCCATCCATAAGATCAAACCTATTCAGTGCTGGTGGAAATATCACTAGTGAAAAGAAAAGCCACAACAACCAAGTCCCTACAGAGGTCTTGTGTAACATGAGGGTGCCTGAATATGAGAATCAATACGTGTCCCAGAAGCACAGGTTGATAATTAAAAGACCAATTAATCCCTGGAGCAATTTAACCTTTTTCCTCATCATCACACATTGTAGCTCTAATGCATCTTCTGTGCTGCATCTTGTACTTTCTCCATTTTTGGCATGTTCCTGAGACAGCTGCAACGTGTTGAAAACAATGACACAGAGCTGTTAGACCAACTTCATGGTATCCTGGGACATCGTGTGTTTAGGGGAAATACTCTGCTGTCCCATTAGCCACTCAGCTCCACTGGTGGAAGTTCAGCTCCTCTCGGTTATTCTCAGAGGTAGCACTGCATCTGCTGGGAATTTATTCCAAGTGTGGCCCTGCTCATGCTTGTGAATAATTCCTTTTGCAGTTGACAATGTAGGGGAAAGACATTGAAGTGGGGATGGGAAGAAATTCTTGTCTGTGCACCAAACCATGTTTAGTTAGTTCTGCTAAAGGTTTCTCCCACCTTTCTTTGGCTCATTAGAGGCAGCACACTGAGCACAATGGACTTGATCTGGTGTGAGAAATCCCCATTCTCACAGGATGCCTCCATCAGAGCAGGCACCCCCCTGACAGCTATTACCTGCCTCCAATTTACTGACCACTGGCTCTGACAGAACTCTATAAAGTGCACAGCAAATAGTTTATTCCTGCAAAGCAGGGTCCAGCCTGCTCCTTTATCCCCCTCACAGCAGTGGTGAGAGAATAAGGCTGCAGCACACCCAGAGCACAGAGAGCCTGAAGAGGAAAATTAAAGGACACAAACAGTTATGAACCTTGACAGGTGAAAATGTTTGCTGTCGGAGGGAGATGCTGAGATGCCAAGTCAATGCCATGCACAGCAGACACCAGGGCAAAGAGAGACAAATGCAGGACATGAACTGCAGGGATTTCAAAACAGAGGAGATCTCTGGCTCCACAGCTTTTGATCTCTGTACCTTTGCAATGAGACATTTCATCTGGGAGTCAGCTTTATCCAGTGCTGGATTAACTTCTTGTTCCACAGCTTGACCTGTCACCCAGAGTATTACAGAGATGGGCACTCAGAAACCCGTACACAGAACACACATTAGATTGAGATAGATGTATTTAACTTCAGCACTGTGTGATACATCACACTGCTCACAGCTTAATTTCAGCTTGATTTCCACAAACAAAACCGTAACAACTAAGAAAAGCTCGTGTTTTCATCCAGGCTGAACAATATTATCTTTTCTTTTGATATTGGTCAATACTGCTATGGAAAGCCTCATCCATATTTGTATCTCTTTCTAGACTCATCAGCAGGACAGTCTTTGGGACACATTTTCCTTTGCCAGAAAACATTAGCTACAGTAAAAGCTACTGCCTCCCACTTAAATATCTGTCATGCATATCATTTCCTGGGACCAGGACACTGCAGACTTCTGGAACAGGGATAGCTTGTAAGCTGTTCAAAACACACTGCTATTCACTATTTAAAGCATTTAAGGAAAAAAATTCACCAAGTAACCACCCAGAACTTTTCCTGTGTTACACCTGAAGGATCTCCAAAGCTGATTTTGCTTTGGCAAAGGTACACAGAAATGTGGGTATTTTTATTCACACCTACTCACACTTTCTGAGGCAAAGTATAGAAAGCATGCAAGGATACTGTGCATTTTTCTGGTAAGCACACAGGAAAACAGAGCTAATTTTAAACTACAAACATTTCACTCAAGCCCACAGAGGTGGGTCTATCCTAGAAAGCAGCAGAGTATAATTTCCATTGATGTCATGATATACCAGCAGTAAAGCTGCAAGGTTTTGGTGCTACCTCACAGAACTAGATTAGACATAGTATTTACAGATTAATATTAGACTGAATGTCACCCCTCAGCTTCCTCCAGAGAAACTTCTGATAAAGAATAATTTATTTATTTTTTTTCAAAACCTATGAGTAGAGAGAGGGATGTAGAAATAGCTGCCCTCCTGTCTGTGTCAGTGAGCCCTCTGTATTCTGCATTGTTCCATTGGCTCCAATATTCCCACTAAAACCAAACCACGGAATTCTCTTGGCTAGGCTCAGAGAAACATGGGAGGAAAGTATTAATTTTCTGAATCAGAATCAATATGCTGCACAATCATTTTCCATGAATTATTTATTCTTAAAGAGAATATGCTAGCAAACACTTTGTTCCCTTCACACAGCCTTTTGCAACCAGCTCCTGCAATGTGACACCTCTGGGTGGGATTATCAATTCAGCTGCTTACCTGGTCTGCAAATGGTAACAAATTACATCCAAGCTAGTAAAATTTCACAAAATTGCAATTAGACCCAGTGAAGTGAAAATTATCAGCTACCTATCAACTGCCTGTTAGCAATGACATTCATTCCTGGATGCCACAGAGGTGCTCACTATTCCTGGGCAAACTTGAAGAGGTAGAAGAACTTGCTTTCAGCTACTGAGGACACATGGGAGTTTTACAAAGTAAGAAAAATTTTAGTTTTTGTTAACTTCTTTAAAAATATTTGTCACTAGAGATCTTCCTTCTGTACAGATCAACTACCACACAGTAAATATATAATAGGATAAGTAGAATGAATTCCCATGAATATAAAGTCAGCTAAAGGAAAAAGTAACAGAAGGCTACAAAGATCAGAGAAAATGCTCACTGAGTTACTGTGACCAGATGGCTTTTTGTCAATGTTTGAGAGAAGTCAGGGTTTCATGTTTTTCTTCCCCTACCTTATTTTCATGCCAAGGCTCTTCTAGCTCCAGCTCAAAACTTTGATTTATATCCCAAAACCATCCACCTAGCCAGGCTGCAGCAGCTCTCTCTAATGACGTAGCAATGGTTTTTTGGATGGCTGTCCACAACACGGATGGTGTTTAGCACCCACCTTAACTGCTTCATTTATATGTTCACACTACAAGTGAGCACAGCTAGTCCAAAGGAATGTCTCTACATTTATCCCTCATTTTAGACCATCCCTCATAAACATTTAAAACTGTGAACAAGCTTTCAAGAATGGGTTTTGGCATGAGGAACAGGTGGTGCTCATGTTGGGTAAATGTTCCTGCAGGGGAGAGACTGGAAGTCTGCTATAAATTACAGGGGTATTTCTGCAACTGAAAAACTTGATGTTCATTGAAGAAGCTGAGAGAGCTCTTTGATGACAAAGCCATCGGGGAGCTTCAAATCATGTCACATCACCAAGTCTTCTTTCTCCAAGCATCTTGGAAAAACATTCTTGCAAACATATGTGATGCACATAGCACTAGCAAGTGATGACGGCCTAGAGAAATTATGTATTTCTGCTTCATCTCAAATTCAAGCTGAATAGTCTCATACTCAGTCAATTTTCCAGGTCAAATTCCTCTTGTATTTATAATGGGGCAAATTCACTTAAATACCCCCCACTGAACATAGGAAGCAAGTAAATTAATTTTGCAATTTGGAAAAACATGTCCTAAATAACCAGCAGGATCAAAACTTCTTTCTGTCCATCAAAAAGTCATAAATCTATGCTCTAAATGACTAAAGGACTCCATGCAGTGAGAAAAAGAATTTATAGGAATATACTTGCAGTATGAGGTCCACAATTTCTAAATCTTACTATCAATGTCCTTTTATAATCTGCAATACTTGTTCCCTACAGTGCAGCACTTAGATAATGCCTTTCTTATAAGAGAGCCTCTCCATGGAGGATCTGAGCTGGACAGAACCCCATGTGACAGTGAGCAGGAAAATGTTTCCTGTTGATGAATTTTTTCTGGGGCAGTACCATCCCCATGCGCCAGTGAACAGTTTTGATAGGAAAATGGAAAATCACTGGAAAACAGAGAACAGGTACTTCTCTTTCAACTTTTTTTCCTCCACATGGATGGCTGCAGAGCATGGACCCACTGTTTCAGTAGTTTGTTTGGGAGTCAATTACATCTGAATTCCGATTACTCTCCATACACTGCAGCTTCTAAGATACAAATCTCAGCCACAAGGAGAGTCCATTTCTGCAGATTTAAACGCAAAGCATGCCCCACCAACTCCATTCCCACAGCAGAGCCCTCTGGATATGACAGTCACTGACCTTTGTGCCCGGTCTGTGATCTCCTCCTCCAGATCCAGCAGGAGTGCTGCCTGAGCCATCAGCTCCTTGCTGCAGGGCAGGGATTTGAGGTGCAGAATCAGCAAACCAAGGCAAAATTTGCTTCCCATCTCCTCCAGCTCCTGCGTTCCCAGCTGCAGGCCCTGATGGAGAGAAGCACAAGGTTTCATGATTCCTACATATGGAAGTTTCCCCTACAGAATAATTTGGAAATTAATTAACAGCACATGGTCTACAGAAGCTATCCTAAAATAGCCTCTGTTTTACAGCAGGGGAAACAGAGGTAAATAGTTTAAATGTCTCAGATTTTCAGAAGTCGTTGTAAGAATTAGACTTAGACCCCAGGAGAATCTGACTGTAAATCCACTTTTATAAATCATCCAGTTTTTCTTTTTCTCTGTAGAGGAGTTACCTACCTAAGTAATGGGGGAAAAAGAAATAAGTCCTGTGATTATAAACATTAGGCAGTGGCAAAGATGGAAAAGGGAACTGGACAAGGGGAGAAAAGAGAGGAAGAGATCTTTAACAAGTTATGAATTGTTTTTTAAGAAAATCAATTGCAAAGTAATTGCAAAATAACAAACACCTCTAAGGAGTTTCTCAGCCTGTTAAAGGTGGTGGCACAAACAGGGTTTGGATTATCAACTTCATCTTTCAAGAGAGGAATTCTCCAAGCTGTGTATCTTGCTGGCTGTGAATAGTCTGTGTTTGGTTTTTCACCAAAGGCCTGCATCAGAGTCAGTCAGTGCCACTGATGGCAGTTTCATGATTCTGGTGAGAGCAGGGCAGGAGACAAACAAAGCTCAGATATACCAGAAAGAAACTAAAACTGCAGAGTCCCTCATCTTTGGCACTTAGAGACTGCATCACCCATCAGGGGCTGGACCAGCTGCTGCCTCTGCCAATAACAGCCCTGTGTGGTTTTGCAGCAAAAAACATCTCCGCAGCCAAGCTTCTGAGAGACTTCCAGCTCCATTCCCAGGCTGTTTCCTTAGCAACTCTCAGAAGTCCAGAATAAGCCCTGGCCCTAAGCATGGTGTGAGCTGCACATCACTCTCCACTAGATGTTTGTTAGTGAGCATCTCATGGGTACTGAAAATATTATAATTTATATTATAAAATATAATGCGTTCAGTAATCCATGACAGGGGACAGAGCTCTGCTCTTTTCCTTTGTAAAGTTATTTTTCTAAAATGCTTTGGGATCCTGGAGTCTGAGCACCTCTGTATAGCTGGAAGATTATTTCCCAGCCCAAAACACACAGGTGGATGGAAGAAAGAAGAGATTTCACACATAAATGTCTGCAACTCTCCTGAGTAGTTTTTCAGTGCATTTTTGTTAGAGGACAGAAACTATTAGCAGAGCACCACCATAACTTCTCTCTAGCAGGTCCAGCACATGCAAAGATCATCTGGCACAAAAACCACCCTCTCTGATCACAAGTACATTTTCCTATGGACAAGATATTGCAATTCAGTTTCTTTTCAGAGGCCTTATGAGCAAACCATGAATCCATAGTTATGATGAACATAATCCAGAGCTCAAACAAATTCTGAGTGGCTGGACAAGGAAGGACCTGCTCAGAAGAGCACACTCAATCTGAGGGAAGAGCCTCAGTGCTAGGCAGGGTCTAGGGCCCCAGGAAAACTGATTTTTGCTCTCTGAAAAGTCTCTTAAGCATGTTTATCACAGTGGGTAAGTGTCTAATATCATTTCTACTCTCCTCTTATATTCACCTCTACTGCAAGCTTTGCCAAGCAAGATATGGGTACAAAAAAGTTTAGCAATCATTTATAAGAAAAACAAAAATGGAGGGAGAAGTTTATGGGAACTGAGGGTCATTAACACAAAACAATAAGAATGCTCAGCAGCTCTAAATAGATTCTTAAATGTTTTATTATTTTACTTTAAAAGACTTAAGGTATTGTAGTGCAAGAGTTACAACCAGCAGGCAGAAGTGGTGACATTTCAGAGAAAAAAGATGCCATTTCCACAGCAAGAGAGTTATTTTCTCAGGGGCAAAAAATACAAAGAACATCTCGAGGCTTTCCCTGGGGTGCATCTCAGGGTCTTGCTTCCAAGATTAAGGCAACATACTAAACAGCTATCAAGGAGATGCAAACAGTGCCTGAGCTGAAACTCAGCCTGTGGCTTTATGACTCCCTAGAGCTTTACTCAGGATATGGAAAGGCCTTAAAAAACTATGAGCAAAACAACAATAATAATGATATTAACACTATAACACACCTCAGAAACCTAAGACAGTAACTGCTCATGCACTGAAGTCAGCTGCTGTATGATGCACCCATACTGCTTTGATATTAGACAGCTCAGGAGTAACAGCTAGAAACTCAGCCAGAGGATTGCCTGCTAGCATACTTTATTCACTTCAAACATGGACATCTATTTATTTTAACTCAGGCAATTTTCTCTCTCCTTTCTCCCTCCCTCAGCAGAGGAAGGAAGGAGCTGGAGGTGCAGAACACGACTGCCATTAAACTGAAGCTGGTGACAGAGCTGACATGTTGAACTAATGTTATTGATGGCATCTGCCAGCAATGCCAGGACCCGGTGTAGTGGCCAATAATCAGTCCCACCTGCATCACTGAAAGGGAAGCCTGGCCTCCAGGCATTTCCCTTGTAGCCATGTGGCACAGCCAGCTGCAAAAATGTTGAGATTGTGCTTACAACTCAGACTTATGAAAATATCCTATAAGAAACAAAAGAAAGAAGAAAAGAAGAAAGGTAGAAATGATGCAGTCTGGTTTGGTTGAGAAGCTGGTAGGAAGCAGAGCCCCATGGCAGGGAAGCTGTCTGGGTGTTACCAAGTGACAATACACGGTCTGTTTGTCGCAGCTGTACAGGAGGAAGCTGCTCTGCCTGCCAGCACCTCCCCTGCAGTGTCCTGCCAGCCTGGATTCTCAGTGACCCCATCTTCTTCTCTGGCACAAGGCTTTACAGCTCTGTCCCCTCCTCTGGTCACATCTGTGTGACCAGTGGAGCGTGGTGCAAAGCCTCCCATGCCAAAAGGTTCCAGGCGAATTCTGAAGGAGGAAGCAGCACCCCTGCATCAGAAAGCTGCAGATAAGCTCATCAGTCCTAATTAGTCCAGCTTCAGACTAACTAAAACACCCTACTTTAATGATCAGCTCAAAGCTCCACACAGGTTTTGCTCTCCATTACATCAAAGTACCAGTCTGGACCAGCTTCAGCTTGATGCACCACATTCCTCTGCATGATGCAAATTGGTCCCTTGGGCTCTGTCATGCAATAATCTTCTGCAGACATCATGTTAAAGGATAACAGGTTAATTGTTTCCTGGCTATTATAGAGAGTAATGGAGCTGAAAAACTTTTCTTAAACCCTTTTCACATTTTCATACTGTAACAGACAGAATGGGAGGAGGTGATGCCTAATAACAGCCCAAGTGTGAGGTATATTTGTTTTCCACTGTAATACGAAACAGAGGAACAAGAATAAAAGACTTATCATCTGGCCTCAACACTGTCAATACAAATTTTCCTAACAAAATTGATCAAATTGTATTGGAAAACCAGTGCATTCATGCTAGGTACTGATGCCTCAAATGAATACCCACAACTAAATGTTTCCAATATCTCTCAGCTTGGCCTCAAAATACTTCCTAGGCTAAATGACAATGTAATGGAAAAACTTTATTATTCATAACTCATGTGCTTTAAATACTCCAGGAGACAAAGACAGTGATAATTTTGTATCACAGATATTGTTGAAGGAGGTGGAAAGACTCCAGGAGTTAAATTAGAGATTTCTCCACAAGGGTAATGTGAATTACAGTAAAATTAGAGTTGGGAGATACTAATAAATACAAGTAGAGAGAAAATTTCAGAGGGATCAATTTTTTCCTAAAAGGGATTTTTGACATTCAGCACAGCCACATCAGTGGCCTCTCCTGCTTTAGGTCATTGTTCAGTCCTTGGGGCAACAGCATTTCCCTGCAAACCCACTTCCAGTCAACACATATACACACACACTTACAGAATATTCCCTGCATCTCAACAGCTTTACACATGCACAATGGCTATGCCCTAAGGCCGGGTATAAATAAATTGACAGTCTGGTTTCTCACTAATTCCATCAGTGAGCTCTCCCTCGGAATACTAATCAAAACCATTTGGAAGCTCTAGAGGACAAACTTAGGGAGCCGAATGAAACATTTGGTGCCTGGTGTCTGCAGCCTTAATTTTAGCTTGAGCCAGCCCTGAAGGTTACTGTACTTTCAACCCCTGTGAACGAAAATACACAGACACCTGCTGGGGACCTGGCTATTTGGACAACGAGGACAGCAGGGAATAACTCAGGTTTTCTCAGGGCCCAGATATCCCTCAGCAGCAGGAATGGTATGCAAAACAGATGCAGCAGAGGGGATGGGAATTTGGGCCAAAACATATCAAGAGGATTAAGTGAGTGGAAAAGGCTGAAGATGCAAGGGAAAAAAATAAAACAGGCTAGCAGGAATTTCTTGAAAGATGAGAGGGACTGGAGTTAGAGACAGGAGATAAAAGGGTGGGAGAGATAAAAGGATGAGAAAGAAGAAAGGGTTGTTGAGGTCAATGGATGCTGATACAGAGGAACAATAACCAGAAGAAAGCTAATGGCAACCTTGACCACCTTGGCACCTTTGGGGAAGTGTGCCTTGCTCTGCACATCTGTCCTCATTACATCTGGTGCTCTGTCCTCATTACATCTGGTACTCTGCCCACACGGTGAGGAGAAAAGTCCTGACTTGCTTTGAATCTCCTCACAAAACTTCTGCTGAGCTCAGCCAGTGTTTTGGCTGAGCAAACTTCAACAGCACAGCAGTAATTATTGTTTTAATCATTCAAATGGGCTCTTTTACTATTAAAATGTATGTATGTCACAGGCAACATTGTTCAGGGAACAGACTGAAAGGGAAGATGAAATACCTTCTCCTTCCACTCTGCCAGACAGAGTCCTGGGCAAACTGCTCATAGAAGAACCGGGGATTTAACAAACAGAACTTGTGGCAAATTTCTGTAGAAAAAACAGTTATATTAGGTTATGAAGTCTCCAGTTCTGTTGTGGGGAAATATTTTTTTCCTTCTTTCCACTGACTAGCTATTTGTCTGACATTTCCATTTCCACACTTTTCTACCTTTCCCTCACAGTATTTCCCCAGCTGTTTCCCTTCACCCTTTTCTCCCTCCCAAATTTATTCTCCTTCTCTGTTCCTTCCTCAGCATCCTTTGTTCCTTCCTTAATCATCTCCCATGAATGACTCAGTATATGGCAAGTTCATCATGTGTTGGAGGAGCCAAATTTTATTAGTGTTGCACCTGAGCTCTCTTTCTTCTTGGCCACTCTGCTGCAACACTGCTACTAATGTTTTATGCCAACAATTTGCAAGCTACACAGGATGGAAACTGGTGGATTTAACTTCTCATCTCCTCAAAGACTGCATACACACACTGAGGTAGTAGTTGGATAGGGAATAGCACAATAACTTTTTTGGTTTGAGGTTCTTTGTTTGTTTGGGTGTTATATTACTTGTTTGTTTTTCTGGTTTGTTTTGGTTTGTTTCTTGTTTGTTTTTTATGTGGGCCATAATTGTGATAGGTGGTCATGTCAGGAACAGAAAAGAGAATGACAAATGAGGATATTTTCCACCTATGCAGACAAACCATGTAGAAAGATGCTATTCTTTGCAGAGTTCTTGCTTTCCAATAAAATTGACTAGTACATCGGTTTTCTGTCTCATTCATTTCCTTGTGACAAGCTAGGGACCTATTTTAGGTCCTGGATGAACCTGGACTAAGCTTATCCCTCTCTGCAGACACTGAACAATCTTCCTCCTTGTCCCACAAAGTCTTTTCAAACAGAACTGAAGAGTGAAGGCCAGGTCAGAACTGCACACTGTAGTGGAATCTGCGCTGTTTCACAGCAACAGGATCAGGAGTGCCTCAAGTTCCTCTCTGAAGGCTGCAGACAGTCTTGGGGAAGAAAAGCTTCCCTGTACCATCCAAAGAAAATGTAACAGTCCAGAGAGCAATATTTTGACTGTAGACCCAACCAATGCCATAGGTGATGCCATTATTTTAAATAATAACAATAACTTTAAAAAACCAAAAACAAAACCCCCCAAAACACCCAAACAAACAAAACACAAAAAAAGCCAAAAACTCCAACATGCTAATTTCCAAAGAAAAACATAAATTCTGCTCCAGGACACTTAAGCTGCCAAGAAACAGAGCTAGGGACCGTTCAAGTCACATAGGAATTCTGAGGCAATGCAAGGAAATAAAGCAATTACCAGTTATTGGAGGTTATCAAGAGCTTTGTTCTAGAAAACACCTTTATTCCCCATGCTCCCAGTATTTCCAACAGGCTAACTGGTATCTGATGATGCCTTGAAAATTCATCAGTAGTCTCACCACAACCTCCTCTCACATATGTTCCTTTCCCTGCTGTCTGAACTCTGTGGAGCGTGGAACAAGTCACAGACAGGTTATAGCCTGAGGTATCTGGAGATTAAGTGTGAGGTGGGGCTATGTCTCAGAATCTGTGTCAAATGAATTAGCTTTTAAAAGCTGTTCGAGAAAGCAAGAAGCTGAAATTTTTCAAGTCCTAAATTGGCAGCCTAATCCCTGGATGACTTTTCTTCCCCTCTTACTCCACTTAAAAGTTTGCGTCTATAAATAATTCTGATGTAGAGAAAAGTAAGCAGACTCTTGGCCCACCCAAGCCTTTTCATCAGCTATGAATTTACCCAGTTTGACCATATTTCACCATGGGTGTAAAATAATTTTCTAATCCTGGCTGGTGATCATCACATGCCTTGGAAAAAATGATTTATGATACTTATACTGCCTAATGCAAATGTAGATGCTACTCAAAGTGTCAAACCCACTTTAAAAAATCTCAGTAAGGTATTTGTCTTCATAATGCCATTCACAGTGGGGATCCCCAGGTTAATTATGTTTTATACGAAGAAGCAATTGTTGCATCTTAATTTCATGGAATGATAATGCACATTTTTATTATATTACACAACACTTTGCTGTTTATCCGCATGGTTTTCTATAGAGCATTCTATTCTTTCCCATATGAAAACTGACCAAAATGACACAGCAAGGTTAGTGAGCTTTAATTCTCCATCCAAAAGGAGACCATGGAACCATTCACTTTTGCACCAGCACAGGGACAGGGACACTAGAACAGATTTAGTGAAAGCCATCACAGAACGACTCAGACAACACCCCAGCTGCTCCAGCATGATACCCCACATCATCTCCATCCCTCTGCTGCCACACTAGACCATCCTGGATTCTGACAAACCACTGCAACTGTGTGTTGGCCTGGCAGCAATGTCAGGTAGAGGAGAGCCCTGTGAGGTGGGTTCTGCTCCCTGCTGTGCTGCCTCCAAGCATCCCCAGCCCTGCGGAGCCTCCCCCAGCCCGCGCTCGCTGTTTGCGCCGCACGCCGCTGCACTCTGCACTGCCGAGCTTTATTCCTTCCCTTTGTAATTCAGCAGCTCCAGGATCCCCAAATCTTTCCCCGGATTGAAGCTGCCTTCCAGGCCACTAAGCACTTTCATCAGTTCCCTCCAGCCCATGTGTATCACTGCTTTGTCTCTTACAAAGAAATGACCCATAACACACTCAGTACTCCACAGGAGGTGTTACCACGCTGGTCTACAGGGTATTAGAACATCTTCCAAGGCTCCCTGTTTCTTCACACACACAGGCATCTTACTCACTTTTTTTCTTTATTGCTGCTGCTGCACATGGCACAGACATCTTTATCAAGCTGTCTTTGTAATAGCTACTTATGTTTTCCTGAATGGTGAGAGCTAATTCAGAGCCCAGCCATGTGTCTGAATGCTTTAAACTATTCCTTCAAACATGCTGCACCCTGCCACTGCCTATGTTTCATCTTCCATTCTAGTACCCACAATCTTTCAGCCCTTCTTCCCACAGCATAATTTGCATCAGCTGCTAGCAGCAGATCTTATTACCTTATTATCTCCTTGCCTTCCAGTCATTCACATTATAAATACTGACCAGCACCAATTCACAGAGTGGTAAATGGATTCACCTTACATTTCTTTCCAACCCAGAGTTGCTTTATCCTACCCACTTTTCCCAGCCTTTTAACTAGGTTTTCACTACACACAAAGCCTTTTATTTCTCACTCCATAACTCCCAAAATTTCTTAATTTTTTTTCTCTTTTTGTGGGAGCATCTCCTTTCATCAGCCATGACTCATCTGGGTTGCCCACTGATAACATTCTGCATGAAAATTATCCTAGGTTCACCCTTGAAAGCCATGAATGAAACTTTATATACTAATTTCTCATTTGTCCTCTAGCTTCTGTGCTTCTTTAAAAAGCTAAAAATCATATTATTAAGGTCCTATACATTCTATTAATACTCTCAATCATTGGGTTTCCTTATCTTGGTGTTAGTCCAGGTCCTGTGGTTGTGTTAATGGTGGCTCTCTCATGACATCAGATAAGGTTTTAAACATAAGGCATCATAATTATGATTATTTACCTTGTTGAACCTGCTTAAGACAGTCAACTGCTAAGTCTGCTGGTCAGTTTTAAAGATTTCTTTTTAGTAGTTAAATTTCTTAATTTCCTTACAACTCCTACAAGAAAAAACACTGGGCTTCACCTAATTCTGTGAGTTACAACCTTAATCAAATATCAAATAACAGAGCAGACAATGTGCAACCACTGATTTGTGCACGAAGCAGCCAGCATGGTCCCACAGCATCCTGCTCTGTTCCCATCCTGGCTGCCTGCAAGCTCTGCCAGGGAACTGTGGCTCCAGAACGCATCCAAATCTCAGCCTACACAAACTCGCATTGTTCCAGTCCTTGGAGTCCCTTATTGTTTTCCAAATCACACCTTGAAGCAGAGAAGCTTACCTCCTTCTTCCAGGTCTAAGTCTGCTCTCCACAAAATCCTTCATATCCTTCTGCCAACGCCTCAGAGCAGAGCTTCCACCTGGGGGTGGCTTTTCTGGGCACATCAGATGGCACACAGCAGCTTCCATGGTGGAATGATTACATGCACATGTCCAGAAGAGATTATCCTGAGGCCTTTTGTGTCTTGGTTTCCTTGAAAACTTACTTTAAATAGGCCTTCACACAGACCCTGACAGGTGAGAGGTAAGGACACAGACCAATCCACAGCCCTGCACCTTCCTCTCCCATTTCAGTTTTCATTACTGTAACCTTTCATGCCTTCTATATCCATCCCCTCATTCTGATACATGTCAAGAGCTACCTGAGACTTTTTTCCTAAATTATAAATGGCTCCCCCAGGCTAATTTCTTTTTTCCATATCACAAATTCTCTTTGGTCAACTTCAGCAAACACCATCAAAGCCAGCCTTCCCACCTATCCATCCCTACAACCTCAGCATCAGTGACAGGAAGCAACTATGATTCTACAATTTATTGTATTAGCACTTCTAAAACAACAAAGGAAGCATTGATTTTCCAAGCCAAAGGCACATGGGAAAGCACAAAAAGCCTCTCTGCCCAGCTCAGATCAGAGGAAAGAGACACTGCAGAGGAGAGGGCTTCCCCCAGCCTGGTGCCTGCTCCCTTTGAAGAGGGAGGATGGAAGTACAAGCAAGGAGCTCACTGGCTGTTCTCGTACAGGTGTCAGTGTAATCATTCTGACACAGGACCCTTTTTGCTGCTTGCCACATTTAACAGAGAAATGGACAATAACAGGGAAAATACGACCCTTTTTTTTCTTTCTTTCTTTTGAATACTCTATATGAGTCACCTGGAGAATGGCTGATAACATTGAGGGAAATTCAGGCAAAAATACTGCAGGACCCTCTCTGATGTCTGCTCTGATTTAATATAGGTTCACAAAATGAACATGTAATACAATAACACCACAGAAAGTTACAGAATACATGAGAAAGCTGGGTCAGAAGGAGATTTCACCAGACAGCCCAAGGGCAAGCTACTAATCATTTCATTCAGAGCCTGGGTTAGGAAGGACATCCTGCAATGAGTCCCAGGGATGTGATATCCACTGTCAGAAATCAGAGATCAAGAAGGTCCTTTCAGGTGAATGAGCTGCCATTTACCACTAACAAGGGTTTGCAGACCTGCAGAGCCCAAAGGTTCATTTCATTAGTGCCCACATGTCCAGTGGCACAAAGAAAACTGAGAGCCATTAAGTTAAACATGCTGGATATTTATACCTTAAATTTCATTGGAAAAAAAATTATTACTAAAAGGAAAGCAAAAAGTGAGAACCAAAAGGAAGCTTCTAATTTATTACAAGAGATAGGAACTTGTGGTTCTTGTCCATGAGGAGCTGACCTGGAGCATGCAAATGATTTTAGACATTTGGACATCAAGGAGAACATCGGTCAGAACTGAAAAATGGAAGTAAAGTTTTGCAAACCACTAGTCAGTATTTTCCCTTCAATAATCCTACCAGCACAGGGTCAGTTTAACATCTCTGTGTTTTAGGACAAAAAGTCTTTGAAGACTGTGAGGAACAGAATGAAGAAAGGGAGACAAGTTCAGAGACACAGAGCTATGGTGAGGAGAGGCAGCTGTCTCAAGTGGGGTAACTGATGTGATGCCCACAAAAGCCCATGTTGCCCCTCATTCTGCCATGAACCTGTCCACACTGCCTTTTTCAGAGATGCAGACCAGAAATAAGCAAATGGAGGGCAGCTGACAAATGTTTCACCTAGAGAGAGCATCAGGTGAGAAGCACACAGGACTTGTAAATACAAACTACAAGTTTCTGAGTCTTTGAAAATCTACTGACCATTCACAGGAAAGCAGACAAACATTTATCAGCAGAGGAAAGGCTGACTCCAGATTACAGGCTCTCAGGATTTTTCATCTTGCAGATGTACTACCTGAGAAAATTTACATAAGAACATGCTGCCTTTTTCTTAGGAGTCCTTTTATGATTTCTACTGAAAATGATAATCCTCTGTTTGTGACATTGCAATCATTTCTACTACAATCAAGTGTTCTGTCCAAAAAGAGGATAACTGCTTGTTTGGAAAGTGTATGGACTTTCAGAGGAGCTGAGGAAATTTTCCTAAGAAAATGACCTTGATAATAGAGAACAAAGAATACAAAGATATAAACCCAACACTACATATGATCAGAACTGCCTCTTCCAAGAGGTGTCTGAAGCTCTTTAAGTTCACAAAACCTGATATTCCTACAGATGAGGAGATGGAGACAATAGAGACAAAAAAGCGTCAAGACATTCCTCTGTACTCTGCTATTCCAACATTCACTCAGGTTTTTCCTTTGACAACCTATTAATGTTTTAAAACTAAACATCACAGAGATATATAGAAAACCCAGAGCAGTTTTCAACTCCATCCTTTCAGCAGTGTCCTGTGGGGAGGAGCATCACTGCACGTGGTGCTGAATGTCAAACAACTCACTTAAACCTGTGCCTCTGGCAGCTGCTCAGAAATCCACAGAACAAACAGTTAAGAAAAGGGGAAAGAAAAAAAAAAAGAGCCTTTGTTTTTCTGCCTTTTTTTTCCCCAAGAACATAATTTAGCACGACTTTCCACAGAATAATTTGCATGGGGATTACCCACAATGCACTGCATTATGGTAATACATTTCAACCTCTGATGCATATTAGACTGACAGTGCTAAGAATCTGTTAAAGGAAAAATAAATGATACAGGATAAATGATGATGTAAGACAGGACAGTAAGCATTCCACACTTGTGTAATCTGCCAAATTTCAGTCTAAAACTGGCCTAAGAAAGAGAACAAGACTATTGTGTACTCAGAACAGCTTTAGGGAATGTTCCCAACTCAAGCAGAAAACAATACCTGACTGAGACATGGATGTAATCACAAAGGAGTGGAAAGTACAACAAACCAGAACTAAGAGCTGAACAGAAGACAAGGAGAGATTTTCTTCATTTCTTTGACTCCTCAGTGGGTAGCACTGGAGGGAATATTCCTTGTTGCCCATCCAAGGATGGCTCAGTTCACTGCACTTTGCCACACACATTCACTCACTCTGCCTTCTGCTCCTCTCCAAGCCCTGCTGCATCTTCTGATGCTGGTAGCACTCCTTAAGAGATCCTGGACAGAATCTGTGTTCCAAAACAGCTGTCCCAAAATGCTGAGCCTCAGGGCTATGTGGTGACAGAATCCAAACTGCTGACACCTCCTTCCTGCACTCATAGATGGCAATTCAGCCCTTCAGCTGGGGCGCAAACACTTCCTTGAGATGTTTTCCAGAACTGGTCTTGCACTTTCCCATAGGAAATATCCACAGAAAACAGAATAAAATATTAACTTTCCCCCTTTAATCAATTCCACACACTGTTTTCCTAGTAATTGAAGCAATCAGCTATCACTCCTCAAAACCTGAACTGAGGGCTAAGTCTCTTTTGCTAGGCAATGAAAAGCCATTTATCTGGCCAGGGGACTTTTCTGCTAAGCCCTCAGACAAACAGGAGCAAAAGGCAACAAGTTATAGCATTGGTCACGGGGAAGGTATATGGTGAAAAGAAGGATTTTTCCATCCAGGTCTCTTCATTAGTTCTCTAAAAGCTAAGTCACGGAAAAATGAACAAAATAAGGGTTGAGGCCAAATTATATTTGCTGAAGAGGAGAGTTCTAGAGATTAGTGTATTAATTAATTGAGACAACGATGTCAGCAAGGGCCTGACCTTTATTCCTGCCCTAGTAAGAGCTTTGTCCCTGGTGACTTCCAGCCTGCATGCTAAAGCCATTTAGATACATCCCTCAATTAATTGCAGGATACCCTCTGGGACGTAGGAGAGCAGCACTGCGAGCTTCAAGCAGGGATGCTGAATCAGAGGAGGAGTAACCTAGTCAAAGGCACCTCATCAAGGGCATTGGCAGAGCTAGGGAGAGAGCCCATGATTCTCTTTACCTCTCACACTTCACCCCTCATGGATAGGAACAAAGCTCTTTGAAGGTATTAATCTGGAATTCTGTCATACTTTATTTTAAAAAAAAAAATCAGAGACTAACAAGAAATAAAGATTATGTTTCAAATAAAAACCCACCATCGCAAAACCACAGTAAAGAGTCTGGTTTAAAAGAACTTGTATCATTTATATTCTGTAATAAAAAGCCAGGAATACATGAAACTTGGACTCCTCTGTTGTAACCTCTACATGGACTATTCCATTTAGAGGTTACAACATCCCAAACCACAGCCAAACTTTGCTGCATTACACTGCACTCACTTGTCTGGCACTTTCTTTTCCATAAGGAGCCAACACCTGTCACCTCTCAACTGTCATATTTGAATTTGGTCAAAAAATTTCCCAGTACAAGTAAGCCTTCAACTTTAGGTGACAAATTAATTTTCATTAAAGCCTGTGGGGTTACCTCATGTTAGAACCCAGCTACAAAAATAGATTTCCTTTCCTCTTCCCTAGCTATTGTTGGCAAACATTAGCAATAGCGAGAGAAGCTATTTTGGGACTTTTATTGGCAAGTCTTATGTTCAGACACTAAAGGAAGTAATTGGCTGACAGTGGGGGAAAAAGCGCTAGACATGGTTTTCAAGAAAATACCACTTTCTGCCAAGCTCTTTATGCACAATTTCACTGGGAAAAAACCCCAACACCAAACCCCAAAACAACAGAAAACCCAAAGGCTTTATTAACTGCTACTAATAGAGGACACATCTGTGAGGCTGACTGAGAGAAAAGGGCAAATATGGAAAGTTCAGTGTTCCAGGACACATCTCTGAGACACAGATACCATAACAAACAACCCCATTCATAACTACACAATTAAAATAACAGGTTCACCATGTACAGACACACCAGTGCACATTTGCACACTTGGAGGTGTGACAGAAATTGTTTTGAACTAGTTCACTCATGTATGTGCCCACATTCAGTCATAGTCTCCATTGCACTCAAAAATATTTCCTGCACACAAACACTCCACCAGTACAAACACTCACCTCTTGTGAGTCAGGAAAATACAGGCAGGAGCTAAATAGAAGCACACAGAGATTCATATCTATTTCTCTTGTAAATCATGCACACAGTCTTCACTCATTTATTAACACCATGCTAATAATTTCTGTTAATTAGTGTTAAAATGGGAAAACACGATAATGCAGATCTCGGTCCTTTACAAGTGAATTAATTACACTCAGCAGTACCTGTCACCCCCAATACATACAAAGGAGTAACACAAACTTGTTTTTCTATTTCCCAGGCATTTGCTTCAGTGTAACTAGGATTTATTCATCAATGAGCCAAGGAACAATACAATAAAATATACTAAAGGAAGCATAAAAATTAAGCCCTTTCCTACAAAGCCATGCTGAGCAGTGGAATTACCTAGACTCTTCCAGACTCCTAATTAAAATTAAAAATGATTGGCAAATGATTTAGGAAAAATATAACCTGTTCTTTTTCACTTCTTTGTCTGGGTGTGGAGACAGTGCATTTGTCAGCAAGCAATGGATGATGCAGTTTATATCATGCACAATCAAAAACTTGTGTTGTGTCTGGTGCCACTAACCTTGCTGTGCATCCAAAACCCACTTAGGATAACGTGCAATCAGTGAAGACAAAGTCTTTATTCAGTTCCTGAGTGTTCTTGTACCAGGTTTGCTGTGGGCACAGCCATTCACAGGGACTAATCACCCACTCACACAAAAATCATCAGCTCATTGCATGGGTTACACATGGAGTTATTCTCTCCATGTACCCTACTACTGATTTTTCCTTCAAGTGGAAAGCAAATTCTCTACAATCCCTATACAGAGAGACTGAGTTGTGTATACATAACAAATACTTTTGTGCTGCTGTACAAAAAAATGTGCTATGGGCAATGGAGGGAAAAATTCTTATGGTTTTATATTTTTCTTCGTCTTTTTTTTTCTCTTTTCCTTTTAAATTCAAGAACATATACCTGAATGAGATGTATTTTGGGATTATGCCAAGCCTCAGTAGTATTGACACAGAAATATGGGTAAAACATTTCTGGTTGTCTTGGGAGCATTCTGGCTGTCTTAAAGGAGAAGGCCTTCAATTACTGATTCTGACTTTTTGGAATCTCTTTAAGGTTTAGATTCTGGGTGAGGAGTTATGAGAGCTCACATTTAATTCAGTTTATCATAGCTGTACACTCTCAAATGAAATCAGTAGAACTGACTGGAAAGAGAGGATATTTAATGAAGCACCTTGGGGCTTGAAATATCTGTTATTCAGTCTTCATGAAATAAACCTCTCTTCAGAATTTTATATTCTCTTATTTCAACCAGTCAGGATCTCCAGCAAAGCCAGCTTGACCTTAAATGCCATCTGGACTGTACTTATGTATTCCAAACACACCGAGAAGAGCCACATGCTTCTCATTCTTGGGCTATATGAGAAGATAATAAGCCAAATCTGTACCACAATAATTTGATTCCTCTTCAGGCTGTGCCTCTTTTAAGAACCTTTCCATGTGAATTCATAAATCTACCCAAGCTTTTTCTTTCCCAGAGAATATAACAAAAGATTTTTCCAAAAAATATATGAGAAATCCTGATAAGATTTCTCCTTTCTAGCAATGGACTCACAAAAGGTCCCATTCATACTCCACCAGTTCACAGCACTGAGACAACAGCACATTCACTAAACTGTTCTCTCAATTCCCTGATAGCAAGGTCTAGCCTGGTAATTAGGATCAAAAGCATGCACCAGTCACGTGTACACATCTGTGGGATGCTGAGCATCTCTCTATCAGCAGGCTGAAGGCACTTCAATAGACTCTGACTGCACATCTCCATCTCCAGCTGAAACGGTCTTGCTCTGTCCTGTACTCCTCTGCCACTAAATCCATCCACCCAATTTTAAATCCCAAAATGTTCGTGCTGAGAAAGACATGCCTGAAAAGCTGTGGAAGACCCTAAAGAAAGGTAAACAGAGTTAAGAAGATACGAAAGTTCCTTTCCACCTTTTCATAAACAGCACATGAGCAGTAAGGAGGAAACATTACAAGGGATAAACTGTAATGTTCTCCCTGGCCCTACAAGCAGCAGGTAGCAGCTCTGAGAGGCACTGCCTGTGCTGGTTTGCTTTCCACAGCCCCTCACATCAATAAAGGTGTCTGAACAGGAGTGCTCAGTGTGAAGACGCTGCCCATCCTTCTGCTCCCACCCTGGGTGGAGGAAGGGACGGGACAGAACCTCACAGGGCATTCATCTCCTTTGCTGTCCTGTGGGCAAGCAGGCAAGCAAGAAATGCACCAATGGCAGTGTTGTGAGCTCTGTCCTTCAGAGCTCTGCTGCAGTCCTGTGCTCTGCACACCTCCACTCCAATTAGTTACAAATGGAAGGCAACTAAGAGACAGAATTCCCCCCAGCTTTGCATTTATTAAAAGGTCACCAAGGAAATGTGATTTTTTTTTCCTGTGAACAGATATCAGAAGCTAATGAAATCTGAACTCAGTCACTGCTGTGTGCATCTTCTTTTCAGTCTTCTTTTAGAATTAAGCTTCCCTTCCCTTTCACAGGCACTACAGACTCCCATATGTGCTGTGGCAGGCAAGATTTAACAAGAAGGCTGAGGTTGTGCACCTCTGCCTTCTTCCCACCCCACCTGCACTAGCAACTGTGACAGTGTCACCTGGCAGCAGAATGACACAGAGTTCATCATCATTTTAGTTGCACCTTTCCTGGTATAGACCCACAGGGAACATCTATGTGCATTCCACATATCCACACAAGATACCTGCAATCATACAGTAGAACAATAAAATCATTTAAGCTGGGGAGATTCAAAGATCAAGTTCAATCTTTATGCTAGACTCAGGCAATGCAGATACAAATTACCTGTGTTTTATGTTCTGCCTATAAGCAGAGATAAATGTACACTCACACACGTACACACAACCTTGTGCACACCTTCTTCCAAGCACAATCTCTCATTTGCACACAGCCACAATAAACAAATCCATAGGAAAAATCATAATCATGTACATCCTGTCACTCACCCAAGCTGCAATCCCTACACACCTGCATGCTCTGTCCCCAAGCACACACCCTTCCTGACACCCACCTCTAGGAAAGCAAGAGGTCTGGGAATCAATAACCATTTACAGCCCTTCAATCCACCACTGTCAAGTTTGTTCTCCCCTGTTTGCAGTGACAGACAAGCAGAGTAAAGATGCAGGACATCAGTATGCAGAGCAGGGGAGGTGGGCACTGTGCCAGCATAAAAAGTAGGAAGACACTGCTGAATCCAGCTGAGGTTGTTCTTGCCTCCTGCCACCAACTCAGCAGAGCTGCCACTGTCTCAGAAATCTCCTGCTTTATTCCCAGGACATCAATGCAGAACAGAACAGGGCAATAACCACAGACCATTTTCCAGAAATAACATAACTGTACATAGGAAAATTCAGAAATAATCCCATTCACCTGTTTTCAAAGCCTAAGCAATGACCTTACCTACATAAAAATGTGCTACAGGATCAATATCATACCAAAATGACTCAATGCCATATCCTACAGAGGAGACAGCATGAAAATAAACACACTTCAGGAACAGCAGGCCACCCTTAGAACCGTTAGGATGCTTTGCTGACCTTTTAAAGAGAATGGACATACAAATGCAGTGCACCTGTAACCAGTCAATACCTCTACCAATGGATTTCAATCAACTTTGCAGCATCAGAATAACCAAAAATCTGTCAGTATTCCCAGAGTCTGATGTGAGCTCTAACCATGTACCTCTGCCACAGCTCACAGCCTCACCTGCAGAGCCAGCATCCAAACCTCCCAGAGCTAGTCAAGGTCAGCCCACAACACAGCCATGAGTTTGCCACTATCTATATTCAGAGATCTCAATTCTGCATTACAAACAAATCCTATTATGCCAGGCCTGAATCTCTCCTGGGCAGAGACTGGCATTAATATAAATATAATTATGGTTGTTTAATAAATGTACAATGTCTGCCGATGTATCTCATTAAATTAAACACAAGAGTGAATTTTGCATTAGTCCTGACAAGGCCTATTTTCAAAGCTGACATTTAATACCAGGCCCCAGTACAAATCATACTTCAGGGTACAAAAATCAATGGATTTGGTGAGAAGTAAATGTGTGAACCACAGAAGCAGTTTTGGTGGCTTGTTGCAGGTACCCAGCCTGTGCAACACCTTTACCTAAAGCTGATCAATCAGATAAGAAATTCAAATACGTGGAGGCTAGCAGGGCTGTTCCTGACCCAGAAAAATCTTCAATGCTCTGACCCCTGGAAGTCCTTCCAATCACTGAACATACTGGCTTGATCAGAAAAGTGACCTTTCTGTCGCTCTTTCCAAGCCAGCCTGAGCTCCACTTTCAGATCCCATTTATTTCATTCGCCCTCACTGGAAGAGACAGAAGGGCTGCTCTTAAAAGGTCATTAGAAAATTGGTGTCCAGCTGCCTACTGCACACTCACAGCTTTCATCTTTGGTGCAATGGTTCTGTCTGGTGGCACAGGCCACAGGCTTGACTTCAGGAGCCAATTCACCTGGTGCAGGAGAGCTGAAGGTTGTGAAGAAGTCACCAAGCAACTCAGGCTTGTTTGTTTGTATTGTGTTCCAGGGTTGTCTCCCTTCCTCCCATCACTGCCAGCCAGCCAGGCACACATGCTCTGGGCCATCAGGGTTGCGCAGCCCTTCTCCCTAACTCACACAACAGATCCAAGCATATTCCTCCTCAAGGCTAGAAAAAAAAAATATGAGAAATGCAGTAAAAATAGAACTGGAAGTAGAATATAATGTTTAAAAAAAAACAACACAACAAAAAAAACCAAAGGAGGGCTAAAGTAAACACCATCAGAAATGCTAGATTCATACTTCATTGTTTTCATGCAGAGATAGCAATTCAAACCAAATAATCTCACTTGACTTTCAATTATCTTGCAAGATAAAATCATTTTATCAACAACCAGCTTCCCCTCCAAAACCAGAGCAAGTCTCTGCACAATCTGCTGAGCAGTATCTTTTAAACAAATGACTACTTAAAAAAGAAAAAAAAAGTACCTATGAGCAAATGCAAACTGGCTCATGGATCCTGTGGCAAAAGAAAATCTATATATCCGTTCTAAATTATATTTCATCAAATAAGTGATCTCCAGCAGGACTAAGCTACTGCAAACAGGACAAAATTTCTGGGCCTTTTTTAGCCCTGGTAGCACACAGCTGTATTTCTCTCCCAAAATCATTTACAGTATCTTCCTCAAACTCATTATAAAACATCTTTTTCATTTTTGCTTTGTATGAATCTCTGATTCAATTTCATTGTGGAATTCAGTCATTACTTCCAGCACCCCCAAAGGAAACTTTCTGCTTTATTCATAAAGCTAAGAGGAGGTGGGAAATAGAAAGAGATTTGGTGAGAAAAGTTTTGAGAAAGATGCTTTGTCCAAGACAAAACTTCTTTGTGAGAGTATGACAGGATACAGGTGACCTTTCTCAGGAAGAGCTGCTCAGCTCTTGGGGGATGTTTTTGATCAGACCCCACAAGAAAAATATCCTTGCAAGTTGAGCTCCCTCCTTCTCTACGAGGGATGGGGGCTGTTCTATTTTAAGTGAGTACCATTGCTCCTGGGTTGTGCAATTATGTCACTTTCTGGCTCAAGGAACATCTCATTATTTACACAAAATATTACAACTCTTACATGATAAGCAGGGACAGGTTCAATGAAAGACCTTCTAGCAATCGAAATCCTTGCTTTGAAGCAGGCAGACTGGAATCTGAGTTTTCTTCAGCCAAAAGAGGGTAGTGACCTGCTGTGTGATCAGCTGTTTTCAATTTTTGCAAGTTATTTTAAAAGGCTGTTTTTTCACCCTAGTGCAAAATGGGAACATTGGCTTGAAATATCAGAAGATTTCAAAGACAACACCTGCTTTCCCCAAGTACATATCAATATTTTTATCTTCTGTGGCAAAAGGTGTTGAGAAAGTGTTGACTGTGGTGATGATGATGACAAGGAAAAATAAGGCAAAGCATCTTCAGAGGTGCAAGTCCTAGCACCAGCCTAGTAAGAATTTGGTCTCTTTAAATCCAATGCCTAAAACAAAAATGTCATACTAGGACTAAGTATACAATAACATAGTAGAAATTTTCCTATTTCTGGGTCAGAAGTAGCAAACTGAATAACTGTCTTACAGATGCCAATCCATGGCAGATAGAAAAGGTTGTGAAAAGAAACAGTTTGTTCCTTTTGCTCTCAGTCCAGTGACCTAATAAATCCCAGAGGAAGAAATTATAAGGGCAAAGATAATCAGCATTTAGTATCATCATTACTGAAAAAACCCAGACAAGAACCATAATCTTTGAAAATATTAACATGGCAGTGGGTGGAAAAAGAAATGCCTCTAACAAATGATAGGCACTACTTTAATAAAGGCATCTGTTTAAAAATCTCATCCATGCAATAATTTCTATAGTAGTGTTCCAGAACTTATTTTCTGGTGATGGTCTCAAATACTGTTCTAAGGACTGACTGCCACGAATTTTTACTCTTTATCTTCTCATATCCATTTCCAACACTACAATGGCTTATATCTATTTTCCCTATTTTCTCTGTTCAGGGACAATAAATCTATGCTATTTTTCTTCACAAGATTATTTTCATGAGCCACGTTTAGGAAAATTACCTCTACTGTTGTTTACTCATTACATTCAGAAATACTAGTAAATTAGTGCTAACAAACAAGAAACTGACACTGAAATAACAGAAATCTGTCTGACTATAATAAATCATGTAGGTTTTTCACCAGTATTATGAGTCACTGTCCTCTACATTAATTATTACTTTGTTTTTGCTACTCAACCAGCATCATTTTTAACTGAACATATCCTTAATTCTTGATATAGAGAATTGTGCCTTTTTGGATATGTTACAAAATCCTTTTTTAGAAAAGGACTAAATTTCTATTCACAATACTTCAATTTTTTTTTCCTCTCGGGGTCTGCTTTAACTCTAATATATCTTCAGCTCTGAAAAATCACCCTTATTAAGAAAAAAAATATACAAGAAAATGTGTTAATAGGAACACTGTCCCCTGCCCACATTAAACGTAATTGGGTCATGATCACTGGTGTCTAGGTAACCACAAACTCCCACAACAAAGATTAATTCATCATTTCCTCTTACAAAGTAGTCCAAAATAGAAGTGCAGTAAATACTACATCTTTTGTGTTACAAATTAGTCATCTGTAATGTTTGGAATCTTTAATAGTATTTACTGCTGCCACATGAAATCTCAAGTAGCTCTCACTCAAACTGAAACCCATGGCTACACATTTATTTTTTCTGCATGGAATACAAGTGCTTCTGAGGTAGCTTATCCCATTTTCTGGTTTAATCCAGTGTTCCAAGGAGGATCATTTCCTAGCCTTTGCCATCCTACCTGCAGTATAGTGAGCTGAATTATCAGTAAATGAAGATGCAGCACACTGCCATTCCCCTCATCCCAGCCAGACATGCTACTGCCTTTTCTGTCCTCCCCAAGTAGGGAACAGACCATTAGCTGGAGGTGTTTAAATTCAAGAATTTCCAAAATTAACCTAGCAGGTTTCAGAGCAGCCAGTGAAATTGCACCTTATCAACAGAGATGATCTTTCAATTAGTCTTGCTCATTATTCTTTAGCATAGTGTGCAGACATATGAGAAATTATTGCATCTCCAGTTTTTCCTGAACTGGTTCAGTTTATTTATGAATAAACTGAATTTCAACTGCCTTTGTTTTCATAGGGCTACCACTTCTTGAATGGTTAGTTCTCTTCCTCCAGAGTGCCAGGGACCCTCATCCATGTGATCTCCCTGAGAACTGGAACATGGCTCACTTCTCCAAAAAAGGTTGTATGCTTCAGATCATTTTATGCAACCAATAATCATCTTTCATTCCTCCCTTTATTTACACCTCCAAAAAACTCTCTGGTAAAATCACCAAAAGTTTTGTCTTTCCTTTTCACCAAAAGCCCTGAAGAACCCTATCATACAGAACCCCATGTATTTCTCTGCCACCTGCTCCCAAAATGCATCATCTAAGTTTGCCTTTGCATCTCACACTTCTGGTCTAGACAGACAATGCAGTGTCACATTGTGCTTGTGTTTACTCCTCTGTCCACTCTTGCAAAGTGAGGCTCATTTATGACAACTGCTTGGTTGAATTATCGCAATGGTTGGTTGTTTTGCAGCAAAAGACATTCAAAGGAGAAATCCCTCCAATTCTCTATAGAGACTCTTCTCTGTCACAAATCATCAGCATTGAGCATCTCTAAATTCTCTTTCTTCTCTTGGCTGTCAGTAACCAGCATTATTATTATTATTATTATTATTATTATTATTATTATTATTATTATTATTTATACAATCTTCAGCCTCACCAGGTCTGAGCCTTCCCTGCTTATGACAAGTATGCAAATGATTTCTGAATTGTCCCCAATATCTGCATCTCTGCACATTGCATGCTGTGCCAAAATGTCTCTTTCTAGACCACATATCTTCACTTGTAGATCTCCCACCATCTGGCAGCACATGTATTCCTTAGACAAAAATTAGAATATAACACATCCAAGGCAGATCACAGCAGGTTTTGGGGGTTTTATTTCATCATCCATATGCAGTATGCAATGCGGGGTCTTACCTAAAGATAAGCCATAAAACTTCAAATTCCATCCCAAACTCTCCTGCTAGGCTTATCAACTTCTGTCTCAGAGTTCATCTGGCATAAGCATACCCCCACTTTACAAGTTTATCACACACAGAAGAACACATTTCTGCTCTGGTATTCTAAACTAAAGTGTTTACAATTTCGTTTGGCTTAATTTACTTTAGAAATGAGTTAAGCCAAATTTAATTAAGGCCACCTTAATTCTGCTTCAGAGTGTTGACATGGAGCTTAATGTGGTTTAGCACAAGAATTTCCACTTGCACCTTCAGCTAATTCAGAGGCACTTTCCTGCATGTTCTGATATAGACAAACTATTAAGGAATTAAGCATGTTTAATTAATTATCAAAAAAGACTGAAAGGTCGCTTAGGTTGCATTGTGTAAGTACCTTCAAGAGAACAAACTCTAAGTTACTAAAGGTCTCTCTAAACTATCAGAGAAAAACAGCACAAATGCAGCTAAAACATCAGGCAGATGAATTCAAATGAGAAAAAGGCAATCATATTTAACAGTTACTGACACCTAGAAAATGCCAAGGGACCAGATAGATTTCCAATCCTGTGATATTCTCAAATCCAGCCTGGATATTTTTCTGTTTACACAAACACAAGTTAACGGGCTTTGTACAAAGCCGCCTGGGTGAAGCCCAAAGGCTTATCATGTACAAGAGGTCAAACCAGAAGAACTCATCTAAGCATCAAAGCTTCATGAATTCATTACTAATTTTTTTTTTCAGTGCTTAATACCTTTCCCAGCAACTGCAGCCTTCCCTGCTACAGGACAGGCTGCACCTGGACGTGGCAGAGGAGGGCAGGAGCACGGAGCTCCCTTTGCTCTTGCTGTGACTGGAATATTTTTGAAGTCTTCAGTCTAGACTTAAGGTAGAAAGGCAGGGAGGCTGTGGAGCTGTGTTTCCAATCTGAATTGGAAACAAAACAAGGAAATGAACCAAACAGACAAGAGCTGGGTGGAACCAGGATGTATCTGCAGATTTGGAGACTGAAGAGAATGAACAGAGCATCCAGTGTAATTTTAGGGGACACCAGAGCAGGGGACCTGGATAACACAGTAGATAACAGAGGCAGGAGGATGGCAGGGAGTGTGGATACAGAGCTGACAGACAAGCAAACTGGGAACTACTGCAGCTGTGGGAAGAACATTTTACAAGGATACAGAAACCAGCAAAAGGAAGATTACATTTCAAAATATAGTTTATGCTTAATGACAGATGGCATATACATATTATGGGCATCAACTGGTAGAATGCACTGCTGCAGGAAACCCCGTCTGATAAAAGATTACAAAAAGGAATGAGGAAGTCACATAATTATTCACAGAGACTGTAGCTCATTATTCCAAGTTTTGAAAATGATAATCAGGCCTCATGTTGTAGTGTATGAAGCAGAGGAGAGGCAGGTCAGGCTGGCAGGATTATTTCCTTTCTGTGTCTTAGTGCAACTGAATCAGTTGCCTTACAGGCAGGTTTTGTTTTCTTCAGAGCCATGAGGAAACAGTGTCTGCATGAGGCAGGATACCTGATTATGTGGACCAGTGATCTGATCCAGCATGGCAAATGTTATGATCCTAAGAGGAGAGAAATTCATCTTTACAGAAAATCCTGTAATCTAAAACTTTGAACTTTAGATGCTTCTAAAACTCCATGCATAGTCAAAGGCAAACATGGCTCTTTTAGTCTGTGCTTTTCCACCTACCCATTCTTATTTTCCATGCCTGAGGAGTTCATGATTAGACTAGGAGCTTCATCAAAGGGCAATTTTCAGCTGCCAAATAGATTTGTACAATAAATCCACACGGGGCCAGATTAACAAGCAAGAGAGACATCAGAAATCAAAAAGCTAGCTGTTGTAATTCCCCAGAAAACTTGAAAGGATGATGTGCAATGATATTTGGGCTTTTAAAGGGGCACCATTGAAATGCTGCAGTTAGTTTTCATTAGGAATGTTGCTTTTGTATTCCTTATCCTTCCCAAGAGGTTTGTCTTTAGACGACTGAGATCCCATGGACATTCAAGGTCATGCCATTCGTGATTTCTTAGTGGACTTCAAATAAAACATTAACATTTCATCCAGAAAAATCACATGTGTGTGTGAGACTGCAGTTGACTGATTTGTCAGAATAATATTTTAAATAAAAAATGAAAAATAATCTTTAAACATTGAGTTTGTTTTATTTTCATACTTTTTCTGTTTGCTATAGTAATTTTGAATGTAGTTAAGGCTCTAACATCTGAAGTCAAACCAGGTCCTCAGCTATGCCCATAAACTGAATAAACACAATTCAGAGATTAGCCTGACCATAAATTGCTAGGCATTTTTCAGCCTTCTGGCAGTACAAAAGACTGTTTGACTTCTGAGCATGACAGCACTGATTTTAATACTAGGAGAGCTTGTTCCTCCTTACAGCACATGGCCAAACCTACTCCCTCAATCACAAGGTGACAGCATTTGTTGTTTTTATGTCTCCACATGAGTACACTGGTTTTGTTCATTTTCAAATGGGGACACAATAGCAGTCACTTGTCAGCAGGGTGAAAATATGGAGGTGAACCATTGATTCCTGTCCTGTTCCCTCACAAAATGCATTTTCTTCTCCATGCAACTCCAAGTGCAATAGAAAATAGCAATTTTTTTTTATTATTCAAGTGCCTGGGCTGCCCAGATTGGTAATGTCAAAACCTGGGGTTCTTCCATCAAGCCCTGTTCTCTCAGATTCTGTAAGATGGATATGACAGGACACTTGCACTTCTGATTCTTTGCAGTCTTGTTGCTTATCCACTTTGTAAAGAAACAGTTTGATAGCCCCTGTCAGTACCTATCAACTCCTTTCTGGACTACAGCTTTGGCATCTGGGAAGACTGGCCTGAAACCTAGTATCTGGGGAAGTGCAAAAGCAGCTGAGGGGGGAAAATCCCATAAACAAACTAGAAACATCAGTTGTTTACCTCAAACCGGGGGAAAAAAAAAAGAAAAAAAAAAGAAGAAGAAAGAAATCTAAAGATCAACATTCAAGACAAGCATTATTCAAGATGATGCCTGTTTTCCACTCCCCAGCCCCATGGAGCCAAAAAGCCAACAAAAGCCAGGACACACCAGCAACATTGCTAACTTCATAAGCAAGTGATTGGAATGCAGGAGATTTCCAGGATTTTTTTTTAATAAGCTCTCCAATTGGGAGTCTCAAGCAGAAGGGGTAAACATCAGAGCCAATACAAGTGTATGACAGTGGAAAAGGGTGGGCCAAAAAGAGCTACATGACAGCTCTGCTTTTCTATTCTACATGCCAGCCATGTCCACTGAATTTCAACAGGGCTGGATACCTCCCAGCTTTGCAGAGTCAAATCCATTATGATCTCACTGTGTTGTCATATTTTATTGCGCTGTAATTTAACCATATGGCATGGGATGCCTTCTCAAGGTCATAGCAAGTCAGGGATGCAGCGGGCTCAACATCTCAGGAGAAACAATTATCAAAATAAGATGTGAGAAATTAATTTAGTATCTTCATTCATGATCCAGTTATCACCAGTGACCATCTTGTTTCATACATACAAAACTAAATTAATTCCAATATATCTTTCCTTAGGTGCTCAGCAATAATGAGAAGGAATAAAATACTGTTTCCCAGTGCCCCTGATAATTCTTGCATTGGGTTTTAGTTCTTCCTGGGTGCTTTGGGGACAGGGAGGCTAATGAAAGTTCTGTGTTGTTCTTCTCCAGAGTCTTTCTCCCCTGTTTTGAGTAGCAGTGTGAGTTCAGGCACAATGGAACATTCTCCATTCCCAACACTCAGATCTTGCAGCCCAGGAACAGCAAAGCAGATGGCCTGAGCAGCAGCTGAAACCCACTGCAGCAGGTGCTGGGAAGGACTTTTTCCAAAATGTCTTTCAAGGCAGCATCCATGGGACACCTCAGCAGATGGACCAGAGCAGGCAGCCACCCCTGTAGTGACTTCTTGAAAGAGTTAACGAATCATTCAGTCATGGAAGGAAAACGTTTGTTTGTTTGTACAGCAGCAAACTCTGCCTGCTGGCCCAGGGCTTTTCCAGAGTCATTCACAAAGCACCAACGTTTGGCAAATGTGGAAAAAGGGCTGAATGTTCTCAGCAAAAACTTTAATACAGTTACACTAATGGCAGAAAATGGGTTTTAACCCTATATAGGGTTGGAAATCCCCAAACCAATTTCCCTGCCAGAAAAAAAACCCAACAAAACCAAAACCAACCAAACAAAAAACCCTATCACAAACAAACAAACACCCCCAAAAAACCCACAGAAAACAGACAGACAGAAATAAGCCTTCAGTTGTGATAAGAAAAATGACCCTACTCAGTGACTGGTCTTTCCCAAAACAGCCAAGTTAAACTGACTCTGAAATGGATAAGGAAATGGGAAAACAGAGTAAAGAGACCAGCATTACCTTGTTGCAAACTTTACATACTAATTAAAATGCATATAAATAGCCCTCCCATACACCAACATTGAGCAACCTCAACAAAAATTAGCAGATGGCAAAAACATCCATGACTTTTGGAAAGAGAGATATTTACACCCCAGGTAGTATTTACCTGTCTTATTCCCCATCAAGAAAGATGAGATCTGCTGGGGTAGTCCTACAGGCAAACTCTGGTTTTCATGTAGATATAAGGCCCAAAGAATCCTTACAATGTTATGTAATTAGCTTTTCCAAACAATCAGATAGCTAAAATCAACACACCTTCAAACAGGTCTGAGCACGGTTGTGATTTCTTAGTTAGCATCCTGTCTAATAATAGAACAAACAAACCAATAAAAAGCACTTAACAAGGGGAAATAGTCGTGCAGTTCATGTAAGAATTTCATATAAGAACCTTGTAGATTTAAGTGTCTACAAGAAGGAGAAACACCCACCATCTCCTGATTTGTTTCTCTCTTCTTCCCCCACTTCCTAAATACCATTAGTCCCTACAAAGCTCCATGAAGTGAGGCCCACAAGCCCAAAAGGTACAATTAGAACATCTTACAAAATGAATCATCAATCAATTAGTGCAAGGGGTGGGCGGAAATAACAGAGGTAAGAAAATAAAGCAAATAGGATACGAACTTTTCCCTTGGGTAACAACTTAAGGGAAAAAAATACACCCTTAATTTGAAACATCAGTCCTTAGATTAATATTAGATAACTATTTTTTTCTATACTTTTTTTGCTGTTACAGCTGCTCCCAATTTGAGCCACTTTGGATGAGAACTGGAAGCAGACCTATCAGAAAGTAAAATTATTCTTTCTTATTCTCAGCATCTGCTTTAGAACGAGATCTCTAGAGCACTGAGGGTCAGCTAAAAAATACACGTTTTAGAGATGATTTTTTTTAAAAGAAGCTTTTGAATGCTTTTGAGACTTACTCATTCTCAGGAAAAGTATAAGCTCTGGGGCACAAAAGAAATCAGAAATGGCAGAGTCTGTAAGACTTGCAAAGATGATGTAATCATTTTCAAGAAATGTACACCAGAAAGCACAGAATATATCCCATTTCTTTATTTTTTCTGTCTACAACTACTTATCAAACATTCTTTAAGGCAAGAATATTGCTGAAATAATTTTTGTTTGTGGCTGAATACTGGCAACAGGCCAAATTAAAATTATTTGCAAGTTTCTGCACCAGACTTCCAATTACAGCAACAATATACATCTTACTGGATAACAGAAGCAGCACCATGTGACCCTGCAAATTCTATCAAAACAACTCAATTTCTGACTATTAACTGCAATAAACTTCCTATGAATAAAACATACGTAAAAATTCCTCACAGAAATTTGGTAAGTAATCTTCAAAAGTAAGGGAGATAAAGAAAATATTTAATTGTATACTGATAATTATGAAAAAATAGTGCTGCAATTCAGTGGGCAATCATACATGGGTAACAATTTGGCTCATCTGGACAGAAAGAGATCAAACCAAAGCAGGCCTTTTCTGAAGGATGAGAAAGAGGGGAGGCTTTCATCTTGGTACATTCCTTTAGTTCAGCCAGTCTTCCATGGCAAACCCTTCATTCATCACTCATTTTAATATGTCAGCCCACGGTGGTCAGGCTAAAGGGAATGGATAATATTAGATATTCTAATTAGACTGACTCTGACCACTTCTGTCCAGGAAAGATTTTTTGAATTAATGTCAAGAGAGTCTTGTGAACTTATGACCACACTGCTCAGTGCTGAGGCCTCCAGTTCCAGTGTCTCTGCATAGGGATGGCTTTTTCCTCTAATCAAGTCCTATGAGAAAATTTGGGTTACTCAATTCCTCTGACTCAGAAGAATTAAAATGGACAGGAAAAAAATAAAGATCTTATTTCTCAGCTCTCCCAAAAGCTTTCTTCAAAGATGCCCCCATACCAGCAGTAAAATCTCCTTCACAGCATACTGTCAAGATACCTGCAATAATTTTAAAACTCATTTGTTACTCCTTGTTGTTTATAATCCATTTGAAGCAAAAAGCTAAAACCTATTTCCATTAGTACTCCAACTCCTCCATCAGGCACACCATGCCAAGGAAACCACTTTTCCAACATAACATGTACACAAAGAGCATGAAACTCGATTTTTTAGATTAGCTGTGTTATCAAGACATATGGTTTGGAACTCAGCTGTACACCCTGGCACTAAAGGTATTAACTTGAAGGATGATGGATGCAATAATGAATGGAACAGCGCAGTGGAATATGCTATGGAAGGGCCCTAATTAGCAGATGAGGTAACGAGGAATCAGGAAGAATGGTGAAAAAGTGTGACATGACAGAACAGTAAATCTTCCTGGGTCATGGCTGTACCTGCACTCAGAGCTCCTCACAGCACAGCCTTGCATTCAGACTTTTCAGAAGCAAAGATGAGAAGGGGGCTCTGCATCCCATAAAATGGAGGCTGAAATCAAGTTAAGCTGGAGGAGTAAAACCTCCAGCGAAGGACCAGTGTAGAGAGTCATCACATGAGCAAAGAAATTATAAGGGGTTAATCATTCTATTATTAATATTTTCTGGTTTGACCACCGGGTTGCAAACCAGCAGAAACAGGAGGCAAAATTCCCCTGTGAGACTTTGTTACTTTGTTTTTAGCAACTTTCAAATGGAGATAGGGCTCCTCGAAGATTGATTTGGGCAATCCAGACACGATGAAAAAAGAGTTTGGATATTTTACCACCTTCTTTTCTTGTTCCTAGGTTGAACAAAACCTTAGATAAGATCAATAGTTTCTTTAGTTTTATGTTTCAGTTCCTTAAGGGTAGTTGGCTTATTGCATTTCCATTGATCACACAGACAGGGAAATTCGTCAGACAAACCATCTCTTTTCTCCTTTCATTTCCACCCTCCTCTCCATTTGAAATCAAATGATTTTTAAAAGGAAGCTGGGGTCACTATTATTTCTCATTTACATATCAATAGAACACAATTCCTGCCTTTCTGTCACTAAAGTATTTTAAAATTTCAGTCCAAGAGAGGGGACACACATTCCAGGGGAAAAACTCTTACAGCTTTTTTATCAGGAAAACTAAGTTTTGGTTTACCTCAGCCCTTTCTCGACCTGTAGTGAGATGAGGTACACCCACCAGCCTTATGCAATTAATATTTTAACTTCTTGTAGCCTCTCTACAGCTTTCTTGTTCTTCCTAAATCCTTTGGACACTCCCCATCAGATGCCTCTGTGCAGCTCCAAGTGCTGTACCTGTGTTCACAGCCAGCAATGCAGCCGCTTCAATGAATTCATTTCTTGAATTGAGAAAAAAAAAAAAAGCTTGAAATTTGGAAAAAACCTAAAGACCAGGTGTGGTGCTCTCTAATAGAAGTCTGACCACTGAATGATGCTGGACTTGGGAGCCTCTGCTGCATTTAACAAGATGTTTTAAATCCTAGCTGCCGTTTGTAGTTCAAGGTGTAAAAGTAACAAAACATGAGGGTGTGCTTGTCCAGGGGAAATACGGGATATATCCCTGCAGGGAGATCAGACATATGCCATTGAAAAACTGATTCAATGATCCATAGTTAAACAAATCTTCCAAACCAAATGTCGGAAAGCTTTAAGTATAGGATGTTGACATCTTCTGCCTGAGAATTAGTGTCATTCTACTGCTTAGACACACATCCAACTTCAGGGTCCAAGAGTGAGAAACTCGTGTTGAAGCCACTAGAAAAACATGACCTCATGTAATTAATTTCCAGTTTACAAGAATGATTTTAGGGCTCCAAGATACTTATGAAGTAGCTTTGGCTTGACAGATGGAAGCTGAGGATTAAATGGCATTTATGCAACAAAATCTTCAGTCTGTCAATTCCACACTTACTAATCCACTTGTTAGAACCAGTAAATAGGACCAACTCTAAAGACCACTAAAAAAAGCTGAAATAGCTTATAAGTATCCATTTTCTGGAAGAAATACTATATGTATATTTATGCAGCTCCAGTATAATCAACACAAGAAATTATATTCTATTTTGATACTAACAAGTTGGGTACTTAGTGCATTAAGAAAAAATAGTGGAAATACTTTAAATCTGCCTGATTCACAGAAGCTGCAATAAGTGTTTGTATTATCCTTATGATAGAGAAATGGTGAAGGAATTATTCATAATAGAAATATTGATGTAGCCTCCATCTTTGAGATAAATCAGAACCCTAAACAACAACAAAAAAAGCCTAAAACCCTCAAAAAAACCCAGACAAGAATATGTCTCATAAACACAACCCAATGTTCCAATTAAGATTCAGCTTTTCAAAGCATTCATCAGCCTCCAACTTTGAGATAAATCAGAACCCTAAAAAACAACAAAAAAGGCCTAAAACCCTCAAAAAAACCAGACAAGAATATGTCTCATAAACACAACCCAATGTTCCAATTAAGATTCAGCTTTTCAAAGCATTCATAATGGAAATTTCAGAACTGCTTTACAGATTTCAGATTTCCTTGAGAGCCAGGGGAACACTGGATTCTCTCACCAGTCACAGCCCTCACATGTGAACTTGCTCTTGTCCTCAATGGCTGGTTGTGGCCCTGATCAGTGTCAACAAAGAGGACAAGAAGGAACATAAAAAATAATTTCATACATTTTAAGAGACTTCTCTTTCTACTATTTTAAGCATCTAATGACACACATGAAGCAAGTTTGTTTAAAGGCCTCACAGATGCTGATGGAGAACAAGTCACTAGATATCGATAAAATCTGATGTGTCACTGGTTTTAGATCTTACTGTGGTTATCTAAGAAATCAGTGAAATCCTCCTCTACAGAGATCATTTGGAGCTTTGTCATTGATTTCAGTCAAAGTAGATTTCCCCCACTGTCTAAAAAGATTCAAACCCACTGTCTTGACCTGTGGTGCCTATTAAAAAGCCATTAGCACTTCTCAGGAGTAGGGAGCGTTAGATATAATTGCCCTGGGCATTGCACTCTCTTGATTTTAACTGTCTGCTGTTTTTTAATTCTGCCTTTCCTCTCCTGGAATTGGTGTGTGTATAGGAGAGCATAGTTAAAACAGCAGCTGAATACTTCCTGCTACATTCTACAGAGAGGTAAAAGGATTAGTATAGAGCTTACAAAGATAATAATTTGAATGTCTTATTAATTAATTGTTATTTGTAATAATGGCTCTTTCCTTAAGGGTCTTTCAGGATCCTTAACTGCTTATTAATGTTGTACAGATAAGGATTGCTCCCTAGTGGAAGAAATGAGGTGGTATGTAGAAGCCTTTCAAATGAAAGCAACAGGTTTGGAATAAGAAAAAGCAAAAAAAAAAAAAAAAATTAATCATTTGAATGAATGGAGAATTATGATCACTCAAATACAATTACCCAACTTTACCCTGTATGCATAAAAACTGCCAGGAGATCTCCCATACTGATGCCTGATGCATTTGGCACAAGTACAGCCCTTCCTACCAACCTCATTTGATGTGGAATTCTGGTCTGTCTAGGTCACAGTCTCAGGCATAGCTTGAATTCATTGACATCTGTCAAAAGTAGCGTTAGACTGGCTACCTCTGCCTGTGAGGAACAGGCAACTCCAAATGCAGGATTTTCAAGGAGGCTCTTAAATTTAGCCATTCAAGTGAATGCCCAGGCAGTGAGCCTGTACCAACAAGTACTCCAGTTAATTACCTGAGAATTAGGCTCAAAAATGTCCATATGACCTGCCAGAACTTTTACTACAAGACTGTGAAAGCCCTTGTAAGGGTAAGTCCCTAATATCGTCCCCAAAACACTCCTTTCCTCAATTCAGTACTTTTGGCTGCAGACTGGAGTTTCCTTTTATTTCCCTGCTGAATGAAACCTCAGAGAGAGACTCTACTTTCTTGGCATGGAAGGTAAAAGAAGGAGGGGTAAAATAACGAGATTCCCCAGAAAAGAAATTCTGGCTACATGGGTCTGGAGAGAGCTCATCAATGGCCAGACCCTCCATCCAAGCTCATGAGATGTGCATTAGGGAGGGTGGCAAAGGTTTTTTGAAAGGTGTACTCACTCTGTAGAGCCCGTGGCTGCAGCTGCAGTAGGTGCTTTCCATGGTGTAGCTCCTCAGCACCCCCATTTCCTTCCACACCACCACACGGGCCGTCGACGCCCGGGACTTCTCCACCAGGAAGCTGCAGCTGTTCATGACAAATGCAGGGGCCACTTTATCCAGGATTTTGGGAAGAGTCTGTGAGGAAATGAATTGCACAGATGTGCATGTGTTGATATCATGCACACACATACAGAAAGATCTGTGTTTCAATGTGTGCATAATCAAATCTAGCCATAGGTACTGAGGGCTCCAACTGGTGCATTGCCTCCATCCCATGTGAAGCCCTCAGATTCTAACATTTGTTTCATTCCAAAGACTAAAATGCAAAATTTCTGTAGACTTGACATTTCTCACTCAAAATCAAACATTTTTACACCAAATAGTTTGAGTGAAATGCTGAAGTCAGTTTTGGTCTCAAGCTGCTTCAACCAACCCACAGCTTCTTGTTGAGCTGCCAAGAGTCACAGATCAGTACCTGACACCCCTATTCTCCTCTCTTTAGCTCTATTCTATCTCCTCCCACCATAAATCCAGGGTCTGACAAGGGATTGAGCCACGGGAGGAATTTTGTCTGAAGCTGGTATAGAGCAGAGAAAGTGGATCTGTTTTCTCTTGGAATGTCACACGTTTTCTCTTGGAACGTCACAATGTGAAAATAAAGCTCAGCATTTAACTTGAATTGTGAAACGAACCAAAATATTCTCTTCCAGGTCCAAACAATGTATTGCACACAGTTGGCTTAAAGAATCACAATAAAAAGTAATAATAAAACCAGTAAATATTATATTTTAGCCCTGAGTGATTTTCTTACTCTCAAAATCATATTTCTCAGAAAAGTCTATAAACACGCCTGAAGTATCAAATATTCCATCAGTGAAGAGGCAACAATTACTTAGTCATTACAGAGGGCTAAATGCGTTATTTTTATATGCCATAAAAATAGATAACAGCTACGTAGAGCACACCTAGTGCTAATGAATAGACTGGACCATTAGATACACACACACGCCTGTGAGTTATGTCTGTGTGTGTCTGAGCTTCAGTGCTGCTACACCAATCACAACATGTGCCAAAACACCATTTGATCCACCTACAGGAGACCAAGCAAAATTAAAATGTTCATTCTTTCTTTTATGGCAGTTTTCTTAAACACCTGAGCTGTATGGAATCCTACAGAAGGAGTTCCCACATATTGCTAGTGGCATTTACCCTTGAATTTCATTCAGTTTGGGTAGTGAAAACTAAACAGCTAATTTCACTTTCCAGTAACCATCAGTTTCCCCAAGTAATTCAGAGGAATTGTTCTGTTCTTTTAGGCTTCACATCAATGTATGGGAATATTTGATTTGAAAGTGACTGAACAATGTTCTTTCCTAAAACATGCTTGATATGAGTGATACATACTTGGTTTAAACTATTTTACTAAATCTCTTGCAAACTACTTAACCATACATAACTTTCATTTATACATTTATCATTTTTAAGTGTATTTTGACCACAGCCATCACTGGTCTCCTCCACTTCCATGAGGTCCATTTTTCAGATGAAAAAACTGAGGCAGAGAAAACTAGAACAAAGCAAAAAACTTCACTTTAAATCTGAGACCACCTCAAGCCTCAATCTTAAGTCAAGATCTCCAGTGTGTTACTAAGAGCTGCAGCACTCTCTTTCCTGTGGGCAGACTGAACAGAGAAACCTTGAAAATTCACTTCTTGACTTTGATAAAGCATCCAACATTTCTGCACTGCCTTCAGCCTGCTACTTGCTGCACAGAGATCACAAAATTGTATGGCTTCATGCACAGCTTCCACATTTTCCTGGATTTTGACTGAGAAGGAATCAAAAATGTACAGCAGAACCATAGCACAACCATGAGAGCCAGTTAAACTGTATGTGAATGATATGTGCCCTTATCTGAACCCACACACAAAATTTTGTAAACTTATCACATCAAATACAATAATCAGAACCCTAATCCAGTTTAGCTTTTTAGAGCAATTCAAATTATATGCATAATCAATCTTTTACTTTTAATTAAATAAAAATACTGGCAGGTAACAGCAATGTCTCTGTACACAGGACTCATTTAGAAGCATTAGCAAACCCAAATTTAATGTTCTTTTCATTTTACCAGCATTCACTGGATTTCACACTAATGGCTCTTTCTTCTCTATTGATTCTTCTCATTAATTATCTTTCAATAATATATTTTGTGTGAAAACACATCCCTTTAAAGGATGCTTTTATGATAGTGCAGCAGTGTGACTGTGTTCTGTGTCTCTCACACAGCTGGATTTATCATGTGTGACAGCAATGGAAGCTGCTCCACTCACACTGGACCCTGTCCATAAAACTCCAATCCCATTCAAAAAGAATCGAGTTATATTTCTTTACTAATGTCCCAGCAGAGATTGCTGTCAAAGGGACCTGGAATGTTTATCAAAAGGTTGGGATTATGGTGCCAATGCTGTGCAAGTCACCCAAGGCCACCAAATATTAAAGGCAAGGAGGACTTTGACTCTACATTGCCAAGGGCTACAGCTGAATATATAACATAGGAGGCAAAGGCTCTTCCAAAACCCATAATTTTTTTGAGGTATTTGGTTTCTGTTCCTGTGGAGAAAAATCAATCATGGAGGGTAGATTAATTCCCATTACCTAGAGGAGGCAGGAGAGGAGCCTGTGCAAACAGTGCAGCTCTGAGGCAGGGCTGGGTGTCTGCCAGCTGGAATTGTACAGACCCAGCTTCCCCAGCCTAGGCAGGGAGGGGGTGATCCCTAGGCTGCATCTGCAGCAGGCACCCACCTCCCATTCTGTGCAAAAGCAAGGATTTGAGCCATAAAAACCTTCTTATGGGCCACTGCAGAGTGCTCCTGGACAGCCTTGGATTCATTGCAGATTCAGGTCAGGCTCCACGTGCTGACAGCAACATTTGAATTCTGGCTGTGCAGCAGAGCCTTCCTCAGCCTTTGCAAGCCCCCAGAATTCAAACACAGCCAAAAATGCCCTGGCTGTGGGAATCCTCCCTGCTTTCCTCAGGATCAATGTTTGCCACAGGGACCCCTCACAGCCAACGCTGGGGCACTCTCCTCCAGTAAAGCTGCAGGTTTTTTTCTGTGCAGCTCCATAAGATAGACATGGAAAACATGAAAATCTCATGGATTAATGTTTAGTATTTATGCTGAAGTAGCAAATATTATAGAGAGGTATAAACTGACAAAGACTTTTCAAACTCTTTCAGGTTTGAGTGATCCAAGCTGTAACTCTGTAATCAGTTTAAGGCCACAATTATGTTTTGGGTAATCAACGTTTTTTAAGACTAGAATTGGACGTATAATTATTTTTCTGAAGAAAACTAATTTAATATGAAAATATCATTTAAACAGATTTTTAAAAATAGGGAAAAAAGGGAAAAAAAGAAAGGAAAAAAAAGAGAGAGATGGGCAGAAAATCCAAAGGAGAGTTTGATGAACGCGACATGCCATGAAGCAGAAATAAAATAGACTTTAGAATTTTTTCTATTCCAAAAATTTTAAAAAAAAATTCTTAGGTTTAACACCAAACATTTGTTCTGGAGATAGCTTCACTATGATAGATTTGTTTGGCATCCATGGAATTATCTCATATTTTCAGTGGGACCAGGAGCATTTTGTGATGGAGAAATTCAGTTGAGTAGGACTGTGGGACACCATCATCTTCTCAGTTAAAATTACATAATTCCCATTTATTTTCATATCATGGGTAGGATGGTGAGGACAAAACTGTATGTATATTTAGGAATTATAAAACACACAAAAATATCTCTGTCCTATTAGCATGTAGCCAAATGTTATAGTGCATCATTTTACTGAAATGAAGTAAATAGCAAATACACTGACAGTAGTTGGGTCCCTAATATCTGGTACATGAAGATATTACATGTGACTCAAAATTCTCTGGAGGAAGGAAAGTTTGCACCCTATTGCTAAAATTTCTGAGGTGACCTTATCTTAAATATTTTAAATAATTTAAATATATAACCACATACGGGCTGCTAATTAAGGAAGGAACCAAGAGGACCTACCCTGTAGCCAACATCTTCTGTGACAACTGCTGTGTCAACCATGCAGCCTGCTTGCCACAAGGTCTCTTTGATGCTGCAGCCATAGAGAAACACATTCTTTTTCTGGGAGTGCCCATGGTAGTCACAGAAGACCTAGAGAGACAGGAAAAAATAAGGCAAAATGCTGAACATTGGAAAGGTTTCTTGGTTCTTCATAATATCCACTACTAGACTATGGTAGAGAGGTGTTAATGGTTTTTTTTAAGGTCTCTTCAGAGTAGCTTAGACTCTGGGCCATGCCTTTGACCTGTGTCAGACTTCATTAGTCACTTGTATCTTGCTTTATTTATTTGATCTGACATGATCTCAGGGGTCCAGAGTCAAGCCTAGTGCACTTCTGTCTGCAGCAGAAATAAACATGACACCTGTGAAAGAATCCATGGCAACTCAGGAACCTAAGGGTTCACGAGAACTCCTGATACCACAACAGAGCAATTTCTCAGGCTCTTTCTACTTCTAAACTCCTAAACTCCAGCTTTATCCTCATGAGACTTGAAATGTATGCCTTCCCAAATGATTAATCATTGCTTTGTCTTCTTTAAATTAAAAACCCATGCTACATAATTTTCAGGAAAATATAATTGTGCAATTGTATTGCCAGACCTTTGCATGAATTCCTGCAAGTCAAGCACAGAAAATGACCCATATTCAGGGCAAATAATCTCATTCCACACTAATTTATCTGTCTATCCAATCCATCTCTCATGTCAGCTGTCATATAAACGAGGCACAAGGCACATTCCCATTTTAGCGGAAGTTTTGATTGCCTTTATAGGCAGATATTGATTCCCATGGAAATGAAAATCACAATTTAATGACCCAAGAGGTAAATATTGACCCAGGTCTTAAAGAATAATCAATCTCAGTGCCCTCTGAGATATGAAGTCGATGTACACATGGCTGTTACATATATTCTCCATGTCTTAATCAGGAATATTCAGAAATCTGTCAATGAAAATATAGGAATCTCTAAAGAGAAGGAATTATTTCATTTTAAACCAACAGCATTCACTGTAGAGTAGAAAGGAGCTTCAAGATTTCACTGAAACTGTTTCCCAGGACTTAGGTTAGACACAAACAAATGTGTGTAGGAAGGTAGAGAAAAATGGACCCACATAGAGGTGGAAGAGAAATACGGGATGCAAAAAAATAGAATCATACAATTGTTTAGGTTACAAAATATCTCTCAAATCATCAGGTCCAATGATTAACCCAGCACTGCCAAATCCACCACTCAACCCCATCCCCAAGTGCCACAACTGCACAACTATCCAATACCTCCAGGATGGAGACTCCACCACTGCTCTGGGCAGCCTTTTCCAATGCTTGATAACCCTTCAGAGAAGGAATGCCTTTCTCATATCCAGCCTAAACCTCCCCTGGCACAACATGAGGCCATTTCCTCTTGTCCTGTCAGTTGTCTCTTGGGAGGAGAGACAGACATGCACTCACTGTCAGCCTGTCCAGGTCCCTCTGCAGAGCCTTCCCACCCCTCCAGCACATCAACACTCCCACCCATATTCCTACCTAAATACATACACAAGAGGGGAAAAACAGATGGAGAACATGAGCTTCTTCTACCAACTGTCAGGGCAAGACTTACCCTCATTTGCTTATTTACCAGCTCCACAGTAACTAAGTTTAGCTGCAGCACGTCAGGGAGTTTATTTATCTGGGAATTGAGCACGTACATTCTTTCAGCTCCTCTGACACTGGGGGGGCTGAGGCACACATAACAACCAGTCAGATGGACAATTATGCACATCCCATAACTTAGATGCTGCTGCTTCCTTTGGTTTCTGCCCTGTCAGCTTCCCTTCCCACACCACCATCACCTCCAGATCTTTTTGTGGGGCTGAGAGCCTGCAGGTTCCACACCTGGAGCATGTGAACAGCACCTACCCAGCAGCAGCTCTGATCCACACACAATTGTCCTGAAATGTCTCCTTCCAAAGAGCTGCATTTATTAATTCTCTTAATGACAGACATTTTTCCAGCTAATGTTTCATTTAAGCTACCAGCAATACACAGTCATAGCTCAGGTTAACCACAGTTACCACCTAGAATGTATTTCTATGAATATCAAAGAGAATTTTACAGCTTTTGTCTGATTTCAAGGCAGAAAACTCAGCTCAACTGGGTATCAATTACCTGCCAATTTACAGGATTACAACACACAAAAGACAATATATTATCTGCCTAAAATATTATTTATTAGAAACCACACAGGGATGATCAGAGAGTGGGGCTGCCTGATAAGTAGCAGGTCTATAATTCTGCACCTCAAGAAGCCTGCAGACAGGTTCTTAGTGGCAGATCTGGATTGAGACTCCTTTACTGGTAAAAGATTACTGAAGCCAGGTTCTGTAATATGGCAGCTGGTTCAGGCCATGGAATCTTTCACTGAGTGTCACCAGCTTCCACAGGAGAAGCGTCAGTGCCACTGAAAACACTGAAAATACTTGCATAGTGCTACATTTTAATTAATTAGACTGGATACTGCAGTCACTCCCAATGTTTATACTCAATTATTCTCTACAGCACATCCTTCTGCCTGATTTTCACACCACAGGGTAGCTTATGTCTCACCATTCAGCCAAGGCTAAGAGGAGTCTGAGCACCCAACACTGAATTCTTCCTGGGATATGTCTGGGCAAGCACTGAGCAGACTTGGCACCTCCCAGTGCTTTTTCTTCAGCCTGTCCTTCCATATGGCTGGGACACTGAGACACACAAACCAGTCAGACTCCCAAACTTGCACTCACTGGGATATGACTCAAAGACATGCACAATTTTTTAATCTATTTGAAGTTATTTGCCAGCACTGATTATCCTAAAGGTAAGGACTGCCTTCTAGCTCAAAAACAACTCTCCTTATGAGTCACAGAACCAGGTACCTTTTAAAATAAAAGAAAAGCAATATATAAAGTGGAAAGCAAGAAAAGCTGTTGGAAAACTGAACTTTTTGAAATTACTTCTCTTTTTTTGCGTCAAGTTTCTTTCTTAATAACATTGTGACAGGACATTAAATGCCAGTTTTGAGGTAGACATGCTTAGAGGTGTTTTTCCTCTCAATGAGTACATTATTGCAGGCTGTGCTTCTTTCCAAGCTTCATATAATCGCTTTGAGAGGCAGCAAACTCTGCTCAGAGCCTTCTGCTCCACTGGAAGTTCCTTTCCTCTTTTAGAACATCCTGTTCTTCACTAGAAATAAGGCTCTCTGCAATGTCCCAATCATCAGGATTCCCACAGGCAACAGGTAAGTAAAAAAAAACTCCATTTAACAGGCTGTTTTCTTGTTAACTAAAGAATTAAAGTGGCCTTGGTTTGAAGGGCTGCTAAAGTTCTTTGCTTTTCTCCTTCAAGCAGCTTTTATTTGCTTTGAAGAAACTGCTAGTATATCCCTAGGATAAATTAAATCAAATCAGGTCACAGAAATCATTTGGCTATCAGTTAATTTGGCTCCATGGGATCTTATAGGTTAAAAAAAAACCCAGTAAAAACAAACAAAAAACCCCCAACCCCAAACTCTCTTCTGCAGGAGGGAAAAGGCATTTTTGAGGATGTATAAACTAAAATCAATGTGTTCTTCAAAGGCAAAGAAAAATCAGTTTATGAAGTCTGACATGCAGTCTGTGAGTGTGGGAGATGGTAGGATCAATAGTCTCCCTTCACTCAACAGTGATGAAAACTTGTACTGAGTATTCAACTTTATGCACCTGAATATGACAAGGAGGGTCATGTACTAAAAGAGGCCAGACAGCAAATTACAGGGTAAAACAAGACTCATCCTATACTGTTCTGAACCAAAGGAAAATGTTGGTGACTCAATTTGCAATTCTGAGTTTCAATACTCCTCAGACTACACAGAGATAAATTTCAGGGCTGTCAGCTTAGACAAAAACTAAATTATGGAAGAATTCTCATCGAGAAGCCCACACACATTTTCACTTTGTTTGGGGCTCTTCTCACCAAACCCAGACGGACTTTGGTGCACTTGGACATTTCCTGCCTGGCTGTAGCTATCACCACCAAACCTGCCAGTCCCCGTATCCACATCTGTTTGTCAGCATTTGAAGCTCCTTGTGGTTTTCCTCCAGGGGTTTCAGAACTATTTTTTCCTTCTGCTGGGCAACTGAGCAAATGGGATGGATCCCAAACTCATCTCCTTAATTTATGGTAGCCCCCAAACCCAGTCCTTTCCCCATTAACAAAGCAGCAGGGAGGTTCACACACTCTGAGGGCTGCTTCCTATGTTTTTGTGATTGCATGGGGTTTAGCACAGTCCATTTAGACTAATCTTTTTGGAATTTCTACTAATGCTTCCATGAAGATAGCAATAACTTACTCATAATATTTAGCTTAGTTGGAGTACTTTGAGGGCATAAAGAGCTTTCCGAAATTAATTTTCTCATTTTTTATTCCAGGTATACAGAGATCCTGAAATTTAGAGTTGTTGGTTAGAAGATTCAATAGGTGATAAATATTCAAGACTTTTGAAACAATTCCACAAGATGAAAGTGTAACAGGACATGATGCTCCCAAATCACTCCAGCTCCCTAACAAAGCTGTTGACACAAGTACAATAATCAATCCAGTCACAGAATCACACAAAAGGACCTGGAAGAGACTCACCAGAGGAGCCCGGCCAATGCTGCGCAGGTAATAGAGGAGACCTTTGGCATGGTAAATTGTTGGATGCAGCTGGGAACTGGGGGTCAGCCACTGCCTGTTGAGGTCATCTCCACTCAGTGAGCAGCGAAGGCTGAAATCAGGAAGCAACACATCACAAACTGGCAAAACAATAGCTGATTCCAAAGCATTTCCAATCCTGGCAAGCCCTGGCACAAGGACAAGGAATGTCAATAGAACAGAGATATAATGGTTTTGAACATTGGGCTGGAATGAACCAATAATCCATATTATATTTTTCAGGTTCTTATAGTATATTAATTTTATTAATTTAATTTTATTTATTTAATTCCTTTCTGTCCAAGGTTCACATAATTGCTGTCCTGCAAATAAACGCAGTTTTTCACTTACCTAAGAAGGCATAAATCAAAAGGCCACTTAGCAAGAAGTCTTCTGAAACATTCTAAACTCTGTGCTATGAAATTCATGCTGCTTGCATAGAGCACAGGCTTCTCAAAACCCCCAGAGCAAACACGTACATCCAACTTCTACTCATTCTAATTGAAGACAGGCACTCAGATCTCATTGACCAATCTGAAACATGAATGTATTTAAATGAGATGAGCTGGGTGTCTCATTTAAGCATTTCCACTCACAAGAAATGTCTCTATCTAAAGCCCATCAAGGAGATCATGATGCCTGCTAGAGCATTATGTAGAACAATTACCCAGCATCTCTGCAAAGGCTGGATAAAAAGCTAAATAAGAATCCCAGATTTGCACTGAGGAAGCGTTTCCCTTAGTTAGTTACAACATATTCTGTTACTGACTCAATGATCAGTGGAAGATTGTGTAGGATACTTGACCATGTGGAGCAGTACAGCACTGTGCAATTTTGAAAAATTCAACTAATCTCCTTTGTTAGTGACAGTGTAGATCAGAGCCTTACACTCTTCAAAGGATTTGCTGTAATTTGGTTGATAATTTTCAAATCACAGCATGGTGATAAAAGTTAGGCATCGTCTCTCCAGCATATGAGATATTGTGGTAGGTCCTCATCATCTCCAAACTATCCGCTAGAATGCTTCTGGTGGCACTGCAAAACTGGGATGCTGCTTCTTCAAAAAAGCTAAAATATCCTAAATGTTGGATTAATTTCTAGCTATGGAGTTGCAACCAGCTTTGCTGCACCAACATCTTAGAACAAATTAAAATATAAATGTACTAATAGAGATTGGTTCTGCTATTGTATTTATAGAGGTTAGGGTGTGCTGCATGTGGTATCTTGGGCATTATCAATGCCTTGCAAAATGCTTGGGGAAAAAAGGGTTGCCTTATTAGGTAAGAATAATGGAGAACTGGTTAAAAATGGAAGACAAAGAAATAATGAGTCACTAAGAATATTTCATATATCTTTAATGTAGAAAAACAAGGTCTTTAATAACATCTTGGGGTTTCTGGCAACACCACAAGATCCAATCGAAATTTAGTCTAGTTTCAGTTATCTGAATTCCCTTATTTCCTCATAATCCATACTTCCCATGTTACTCACTCAGCAAATCAGAAAACACTAGCAATAGCTAACACTTGGGAAGTCAGCAAATGCTGCTGGGAGACTTCTGCCAAAAATTCTGCATGAAAACATGACAGTTTCTGTTGTGTTTTCTAAGGGCTCTTCGGATAAAGTTATCTTTAGGCTCACCTCTCCTGCTCTTCAGGACAACAGCTGCTCAGCTGAGATTAGCAGCTGTATTTCTGCCAAGGATTTGTGTGCCTACACATCTTTCCTTAGATAGGTACAATGCCACAAAGAGAGTCACTGGACTGCATAAAGAAACTCATCTTTCTCCAAAGACCAGCAAAAAAATAAAATCCAAACACTTCCTTGTCATAAGGGTGTGATGTCTTCCTCCATCACAGTTATACCAGGGAGCAAAACTAAGTGAGAATAACAACAGAATTTTCATTCTGAAGGGAAGAATGATAGCTGGACTTGTATTCCCATGTTTTAGTTTAACATCAAGAAAAAAATACCAAAAGGGGGTCTTGTTGTTTCAGACCTACAGAAACAGTTTTTCAATATTGTCATTGGTCACACCCCAAACCTACTATGCCTCCCTTTCCTGTGGGAATTGACATTAGTTTATGCCTGCTCAAACCATCCATACTTCCCTCTGCTAAAATGCCTTGGTACCCACTGGATGAGTCCAACAAAAATGGAGAAAAAAGCAGGGGAATAGAAACTGCTAAAAGGATTCAGTAAATACAGAGATTAATATTAAGCCACTGCCAAACTAAATTTTTATCTTTTAGACTAAACTAAAAGCTTCTAAAAATGTTGATTATTCCTTCAGCAAGTATAAAGAAATCCCATTATATGTCACATAAGAAAAACTCCTAATCAAGTCCATAACACAATTTACCAATTCTGTCGCTCTGACACAAAATGTGACTTTTTTCAGAGGTGACTATGACAAGACAATCCCCAGCTCTGCAGTTCACAGGTGCTGCTGTGCTTAGTATTAGTTTAAGAAGTGTAATCAAACTCTAAAACAATAATTTGGAAGTTCTTATGAACTGTTTGGAAAGAAGGTGTCATCGCTACATAAAGCCAAGAGCTTGGAGACAAAGTTCAGCTTTGTCTCTTCAAAGATTAACATTTCTGCTCATTTAAAGCTTTAAATATTAGCCCTCAGCTTGGCTGTATCCACAGCTCTTAAGGACACGTAGAACTCAAATTTAATTACAAGAGGCTGATTTTTCCTACCCTGCTCTGTCCTTCCTTCATTCTGCTAAAATCTGTTTACTTTTGAACATGCCAATTCCCTGCCAGTCCTGTTTCTCCTTATTCCTTCATTCCTTCTCCCTCTTTCCTAATAGTGATGACACGCACAGATAATGGCTTTGCCCGTTATGCTCTGCAGCCAAGGGTGAAGGTAAAATATTAAGCTGATTTCAAATGCTGATAGCAAATAAAGGGACTGGAGAGCTGAGACTGGCTTTGAATGTTTGGCAGGATTTAATGAAATTCACTACTCAAATCAAAGGCCTTTCTTACAACACAGTTCCAAGCTATTATATTTCCTTTAAATGCTTTATATGTCTTTTCTCCTTTGCAGCATTAGGAAGACTACATACCACCTTGGATGGGACTAGTGGCAGCATAAAAAACAATTGCCAGAAAAAAATCCAGTAAAAAATATCACTTCAGTGGCTCTATATAAAGTATCTGAAATTCTAATTTTTACATATCTTCAACCTAAGTGTACTACCCAGAGATATCTCAAATAATTAAACTGCAATTCTCTTGTTCAAAAGCCTGATCTGTTTGTTATAATCCTCCCTCCTCCTCTACTTTTATATAGCCAAGACATTTTGTCTTTGAGGGCAAAGTAACCTCAGAAATTGCACAAAGCTCTGCACAAGTAATGTGTATGGATGGAGAGATCCTACGTGGTGCTAACATGAGCCTTGATAAGGTCAATGGAACATTCCAGTGTACTGCAATAAGCTTGTGTCCCACACAGATACAAAAATGGCAGGGGATGAGAGACAGAAACACTGGAAAAACAAAACTGAACAGGGTTGTGTAGTAAAGAGATTTGGGATAAGAATAATACACAAGATATTAGACAAGAAAGAATGAAATGGGAAGAGAGAAAAGTCACTTTTTAAAGAAAATATGTTGCTGTGCTTGGAAGATAAAATGTTTCCCGGTCTCCTGTCCATAACAGATAAAAGGAAAGACAGGAGCCATCATATTGAATGAATGATGTCAGGACTGATAATAACAGCACCTGGGGCACAGGGAAATATAAAATCTAAAGGGATGCATCATGTTTGATATGTAGAGAGAAGCATCACCATTCAACGTGCATCTCAAAAGCAGACAGCAGTACCAGTGTAGGACGAGAGTATCTGTATAAAAGGCAGCAGGCACAAGTAAACATCAAGATGCCATTGAGCAGCATGAGGCAGCTTCAACCAGACACAGCATGCTGGACTTTATAAATAACAGCAGCCTAGGATGAAAACTGAAATATTTTTATTAAGATGTTATGGTCCTGCTATTCTGGAAACTCAGAGCAATATGGAGGGAAAAAAATATATAAGATGGATAGAAAATCCTTTTTTTCTCTTAATTTTATATTTTTCTAGAGATTAAGACTGGTGATGGGAGGAAGCAGTAGCAACAGTAAAGCCCTCTTTCATATTGTAATGGAGGGTGTCAGAAATGTTACCATTATTTTCTGGCTTGGACTCCAGCTTTGTTCAAGCCCATGGGCTGAAATCATAATGGCTACATTGCATCCTGGTATGGCTCCGTGATGCCAACGACTATTCCAGAAATGGAACATCACCAGAACAATGTAATTTTTGAAGGCTTTACAATGAAACAGTTGTCATCAGCATTACTGCAGTTAACTATTTATTTCTCATCCTTCTCTTTCCTTCTGACTGCAACATGAATGCTAAAATGTGTACAATAGAACCAGGCTCAAGAACAGTTTACCTTCCCAACATAAGCTACAATCTCTCTTATCTCTTTTCTTCAACTGTGTATTTCATTCTTAAATGCAGATCACACTCCCATCCTCACTTATGCATGACCTACTGCAACACTGATTGTCCTCAAACCTCATTTGCACCACATCTGGTTTTTAAAAAAACCAAACTGTTTTAATCAGGATTAAACATCACAGTAAGCATTGGATCAACAAAGCAGGCTAGCCCTGTTTAACTGGCCAGATGATTTAAAAAAAGGCCAAAAAGTCAGCTTCTCCTAAGAGATCCCCATAAAATACCAAACAATGATGTTTTTTCAACTGCACTGTGAAATTCTGCCTATTTATTTTATCACCAAACCTTTAAGAGGAAATTTTTTATTACTGTCTTCTCTTCTTTTTGTGGCACCTTACACACACACAATGCCAGACTCACATCCTGAGTGACACTTGCTGCTAGCTGGGTGCCAATGAAATGGCCTGTCTCATTTCAGCCAGTGGCTGCTGCACCACCCTCCCCTCCCAGCACTGATAAATCCATGATGCACAATTCTTCCTCTTGGACAAACACTATCCTGAGCTATCACTGCCAGTTTTTCCCTGCCTCCCTTCAGCTGAGCACTGATACTAATTAGGGTAATGAACCTTCAGCGTTTTACTCGCTGCGTCTGACTGACTTTGTCACAATGGACAATTCCTTGCTTCCCAAGATAAATGATGCAATCTGTGCTCTTCCTGGTCTGTGCATGTACTGTATCTCTATTCTCTGCCTCTGATAGAAGGGCTCCTTTTCTCTCTGTGGACACATTTCATTAAGCAACACTTGCCCACAAATCACTTGGAGATGCAGAACGAGACCTGCCTCACCCCAGCTAATGCTGCCAATGTCATCATCAAATAAGACAAGCAGTTCACCTGATCTGCTGGAAAGGTGAGCAAACAGCATTGTCAGGGGCGAGCCAACCTCCCCCCCAGTTCCAAAGGATGCCCAGCTCATTTCTATTTCTTCTATTTATAATAGCAGTAATCATTAAATAATAATTACATAATTCATTCACCTGCAGTTGCTCACACTTTGCACTGTCATCTATGAGAAAAGTTCAAGTAATAAAAGTTTTGTGCTGTTTTATGAAGGAGCAAATAAGGATTCAGGGAACAAATAAAAACTGGATTCTCATCCACAACATGGAGTCATCTCAAGAGTCTCTTGTGAGGCTCTTCAAATACTTTATTCAATAAAAAAAGCCTTAGAACAGCATTCTTAGACACTGGTTTTGGGCAGAAATTTCACTTTTCAGCTCTTGTAAGTATCAACTGTTGGCAGAAATGTTGACTTTTCCTCACCAATCAAACACCAAATTCCCAGAAAACTCTGAATTTTCTGTCAATACTCCAAATTTTACCATCCAAAACATCAGAATTAGGATATGTTAAGGATACGTCTCAGAAAACATGAATTTGAGGTTTCTTAGGTACCTGTTCCTCTCTTTCATCATCTCCTTGAGGGGGGCACATTTTCCCTAAATGCAACATCAGGACTCTGTGACAGCAGCTCAGTGAGCTGCAGAATCATGATGCAGCATGGGAGTTGTAGTTTGGCTGGAGGAACCTGTACAAGAGCAGCCAAACAACTCCCAAATGCTGCAGTGATGACAGTTCCAAATGGAAGTACTGTTTTTAAATTGGAAGATTTGTCTCCAGTTTTGATAGATCCATTATTCAAAAAAAAGCTAAAGCTTTCCATGGGATGGAAAAAAAAAAAAAAGGGGGAAAAAAAATCCAGAAAAATATTTTCCCAAACAGCCCCAGTTATCCTCCTACAAGAAATGTCAGCAAATCCTAATTTTGCAGGCAGGGATATTGAGAAGTGAAGCCACTCATGCAGCAAAGCAGTAAATCAATGAAAAACTAGGAATAGAGCCTGACAGCTGATGAAAGCACATCGCATTAACTAAAACTTTGCTTTTAAATTTATGTCCTTTAGCCTGTTTCTAATTCCTGTATCCTTTCCTTTTTTAAATGTGGCTTGCATCCATAGAGTTGAAGAGGATTCTTAACTGACTTAAGCTAATTGCACACATATGGGTTGCATCGAATTAACTGAGTTGATTTAAAAATCTGTTAGTTAAATCAGTGCAATCTCTGCATATAAACGAGCACTAAGAATTGCGATTTGCAGATGATTGTTCCAAAACTTAAACAAAAACAAACAATGCAGAAGGGCATCATAGAATTAAGTGATAATCACAAGCTAGGTATGTGGAGGCCCAGAAAAAAAAAATAATGAAAAAGAATGTACTGCAGTGACTTATTTCTACAATCCATCCTTAGCCAAGTAGTCCAGGAGGTGGTACCCTGGCACCTGCCAAGCTTTGTATGGGATTCAGGCTTGTTTCAGCCAGCTGACACCTCATAGCAAAGCAGGACAGTGGCCTGTCAAGCTGGCAAGGAATAAAGAAAAAAGGAAAAAAAGAGAAAGAAGCCAAGAAGACCTCAGAGAGATGAAGGTGAGGAAGCCTGAAGCCACTCCTCCCCAGCTGAGGTGCAGTGTGTCCCATTCTCCACCACCTCAGCCATCTTCAATAAAAACAAGCAGCAGGCACAAGTCTCTGCAAGTCACACCTGCATGACAATGAGGCGGTGGTGCTCCAAAATAAGATGCTTTTGAACACATATATTTTTGGCCCTGTAGGAGGCTGAAAAGTTGTTTTGCCAATTTTTTTTTGTGTTGATTTCTGAAGAGAGGTTATTAATAAACTTAAAAAAGTGCTTAAAACATGTCTGATCTAAATTAGGCAGTGTTGGTTGTCCCCTGCATTGTTAAGTAGGTTCACATATTAACCTTTCAGTATTAAACCCCATTGGTCAAAACATGCTGTTTCTCTTGTCTAAAAACTGGCACAGGATGGGTTTTCTGTGTCACCAAGTCACTCATGTCAGCGTAGGAGCACAAAAAGGGACCTCAATGCACAAGAATCTGCTGTGATTCATGGTGGAATTAGCCGCAGGCTGATATAATTCGTTCATTAGCAAATTATAGTTCTGAAAAATCAGAATTAACTGAAATGTGCTGATTTGTAGCATACAAAATAACACAAACCCAAGGACAAATTTTGCTAACTCTTTTCTTTGCAAGGCAGTGGGATCAGGAAGATAACACTGGATTGTGTTTGTTGCTCATCCTAGAAGGATGCTCCCCCCACTTTTTCCCACCTCCACCACACCTTCTTCCCCACTTGTTCTAAACTCTATGTGGTTATGAAGACATTGCAGCTATATCTTCATCATCACTGGAAATTCCCACTATAGGGGGCTACAGCATTATGGGACTTGCCCTACTAACCTCACAGACTACCTGCACAGCAAATATCATCTCTCTGCAATATAGTAATATTTCCTCACAGGTTACTCAGCAATAATACATATGAAGCCAGGATTTTTATATTTCTCCTTTGTGACATGGGATTTGTAACTCTGCCTGTGAATTCCACTGAGGAGCCAGGAGGGCCTATAAAACACTGTTTGCTTTCTTTGCAATAAATGTTCCTCTCTGTGCAGATGAACAATATTTATGGATCAGGCCCATTTGCAAGCCATTTCCATTTCAGAAAAGGCAGACTGGAAATAGAAATAGATGATCTTTAAGGTCCCTTCTAACACAAGCCATTCTATGAAAACAGAAAAAAAACCCAAAACAACAAACATACATCACACCACCAGAAAAAAAATATTATCAACCTCCCCAAAAACCTAATGAAAACACTCCTTCCTGGTTTTTTTTGTTATACATTCCACCTGCCTTTGAAAGGATGTGGTTATTTTCCATTTTACCAGGCATATATCATTGAATTCTTTCCTTGCCAGCACATTGTATCTTCCTTGTTGATGTTCTACTCCTACATAATACTTCTCTCCAGTGTTGTGAACTCTTGGCTACCACTGTGCCTGTTTTGAGGGACTTGAGCTGTGAGTTAAAAATACCATCACTACCATAACTGGAGACTGTTTCATTCAGTAGCTAGAAAGCGATGCATAGCAAGAGGTTTAATAAGTCATTGCAGCTACTGAAAAAAAAAATTAATAATAAAGAAAATCCCCAAATACCACTCACTGTTCTGTGGAGTTTCCTCCTTAACAATGTGTGCACCATCTCCCCTATTACATCTCTTCTGTAAATGTCTTGGGTAAACAGTAACAAAGGAAAGACTGAGCTCCTCCAGTGGCCAGGCAAAGAAAATAATGTGTTTTAGGAATGCCAGACAAATGATGAATTTGAATTGTCCCTGTATGAAATCTGGCAGCTACCACAAGGGCCACACATCCAGCCTGCAGACAACAAAGTGTCACTAATAAAACATCCATTCACCAGGGCGGGCACACGAGCAATAATTATTGAATAATGATAAAGGCAAGGAGACACAACGAGATAACAGCTCTGCATCTGGAATTCTCTGCAAAGCAAATTCAGCCCTCTGCTAGCATCAATCTAATCCTTCAGAGCATCCTCAGACACCAGGCAACAGCCACTGCAGCAGTGCTGGGAGGGCATCTGGGGCACTGATCAGCAGCGAGCAGAGCAGTCAAAGGGAAGAAAAGCAGTTCAGGGTTTTGTGTGTAGATGTAATAAACTCTCCTTTATTTGTTGACTTTCCCCCACACACACGCACTGTGAGCCTTCAAACCTCAGCTGAATCCTAATTCTGATACTAAAAAAACCACAACAAATTGCACTTACATAACTGCTCATCCAAGCATGGCGTCTCTGGACACTTCAAAACAGTAAAGTTAAACGAAGCATTCAATACACTTATTAAAATAAAGTATCCACTAGAGAAACCTGATGGGCTTGCAGAGCACTGCAAAACAGTCAGGAAAAAAAAATTAAATGTACAGATATAACAAGCAGCAGTAGATAGAATTCCTGTCAGAGAAAAAAAAATAAATAAATAAAAGAAACACAACATCTCCAGAAAGCTTCAAAAACCCTAGCAAGACTTGGACAAAGTTTTAAGAGAGCTCATTCAAGTGCTAAGTAAAGCTGGCACTGAGAATTCAGGATGCACAGAAAGATTTTAAATTCCTAAGAGGTGCTATCACAATCTCAGGAGAGCTGAGAGACTTGCAATGGGTACCTTGCTGAACATATGAACAGTCCCAGTCTTGCTGGAAATTTCTAGTAAAGAAAAACTAGGGCACTGGATAGGAACAAATGCATGGAAGTGGTTCATATATACTCATGTGAGAAAAAAAATCTAAGCTGCTTTTGCATAGCAATTGACAATTTTTAATTGGGGACTGGTACGATCAAAAAATTCCCTCTTGAAACAGATTTGTAAAGTGAAGTTACTTGAATACTGAAATAAATGACCTGATTTTTCAAAATATGGAGCTATTCATCATAGCCTATTGAAGTTCAATAGAGTTGCAAGCACACAGCATCTTCCAAAGTCAGGAAATTCTTAACTAGCTTCCTGAAAAAAAAAACAAAAAAAAAACAGATTGGGTCAACTAATTTATGGTCCTTAGCATTCATTTTTAACTCTCTCCTTAATATGAATCAGAAAGCTTGAAGCATCAGAAGATATCAGCAGAATTTTCCAGAATGGAGGATACAGTGCTTTATCCAAACATTTTGGGCTTTTTTTCCCATAGCTCTACCCTGCCAACCTCTCTACACACTTTTTTTTAATGTAACATAATCAAAGAATCATCTTTTAAAGGGGTACAAATTGTCTATATGTGAATATATGGGGATGGATGGAAAATCATGAAAACACCCATGAAGAAAACAGATGATCAGCCTCCCACTTTGGTAACAAAATGTATAAAAATCTTTCACTTTTTTTTCACTGCCCTTTTTCAGTGAGTTAAAAATATCATGTCCTGATCAAAAATTGAAATATTTCATTGGAAAATAGATGACAAAGTAGCATGCTGACAGAGCCCCTTATTTAAACAAGGAGAAAAGAGACGAGAGCTGTAATGCAACCTCTATATCACTTATTATGAGACACAGAGAAGGGTAATCTACAGCTTTAGCTCTCCTGCTTAGAAGGCCCATGGACAAAAATTGGCACAGTGTCACCAAAAGCAATTTATTTCTCCTGGCTGGTCCAACTCAGCACACTCAAATAGCAACCAAAGAATAGGCCCATGTTGTTTATAGAAATCAACAACCAAGGGCTACAGTTTTTCTCTGTGTATATAAGAAAATTCATTTTAACCTTCTCATAGAGAAAAAAATATTTTGCATAACTTTGAAGAAGAGCTGGACACATTTTAAGTGTTATTACACATTTAGGCTCAATCGGTGGATGACAGCACTGATGTACTGCACTTACAGGGCAGCACAACATTTGCCCCTAAGGAGAAACAGTGCTAAGATCCAGCTTGGAACCAAGAGGCTTTCAAAATTCTCTGCCAAAAAAAGACAATGTTCTGTCACTGCCAGATAACTTCAAGATATTGTTTTCCATGCAGATGCAACTATAGTGTCTCTCTCAGTAGAGCCACATTAAAAAAGCAGAGGAATAACATTTTCTCAATTTTAAGATGGAATTGAAAGAGAAACAAGCATGGTCCTTGCTTAAAATAACAACAAAAGGCTAACAACATCACCAGAATAATTCTGATTATACCCAATAGTGTTTTTCCTTTTTTAATTTCTTCAGCATTCCTTGTTCTTTGAGCTAATTCTACCACTCAGACCCAAGAGAGAATAAAGACTCAGCTGCATAACATTTAGTCAATACAGATAAGCTCACAGAAATATCCCCTGCAAAAATCAATGTGCAAATTCAAGCAGGACATTCTGATCAGGTGGAATAAAGGTTGTACAAGGTTGCCAATTATTTTGGCTTCTCTTGTATTTCTGGAATATTTATAAGCAAGGGAAATGACTTGCTGCCTACAAGAAAGGATCTAGCTAAAAACTTTGACCACTGTTCTACCCTTCTTGACCAGCTTCATTCCAATAACATTGTGTAATTAATAATGCCATATAGTAGATAGGATCAAAAGCATGCAAGTGATTCACATATACTCACGTGACCAAAAAAAATTAAGCTGCTTTTGAACAGCAATCGACAATTTTTAATAATTTGAACAGTTGTCATTTTTATTAAGATATAATAATGTGTATAACCAGAGAAAAATATAAATAGTTTTCCAAAAAGTTATTTTTTCTAGGCAGTTGGCAAGCTTGATCACAAAATGGGCTAGTCACATTTTTTGCCATTTTTGAATGGCCAAAATAAATATCTACCCTCTTTAAAAAAATTAAGCCTCCCTCTTCCTCCCTCAGAGTGCAGTGAATGCACTTTCAGTGTGAAATCTCCATTTCAATAGGACCATCTCTTTTCAGACTAACACTGGGACATTTCAAACAATTATATAATCATTAAATTAAGCCCAAAAAGCTTCTTTAAGGTATTACTGCCATCACTGTATAGATGGCTAAAGTAACTACAAAACAGTTTAATGACTTGCCTGAGATTGCACAGTAAACATTTGAGAAAAATGGAAAAATGATGATTCAAAGAGTGCAAAACATTCATAGGGTTTTTTTAAGCTGTTCACAGCCTGAAAAGCAATTACTTAGTGGTCCTCAAAGGATGCCATGAAGGATGCTTATCTCTATTCCTGAGCACTGAAAATTACCAGTGACAGACAGCAAAAAAGGATTGCATCCAGGAAAATAATAAAAAAAAAAATAAAAAGAAAGAAGGAAAGAATGAAGAATTTGGTCTATAGAGCTCATTTCTCTCCAGCTCACAAGGCAAATTTGTTGGCCTGAAAAGCATGCTCACTGAATTGCAGCTTTGAATGTGTTTCTCCTGGTGTGACTCCACAGCTGCAGAATCCCAGCTGCAATTAGGAAGCTGTAGGGCTGATCTTCCATCACTCCTCCCCGCGCTGCTCTCCAGCGGTGGCGGTGGCAGCCTGCAGCTGGCCTGCCATCAGCCCCAGCTGCTGCTGAGCAGCAAGGCAGTAACTGCAGTTGTGTGTAAACAGCAGTAAAACATTCATTTCACAGGTGTGGGAACGGGCTGAAAGTGCTCAGTGTGGTTTCAGTCCAGCACTTCAGCCAGGTGAATACGACTTCCCTGGGAGAAGTCACAGAACGGGGTTTTACACATCAGATGGGGAGGGGGAATGAGGTGAGTGCTAAGAGTTCAAACAGCCAAAAGCATAATTACTAAATTTCAAAGTAAAATCACTTTAGAGCTAAAAAAAACGCCTCATGATTTCAGTTGTGAGCCATTCTCCAAAGATTAAAGATTTGGATGACACCCTCTTCTCATATTTGACTGAGAGGATTCTCGTGACTTTCTGCAACTCTTAAGAAAAAATACTGCATCAAATGGTTCACAGATGCCACGGATGAATTAACAGGATGATAGTTTACATCCAAACACAAATTCTTTCCTTCCTCAATATTCAAGTTGACCCTAAATGATCCATTTTGGCGAATCCTTCTAAGTCCAGCCTCTAAAGGGTAAACCTCTCATTCAGCTGGTGTAAATCTAAGATAGTTGCACCACTAGAAGATGCTGATATGATTAAAAGGACTTAGTGTTTGTCATCCACTTGACCAATCATTTATTGCTTAGTTTTGTTTGGACTGTGGCTATCCCATCTTTCCCTTCCTGGATCCCCCAATAAAGGGATCCAGGAAGGATCCCCATTAATTCTTTCTGTTCTCTTTCTTTTAGAGAAGAAAAAAGTGTTGAGATTCGAAATAGATCTCACGGGCAGCAACACACCGACACAGCACACATCTCTCCACTGCAGGTTTTCATTTCAATCTTCCAATGCTGCTCAGGAATTTCACGTTTCATTCTTATGTAGAGAAAACCAACTCTTCATATCTCAAAGAGTTAAGCAAGCCTTGAAAGAAAAAAACAAACCAACAGTACCCAAAATGTTGAAAGCTGTCACATCAAAGACAAGACAAAAAATATTCTATCAACCATTCTCTGTAAACACACCTCCTCTCTTTCAGTTCCAAAGAAAGAGGAGTTCAGTTCCAGAAGAAGAGGATCTGCTCTACTATAAACTGTTGTCTAAATAACATAAAGACATTAACTAGGCCAGGAGGTCTTTTGTAGATAAAGATGAGATGTAGTTGAGGAGCTGCCAGTTCCCTTCCTGCCTCTTACAGGTTTGTCCCTTTACCTGCCTAATGGGCAAAGCATCAAGGAAAAGTTCCCCTTGGAAAGGGTTTTTCTGTTCTGACAGTGCTGGCACTCACGGCACAAGAGGCATTGGCTACTGCTGCAACAGTTGGGAAGGAATGCCAGCCCCAGCACTGGGAGCAGACTGTTTATCACTGGCACCAGAAAGCTGCTGGAATGGGAGGACTTGGGCCCAGCACTGCCAAAAGGGGATGTTTGGCCTGGCACTGGGAAGAAAAAGGGATGCCACAGGGCTGTCCTAACTTATGCGACTGGCACTACTCCTCGGGTAGAGCTCACTGTCTTGAATTGGCAGAAAGACCTCAGAGCTCAATCCTCTCCCCAAATGATTCTTCAATCTGTCACAAAGAACAACTAATGGACATTGAAAGGAAATAGGTGATTTTTATTTTTTCCCTGTACTATGGAGATTCTCCAACATACAGTTTAAATTTCCTCTTTGGAAGAGAAAAAGTACAAGCAGGACTTAACCTAATTTAAAGATCTCTGCTGTTGGCCTACAAAAGGAACAGGATCGTTCAGTAGTTGGAGACTGATTTACTGTCACCATTTATTCCAAGAACCTTGTTTACTCTAATAAATCCTTATGCTCTTGCCTTACTCCAGAGGACAAATAATCACCAGGTCTTCCTCCTCTAACAGGGTCAGGAAGATAAATGCCCAAAGCCACTCAGCCTTGCAGACAGCAAAAGCTTTGGGCTTTCATGGTGTTCCTTCACAGCTACTTCTGCTCATGCTATGGGGTCCTCCAGGAATAATTTGTCACAGCCCATAGCAAGTTGCCTGATAGTTCTTCACATAATTCAGTGACAGGTTACATCATTGTTTCTCCTGGAGTGCCTCAGGGGGTCTCCTCCTTCTTGCTTTCCCCTTTGCCAGTTTCCACTCACATCTACCATCTCAGCAGGGATGTTATTTGAAGCAATGACAAATTTTTGGAACAGTTTCCAAGGTAAATTAGTTTGCATCTGTTACAAGTTCTGCTATAAACTATACTTGCATCCCACAAAAAACCTCCAGGATAGAAAATTTTAAAGACAGTGGAAGCTCAAAGACCCAAGTGGTTTATTATTGACCTACTCTCTCCCTTAAGAAGCTAAAGTAATCTTGCTGCAGCAGCAGTTTGGGAGATACCACTTGAATAAAATAATGATAGGAATAAACTCAGAAAAATCCCTTTTCTTACAGGCTATTAAATCCTCCTGAAGCAGAGGAAGTGTCAAGAATAAAGCTTAGGACAAATGGCTGGATATATTTTTTACTTTCATATGTGTAAAGTAACTCAAGAGCCTTGAAGGCAAGAATCACTTCCTTGGGTATTCTGATTCAGTGAGCTAAGTTGAAAATCATTCCAAAACATGTTTCCCATCATTACAAAGGGACATTTGAGTCAACTATGTTCTCAAACTATTATTTACATCCACTTCTCAGGATTTCATCAAATGCAAAGTGACTACGCTGATTGAATGGACACAGCTCCTTAATTGCATTCAGAAAAGAGAGCTGCTTGAATTTTATTTATTTACTTGCTGATTTGTTATTATTATTTAGCTGTCTGCTTCCAACTGCAAATAAGTCTTTGCTGCTCCATTAACCTGATCACATATCTGTGTTTCAAACTCAGCCCAGAATGTCCACACAGGAAATATCTCTGCAACACTTGGGGAGGCCATGTCCTGCATTTTATGGCCAAATCGTGGGTTACATTCTTAATGAACACCCGGCCAGGTTTCCTACACAGTAAACAGATATTCTCCAGGAGATTGTGTGTGCACATCTAACATCCTAGCAAGAGTTGCAATGGCAAGGGAGCATCAGCACATATCTTCCTTTTGCTGCTCCCAAAAGAGAGGTTTCCTTGCCATCACAATCCTCACACACAGTGTTTGCTACTTGTTGCATTCCATCTGCCAGCAGATGTTTAAGCCAGATGTTTCACTGCCAGTTTCTGGTTGGTTCACAAAGCAGAGAGTTTGTTCTTAAAACAGAGGGATTAAAAACAAAAAACAAAACCAGAAGAACCCAAAAAACAACAGGAGATATTTACACAGCAGAATTGGGTTACACTGCCAGTTACGAGCAGAGCAATTGTGAATTTATTGTGAATTTCCAGTGGGGTGTAGGAAAACAAGATCCAGCCATAACGTACCTAGGTTGACCAGCTTGCCCTTCAAGCTAAAGGCTGCAGAAATGCTTCACACAATGTTACTCAGAAGACCATCTAGACAGCTATTTACCATTTCCTGAAACAAGAAAATTAATCAAACCACTGTTCTCCTATTTTGTATGACTGGCCAGCAGAATATGCATTTTCAGAGCATTCACCAATGCCAAAGACATCCCTGTTAGAATTCAGGGCATGATGCTACATATGAAAATCAGCCCTTTAGAACAAGGTAATAACAATTCTTATTCCTTCTGCTTCTGGGCATAAGATCACCACAGCAAACTTAGGAAGTTTTCCTTACCATCATCATCATCATTAGAATGGCCTGCTCAGGATTCAGTATTGACACCTGGTGTACCCTATTTAATCTGATGATGACTACAAATGTCAGGCTTTGTCCTCTTGGACCAGGTTGCCATGTGATGCCTGTCAGTTCTTTGCTATGCTTTTTCACCTTCCTTTCATCTGCTACTACATTGCATGGTGAAGAAGAAAAGATATTTTCTTTCTGTTGCCTATAAACATCTTCTTGCACTTCAAAGTAGCAGGAGGGAAATAATTACAATGGTGAAAAACATTGCTCAAAACAAATAAAAAGAGGAAAAAATGAACCCTTCTCTTTAGTGACTTGATGCATCAATATATATATTTTAACATGACCTCGCAATAACCAGATGTACTGCAGATATGTCACAGGTAATTTTGAACAAATAAGGTGATATTCCTTCCAAATGTACCACTAGCAAGTCTGACACAGTATTTTTTTCAAATCCAGAAATTATATACAATATTCATTTCTGTTCCCTACTAGACACATCTTTTTTTACCTCCAGGTAGGACAGCTTATAAAAGTAACTCCTTTCCCAAATCCCTACTGGAAGCAAAAGAAATATTGTGTTATAATCAGCTCCACACAGACAAATGTTTTATTTGTACCACACAGCTAAATATATATATATATATATATATATATACTGGCTTATTTTATCTAAATAAAAACCACAATGTGGCTTTTAAATTATTTAAAATTATTTTCTGAACCTGCTGAGATATTTTTAATCATTTGGGATGAGAGACACCAAATTCAGTTTCAGATAGTGAAACCCCAGAGATGTTTACAGTAGGTCATGGAATCCTGGGGCCCTTCCCTAGATACTGCAGATAAATGGATTATTACTAAACAGTTTTTAAAACAAGTGATCAAAGACAATTTCATTTCACTTAGCCAAAAGAATTTCAAGGAGGAGTAACAGAGAAATCTGCTGCCATTTTCAAGTTTGATGGCTGCTCTTCTCTTGTAAATTCTTCCCCACTACCACCTGTTTCATACTTGTCATTAATATCATAATTATTGAACTGCTATTCAGAGAATTTACAAGTACCACCTATTATTTCTTAGAGATTAAGGGAAAATGCCATAGAAATGAAAATTATAAACCCAGGAATCTTTTTCCTGGGATTTGAGCTTGTTCCAGATCTGAGGAAAGTTTAAGCTACACTAAAGATTCTGAATGCTATTAATTGGACCATATAACACTCTCTCTTATTTAATATAAAACAGTCTACATAAGTAATAGGGGGAAATATTGTAATAGCACAGGCCAACAGGGAGCAAAGCTACTTAATGAATCAAAAAGGAAGAATTATTTTACAAATGCAGGAGAACTACTAGGCCAGAGTTTCCCCAGATTGAGGTACATTGTCAGAACAGCAGAAGGAGGCCAGAAAGGGAAACAAGGCATAATACCCATCAGAACAGGGTAAACTGAGAATAGCTGACATAAAGCACACACTTTTTCAACAAGTACTACAGTTCCTAAAACACACAGTACCCTAAATAACTCATGAAATCTTGGGTACCAAATCTAGGTAATAATTAGTCTGCCTGAGAACAGCTGGAGAAACCTTCCCATATGCTGTGTGGAAGCTGCCCTCTCTGAACTACAGTATTTTGTGATCACAGAGTGGTTTGGGTTGGAAGGGACATTAAAGGTCATCTTGCTCCATCCCCCTGCTGTGGGCAGGGACATATTCCATTAGACCAGGTTACTCCAAGCCCCATCCAACCTGATCTTGAAAATTTTCCAGGGATGGGGCATCCACAGTTTCTCTAGGCTGTGTGTTCCAGTGCCTAACCACCCTCAAAATATAGAATTTCTTCCCCCTAACATCTAAACTTCGTTGCTTTTAGTTTGAAGCTATTCCCTTTTACCCTGTCACTCCAGGCCTTGTAAATAGTCTCTTTCCTGCTGGCTTCCTTCAAGTACTGAAAGGCCACAATTAGGTCATCCCAAAGCCTTTCCTTTCCCCTTTCTCTTAATTTTTCCTCATAGCAGAGGTGTTCCAACCCTCTAAACATCTTGGGGGGCTCCTCTGGGCTTGGTTCAGCAGGTGATCTTCCCGGGCTAGGGAAGGAGGCAGCTCTGCAGGTGGGGTTTGACCTGAGTGGAGCAGAGGGGCAGAATTCCCTCCCTTTTCCCGCTGCCCACGCTCCTCTGGATGCAGCCCAGGATGTGTTTGGCTTTCGGGGCTGCCAGAGCACATGGCTGGGTCATGTCCAGCCTCTCAGCCACCAGCACCTGTTTTTGTTAAACCCCATTGATTTTCCATGGGCCACTGCTCAAGCTTGCCCTGGTTGATGTCCTTCTTTGAACCCATCTGACAAAAATTAACTGTTTTCAAAGAGTCTCTCTACTACCAGAAAACAACAAATATTTCTCTGAGCAGTCTCCACTAGTAATGATAAACAATAATGATAAACCATGGAGCTTCCAAGGTCCTTGGTCCACGTCATGCTAAAGAGGAACTTAAAAAAATCCTTGTGGATTACCAAAGCAAAAATAAATAAAGATGAAAAGTGGGAGACTGGGAGACAAAATCCAGAAGGAGAAATGCATGGGGAGAATGACATTCACAGAGAAGGAAAGGGCAAAAGTTTAAGACAAAGAGAGACAGATTCTGAACTGAAAAGAAATTAGGATATAACTCCCTGTGGGAGTAAAGCAAGGGAAAAAACACCATATGCTGGGATAACAAGGAAAAACAAGCAAAATATTTACATTTTTTTTCACATAACTGAAAAGGTATAAATCATAAGAAAAACCAGCTTGGTACTCTGGGGGTTTCTCAGTATTGTTTTGTTTACACACAGAGACCCAGGACTTTGCTTAGAGCATCTTCCATTAGCTCTACAGAGCAGAATTACAAATGAGAAACCAGATCATTCTCTGGAAATGATGCTAATATCAGTCTCCTATGGTTAATAAGCTTCTGCACTGTGGAGGTTTTGGCTGAAAGTTCATGCTGCAAATCCAAATAGCACTGGGCAAACATCAGATTGGAATCCTGGAAAAAATGCCAAACTCTTGCACCAAAAACCCAGAAAGATGAGAAAAACAACACTCTTATCATTTGACAATGTTGCTTTTCCTTCCCTGTTTCCTGCAAATACTGGAAAGAATCTAATTTTCAGTACACTCCTTGTTACCAAAAATCCTAACACAATTTATAGACTGTAATTATAAACCAGACAGTGAAACATGAAGAAACTGAAGACAACAGCTGTTCTCCAATTCAGAGCTAAGAATACATTTTCAGTCCCAAAAAGCAATTACAGCCTACAGGACCTTTAAACCAGAAAAAAAAAGTGAAAATCAAAGTCAAAGGCTGAGATGCCAGTCCATCATTTGTGCCTGTAAGCTATTGACAGATTGCTCCATCAGGTTACAAGATACTGACATCATTTGTCTCTTACTGAAATGCAGCTAAAACATTCAAATATAATAAAGTGACACCTCCACATCATGTTGGAAGGTAAGCAAGAAACAGCTATCAACCAAAATTAGTTCTCCAAGGTAGGCAACAGCACAGTGTTTGACACATTATCAAGGATTACTGCCCTATTTAACAAGACTCCTCTGATGACAGGTAATGACAAAAGTGATGGCTCATAGCCTGGGCTAGAGATTTTGCAGACCAAAGCAGAAGATGCCACATGGCCTTGCTCCTCCTCTGAAGGCAGTACACAGGGCTCACACCTTCGAGGGTTGTCTGAGTTTAGAGAGAATTCAACATCCAGAATAGAATTATTTAAAAGGTGTCGTAACTGGAGTAAACATTAACCTTTGTAATATCTGAAAATATTCTTGTCATAGCTGCTCTGGATTTTATTTAATTGTGGGGGGTTTTCCCACCTATTTTGTGTTAAGAATGCACACTGAAAGCAGAATACACTACAGCATTCTACCAGTTCTCACTGCAGTGAGCTAAAGGGTCACATGGAGGAGAACACATGGAGGGTTTAGAGATGCTTTTCTTCACTCTATTGTTTCTTATGACTTCCTACATTAAATGAAACTGGAATTTAAAATTCCTTCTTGCTTTGCTTGTTCATCTTTTCTCCCAGCTTAACCTTTCTTTTTCAGCCTTACCCTTAGGATTTCCTACCCCTGGCTATGCCATTCCAAGCACTTTTCTCTGTACTCAGCCAGGTCTGCCTCACTGTGACTTCAGCCATAGGAGTTAGCAAAATTGGCTGCTTTGATTAGAAATCTGTGAGTGGAAGGCAGATAATAGCCTGGTTCTTTACACCTGATCTCCCAGTGAGGGGTCATTGACAGGGGTCAACAGCTGAAATAAGTGTCTCATCACATGAAGAGTTTGTGAAGGAAAATCCACACTGCCAAATGAAGTGGAGCACAGCAGCACTGGGAGCTGGAGGGGCCTGACTTATCTATATATTTGGGTTGGTTTGAGTTTGGAAAATTTTATTCTAGGAAGGAGCTTCCAGGAACTGTAGAACCTGAAGTCCTGCTCTGAATTGCAGAAGAGATGCACCCGAGGGACTGGCAACTCCATCCTCCCAGAAATGGATTTGCCAAAGGGGCAAGAGAAGCTGTAAACACCCCCCATTCCCCAAGGCTGTGCTCTCATCCCTGCAATCAGGCTGCAGGAATAATCTGGAAGCAAGGGGATTTCCTTAAACCAGTTCACTGATGGGCTCTGATTAAATTATCTCCAGACTAATTAATTTGTTGATTGACACTTGTAACATGAAGACCATCCCAGATAATTTGACACTGGCCATTGGTGACTCATCAAGTTAAAGCCTTTACTTTAAATGTGACTGTTATGAATGAAATGTCACATAGTGACATTTGATATTTTGCACCAATTACTACTGTGCATGTGGGCACATAAGCACCATTTAAGCAGAGTCAGACTCAGGCTTTTAGGAGCTCAGGGATCAAAAGAGACAGACTACTTGTCTTGTCTAGGTTTATAGACTACATAGCTATTGAGAGTCCATTAATCATGTAGAGGAAAAAACAGCCATTATGGTTAATGAAAAAGAGAGATGGACTAGAGGAGGTTGAAATGGACAGGTGCCTGTTGTGCCACACAACCTTTCATCCTCCTGAACAGCCACTGGCGCATATGTCAATCTGAAATGAATTTAAAAAAAAATAAAGAGCTACTGTTGGGTTAAATGTGACACAGAGAGAAGTCTGAGATCAAGTCACACACTCTCCAACAGTGGGAGACAGAGCTGTGAAAGCTTGTCCCATTAGTATTTAACTTGAACGGTCAAAATAATTTGAACGGTCAAAACAAGTAGGAAATGTCCTACAGACAACCTTCCTGTGTCAGGTGTGCTGAGAGTCAAAGCCCTGTTCCTTCCCTCAAGATTGTTTTATCACCCTTACCTTTAAAACAGCACTTGTGCCACTTTGCCTGTGCTTCCTATGTCTCATACATGCAGGAAATCACAGACCAGGCCTTGCATTCTGCTGCATTTCAGATTCAAACTGCCAAACAGAGGTGAAAGGAAGAAAGAGAGGAAATCTGAGGAAAGAGGGAAAGTCTGGGGATGTATCAGGGGACAGAATTAGGCTTCCAGTCAAAAACATAGTGCTAAACAGGCTTGCTTTAGAGAAAGATTAGATATTTAGAACTAAACTTGGTGGCTTTTTGAAACCTTTTGTCTTCATGATTTTTGAGACAACTGTTGAAACTGAGGTTTATTCTTGACAAAAATGTAAAACTGGGTACTTCAGAAGTTTCAACAGAAAAAGAATTTAAAATTCTTAACTCAAGATTCAGAGGCTATTATGCCCATGAGAACATGCACTTCCAGCTTTCTTATTTTCTCTTTTGAGCACACCACTGACCCTACCTACAGCTTCCCCCAGCTGTTTGTGTAGCTGCCTCTCGTTTTGGAGAGTGTGTTGAGAGGAAGCCAGCATGATGGATAACAGGAGTCCTTTGACATACTGTGTCATTTATCACATAACAGCCTCAATCCTGCTAAGGTGGCCTTCTCCATATGTCACTGTCAGCTTCTGTGCCACCTCAATGCATCAAAAAGAAAAGTTTGAATATGAAGCACTGTAATTCCTAAGTCACAGCTCATTGCAGCTTTCCAGACATGAAGAACCATTCTGTCTATCTGCCAGCTTGTTTGTTTAATTTTCACTGTCTCACATATGTGAGAAATTAAGTCTTCAGTGTGGAAGAATACCAGAAAAAGTCAGAGGTCTAGCAGAGGGAAGGAAGATAAAAATCTCTAATTCCATCAGGAATCCAATGTGTCATTTTGAAGTGGAAAAAGAAAAGGCAGCCTATGACCAATAGGTATTGGGGAATTAGTAAGAATTCTTCCTTCTTCCCACTCAAGGAAAGAGGTTCCCTAATGGGCTCAGAGGTTCTCTAATGGGCTGATGTAAATGTAGCAAGGTTAAAGCAATGCAGATAAGCTCCTGAACTCGGCTGCCTAATGGACACCTATCTCATATTTTCTGCCACTTCAAGGGTACAAAATGCACTGAAGGCTTCCAGGAAAGCCTCTTGAGATTATCCAGCAGGTCCTGCTTTGGACTACCTCAATTAATCAGAACTCACCCATAAATGCAAGATTACAGCAAGTCAGTTCCCAGGGGACACCTGAGAACACAAACAAGAGGAGGCTGGAGCCTCTGCTCCTCTCTGTCCTGCTGACACAAACCCACAAGTCTCTGTGCAGTCTCCTGAGTTTTACCACAGAGGGCAGCGGAAGCATGAGCCACCCACACTTTTCCATGAGCCTGAAGGGATGTAGCCTGGCTCAGGTTAATTAAGTTTAATATAGAGTTTGAGCTGCCTGGAGCACTCACACCTCACCTGGAGTTATCTTCCCCTCTCTGGTGTGAAATAGTCAAGGCCACCATTCATCATTTCTAGTCTGAAAACTCTCCTGCAACAGGGTAAGATCCCTTTTCTCAGCTTGCTGTAACAATCCTCCCTCACCTTGCCCTGCTCATAGCCCAGTCTCTGCAGAGCACCATCAGGGCACCCATGACTCTCCAAACGAGTCCAGAACTGGCTCAGTTTTAGTTCCTTGGGTGACCCATGACTGAGCATAGCTCCCACACCAAGCCAGGCAAATTGCCCTACCACCCACCCTGTCTGTGAATCACCATTTAGAAAGTCTAAGTTACAACCTTCCTTTTCACCTTCTTTTAGCAGTTTACAAAGCTTACATTCCTGGCTCAAACTTATATGAATCAGAGACTTATTTCCCAGGTGAGATAAATTTGCATATTACATTCCAATGATTCACAGACTCCCCCAGCATGAATGGTGTTAAACTCCAAGAATTAAGATGCCATTTTGGATCATAATAAATGATGTAAAATATACAGTTTTCCACTTCCTTGGGTCATTGTCATCACTGTCATATAGTCTTAATGTATTTCCATTTGATATCATTTCCTTCCAAAAGGATCACAAGCAAGCTACAGCTTGAAAATTAATCAATGAACCTTTATTATGCTAAACCTTAATAACATTACTAATATGATGGAACTTAAACACGAGTTTTTTCCCCAGGAACTGTTTACTGACAAAACCTCTTCCTTCTGTGACATTCACATTGCTACTGTCCTTTCCTGACATCTACTTTTTCTTAAAGAGCCACAGAAGGATATTAAACACAATCTTCTTTCAAAGCAGTATTTCCACTAGTCATAAGTCAGATGACTCAAAAGTTCCTATTTTTAGTGAGAAGTTCAGTGTGCTGAAGATCTTTGAGCAGTTTAGCTTCAGCCCAAATAACCTTCCATTTCTGTCTCAGATTGGACATCTCCATCCTCTCTTGAGTATTTGCAGTAGATGCTCTATATAGATACATTTAAAATGGGAAAAAATAAGAGCCTATTGAGCCTTCAGAAAGCCTATGAGCTAAGTCACTAAAAAACCCTTTAAAGGCCTTTGTAGTCCTATAGGCAGCTCTCTCCCTGAAGCTGCAGGATGGGGCTCTGAATCAACAATATTGCTTCTCCTATCCTTTGTCTTTCAGAGTTTGGCATAAAGACAGACTTGTTTATGTGCATGTAGGGAAAGTAGGAAGCAAAAGAATCATCATTCAGCTAGGGGCAAGCCTGGGTCATTATTTGGGCCACTAGGCAATGGGGTTGAATTATGGCTTACCATGACAGTATCCTAAATAACTGTTAGCAGGAAATATTATCTTACATTACAGAAACAATTACAAGAGTTAACCATTTGGAAAAGGAAATCATGCTGCTGAAGAAGTGCCATTCAGCCACCACAGCTCACATTCCTCAGATTAAAATAGAAATTTCAAAGGGAAAAGAAGATAAATCAATCCAAGTTTATGTCCAAGTAATGCAACATGTCTTTAGGGTAGCACACACCAAAACATATGCATATTTGTGTTGCTGATTTGCACAAAACCATTCCCGTAGGATGAACATCATAATTGAAAATGAGAGCACAAATGGCCACTTAAATGCCTAAACCACAGCTTGAGTAATTGTGCATGCACACACATATTTGTTTTTCAAGCACAACTGCATCCTTTCAGTCCTGGCAATCTGGATCAAAATGGTTTCTATTAACATTATATATGCATTTACATGCATAGAATACTGTATCATTTGGACCTCAGAGTTTTTGGCAAACCTCAAAGCTAACTCCTTATTTAGGTTTCCATGAGGTTTAAGCAAGAATTAGCAATGACAGAGTCATACCTGCACCATAGCTAGTTAGTGGAGAATTAGATATGTGCTTTTTGGGGACCAATCCATCTGAGACTGCATGTAAAATAATGGTTTCAGAGCTGCCACACATGTTTCTCAGAGATTAATAAAATACTCAGGGAAAAACACAAAACAGAAGGGGCTTGAGTGCACCTAAGTGATTTCTTTTCTGTGTTTTGCAACATCTGCTGCAGACCTAGAAACTGGTTGCCACAATTTCTACCCAATGGCCTGAAAGCAGAAACCCACAACATTCACAAAGCAACGGGTCCATCAGCTATGAAAGAAAAAAGTCCAATAAAAGGACAGTAAGCGACACCTGAAAGTAAAGCAGGTGCTTTGTTATGGCACTTTGAGACCAAAGATATAACAAATAAAATTCTGTCATTAGTCCACACTGTCAGAACAGACACTCATCAGTTAAAACACAGAGAGAGCTATGAACACTGGCAAAGCCAGTTCATTAGAGAATGATCCACTCCAAGTGGACTCCAAAGTTGTGTGGGATCTGCTGCTCCAGCTGGATCCCTACAATCTATGGATTCATCTGAAGATCTTCAAAGAGATACTGATATTGGAAAACTTTTGTCAATGATTTTTGAGCAGTCTTGGGAATCCTGAGAGATTCCATATGATTGGAAGCTGGCAAGCATTGTCCCAGTTTTCAAGAAGGAGGACCCCAGAAACTACAGGTCTGTCAGTGTCACAGGTCTGGGTCAGCTATTAGGAAAAAGTTCTTCACTCAGAGAGTGGCTGGGGACCAGACAGGCTCCCCAGGGAAGTGGTCACAGCACCAGCCTGACAGAGTTCAAGAAGCATTTGGACAATATTCTCTGGCACATGCTGTGACTCTTGAAGTGTCCTGTGCAGGGCCAGGAGCTGGACTTGATGATCCTTATGGCTCCCTTCCTACTTGGCATATTCTGTCATTCTGTGATAAATAACAACCCTGAGCTGGGCTTTTGTTTTGATAAGAAATTGTGTAATGAAAAGATACACTTGATTTGAAGTATTTCTACTGTTTACAACAACAGAACCTTTTTCTTCATATTCTCCTCTTTATTTACATTCCCAGCTGTATTACTGTTATGAGCCTGAAAGCTCACAGCCATTGATATGGACACTATTTGATTTTTGAACAGGAAACATACTGGATGGGATTACATCCCATTCAAAGCTGTCTGAAGATAGACAGAGAAGTAGCACAGTTCAAGGGTGCCCTCACCTGCATGTCAGGGAAAGCGACAGAAATTATTGTGACTTCAAACACTTAGCTGTTCTCCACCTGAAATCCAGCATGTGCACAAGACCAGAGAACAAAGTTATTCAAAAGCAAACTCTCTTTTGTGTAGCATGCATGTTCTGGAAGGGAAAACAACTGCTCTCCCACTGTCTTTGGATTGCCACGTTCAGCCTCTACATGGGTTTACAGTAGCACACTTGACAGGTAAATCTGCAGACTTTGGTTTGGCTATTCCATGCAGATGGTTCAACCCACAAAGTGTCAGTTGCCTCTCCAGAGATCTCAGTCTAAAAGATGTTATTTTTGTCATCTAAAAATATCCAAAGATGTTATTTTTGTCATCTAAAAATATCCATGGAAATTAAGCTTTCTCTTAATCTCCCACAGCTCCTTCTACTTCGTGCTCAGACCTTGTGTCACCTCTCTGCTCTCACAGATGTAATCCAGCCCTGCTTTGGCTAACATTATACCCATCTAAGCATAGAATTCACTGCTACTCAAACGAGATGCTAGAGATTTCAATTATATAGACCAAGATCTATTAGAAAATTGGATGGGAGATCACCAAATTTTTTTCACATCACTGAAGCAAGGACTTCAAGCCATGATAGTGCACTGTAGAAGTGACTGATTAGTGCAATAAACTACATGGCTACATAAAGCCTCTTTCCCCTGGTTCTTCTCATTTCTGAACGGTATTAAAATAGTTTATGAGTGTTCAGCTGCTTTGCACTTTACACCCTCTTATGTGCCATAACTGTTAGAGGGAAGACAGAAGACTCATCACTTTTTTAATCTTTCCCTTTTGTTTTTATGCTAATGACCTTTTGTTTTCTAACAAACAACGAATACAGGAAACGTTCCTCAAGAAGTAAATTTTCATTAATGTCATTTCTCTTACTGCTGGCAGAAGACACCACAGACCAGAGCTAGAACTGAGAACCAAATTTCTGCCTTAGGCAGTGCTCCATGGAAGCCAGGGTCCCTGGGAGGACTGGTACTTCCCTCTCTTTCAAAAGCTGAGCTTATGAGCTTTTCAGGAGAAAAATGGGGCAACATGTGAAACGGAGAATAAAACTACTACTAGAGATGCTGTCATGGGATGCACCTGGAAAGAATTCTTGCACTCACAACTTGTTACTGCCTGGTAACGTAAAAAAAACCTCTCAATGAAACAACAAAACAGCTTTACATGAAGATATTGACTTGATTATAGAGTGCTATGTGTGTATGGTTGGCAATAAATCCCTTTTCTTATTGGCATTCCATGAAATATACATATATACATGCAGAGTAGAATATAGCAGCTCTTCTCCAACTGGTATGAGTCTTTAAGTCCTTTGCTATTTGTGGCAGACAAACAAAAGCAATCAAAAATGTGAATTAGGACCTAGACTACATTGTTCACTTCTCCTTTGTGTTCTGCTTCCCAGACACTGAAGGATCCTATGAGTTATAGTGCAATATGTAACAATTTTACATAAGGACACATCCACTGGTGAAATTCAATAAGCCAGTTCTAAAACACTATGGAAAAGTTTCTCACTTCTGCACAGCTCTGAATGTAGCATAATTTCCAAAGAATTTTACATCATAAATCACCCCTCTTTCCATGCAGAAAAACACCAGCACAGTTACCTGAGTCCCTACCAAGGTTATGACCTCATGGAGGTAGTGCTCAAACACTAATTTCGGAGTCATGCAATGTGCACAGACCCAAGGTGCAACACCATTGGAGCCTTTTCCCTGCCAGTGTCACCCCCTGCTTCTCTGTTTCCTCCTCTCAGCTCAAACCTGAGCTATACAACTCCAAGAGCCCTTCAGTTTTTCAAGCCCTTCAAGACTCAGAGCTCCTTTGCAGCATTGAAACTCTGCTGCACCTTTTTCCCAGCAGTGCTGCCCATTAAGCTGCAGAAAAGGTTTTGATTTCTCACCCTCTCATTGCAGTATTGACTCAATTTTCTGGTTTTTATTTTCTTGATGCTTCTGTGGGACATTCAGCTGGGTTTATGAAATTAGGATGGCAATTTGCTGAAACCAGTGGAGCAAATTTTGCCCGTGTAATTACCCAATTGCATGTGCAATCACACAAGCCATGTGCACAGGTAAACAATTCAACTTCAGCTGGACCTCTGTAGGTACATTTTTGCACAGCAATTTTGAAAACATAAGCTCTCAAATGAAGCTTATTTTTGTAGATAAGGCTCTTCATCACTTTTCTACAAACACCATTTCCACTTGCCAGTCTGTTTCCCCAACCCAAGGTCATTTTACATCCCCTCTCCTATCACAGTACTTCACCAGCTTTTAATGCTACATTTGAATAACAGATTCCAAAGAGAGGGAAGGGGGAAAAGTGAAGGAAAAATACATAAATAAATAAAAATGTTAAAGAACAGCATTAGCCAAAACACAAAGCTAACCCAGCATAGAATTTTTAAAAAGCAAACTCATGGAAAATAAGCTTTACACTTGCAAAACTAAGCTCCTGAATTTTTTTGTTCATAAGCTTTCAAAAATTTCAGTGCATATTTCACACAAAAATTATGTGTTTTAATACTTAAAAGGGCCAAATAGCAACATAAAATGAGAAATGTCACTTGGAACTCCAGGGATGACCAGTTTTCATGGCAAAAGAAATATTGCCTGATTTATTACACAGGGTAATATATGAAGGTATATTACAAGAGACAATAACCTTCATTCCCAGGCAATTTCAGCTTTCCAGGTAGTGTGGATATTGCAGTAAAGTACTGGACATTCTTCATTGCATCTATAAAAGTGAAGTTTTTACAATTTCATTTTGTGGACTTCTATTTTCCCACCCTATGAATAACAACTCCATCTCTGCATCTGTAGCTTCCAACAGGCTTTAACTCAGGTAAACAGACTTGATCTTGAGATAGGTGGCCAAAAGAGCCCCTTTACTTGTGATATTAGCTCAATTCCAAAATATTCAGCTTTGATATCAGTGTTTGATGTCTACCACAATCACCTACAAGCTCAGCAGCAATTACATCTCAGTGTAAATTTGCTTGTGCAGTCAGCTGGGCCAGGGTTTGCATATATGAAAATCCCATGAAGGAATAAAGAGACTCCTGATTTTAATACATTTCCCCAATTCCTGCCTTGATGATACTGAGGTATGCTTCACAAACTCTCATCAGGTGGCTGTGGCAGTCATTGCAGCAGGATAATTTCCCTGTGCCAGGAGGTAATCCTGAGAAAGAGCTGCAACTACAAAGCTCAGAGCTCCAGGAAGGGCTTCCTGCAGCCAGGGCTGAGATGCTGGGTCAGGCTGCACAGGAGCCAAGAGCACAGCATCCTTTTCATTCCCTCCAACCCCACTGCACAGCCTGTGGCACTAATGCACCAGGCCCTAACAAGGCACCAGCTGCTCCTTGCCTGTCTCTCTACAGAGCCCAGCACGGGCACAATTGTGATGGGAATAATATCCCACAAATGGGACTCAAATAAGCATAATAACAAACAAGAGGGATAATGACACACAATCAAGCTAACAAGAATTATAATATAATTCAATCATCTCATTAACTTTACTAAAAGCTAGCTTTGTACACCAGTCTCCTGGCTCCTGAAAATGTCTTCAAAGGAGTGCACACATCTGATTACAAACTCACATCATCAGTTAGGAAAACAGACACAAATGCAGAACAAAGGGATTCCTTTCTGAGCCTGTGGAACAACCTGTTCATATCTAATATTCATGCTAACTTGAAAATGCAAGGCAGAACCCATCCAAAATAAAATAGTTCCCAAGGCTAGAAGCTGAAGTGTTTAGTAGTCCAAGGCAGTAACACCTCTGAGCCCACACCTAGTGATTTTTGTAGTAAAATTTCCAAGTGACCTTGCATGACCAGCATAAATTGTACAGGGAAGAGCACAGGGACACACACACAACTCATTGGGCACCTTCACTGTGTAAGAGCTTACAAGGACTGCAAGTGCTTTGGCAATTGGCAGCTGGGAGACTGATGAAACATGGAACAATGCCTTGGATCCTTCTAGTTTTTAATATGGCCATTAACTAATTAGATTTCACGACCATTTAGAAGACAGATGATATTGCAATCTCCATTCTATTAGCAAGAACAATATGGTACTTCCATGAGAAACCTGCCAACAGGAGAATGAGGCCCCAGAATTTAAACAAACCCTAGATCCTGTCCACATCACACCTTTTAGTCAAAAGGCAGCAGTTGTGATGCTCAGTTATTAGGCTGGACACTGAGACAAGCAGTTATAAGCAACAAATTGTGTTCACTCTCTGGGTCAAACTCCTGAAAGCACATGGGATATGCTGAAGATAAAAGGAATTGTAGCAAAGCACCCAAAATTTTAGCTATAGAGCTTCTGAGAAACAAAACCACCAAGCAATAAAACCAACTCCTGATACAAGGCTGGTGCTGAGTCCCACAAACAACGATATCAACACAGGCTCCTGTTTTAGAGGCTCAGGCACACTATAAATTAGGTGAGGGTGTTAAAACAACAGCTGGCTGCTAATTAGTCACAGCCCCCCTCAGCAGGGTATCAGCAAAGTGGCAGAGAACATCTCAAGTAAATTAAATTTTAAAAAATCCTTCTGCAATCACTCCCCTGACAGACCCTTCCTTCATCTCCCCTCTCAGCTTTTTATTTATTGTAATTACTTTAGTAATAAGATTTGTTTCCTTGTTATTATATATATTACCATGCAGGGCAACAACAACAACAACAACAAAAAATAATACATGGGAAGAGTTATGGAGCTTATTTATCTCCTTGGCTGTTATTGGGCCGTTGGGTGGAGAGAGCAATGAGGAGGTGGGGGCCTGGGAAAAGCAGTAAATAGAAAAGAAAGCATATTCCTTGGGAGCAGAGACATATGGGGGCATATTTACGAAGGAGGAAACACTGACAATGAGTGAATAGAGCTAATAACTCAGGGGGCCCAGCAGCCCTGGCTGATAAAGGAAGGAATAAACAATCCTGCACTGGAAGGGCTGTCAGAAGGGAGAGTCCTGGGGTGCAGCTGTCTGCAGGGGGATGTTTATCACAGAAGGAGAGCCAAGGATGGGCTGTCACATCAGCACAGCACAAAGGGCCTTGGATGAAACTGGGGCACCTCCCACAGCAGAGCGAAAACTCAGAAGTGTGTGGTGCAGGGCCAGACACCATTTCTGGTTGTTCCACCAAGGAACAATTCACAGAAATGAGAGCTAAGAAATACTGCAGCTCATATTTTATCTCATGCTGTGCAGGCACTAGCCACATTTGGTACCCTAAGCTCTCAAATCCATCACTGCCCTCTCAGTGAAAGGCAACAGAAGCAACACCTGAGGCACCAAAGCAGCAAAGAGCTGTAAAAATTTCTGCTGTACTTGAGGAAAATTAGCCCACACTTCATGTGCACGTCCCAGAGCCACCAAGTATCCCAGTACAGATGTTCCCAGAACTCACATCTTTGTCATCTCTGAGGTTTTAAGGAAAGCACCAGTGCACATGCTCTTGCCACCTCCCAATGTGCATCTCAGAGCACAGCCAGCGTATGTGAGGGTTGAGTCTTTCACAAGTTACAAAATGCTCTTTTTTTCCAAGTATGCCTTGCCTTCCACATATCCCTACCCAAGTAATTTTGGCAAGGTGGTAACAATTTAGGTGAAGAACTTCTGGAGAAAACACAGGGACAGACTCAGAGAACATCTGTCAAAGAGCAGCACACGACTCCTGTAGCACCTCTCTCCTAGAGAGAAATTCCATTAATTCAAAACTACTCCTTTCCCAGCCTTCTCACATCTCTGCTCTGTCCTTAGAGAAACAAACACATCATAGATTAACCAGTCTGGAGAGAGCATTTGGAGTGTGTTTGCAGAGTGCATGGCATCAATTTAGAACTAAACTTCTCCTTCAACCCTCTGACCACAGAGAAGCAATAAAGAGAAGGAGAGATGTCTGCAGTTGTACAGCTTTGTGTGACATCACCTCAAGATTTAGTCCTTAAGGATGCAGTTCTGCATCATAAACTGACTCCTTAGACCAGCCATTAGCTTTTCTCCCTATCCCTGATCCTTTCTGCCTATTATTGCCCAGAGAACACAATGTGTCCATTCAGGAGAGTAAGCATTAATACAGGAGAAAAAAGGTCATTTATACAAATAGTGTCTTAGGGTATAGAGACAAATGTGGTGCTTCTCCTCCTCCTAAGGTCATCCTTCCAAACAGAAGGCACCAGGTTCCAAAGGTTAAGTGGGAGCACACTCCTTTTTTCCTTTGTACTTTTGAGACTGTGCAGAGGAAAACTGTTCTAGGAGGGATTTTAGTGGGCATTTCTCTCTCTTTATGTCAGTAATTGTCAAACAACTGAAGCTTTTCTCTGATAGGCTTGAGGAGGTAATGAACAAAGCCCCTGAGTAAACAAGGAACAGACAGAGTAAATTAAAGGGGAAGGAGCATCAAGGGAGAGACAGAAAACCCAGCACCTCACCTGCCTTACCTTGGAGATGCAAAGCTTACTCAGCCTGTGCTGGGGGAGGGCAAGTGCAGGAGAGAACAGGATGTTTTTAAAACAGATAAAGAATAGTCCGTGGCTATATTCCAAAAGAAAAACCAGGATTCCCTCTACCTAGCTGCTACTATGGTTACCCCACGCCTTTGAAGAAATCATGTGGCTTCCAATAACTTTCCTTCATCTAAAAAAGACTCACCAGCTCCCATTTCCACTCATTGGTTCATTATTTTGCAAAATTCATCAAGTTCTTTTCAATGAAAAGCCTCCTTGATTCAACAGGAGGGAAGAGTGAGAAAAGGGAAGCAGATGAAAATAAAAAGGAATCATTAAAATTAGGTAAAGGAAGAGGAAGAAGATGCCAAATCTTACACACTCCCACAAGCTTTTACACGTCCACATACACTCTTACATGCTACCAGTAAACATGAGCACCAGAACAAAAATATTTCTTTTAATATAAGAGGAACCATGGCTACTAAAAAACATACATATAAAGAAACAAGAAAAATATGGGAGGAGAAAGAATCCATGGGAGGATTCATAATAAAGATCTATTTAATTTAAAACATAAAGGAATTATTTATTCCCCTCTGCAGGCCTCATGATCAATAAAGGAGACGTGGCCAAGTCCCTTTTCTCCTGGTCCATTTAAGGTTTACTAAACTCATCTTCATCACCAGATTTAACTACTGTTCAAGCTCATCTGCACCATGGAACACAAAACACACCTCCTGTGTGACACATACCCTTCATTCGGGTGCCACCAAGAGCCACATTCTCCCTCCTGAAGGTCCCTTCTCTGCTGCACTGGTTCCTGACAGCTGGAGGAAAAGGTCAGCCATTCCCTCCAGTCCTGCATCTGATAGAAACTTTAACTAAGTGTAGTGAGAGGAAAAAAATAAGGGGGAAAAGCCACAGTTGTTTTTCCTGTTCCTTCTGTCTGAGAGGATCAAGAAAGCATTTGGTGCCAGCAGAGGCTTCAAGTACCCTGGGGCAGTACCCAGCTATTCTGAACAGTGCTCCCAGACTCCTGGCAGACCCAGGCCCTGGGAGCACAGCAGCCCAAAATCTGTGACTTCACAGACTAGAGACTGTCAGAAAAGCCCTGGTGAGCCAGTCATCCCAAACTCAAGTGAGTTTGAAACCCAGCTCAATGCAATTATTGCTCAGGATTTGCTTTTCTGCTCCCGTAACACTCGATATCACAGCCCAACCCCAAAGCAGGTGTGGGACTGTACCTTAAGAAAAGTTGTTCTTCTACACTTTGCTGTGTTCCGGTGCTTATTTAAGCCCATTTTTCAGCTTTGACATTTGTCACGTGCTCCTCTGCAATAAGCCAGGGGTCACAGTTGTTGCAAACCCTCCAAGACCCCATCACCAGGTCAAGACAGCAGCCACTGGTGTGATGTGATCATGACGTCCTGCCCTTGCACTGGGCAGGACCAACAGTCATTAACACACTGCCACTCTCAAACACCCAAAGTGAACAAATTCCACCTTCTGGAGAGAGGAGGAGATTTGTTTTCCAGCAAAGAGCAAGCCTACCTTAGCTTAGGGCCCTCTTCAAGGTTTCACACAGCAATATTTATTTCAGCTCAAAATATTAGGAGCAAAGTTGTGCCTTTTCCAGTCATGTACAGGGAGAGGGAAGTTAGTGTGGGTGGATAGGGAGGGTATAAGGTAAAGAATGCAAAAAGGAATCAATATTTTTCCAAGATCAGATTCAGCATCTCTTAGGAAACATGTGGGAAGGAAGATTGAAAAGAAGGTGGGAGAAGGAGGAAGGTTCACTATACAGAAATATTTCTGTGAAATTTTAAGAAATCCTTATTCATCCTCCCCCACCAGGTTATACAAAGCATTAATTACAGCTAGTTTTTCCCAAGCATATCTGCTTTGCAGCTGTATTCTGCCCTGCTGCTTTAACAGAATGGATAAACCTCCATTTGTCAGTAAAGATCCTGTTTCTCCAGCACCACTAACACTCCTTCCAGGTAACTGAGAGATCTTCTGACCGCAGACAGTGCAGAACCACATGCACCTGACAAATGCAGGACAGCACACCAGGCCACGCCTTAGATTCACATTTTCCATACAGGACTGATAACAGGATGAATAAAAACACAGGGCAAAGGGAATTCTCCCAGCACAAACACTGAAGATGGGAACTGCTGGGTGCACAGACAAACCCCAGGATAAGCACACGTCACAACTCACTTGCCATTGATGACTCCATCAGGATTAAGCATGGGCACAATCTTGAAGATGAAACATTTCCTCAGGAGCTCAGCAATGGGATCGCAGCTCACCAGGAACTCCAGGGTGCCCTTCATCACCCAGCTGGCATTGCTCTCCCCAGGGTGAACACGGGCTGTGAGGAACACGTAAGGACGGCTGCCTGCAAAGCAAAGAAAAACACCCCCAAACTAAACAGGGCTTTCCTTTGAACAAGGTCTTTGCAAGTGGATTTTATTCCCCTTGAATTTAGAAAACAATCCAAAATGCATTCTAAGGAAAAATGCATCCCTAGACTTTCCAGATATTTTCTCAAGGTGCTATTTACAAACTGATCACAGATTTGGTCCTCAGAACCAGCACAGAGCTAATTTCTGTCTTTATTTTGTGATAACTTCTAGGTATTTTCATCTACCATTAGAAAGCATTCTGCAGGTGCAGGTTACTGCCTCCAAACAGCTTTACCATACTTTCTAGCAATTATTAAAAGTTTGATCCAATCAAATTTCATTAAGGTTTAAAAGGCAGCAAGAAGTTATTTAATTGTCTAAGGTCCTGCTCCACTTTCAGTATTTCACCATTAACTATTCAGAACTTTCTAAATATCTAAGCAGATTTGCCCACCCATAAGGGGCTCCAAGGACATGCAAGCTACCTGATCTCTGGAAATAATTTGTGCTGTAAGGTCAAAATCATAATTAATTGAACTAAACTGATATAATTAAAGAAAATGCACTAATATGTTCACCATAGCCGCAGAGGTTGAGTCCACAAACCTAACCATTACTTCATAACAATACAACAAAAGCTAGAAATAACAATGCATATAGCTAAGGCAAGCTGTTGCTTTTGGTGGAAAGACTTCTTCAGCTTTAAATAATATAGATGCTCACTCAGATTAGAAAGGCTGATTTTCAGAAGCTGCAACTAGAAGAGTTCATCTGTTTGTAGCACTACTTCCACGCATGGGAAACATAAGCTGTGGCAATTTGAGTAGGGGAGAGGATTGGGGGGGTTGCCTTTTTAAAAAAACCCAAAGAGTAAATAAAATTTTTATTGAACAGTTCATTGATAATCTCTACTGAACCTATTTCAAAACAGACTTGCAACTTAACAGCAAAAGTTTTCTTGTTATCAGATATGTTATTTGCTGTTCCTGTGAAAAAGCCACTAAACACATTTGGTCTGGGTACAAGCCTCCAAAAACTCTCAGCATACATATGCCTAGAAAAGACCAAGTTTGACAGCAGATTCTTTGAAGATCCCATCTGTGCTGAGCACACTTCAGGGATGGGCCAAGGAAACAGGAGAAGGCAGAAGGAGACACCTGCCAGGCACAGAAAATAAAAGGAAAGAGGAAAGCAATTATCTGTCTTAAAATGATCCTTTTGTGGGCATTCACTATCACAAGTCGAGCTGACAGATTTATTCAGTGGAAAGCTTTATCTCTCAGGGCATCACAGCCACGCCAGGGCAGGTTTGTCCTGCTCCATCAGGACACATCAGAGCTCACGCTCTGTTCCCTTCATGGGCTGAAAGGCCCAGCTGACAGGCCTGGGAGAGGCAACAGGACAGAATGCAAAACCAAAGGCATCAGCTGAGTGCCCTTGTAAACAAATGCTGAATTAGCATTTTACACGCCTTTGTCTTTAGCTCCCAAAGCCATCCTTCTGTTTCCAAATGTGTTACAAATCATTAATCCATCAAAGTAAAACAGGGAGGTAGAACATCACCCCCAAAAATACAGATGGTAATTAAGGAGGTTTAGCTGTTTGTCTGACCAAGAAAAGGCTGTGTCAGAGCTGGGAATACAGGTGAAATGTCTCATTTCACGTTCAAACAAGGAATAAGCATTAATTTCTCTCCTTACCTGAAAGGATGTTTAGTTGTTTGTGTGACCAAGTGTCAGAGCTGGGAATATAGGTGAAAATTCTCATTTCACGTTCAAACAAGGAATAAGCATTAATTTCTCTCCTTACCTGTATATTCTGCACAGTTCTGCTCAGTATATACCGTACAGCACAATTTAGTTATATCATACAGGGATACACTCAGATTTGGAAATAATCCCACATCCACACTTCCCTCTTAAGCAGTTGGTGGGCACAAGAGGAGTGAGCTGCACTCCCAGCTCAAAGAGCTCATACAGAGCAATCACGTTCTGGTCCAGTAAAGCAACTGGGATTCAGTTCCTCAATAGCCACATATTAGGCTTTTGTCATTCTTACACCTCACCATACTGGGGGGTTGGTACATTTTCATCAACATGTACTTAGGTACTTATGGATTGCCAAAGACTCCTTTAGCTCCTGCGAACCAGTTGTTCTGATTTTTTTCCCCCCAAATTAGAAGACACTAGTTCTATTCTTCTCCAGCTAATTGTGCATTACCATCTACCTTAGTAATGCCTTATAACAGCAACAAACAAAAGCCAGATTTCACAAAGACATCAGCTGCATTTTGCCATTTCCAAACATTTTCTCCTTTCTCCCATCACCATGATTTAGTGCTGTTTTGCAGGCTCATTGCTGAGCTAAACTTATGGGGCTGTGCAGTTATAGCTGGGAATGAGGCTCCTGAGGACTTCTAATGGACAACAGCTGTAAATAGCACAGAGCAAAATAAAATGTGCTCTCTTTTGCAATTGATGAATACAGCTTTAACAACTCTTACCCCTTCTGGATATTGATACAGAGTGCAGCATCTTAATTGAGAGGTTCATTCCTCAGTCAAAATAAGAAAAATAAAAAAACCTCTAAGCAACAGCTTTCTCATGTCAGAAACCCAGGACAATTTGCCATAATTCTGCTAATTGCAATAGCATGGGGCTGGCAGAGATCTGGCTTCTGCTGTTTCCCTCAAGGCTCATCAAAGACAAGCTTGTCTTACTCAGACTCAGTGTTGGAAAAGCTCCTGGAGTCTCCAGATCTTAAACCCCAGAAAGAATGAGGGAAGGGAAAGAGACCAGAGATCACCTACACTGTTCTCCTGTGGGTGACAACAGGAGGGCCCCATTGCCTGCAGGTCCAGCCAAGGAAATCTCTCTATTCCAGTGGAAGTTTCCTTTGAAAGATCCCCTCCTGCCAAGCACATCCTCAGCTCTGACATCCCACCCACAGGAGAGTCGTAAGGGAGGTTTGTACAAGCAAGGAAACCACAGAGCTTGTTAACTGTCTGTTCCCTTCACAGGAGGCATCACAGCCAAACCCCACCTCCAAATGCTGCTCCCCCAGAGCGCTCCCAGCACGAAAACTAATGAAGCGGCAAATAGAGCAAAGAGCTGATGACATGGCCATAAAACTTGCTGCTCTTGAAACACCTGGAAAACAGCAGGAGTGGCTCAAACCTATGGTTTACAGCATATCCAGTTACTTTGGAATTACTGTGCTAAGTGCTATTAACAGAGCTCTGAAAGGAGTAGACAGAGCAGTGGCCAGCCATGCTCCACACTCAGCTGGCAGCCCCAGTGGAGATCTTTGCACTCAGTTCAGCTGCTTCCCTTCATTCCTGACTTCCAGCACCCCCATAACAACTCAGTACTACCCAGTACAACTTACTGGTGCCCTGCTGCCCTTCTCTCTCTGCTCTTTCAGATCTCCATGGTACAATTTCCCATGCCCTGCTAAACCTGTGTTAAGGACTCACAACCTCAGGTTCTCTTATATACCTCCTCCTAGGACCAGAACTGAGCTGAAGTCTTCAGAATCCTCAGGCCAACACTTAGGCAGCTCCTTTCCATGTTCTGAGGAAGCTCCCGAAAGCTCAGGTTAGCCATTTATCTCTGCAAAGCCCACATGACACATAACCTTCTCTGGGAATGTAAATAATAAAAAGGGAAAGTAGAGGAGCCTTTTCATGCTACATAAACCTTATCCAACAAATCACGTCTCCTTACACTGTGTTACATTTCAACATGCCCAGAATATAACATGGCATCAACAATACCCAAGGTGGGAGATTAAAGAACCACTGATTCCTCTTGCAAAACTTCGAGCAAAGAACCTTTGAATGATAATTTTACTAATGCACCACCTAATTCCCATCTCTCCTTCTCTTCACTCATTTTTGATTGTGTATATATGAATGAAAATGAGAGCTTTGTTCTTCCAGTAGTGCTAACTTGCTGCTTAATCTCCTGCCTCTAAGGGTCCTCCTCTAGTCATGTCATCACCAAGGTTCACTGAGAGGTGGCTTTGATGTCACTAATCGTGACATCAAGTGGGGAAAGAGAAGCCTGAAAGAAAAGAACAAAACCCCATTAACACAGCAGTGTCCCTCATCAAGGGGAGCACAGAAAGGAAATGAAAAGCAGTTCCAGATGCCCTGACCTGGGCTGCTGCTTTAAATTATTTCAAGCTGAGGTCTGAGCCATGCCATTTGTAAAGGGACAGGGCATTGAAATGATGCAGGGCTAGGATTTTTTTAAGGAGTCAAAGGGAATTAGGTACACAGCATGTGAAAAATTCAGTCTAGATCCGGATCTTGGGCTGGAACTTTCTGGCTGTGCCTCTGCATACCTCTCTTTCCTTTGCACAAGTCCAGGGCCATTAAGACACAGGATTCTTTTTCTGCTTTATGTACAGCATGCCTACCATGAGCATTACACAGATCAAAGGGCCAACTTTACCCCAGGATATAGTAGAGAAAAATCAAGAAAGCAAAACTTTTCCTTTCAACTTAATTAGCTGTTCCCACTACAGGCTGTTCTGTGAGTAAATGATGGGTAAACAGGAGGACCATCACATAGCTCTTCCATGCATGTCGCAGCTGCTTCATGCCCTGGATCCTTCTGACATGCCCAAGGCTGCAGAGTTATGCAAAGCCAGAGAGAAGAGGGGATATGGAGTGATGCACAATGAATATATTAAAGTATATTTGTAAAAAACATCAAATACTGAGATCACAGAAAACAATGAGCCTGATCTGAGGCAGAATATGTATCAGATACTTTTCTCCCCTTCTAAAACTTTTTCACCAGTTGTCAGACTTTCAGTTGCCTTAAGACAGAATAATTCTTCCCTGCCCACCTCCCCCTACCCCAGATTGCTGTCTCCTTGCTGTGCCTGGTTTTGGCTGGATGCTCCAAAAGCAGATACATCTTAATACAGAGGCAAAACACAGTCTAGCAGGATCAGCTGTTGTTTTCCAGAAATATCAGTGAGCTATTCCTTTCTTAAATATTTCTGTATTATATGTATTATTTCTATTACCTATGGCAAAAGAAGTGAACATGAGAAATCATCTCAGCTGCCTCTTCCCTACCTTCATAGCTTGATGTGAGAGTTTCAGCCTCCAAGTTGCTTGGCAACCTTCTTTTGTGTACATGTTTTATGAATTCATTCACCTCTGAATCAGAGATGATCAGGGAGCTGAATATGGGTACAGATTGCTCAGCCTCAGTTCAGCTTGACCTGCTGCTAACACTGGGTTTGAACTCCAGGAAATTGGTAAGCAAGTTGTCAAGGCTGTTTTGGGGAAGTTTCCAAACTCCTAAGCTCTTAAAGCAGCAGGAACCACCATCATTATGTAGCAGGGCCTTCAGTATGACTGAAGGCAAAGGAAACCCACACAAACTAATTCCAGTTCAAATTGAAGCGTTCTTCTTGGGGAAAGCTGGGGAACAACTGAACCTTATTTTCAGGACTTACACCCATGGAAAGCCTACTGTAACCCTTTGCAAATTGCCTCAGATGATAAGGAACGTCCCCATCCCAAGTGTGTGCACCTGCATTAGTCTAGCAGAAATTTCCAGCCACTGCCTCATCCAGTCCTGGGTACACCCACTCAGCATTCACTGGCATGTCCAGTGTCACTCTGCACACCCTCTGAGCTGCTCAAATACCATCAGACTTCAAAACTGAAACCATGCAGGTACCTTATTAAGCTGCTGTCAAGCACATTACCTGCATTTACCTCCTCCCAGGGCTGGTAGAGGAATTCCTCTGCCTGGGTGCACCTCCCTCACCTGTGCTCACTGCTGCCATCCACCTCTGCTTCCCTCAGCCACATTCCCAGGGCATGAAACCAAGATGGGGAGACAGCTGGCTAGGAAAAAGTACCCTGATCCAAGAAGGATCAGGAGATTACAGCAGACAATATTGCATAGCAGTTGCAAAAATGGCAGCTCTCCTGGGACCCACACCAGGCAACGTCACAGCTGAGGCAAGGAACACTCTCTTACTTCCCTCTGCTCAACCCAGTGAGAAAAACCAAATAGCTGCAGTGCTGTGCCCACTGCTGCCCACCATAGGTTTGAAAAACAGATGAAAACTGAAGAGATCATTGAAAATCATCAAATGTTTAGAAGTCTTAGGCTGAAAAATTGGAGAAAATGGGTTTCAGACACTGAAAGAAAAGGTGGACAGAGAAGAAGGAGAAATAACCTTTAAATTGCAAAAGGCTGCTATAAAAAGATTGCAATCATCGGTCCTCACTGCCCACTGGGACTAGGCTGCATAAAAAGAAACACAAGTTACTATCAGCTAAGCCAACCTGTGGTGACCTGACTGCCCTCACTGCTGTGCCTGAATGTTGGCCCTCCCTCCTGATGGGGACTTGTTCATAAATCCTGGGCCAAGAATCTTCTCTACAGTACCCAAAGCAGTGCCAGCAGAGGCCTATAGCCACATAAATCATAACAGCTCCTTTAGAAACTTGCCCATGGTTCCCCTTATTCCTCTGGAACTAGTTCTCTGTTCTGACGGCTGCTGGAATTACTATTCCAGTCCACAAGGCAGCTCTGCCACCTCCTGTGTTCTCTTTGATGCAAGGTGTCTCCTTACTACTTAATGTTAGCCATGTTAAGCCATGTTAACCATTAGCCACTAATTAGTGGCTAATCAGAAATTTCAGAAATATTTCATCATCATATTTTGACATCATTAGAGCTTCTTCTGACATACAGAACAGAATTATTTATGGAAAATTCTGTCTTACCTGCTCATTTAGTGACAGTCTTGCCACTTCAAAATTGGAGTAATATAATTTCTGGGATTTCTCTCATCAGTAATGGTCTTCCAAATCCTCTCTATTACCCTTAAGATTACAATTTCTCAGCTTCTGCTTATGTATGCCTTGAAAGGTGTGAGCAGCAACCACTAAGATCAGCTCCAACACATGATCTAGGTAGCTGATGAAGGGAGCTCCAGATTATCTGTCAGAAGGCAGGCAAGGATCTATCACCCCCTGCTTTTATAACACACACATTATGGCTTTAATTTGTTCTGTGGCAGCAGGCAATTTCAGATACTCAAGTATTTTGTACTGCCATGGCCAGGCCATCAATCCATGTGTTTTTCAGTCAGCATGGGAGAAATGTAGACTGTCTTGCAGAGATGCAAGGCTTCTGAGACCTGGCAAGCAGTAAAAAGCTGTATTTTCAAGTTAGGCATATATGTGACTTTCACCTTCTGGGGTTTTTGCACAAAGACAAAAAAGCTGAACTGAGAGAAGAACTAGAACATTGCCCTGAACTGTCCCATCCTAAAAGAAGGTGAAGGCAGGATATGAGTACACAGAGACCTGAAGGACAGCTGCTGTAACAGGCAGAGTGCAGAGATCCATGGAGCTATAAAATCCATGGGCTCTTTTCTGAGAGAAGGATTTCATCTGAAATGAAATCAGGCAGGAGGAGCAGACTGAAAAAGCTTCCATTGTCATAAAAATATCTCCCTGGGTAATCCACAGTGATGGAAAAAGGAAACCCTGATAATTTATGTGACAGTTTAATGGGATTTTGGTGACATAGGATACTTTAGAAAGAATTTGCCCAAATAGGACAGACAGGACTTTAATAAGGCTTCAGCTCCGAACCAGCAATATCTTCACCCCTTGCTTTTACATTTCATTCTACATACCCACTGCTCACTCACAGCTCATCTTTCTCATTTGCAAGGCACATTTCAGCACTGTAAGAGCAACAACTGCACTTTCTGGTTAGATCCCCTGCCAGAGAGGCTTCTGAGTATCTGATCCCTAAAGGGATCAAGCTGCCTTTGCACCTACAGGGCAGAGCATCACTGAACTGTGAACTCTGAGGCATGAACTGCCCTCTGGCCACATCTCCTGCTCCGTGGATGGCACTAATACCTTCTGTTTGGAATTTAAGGGCAGCAGATGGACAGTCTGGAGCAGGAGGTGCTGGCAGAGGGGACGCCCCCAGAACACACTCCAGGAATAAATGGCTTTCACACAGAGTGAGTAATGCCTCAGTCCCCATCTCCTGCCTGTGGGGGACACAGCCTTTACCCCCAGCACAACACGCCTGCCCTTCACTGCCATGGCTCCCAGAGCAGGCTCAGTGCAAGAGGAATTGCTCCGAGAGCCAAACCCGGGTGAATCCGGGGTTAATGGCATGAAACTCCACAAAGGAACATTTAGGCTGAATATCAGAGAGTTACACTAAAAAGTCTCCCCTGTGGAGAGGTGGAAGCTAACATTAAAACCACATTGCCCAGAGCACAAGAAGTCATTTTGTACACAACAACCCTGCAGAGGCTGGGGACAGAAATAACCCAACAGGAATTTGTTTTCTTTGCTAACTTCAATGGATCCAGTTAAGGAGCCCAAGTTTTGTTAATTTCTCCTTCTGGGAAATCCAGGCATGAAAGAAATGGTGAAAAATTGGGTGAAGATCTCAATATTTTGTCCACTCTGAGATGAACTTAGAACTTGCCTGTGAGCCCTGAAATGGGTATGAGAAACAGAGTACTTGTCAGTGTTTCTTTCACTGCTGGGAATAACAGCCAAGTTTAACAGTTTAACATAAGTTTAAGTTGTGTAGCACTTAAAGCTGTTCTGCTCTACAGAAGACAAAGTCTATAGTTTATTCTAAAAATGCTCTTCACTCTTTATGCAGTACTTATTTAAAACCCACCTATTACCACCTACAGCATAAAGTAATGTTTATTCTTAAATATGTGTTATGCTTTTAAGTGACAGAGATCCATCTCTCCCTGACTTGAAGTCTTCCTCAGGGAATGACTTGAAAGTAGCAAAATATATTAAAAGAAAGTAAAATCAGAGCCTCTCATTGTCAAAGTGATAAAATATCAATTTTGTTAAGACAAAAAGCATCACAGATTGCCTCTGATAGCAACAATTAAATTTTGGTCTTCACTTGATATTTATCACTCATTGCTCCAGAATCAGTCAAGCAGGGAATGTTTCTTAAAAATAATATTATTCTTTTATTATTGCATTTTTCCTGGAATAAGCAAACTATAAGAATTTTAAATTGTGTGTTTTCTTACATATAAAAAAACTCAGAGGAAGGAGGAAATAAACAGAAAGTCTACAAAAAATCTTCCACTTCTTCTACTTCACTATGTCAACAGCTTCACAGTAAAGGGCCTTCTGCAGGTTGACTTCATTTGTGGCATCACTAAATTGACTTTTACATTATTGCTGTCTAAGTCTGTCCTAAATCTTGGAACTACACTGTCCAGAGCTGATCCCAAAGGAAATTCTTGCTTTCCACAAATGAGAGATCAATGAGGTTAAACAGTCTCCAAATTTTGAATAATGAATCTTGTCTTTACTGCAAGGTCTTAGATGAACTCCCCAAATATGTGAGCAAAAAACTACAAACAAGGGGTCAACGTTAAAAGGTCTTTCAGTCAGATCATCAAGAGAGCAAAACTGATGCTGGCCCCAAGATCTTGTATCATGACATAAGCAGCACCATGTTCCATCTCTTAAACTGCACGATGTGTTGTGTTGACAGACCATGAGCAGAACATAAGTTTTCCAGGAGAAAGAGCAGGGATGAGCCCTGAAGTTCCCAACCAAGTTTATACTGCATTTTTTTCAAGCAGTTCTATATTGAAATATCTAAAGATGAAGAAGGAATCAGACTCACATAGCACAATCTGAACCCCAGTGTACTTGACAAAACTAGGTGGAACAAAATTTTCCCCTGCATAAAGCAGATAACATGCAGAAATATCAGTCTGTGGAAAGACACACTAAGCAGTCCCTGCCTCAGGTCAGTAAGTTCTTCCCTTCAGATGCCAGCAAAATGATGTCTAATGGATGATGTCTTCCTGCATCAATCACTGCAGGGAGCAGAGTGTCAAGTTAGGAAGAGTCTGTTTGAGGAAATAAGATGATAGGAAGGTTAGAGTGAAGGAAAAGGTTATTTTTATCCCCACAAGTTGCTACAAAGCATAGAAAAAGGTTCTAATGAATAAAGAAGTCAGGCTGCAGAACAGTCCTGGAAGCCCCAGAAGAAACAGAAGTGGAACATGAGATGTCCTTCCTCAGCACTCCAAGTATCACTGCAAAAGTGGGAGCTTTCACACAGGAGAGCTTTTAGTACTTCATAGTTTCCTAAGTGATACTAAATTTATTTTAAAAGCATTTTCCAGAAGGTTCTTTCAGGCAAATAATTTAACAGCACAATTGCTAGTTCCTAATCAGTTTGAATTTCTGATGTGTAGTACACAGACTGACTTCCGAAAGCTGATAACTGTGATGTTTCCTCAGTCCCAGTGCCTTCCTGCACTTTCACCCACAACACTTCCACAGAACTTTGAACTTTTCCAGCTGACCCTGCCCCAGAATCCTTCCATTTATAGCTCATTTACTCGATACAGCCTGCACAATCCACAGCATGAGCTCCTTTCTCAACGTGCCATAAGAAACACTCATATCAAAACTATTATATTCCAGAGCGTTCACAGTCACTTCATCTCCTGCTCTGTAAACTCTGAGTGCTTTTAAAAGAAACACTTATTTATATAGAAGGAAATCCCTGTAAATAATGGTCATGACAGGCTAATAGCTGGCATTGCAAAGATGATTTATCTTCTTGCTGTATCCAACAAAGCTTCTGATGTTAATACCTTGTTTTCAAAATATGAAGAGACTTCTAACTGATGTTTTCTAACTGCAGCTAGAATATGCAGCTAATGAAAAATGCCTTATATCAAAAAATAACCTTCTCCTGCCACCTAACACTCCCATCAACTCTCACAATCAAAGGATCTCCTTGAATGATTTCTTTCCTCTGTATTACTTAGGGTGCTTCCCTCATGGGTGAAGAAACCAACCATTCAATCTCACTGCTTGTTTATAACCCAAAGCCATTTTAGGGTTTGCATGTATTACCTGTGTATTTTAATTTGAAATATTTTATTTGATTTCTGCCTATTAAATTACATTTGAGGCAGGTTATATGGCCTCATGGGGAGCACTACCCTTTGTGCAAACAGCAATTTTATCGGGGCTGAGCCTAATTTCACATTGCATTTTGATAGGCTGGAAAACAAGGTCATGGTGTCTGCATGGCAAGTGATGGCCTAGCTGGTGGGAGAGACTTTTGATAAGCTAGAAGGAGGATCCTGAGAGTGCTGTGATTTAAAGGGTATGATCTAGGATATGAAATTAAGGAGCAAGCCATCAGTGATGAGTTCTTTCAAGTCTATTGACAGGCATTCTCCATAGCTGGCAGGGCCATCACCTTTGCCAGCACAGAGACTGTAAGCACCTCACTACATGCTTATTGCTCATTCAATAGTTAGCAATGGCTAAAAATGGGGAGAATAGGGATACTGGGGACACCACAGCCCTTGACATGCCCAGAGCCCTTCATCTGTCTCTTGCTTACTCTTTCAGCCTCTGGCCAGTAGCTCTTTTTGAAGCACAATTCCCACGAGTTGAGTTGTGCCTCATGGTGACCCTCTAGCTGTTGTTTTTGTGCCCTTTCAAAATGCTTGACAGAACTGTCACAGAAGGAGCTTGGCATCTGGAAGCTGTGGCAGACACGATATGACCTGATTCATAAAACACAGCTAAACAGCTTGGGCTGCCACAGGCCAGGATTTACAGGACTGAGCTTAAAAATGGCCTTCAACGCCTGCTCTGCTAAATGCACTTCCCTACTGCACACAATAACAATTCCCAAGTTGTGAGGGTGACCTGCAACACTGTGAAGTAACAAAGCAGACAAGACACTATAGACACTAATCTTGTTACAGCCTGCACTGTCCACTGCTGCTCAGGACAGGAAAGGAGTGACCCCAGCTCTGGCTGCACCTTTTGCACATGGCTACAGGGGTAGGAAGGACTCAAAGAAAAAAATAAAGATTTTTTTTTTTCAGAAATTATTTCAGAAATTCCCCAGCACAGCAAGCACAAAGGAAAAAAAATAAGCCAGAGATAGTTTCTTCTGTGTTATCCACTACAGCCTCATTTTTACAATGAAAGCCTCTCTGCATTTTTATTTCCAGCAGGCACAGCCTGATTAGCAAGGAATTTAAGGACTTTCTGCCCTCCCATCCATCTACCTATTTTCTTCATCTCTCCTTCAATCACTAGTTACTGTTAGGTGCTCGCCATGGGACCTAAACATCCTGTGGGAGATCTGTCAAAGTCACTCTGATGCCAGTGATAATGAATTCCACCTCACTCATCTTCTCTTGAAGCACTTCATAGACTGAAGATTACATGTTTCAAGTGTGTTCCAAGTTATGAAGGTAAGGATTTACAGAAAAATCAAGTAAGTTGCCCAAGGATGAAATACAAATCAGTCAGAGCTGGAAGCTCAACAGCTGTTTCCCAAGCTCCAGTCAAAGAGTTCTGTGCCATCCACATTCACCCTAGAAGTGATTTTCTATATAATCCATTACTTCAAATCACTTCCTCCTCTTTTCATTAGCTATGAAAGTGAATTGAGTTGTGCACTTAGACATAATCAGTAGAGTCCTCTCTCAGTCATGTTATTTGTCCTATATCAAGATCAGCTGTCATTTTCATTCTGGAACCCACCCATATTTCCCAAAATTATCAAGCACACACACATTTGCAGAGTACTATGGTATTCCTTTATCCACGACAATCAAAAGATGATATGAAAGTGGTAAGGGACAAATGAGGAAATAAAATCGAGTGTTGTAGTAAGTCTCTCTGGTTCTTAAACAATAATTTAAAAAAATAAAGTCCTTAAGTTGTCCACAAGTCCTTCCTTATCTGTGGGCCAAGACATATCTCCAATCCCATTCGGACTTCTTCATTTATTTGTCACCTCTGCCCACATCGTGTTTTAATAAAAATTTCAACATATTTAATTTAACCTCTTTATTTCAAAGCACCCAGGCTAAGCTAGAAATATTTTCAAGAGTTTGTTAAACAAATTCAAGGGAAAAAAAAAAAGAGTAAGAGCTTATAAAAGGAATTGCCAAGTGGCAAGGAAAATAACTTTCTTTCCCCCCCCCCAGCTAAGAAGCACAACAATTACAACTGATAGGGAAAATTAAATTCTAAGCGCATTGGTGATTTAATAGATATCATTTTCCAAGTGTTACAGCCACATAATAAGTGCCCTGAAATGATACAGAAGTCCAAGTTTAGCTGTCTGGGAACACTGGTGCACTTTGCAGTATCTACCATGTCACTCGTCAGCTCGTTGATCTTATCAGCACATTTGCAGTCTGAGCAGAGCAGCTGTCCCCACTTGGTTTTTATTTCTATTTCTGCATTAGAAACAGGTGGGCAAGCTCAGAGAGCTAACAAGTTTCTTTTTGATGTAGAGATGGACAAATCCTCTCATTAACAGAATGGCCTTTTAAAAATCATTATGGGGTATTTTTAGTCCCATTTCATTTCAGTATTTCTGTATAATTGCAGCCCATTAATCACAAATGCTTGTTTCTAGAATCTGTCAGTTATAGGCAACAAGTAGTAGCAGCCTGTGGCATCTGCAAACTACTACTTTCAACATATTGCTGGCTTATTTTACTGGGATAAGATTGGCTGCATCAGTCACACAGGATTGGATCTCATTCTCCAATTACAGAAATTAAACTCAGTTAAACAGGTCAGGCAGAAATCCATATAGACCCTCCCAGCAAAATCAACTTACAGGTGGGAATTAGAAATAGCAGGTGTTCAGAATTCCAGATACAAAACCAGGAGAAAAACAAACGCATACCACGTATTGCAAATATGCCTCCTCACTCAGTAATGCTCTTGGACAGATTAATATTAAAATCAGCACATGGAAATAGCATTTGATTAAGATCAGCAGCACATAGAAATAGTGTTTGCTACATTTCACAAGAGTGTGGAGCCCCTCGCATGGATGTGGGCAGAGTAGCTGAACAAACTATCTGCTTGCAGCTCTGGCAAACATGCACTAAAGCTGTTCCATACAATCCAAACAACTCCAGGCATTCCTAATGCACGACTAGCTAGGTCAGCCTTTATCAGACAGAAATGCATAGCTTGGAACATTAAATCCAGAAATTAGATTGTTGTTTTCCAGAAAGTTTTCAAAGCCTCGAGGTATCAGCTGAATGACTTTTCTATTTTCAAGTCAGACACAGTAGACAGTCTCTCCAAACCAGCCAGCCAAGTTTTAAAAGCACCAAGAAAATTCCCAGTTTAGAAGGATAAAGGTGAAAGCAACATCAAAGTTATAACGCCACCCACACTGTTTCCCAACAGCCTGTTCAGTTCTGGGTGTTGAGGAAGGGTTTGCCTGTGCAAGCTGAAGCCTATTGTTAGAGTGAGAAATTCAAGAGTCACAGGAGCATCAAAAATCTACCTCAGAGTAGCAGGACACACTCTGGGTTCTGTCACAGCCTAGCAGCTCTTTAACACAAACTGTGCAAGACTTGACAAACTGTCCCTGAGCTGAGCTCCCAAACTAAAGCAATGGTTTGCTAGAAGAGTGGCAGACCCCGCTTTTTGCCAACTCTGCCCAATCTTGCCATCCAAAATAGTTTGCTCCCACAAGATCGTCAGGCACCAGAAAGCAATGTGTATCTACCTCAATCTGTGTATCAGCACAGCTTTTCTGGAACAGAAAAGGAAAAAATATTGAACCAGAAACAAAAACTGCTCTCTGAGATGGCAGGAGTGGTTGTGTGGGTCTGACAGCAGCTGGTACATGTGCTACACCCCCTGGGATTTCCAGCCACAGATTACTCTTCCACAAGGCCAACCTGCCAGCTGTCCTGCTCCCAAATCTCTGATCACAGCTTGCCTAGCAGTTATCAATGAGGAGGTACAACCAAAGAGAAAAGAGAACAACCTTTCTGTTTGGTTGTACATTGGTCACATTTCTACTGTTAGAAAATGACAATTTCTTACCTTACATAAGGCTTGAACCTGCGCAACTTCCTACTGACCTTTTAATTCAAGGAGCAAGAGTGATTCACAGACTGCCCCACTATGCACACCTTCAGCACTACTGACCAGAAATACCTGCTTTAACACAGGTGTCCAACCCCAGCTGCCTTCAAGAGAACCCACTTTACACATCAGCAGGTGCTCCAGATCTTCTGAGTTGTGAAAAACAACCAAATTGTGTAATATGACACATGACCACCTGGGCAATATTGTGTCCAGATGAAGGAACCCCTTCCTGACATTGGCTTTTTCCTTGAGGCACAAGCATTGACTCTTCACACCTTGGTAAGCACATGGAATATTAATAGGAGCAATATCCAGTGACAGTCTGACCCTAAAATTATTTCCTCTCTCTCACAGCCCATCTCTGCCACATTGAGGAGAGATTTACCTCAATACAAAAGATTCTTGGGCTGACTCACACAGTGCCACAGTGACCTTTCAGCACATGCCCCACAGGACTAGAATTTATGGCCTGGCATGGGAAATGTGCCACTCACAGAAACACGCTGAGTTTGGGGGTTTTGCCACACCTTAATTTGAAGCTGATCATAGAAACACAGTAGCAGTTTAATGCTTGTTCACCATTTGAGGGAGAAAGAGCTGCCTGGGGGCTCTGCTGGGCTGTATTTCAAGACTTTGATTGGCCATAGAAAACACAACACCTGCATCTTCTCACAAACTGTTTCCACCTAAGGGAGAGAAGATTAGTTTTTTTGCCCTTCTGTTAAGGCAAGAATTCAGGCACCCTAGCTTTCCTATAGAAGCTTGCAGATCCACTGCAATGAGAACTAGTTCTGGGGTATTGTAAGACAGGCATATTCCAAGCAGCTGTCTATAAATTTCCAAAGCAATATAAGAAATACATAACACAAAACAATTTTCAGTTTTCATTGATAATTTTCAATGCCTTGTAGCAAAAACACAAGTAGAACCACACTCCTGTGAGAAGACCCTTCTGAGACACTTGACAAACCAATCAAGAAATAAAATAATTATGACTAAGATATGCTAATTTAGATTTTCAAGATGTTTAATTCATTAGTGTATCAGAAAAGGCTGCTATGTTCTGGAAGTCTGGAGCATTGCCAGCCTTAATCTCTACTGAGACAATCACAGAATGTCTTGGGTTGGAAGGGACCCACAAGGATCATCAAGTCCAACTCCTGATGTTCTAGCCCAAGTCCATACCAATCAAGATACCAATAACTTATGTTCTAGAAAGTTCCGGCTTTAATCAGATAATTTCTTCTCTAGAAAGGACATGCAAACGTTATAAGTCTCTTGGGGCAGAGTAAGTCTGTTCTAAATCAAAGAAGGAAAGGCAGCTAAACAAGTGCTGAAAAAAGTGCTACAGAATTTTCTGCTTTTTCCCCTAAGCAGAGGACAGCTTAGAAAAAATATCCAAATTTCAGAAGGAATTTTATTTTTTTAAAAATGCAGAACATGGCAGCTGAATGAAGAACACTACAAATAGTCTCATTTAAGGTACTTATTCTGCCATCATGCTGCATTAGGCAGAGGGTGGGACAGAATGAGAGATTACCCTAATATTTACTGTCTCTCTTTGCTAAAAACACTGTGATTGTCTATGCTTCAAAGCCCAGTTTCAGCATCCTCGTTCAGTATTTTCCGTCCATTCCTTGCTGCCTTGACTACTGGAATTCAATATATTAATATGTATTTTGCCAAGCTCACAGAAGGCTGACCACAGTGTCAAAGCTGTGCTGGCAGCATCAGCTCCACCAAACGCTGGGATTCAAAGAGCATTTGATACATCATGAAAAATACTGGCCTCAGCCTGCAGACAACCATGTGTCTGTCTCACAAATTTCATATTCCACTCAACCAGCTTCCATCTTTATGGCAGCAAGCTGCATAACTCAAACAGGAGCATAGTTTTGCAGAAATTTGTCTGCTCTTTTTGCAAGGAGCTGCCAACGCTGTTGTGACTGGGATATCAGAAGGAAAAAGTAGAAGAGATGTTTGAGATTGAAAGACAATCTTGAAGAAATTTCAGCACAGACCATCAGTGTTGCATAACTGGACAGCTTTGCTTTGGCTTCAGAAGCTTGAGAAACTGTCTATTCAAGTGGAAAAAACATATTCTCCATTCTGTAATTATTTAGCACTGTAGAACACATGACAATTTTATTCAGCTTTCTTCACTGCTGCATTAAAACAGGATAACAGTTTTCACAACAGCTGACTCTTCCTGTCACCAAAAACAAAGTGTTTGGTACAAAGTGAGAGAGAAATCAGCACCTCTGCCTGGCAGCCCTGCAAATTGGGAGAAAATCTTCAAATCAAAAGAATACAAAGACACAAACCTTATTATTGCAGATTCAAAGATAAAGAACAAATGTTTTTTTCTCCAGTGTTCCATAATCATCTCAATCAATTTCTATACACAGCAAAATCTGTTCACTTTTAACTATAATCACAAATAAAGAGAAGAGATACAGAACTGATGAAAGGAAAAAGCAGAACAGGTCTGTAAATGGAATTCTTGAAAGAAATGTAATGCTGGTGGACACTTTCTGCATAAGATTGCAATTTGGTCCACATTAAGTACCTAGAAAGCTACAAAAACAGTCTGTCAGAGATAACATCTTCTGTTCCCATTCAGTGGAAAAGCCTTCTAATGGGGGACCCCCCAAGGAGCAGGGGCTTTCTTCAGCTCTTGGTTTCTCTCCTGAGATTATCATCAACAGCAGCAATGGCTCTTTCTTCTTGTATGACATTAGCACTGTGGAATTGTCATTATAAAAGCCTAACAGACCTTCCCACAGAAACCAGTCAGCAGCCAGACAGCTCTGGGGAGGTGGATTGGTCCCCATTTGGCAGACGTGTGTGACCTGAGGGTCCATCAGCAAGCGGCTGTGCTGTTTGCACGTGTGCTGGAGGGAGGATCACACGCAGCAGCAGTGAAGAGCAGATGTGCTTGCTGGTGTGAGCTGCTTCCAGCCAGCACAGTGCCAGGTTAGCACTCCAGATGAATTGCTACAGGCAGCCCTTCTGCCTGCTGAAAAGATCATTACCAATCAAAGCAGGTCATTCTACCTCCTTATTTCAACATTATTAGATGAGAGCTTCCTTTAAGGAGTGCAGCTTCCTTTGGGGCGGACTGACTCCAATAAGGTGTTGAACTAATTTGATCCCTGTTTCACTAGGAGATGTGTCATCTGCAGGTTGGGAAAAGTTATTCAAGAGAGCTTGAGCTTTTCATAATTAACATGCAACACTGGTTGCCACACGGGGAGCAGGCACAGTTATAATAACTCTGAGTCAATAATTCATAAACTATAATGCATTATTAATCAATTATTGAGGCCTGAATTACATTTAATGAGATTAAGCTGATTGGAGCACTAAGCTGTTTGAGTCATATTGATTTAATCAATGTGCTTAATTAAACTGTGTACATTTTCCACATGATCATTATTTCCCAGTATCCTGCATAAGTGGCCCCTGCAATTCACATCCTCTGCTGTTCTTTGCTCCGGAATTGCTCTTTGGTGCAATTTATATTTAAAGGTAAAGAGCTTGTTTTTTTCCTAGGAAAAGATCAAAGTTGCAAAACAACCATCTAAATAGTTTATACAAGCAAATTGAGAAATGTTAGAATAGTTTTCCCAGCAACAGTGTCTTTTTTATTCTGTAGGCTTGGGATGAGACCAGGTAGACACCTCATTAGTCTCACTTTATCCCTCATTCCAGCTCCAGGAGCATCTGCAGATTCAATGCTATGAGAATCCTACCATATCTATCCCAAAAACAATACTCTATCCTTCTTCAGAAACATGCCTAGACAAAAAATGTGCTTCAAATCCTCAGGAGACTACATTTAAGATAAGCAGGTATCATTATCTTTTTTTGACAGTATTCATAATGGTTTCCTCAGCCATGCATAAAGAGGACATATGATGACAGTAGAGCAACTCAAAGTGACAGATATTACAGATGTAAATGCATTTGCTAGTGTCATTTTTGTTTAATTTCCCTCACCTCTGCTGCTAATTATCTGGGACAATCTGGGTTAACTTTAAACCACAAAATTCAGATCTATAATGCTACCCACGGCTAAAAGAATACTCATTAGGTGTGTTGACTCTGGAATACACAACACACTGAATAACCACTATTATTAATGGGGATGACAACAGTACAACCAGCCATGAAGAGAGTTGTGCAATTCCTTTGGGACTGTTTGAGTCATTACTCTGTGTTAGCACTAACCAGAATGGCACCTACACTACATCACATCTCAGAGGTGCCCTGCCCCTTCCCTTCTCTGACTAAAGGGGAGAGCAAATCCGCCACAACTCAGGGTACAGCCAGAAAACACCCTGAAAAACACTCACATGGCAGTCTAGAGTGTACACTGTTCTCTTTTGACCAATAATTTTGCTTTTGGTGGTTTAAATTCCACCACTCTGTTAACATTAGCAACATATCAATGTCCTTTATTTCTTAACAAAAAGACAATTTTATCATTGCCTGTGTGTCAGTGTTTAGATATTTTCCTTTGAGAGAAAATCCACCACAACTCAGGGTACTGCCAGGAAACACCTCCTGAAAAACACTCACATGGCAGTCTAGAGTGTACACTGTTCTCTTTTGACCAATAATTTTGCTTTTGGTGGTTTAAATTCCACCACTCTGTTAACATTAGCAACATATCAATGTCCTTTATTTCTTAACAAAAAGACAATTTTATCATTGCCTGTGTGTCAGTGTTTAGATATTTTCCTTACACTTCTCTGAAAAGTTAATCTGTCCATTTGCTCTGTCACTTACAACAGTATTGCTTGCAGGGTCTACTCAGCTGTCTGCCAGGGAGTTTAGTGGAATTACACACTGCACACATGCATAAATAATATTGTGAATTAAGAGTTTGCAAACTATTGCTGAGTACACATACATGCTGCTAGCACTGCCTTCACTGGGCTCTGTGTACATGGCAAACAAGAAGAATCAGAGCTCTGCAAACACCTATTAATTCATCAAGCAAGGAGGTGGCACCAAGATTTGGAATTTTTTTGTTTCTGCATTCATTTGAGAATGCTCTGAAAGATATTAGGAATTGCTCTCCCTTCAGAAGTCCCTTTAACTCTCATCAGGCAGACCTAACATAGCCAGAAATAAAGCCAGAATGATTTTACCTTTATCACAAGACCACGGAGGATATTGCACTTATCATGGGTATTAAGGATATCTGTACTAGCTGGATGCTGAGTCTTCTCCATCTGATGGCAGGAAGGGCAAGTTTAAAGTTAAGAAGCAACCACAAAATCCAAAATAGACCCTCTCAGTCTCTATTTGTTCGAGTCTATGGAGCTGCAAAGCCCAGCAGGGACCACTGACCAGCCCAGGTACCTACAGACATGGATCAAGTTTCAGTTGAGGTTGTGCTGATTGTAACTGAGTGGTTGCATGAAGAGTAAAAGCACAGGAAGCCAAAGAGCTCCCAGCTCACTTCTGTCTTTGTGTCAAATTCAGAACTGAACATTTAATAAAAATTATTCAGTACACCACCATCATATAAAGGGCAGATATAAAGAATGGAAGGAGAAAGGAGCCTAAAGCGAATATCAAAGCCTCACACAAACAAGGCATAATGAAGGAGAGAAGTAGCCCATTTTTCTTCCCTTCAGCATGGCTTGTGCTTCCTATTAACAAGGTGCACGTTAATAAATTTAACTCAGACAAATTTAACCATCCTAGGACCACATTAATCAAAAGCCTGACAAGAGCAATCTGAAGGAGTTGAGGAAGGGAAGTAAAGCACAGCTGACACAGAGATGCCGTGCCCTCACTCTCCACAGGCACTTCCAATACAAAATAACTCCTTCCCACTGCACTCCTACCAGGCTGATCCTGCTGCCTTCCCCAGTACTCCTCACTCACCCTGTGCCTCTTTATCTGATGTTTCCTTATCCCCACATGTCTATACTTGAGAAAGATTTAGACTGTTTCAGTATGATCATGTGCAGGAGCTACAAAGTCCTGCTGAGATTTGTGCCACTGGCATTGCTGGAAAGAAATTCTCATGGTACAGATTGACACACATAACAAAGGCAACCTAAGTTTGATAGGAAATCAAAATGACTATAGCTCATGAAAACTGTGCATTGTCCTGAACCAGAAGGAAAAACAAGGGCTGTCCATTTTTATTCATTATCTATATGCCAGGTTCCCCAGTGCTGGAGCTCCACGTTCCTTCTCAAGCTGGAATACCCATGGAGACTGAACAAAGCCATGGGATTTATTGCAGGGAAATCCTCCACCCTTTGGTCTCTTCATATTTAGCTCTAAGTTGTCGCTCTTGAGTTATGTTTTTAGCATGGAAAACATTGACAAACAGGTCCTTCCATCAGCCAAAACACTTCTCAGAAAGATGGGTATGTCATACAAAATGAGGAAACTGAGAAGTAACTGCTGATCAAAGCAACACAAAGCAGCACAAATTAGACTAAGTGCCTCCCCAAAAGCCATAATTATCCAAGCTACTCAAACAAAATAAGCACATACATGATTATTCAGATTTGCCTACAGGCATCCCCACAGCATAAAACATGGTGTGCTGCCTTGCTGTTCTTTCACTTGATAGAACAATAAATATTTTCATCACTTAAGAGTATTGGTGTTTACTTGTTCAGTCTTGAAAACTTGAGTGAAACTGTGTCACCTTGACAATGTCTTTCCCCCAAAAACTTCTCTTTCAGTTGGACAACTGAGGTTTCTACATGTTCTGTTTTGAGATCCATGGGCTCATGGATAGGAAGTCTGCAATCTTTAGTGCAACACTTCAGAAGGGGTTAGTGGCACAGGATTTCATGGCATTTCAGGGAGAACTACAAGCTCCCACTGGCTTCATGTACTACGACAAGGCAGGAGATATTTATTTCTATTGAAAATAAAGAGGACTTAAGCAACATAATTGGGATTTGAACCTAGGTGCAGTATGTTAAAATTCTGAAGCATTTGGAAAAAGTATTCATAGATGCCTTATGAATCTTTCAGCAAACCTGGGCTGAAAAAGCAAGCCAAGCCTTGTCTATGTAGACAGGTTAACAACCTTTGAAAACCTGCCAGGCTTTCTTCTAACACTGCAAGAAGGAATCTAATATACTCTGAGAATACAGTGCTCCAGAAAATGGCCATGCCTCCCAACATGAGCACATTTATATCACAATACTTTCTTGAAATTTTTTTTTTTGCTTTCCTATCACAAAACACTCCTTTCTGAAAGTCCTTTCAAAACCAAAAGAGCAAAATTCCAGTGTTGAGGATAGTGACTCATGTGACTGATTCACTCCAAGTCCTTGCTTAGATAAACCCAAATGGTAGCTCAGTTTTTGCTTTGTACCACCATTGGAAAGGGCTTCTTACTTGGGTAGGAAATCTTGTTCACTGCATGCCTCTTCCAGATGGCTCCAATTCTCAAATAAAATATTCCATCTTACTTTCAGTTGCCCCCTTGAGACCTTCAGCCATGAGGTGTCAGCAAATAACATCTGACCAGGTGATCACTGCCATGTCCAAAGGCCACTTTAGGTAACAAACCTCCCCCTCCCAAACTCCCACTGATTTTCTGTGTCATCATTATAATGGAAAAAAAAGTGCTTAAAGGCAGGAATTCTCTCTTCAAGCCAGGCATGGACAGCCACGATTAAAGCTGTGCATGCACATTATAAATCCCCCTAAAAATTATGTAGCCTGTACTTGGCTATTTTGCTTTAGTATTTGAACGAAGAAAAGCATGTTCACAATACAAATTTGCTACTCCAAGGTAAAAGCTGAATTTGTAATCAAGTTATTACAGTAAAAAGGCATGAGATGTAGATGATTACACAGTAATGTCAGCATGGCTGCAGTCACTCTGCTCTAAATCTGGACCAAAAAATATAGCAATAACTTTCACCAACTCTCATATTTCACCTCTTTTAGTTTAGAAGGACAAGTCTGCAATAAGAACTGTGGTTCAGGTCACAGAATCCCTTTGGATTATTCTAGCCTAGTATCTAAGTGAGGTAATTAAAACTATTTACTTAACATATAAAAAGATCTTAAGACAACTTAAATATTTACAAGCCTCAAAGGTCTCAACCTGTGTTATGTTTGAAGAGAGAAAAAAAATCACTGTACACCTTGTTCCCAATTAAAAAAAAAAAATCAACCTACACATAAGTAGTTAATGATTTAGGCTTTAAAATAAAAGCTAACCCAAAGTGATGCTAATCAGAATCTTAACTCTTGCTATTGAGTTACAGAAACATGCGTATCTTAATCTTGTTCATCAGGGCCATTGAAGGTCTGAATCTTTGGCTCTCACAATGAAAAATCAGCTCTTGATATAAAATGGCAATTCTAATATTTACTATTAAACAGTACATATCAGTATGGTCTCAGACAGAATGCAATGAGATATACTGTGTTCCAGATGGATCTACTGGGCACACTGCAGGAGCTGGAATTTCACCAGAAGACTTCAATTTCTGGTCCAGCTCAGAATGAGTTATCTTGTTTTGGGGATTTCTTTTTTTCAAATTTAAGACTTCATAACACAAATTTTTTTGTAGTAAACAAAATTTAAGAAAAAAATCTTGTTGAATTAGTTATTTCACAGGTTTTTTTTGCTCTAGGACATATTTTATTTTGAATTTTTCAAATGTTTCACATCATAGAAGAGAAATTAGAAGTACAAAATGGTATCGGTTCTCCTCCCTCTTCCATGCAAACCTGTAATTTTTAAAGAGATCACAAATGGCTATTCTTCATATTTATATTCCTTTTTCCAAAACAAGAAAGACAACAAAATCAGCATGCTCACAAAAGATGTTGTTACTGCCACTGCTGACATGAGCACAACTCACCAGCATCTTTTTTAATGCTTCATTGGGCTACTTACAGAACTGCTCCAGGTCATCTCTGTTTTTAGACTCAGGCATGGCAGTGATTGTGAGCAGTGGGCATGGATTTCCTCCTAGAGTCTGGCAGAGTGCCTGCTGCCTCCAGTAAACCTTCTTAGGGTTCCTATTTTGTTCCAGGATATCAAGATGGGACTGAAAAAGAAGCAAGGAAGCAGATTTATAAAGGAGTTCACAGTCTATAAAACATGATTTTATTCTAGTAGCTGTATATTACTTTTGATACTAATGTCATATCTTGCTAACTTCCCCACTCCTCTCTTCTGCCAGTTAATATCAGCACCTTTTACATCCTACAAATATGCACAAGCCATTCACAATGCATCCCAGTTCACTGAAGCTGCACAGAATATTTATTCTTATATCATTATCTACTCGAGGATGCCCCTTTATTATTGCAGAGGGGTTGGACCACATGACCTTTAAATGTCCCTTCCAGCCCAAACTATTTATAATTTTGCCTGAACAGTTCTTAGGTGCTTTTGTTAGCATAATGAAATTTCTATGCATACATGAAATCCAAAAGAGAAGCATTTACTCTATGTTTTAATAAGGGTTTTGTAGAAACGTGAGAAAACTCACCACTTTTGAACATTTACAGAATTGATTGCCTAGCTGTCAAGCACATGCCAATGAAACTCAGTGACAACTCCATATCAGAGGCAGCCAAGAAGTTTATATCGAAACAACATTTTGTACAATCAGTAGTGGGAAATTTGAAGAGTGTCTTTCCAAGAAGTTATTTAAAAAGAGAGATTTTCTACCCACCCCCCAAAATTTATGACAGCTTTAAATAATTCTAAAGACCAACAGCTTCTTGAGAAATTTGAGGAAGAGAACTGGCAGCTTAGAAGAAAGACTTTTTGGAACAAATTCCCATTGCCTCATTAGACACGGAGCCTCTTGTCACCCACCCAGCAGATGAAGTGTGGCTCTGTTTGCAGTGCAGCTGAGTGTGAGCACTGCCCCTGGGAGTGCTGGGGAGCACCAGTTGTCTCTCAATGGGTAGGAATAGGTGCAGTGAGCACACTTGTCCTAACAAAAACTAAAAGAATTCAGTTCACTCAATGACCCTCACAGGTTCAAATTTAATCTACATTTATGGGACACCATGTTCTTGTTTATCAAATCTTGGAGCTCACCATTCTTCAGACTGCTTTCTCAGCATTCTAATAGAGCTGTGTAAATACAGAACTGAAATTTACAGTCAGCTATGTTATAAAACAATTAAAATACAGCTCTATAAAGTAAATACAATTATTAAATGCATTTAACAATCTCACATAGGTACAGAGAACTCGATATCATCATTTACTTATGTTCCTGGTACCCAGTGAAACTTAATTGGGTATAGCTACCACAGAGATTTCAGCTAGATATCAAAACAATTAATACTGTGATGTAAAAATAGATAAATTACTGTTCATAAAAGAAATGTAATTACTAACGGACAAGAAGTAATGAACTGCAGAGTGCATCCAGTTCAAATAGGATTCTACAATATTTCCTGCAAATATGCCTATAACCATTAAATATATATGATATTTAAAAACATTTTCAAATTACTAACTCCATATACAAGTTTATCTTCTTCCCCAAAGCACTATGTCTTTAATTGAGCCCTTGGGTTCATAATCAGTTTTAATTTATTATTGATATGTAAAACCAACACATTTCACCAGTGGACAAATGCTTTAAAATGCAATTTACTGATGCACAAACCTGATTTAGTTTATTTACTGTGGAAATAAAAGTAAAACAGAGATGTGTATAGTGCATCACTTGACATTTTAAATTAGCTCAAGCAAAGAAGCCTTCCAGAATTATTAGAAGTAGTGATTTTACTTTAGCTGGAGCTGGACATTGCAATTTATCAGCCTTTTCCACCCATAATTCCCATTTACCAAACTTTATGGTCCTTATTGTGTCCAAGTTCATTTAAACTTTTCCTGGGGCAAAACTCCCTTTAACTTCAATGAGCATTTTATTTGAAGAGACAGTGAAATACTTAAAGACCTGGCCCTGGAAGCCTAGGAATAACATCTTTTTCATCTCTATTCTATTCATTCAGGAGCAGGTGAGATATTCAGTCATTCCCAGAGCACACAAACTCTCCAAGTCTCTCTTGCTTTGTGCCAGCAAAAGATAGAAATCAATAACAGTAAAATAATGATGAGGCACTGCATTTATGTGAAATGTATGGTGGTGAATAAGTCCAACCCATTCTTCAGCATTGCATGTATTTTTTACTCTGCAGACTGCAGATATTTGTGCCTTCAGTGCTAAAGGTCAAACCCCACCCTGGGAACACACACTCTTCCCCACAGAACTTTGGGAGTAACTGGTGAGGAACTGATGAGAAGTGAGCTGACAGACATGTTTTGGACTGAGGGCTGGACTGGCCTTCCCCCAGATATTGGAAGCAGTTTCTTTGAATGTCTATAATGGGATGCAAAACAGTTGACAAGAAGCTTGCTTGAGTGGGAAACAATCCAAGCCTAATTCTGCTGGCATGCCAGGCAGCACAGAGAGCCCTGGGGGAGGACAATGTCCCCTGGAAAGCACAGCCTCCAAAATCTGCTTATGGCAAACTGATGTCATTATAAAAAACACAGTGACCTCAAACTCCACCAACCCACACCAGCATGCATTGCTCAAAACAAAATGTGTTGACAATGGAAACTGAAGTGAGAAGGGAAGGAAACTGATTTGCTGGAACTGTGTGTTTCATTTGCAGTAACATAGTTCTCATCTTTAGCATCAAAGCAAAGCTACTCCCAGAACTATTCATTTCACTTCTTTCATCCTATCTCCCCTACATCAATTATAGAGGAAGCACATTGGATGCATTTCCCAGAAAATTCCCTTACCATCCAACCCCTTTCCACAGAAGAGGCTGTGGAAAACAAACCTGTGCCCAGTAAAAAAAAACTTAGTATAGCTGAATAACTAAATTTATGCTGTGGAGTTGTATTCTTTTAGTTCCTGTACTGACAGCACTGGTGGGACTGTCATAAGTTCCTACTGACAATCCAGCTGGCACCAAGGAAAGAGCTGGTAAAGTAGCAGCTGAGGTCCAGCAGCCTGGTAATGCTGGGTGCAGCTCTGAAAGCCCTGGTACCCTGTGTCAGGAGGATCAGGCAGCACATCTCTGCTGGCATTAGGTTTAGCCCCCTGCTTCCCAGCCCTTCAGCAGGAGGATCCTGATGCCCCAAGTGAGTGGAGGCACCTTTGGTGTGTATTATGACTAGTATAAGCACTAATGGTTTTTGCTCAGCTTGTCCTACAGAGAAATTTCTTCTGCAGCATTCAGGGCTTTACAGCTGGCAAAACAAGGCAATTACACCATCATGATCACAGAATGGTTTCAGTGGGAAGGGACATTAAGGGTCATCTCATTCCAATGAGATGTGAATGTGTCCTGCCATGGGGGACACATTCCCCTAGACCAGGTTGCTCAAAGCCCCATCCAACCTGAGTCTGAGCACTCCCAGGGATGAGGAGGTGAAATCAATCCTCTGTCTCATCTCAAAATCTACACACACCCAAGCAGCTCCAACCATCATTTTATCTAAATAGACATGCCAGCATTACCATCATTGTGGAGTAGGTGTAGGGGTAGTGGTAGGCCAGGTAGCAGACATCATCTTTGTGAGGGAACTTGATGCTGAAGGTGAGGGTGTAGTAGAACCTCCCCCTGACGCCTCCTCCTGCAGCTGCACTCCTGCAGCGGTAGTGGTTTCTGGAAGAAGAGAAGGAGGAGGAAAGTAAATGCTTTTCACTTCTAGATGTGCATTTGAAGCAGCCATGGGAAAAATAAGCATTCAGAGAAGCATCCACATGACAGGACACAAAGCCCAGCAGGGAGTTAGGAGGCATGACTGCACGTGGCAGTGCAGGGCACAGCCAGTCACGTGCTGCTGAGGGATGGGAGCACTCTCCTAGGAAAATAAAATCCATTAATGCTTTGTTTTGTTAAGATGCAAATAAAGGAGTCAGCTAATAGTAGCTCATATAGCAGAGTCCAGACATATTTAAACTATGCATTCAGCTAAAATTGCTGTATTTCTTCACATAACCACATTATCTTGCTCAGAGGCAGGTTGCTATTCACAGCCCTGAACAATGCCATAAGAAAATACTCTGCAAAAAGCTTGGAGATTTAGAAAATTTGAATACCCTACCAAACCAACTATTCAGTTCCACCACAGGAAGAAGAGTTATATTTCAGGAATAAAAATAAATAATAAATAGGGCATACATAAAAATATTTCAGACACCATCAAAGGCACTTTGCTGAGAAGGAAGAAGAGGAGAGTGGGTTTGGGTAGAGACTGAGCATGAAAGAACAGTGACTTGATACAGATTTTCTAGCTGTGACCAACCCCAAATTTCTTTGTATCCTTTTTTTCTTTTTTTTTTTTTTTTGAAGTCTTTAACCTCTCCGTCTTAGGGAACAGTGAGGACCATTTGTATCCTTTTTTTCTTTTGAAGTCTTTTACCTCTCCGTCTTAGGGAACAGTGAGGACCAGCTGCTCCCTAAAAAACAGGGAGCTGAGCTTGACATGGAAGCCAGAAGAGCAGAAAACTCTTAAGGCAGGGTCATCTCCCACAGCACCTATCAGGGCATGCCTGGGGGCAGCAGAGGAGCTCAACCACAGGTTCAGATCATCAGACAAGACTGTGGTGGTGAGGCAGGTGTGGGTCCAAGCAGCAGGTCCCTTCTTGGGTCAGGATCCAGACCAGGATGTGCAGCAAAGCAGGGACACAGCAGCAGGGACACAGCAGTGACTGAGCTGAAGCCCCACTACAGCAGAGCTCTGGGTGAGGCTGGTCAACACTGACAAGGTCTAAGAGAGCACACAAATCCTCGACACTGCCTTCAGTAAAACTACAAATCTTGTAACAAGCTCCTCAGCCTAGTGTCAGGAGCTGATCTCTTGCAGGAGACTTACTCTGATGAAGAGGTGACTTCAGGCTGAGTAAGAAAGTTTTCTTTCAGCAGAGATGAAGTGACAAATCATGCACTTTGGGGAGAAGCCTCAGAGCAAATTGCATCCATAAGTACATTTCAAACAATATTTTTCCCACATTGCAGCAATTATGCTGTTGCCAAACCTTCTGATTCTGAAGGACTGTGAGGTTTCTTTGACAAATGTTATCATCAATGTTGCATTAAAATGCAAAATAGAAGAGGCAACCAAAAGATGCAATTTCAACTACTGAATTTTACAATACTAGTTTATTTTACTACTGTTCATTTTTATTCAAAGGGGTGGAGAGAAAAGATAATTATTCTTGTCAAATTTTCCAAAATAATCAGCTCTTTTTAATAAGGGAGAGACAATACAATGCTGCTAGGTTTTCCCTTGAATTCAATAGTTAGAAACATGCGGGGTGAGTGATGCCAACTGGATCAATAGATAGTGCAGGAATACTGAGTCACAGTGGCAACCTGAAAAGCCTATGATTTTATTCTCAGTTGAACCCTTTATCCCAACATTTCTTTTGAAAATAAAGCACCTTAATATTGGACACAGACTAAAAGAGGAAAAAAATTCAATAAACACACAAATATAGAAACATAATTTAGCATTTATATATGTATTTCAGTGGATGGAGGGTTAAAGTCTGGTATCTTTTTGAAGTCAGAACAATGACATTTAATATAGTTCCTGTTATTTTTGACAATGAAGGATAATTGGGAACCATTTCCTGCATGGTACAGAAGGAAAATGCTCACCTCCACAGCCTCTGCTATACAGAGTGACACTTGGAAGGTTAGATCACCTTATTCATAAAGTGTGGTCACAAAAGTGCTGAATTCTTCCAAGTCCTCCCCTCCAAGCTGACATTTGTAGTTAGAGGTGTGGGAGAAAGCAGGTCTTTGCAGGCAGATACTGCCTAAATATCTGACATAGACATTATCCCCACTTGTCCCTAACACTCCAGAGTAAAGGCTTCTCCCCCTGTAGTCTGTAATTCTGCAGACAAGTGTCTTCTCCTACCTAAAATGGCCACTTTAACCCAGAGGTTTTGCAGCAAGAGACACCACTGACCTTGATGCCACACTGGTAGTTCAGTGTTGCTCACTCCTGCCTGCTCAGACACCATGCTGAGGGCAGGGATGCTCTCGCAGCACTGCTCAGCAGCACATTTCATCCTTGTTCCCAGCATCTCTGCTGTTCCACCCAACTACCCACCCAGAAAAGACTCTCCCAGACTTTTGAATCACTTCTTTACACATGCTTCAACCCATAGCAAGCTATCTGGCAGTAAAAGGAAAGTTACAGGTGGCTTTGGGAGGCTTCAATCTTCTTCAGTCTTGCACTGAAAAGGAAAACCCCTGTGTGCAAGCAGTGTAAATGATCATGTACTTTTACTGTATATAATCTGTTCTCCTCACAATCCATCATACAAAGCAGTAGCTCCGAATAATTTTGAAAGAAACCTAAAAAAATAACATTTTTCCTCTGTGCCTCCCTCTCCTCCTACTGCTGTCAAGCCAAAATAACTCTATTGCTTCCTTTTTCCTCCACCAGATTGATGCTTTTTAGTTCCTCACCACTTTTTCATCAGAACACCCCACCATATCAGCATGGAGCCTAAAGTAACAAGCAAGGAAAAGGAAAGGAATAAAAGACTCTGGCAACATCTGGTCCCCACTACCTTATTTGTCTTCTCTTTCAAAAACATGTTGAAAGTCTCTTATGCTTTCCAGAAGCCAACACACTGGTTATTGGAAGGAAAAAAAGAGACCCAAGTGTAGTTTTCTCAATGAACATGTAAGCTGTATCCACTGTGCCTTTCAGTCACTTTGTAGTAATGAAATCACTTTGCTTGCTGCTCTCCTTCAGAAAAAAATGCACAAGTATTGTATTTCCAGCATAGCAGTGATGAAGAGTTAATTAATAATAATTATTATACTACTTATCTCTTGCTCTGCAAGATAATTTTTTGAACTTAAAAAAAAAATCTTTGCAAACACTATCTGATTAAAACATGCTTCCCCATTTATCTGTTCCATTCTTTGGGTGGCAGATAAGTGACTCTAATTTTCCACCCTTTGTAGGGAGAAAACAGACAGACAGGTGAAGCAGCTTGGATAAAGATGCAGGCAGGAAAAGAGCTGGGTTGTAACTGAGGATTTCAAAAGCACCAAGAGATTCAGGAGCAATATCTCTTGGCCATCTGATCTTTAGACTTCCTATCTGCAGCATTTAGTATTGTAAAATACTACATGTATTCTAGTACTAAATTACTATTTTAGTACTGTTAGATGATGGAATGTAGCATTTTCAGCTTAGACTAACATGGCCAAAGAAAGTATCAATATCCCAGAGTTCTGGGCCACTTCAAAACAGAGATCAAATGGAAAGGAAAATGTTTCTCTCTTCTAATCTGTTGATGTATTCCCTTGGTCCAAAATACTTTCCACCTGGAGTTTGGTGTCCTCATTTTCCATGTCTGGACTTCTTTATATCTCTAAGTGTGGTTATTAAGTTCAAGACACTTCAGTAGCATCCTGATTCATACCATTAAAAGCAGTATTTAACAATTTACTGGGCATGGCTGTTATTTTGGCGTCTGCAACATTGGAAAGCAAAAAATGCACAACACAACTTCCTTTCCAAAGGGCAAATCCCTGATAAGATATTTTTGTTGGCAATATTTCAGGCAGAATCCCAGCTGAAGTAGAATATTCCCCCAGCCATTGTGCCATTAAGGTGTTCAGTCACACTGCAAAGGCCAGGTGCTCTCAGAGAGAGGCTGATGTATCACCCTCTCACAGATATCATTAGAGCAGAGAAGTGACCTGCTAATGTTATGATGTTTATTTCATCTAATGTGATTATAAAGATGCTGAAAAGAAAAGAGCTAGTTCTGACATTGTTGTATCACTAAACAGCCAAGTTTTTAGTGCTGATGTGAGAACAAAATGTTCATAACTATCTGACCTGTCTACTGTCTGAAAAAGCTGGAGGTTACATAATATGCTTAGAATGAGCCATGAAACCAAAGGCACAAGCACATTGTCACCAATTCAGCACTCAGCTGCCATTATTCCTTAAATAATTTGCCAGAAAGGAATATTATTCACTGCATAAAAGCTGCCAAGACAGCAAGAGAATTAGATGATCTTATTGTAACTGCAACTGTTTATCATGGGTGTATCCTGTCACTTCACAGAGAGACAATAAAATAGAGCAGAAGTGTCACTCAGCTACTTTCTGACAAGAGCTCTGGTAATATTCTCCACAACACAAAAACCCTTGTGAGACGTATGAAAAAGGAACACAGTGACACAGCTGTGCCACAACATTCATCTTTATGAGTAAACTACCCCATCCACAGGGAAGATGAATGCCAAAGATCAGCCAACCTGCTTCACACAGACATCTCACCAATGAGCTTTTCCTCCCCCTGTCCTTCAGCTCAGAGGTGTCTCTCTGTGAAGGCCCTGCTGCAAAAGCAATTAAAGGCATGCCTGGGTTCCTCTGTATTTTTGAAAGTGTATCACTATTTTCATGTATTTATTAATAAGTCCCGGTAAAAATAATTTTCTGAGATTCCCTTCAAAATATGCAGCCCCACCTTAGGATACCTGTGACCAGGGTGAATGGAACTGAAGTGAGCTCTTTCCCCAAAATACTGGCAGTGTGATATCACTGTAGCAATCCCAACTCCTCCTCTTCTGAGAGAAAGCCTGAGCATCCCCAACCACACTAGTTCCACATCCCTCCCCCCTGAAACTTGTAATGACTGAGAATATCTTCTATAATCATTGAAATAAAAACATTAAAGTTTCAGCAGAGGTGAAAACGTATTTATGTGTGTGCAAGCACATTCTTGTGTATACAAAAATATGTGAAAACCAGAAACACACAATAAATGAGAGACAACAAGTACTTATCCTAGATGATTATGTTGACATATAATTCAATGTACAGCTAGAAAACACAGAATATTCCAAATCAATAAAACAATTCTCTCATATATTCTGAACAAGAATCTGATTACAGGCTTAATTGCACAATCATGGCTTAATCTTGGAAGTCAGCTGCTGTTTAATCACTGCACAATAGCTGCCTTGCTAATGATATGGGAAGCCACTGCAGTGGTATCCAGCATGAAAAGTCTGCCCATACTCAGAGAAGCCAGAGATTACAGGCATGTAAAGGGAAAGCACTGAACCACATATGTGAGCTCTTGAGGTAGAAAAGATTAAGGTCAGGTACATGAAGATCAGCAGATAGTACTTAAAATAAAATAGCTACTCAAAGTGCTGTAGACAGATGCTAGGCTGAGAGAGGATAATCTGGGCCTTGAATCCTTCCCCACCCCACCCCTAGAAAAAAAAATTCCAACACAAACTGGAACAACTTCTGAGGCTCTGGCACACTGCAAAAGCAGCCTGAAACATGGAACTTGCACAAATATCAGCACTGAGCTTCAGGATTCCTTTACTCCACCTTTGTATGTTCAACCCATTCTTTGGCTCCTTAGCTCCTATATCTCTTACAAAAGTCTGTGTATGCAAGAGAAAAAACAATGATCCCATCCAGCTCTTTTCTTCCCAGCCAATGGAAAAAACAACTACACTACTTCTCCTTTCCTTCTCCTTCTTTCTGGGCAAGGGAATGCTGCATATTCCCTGGCACCTAATAGCGAGGTCTCACTTGTGGCTGTTGTCTGAGGGAGGAAGCACACAACACATTGAGCCAGCACCAATTGAGACATTTGAAAGAGGGGGCACTGATGGCAAGAGGCTCATGACATCAGTGCACTTAACAGAAGTGAAACAGTAGAGAAAGGAAGGCACAAATTATTCACCAAAGGTGCACTTACTTGTAGTAGCAAATCTCCTGGCCTGCCCGAGTCCAGCGAGGTCTGCCCTGCAGAGCTTCCCTCACTGAGTACATGACCAGCTGCATGCCTGCAGAAAACAGGACAGTTTCAGGTGATGTGACTTCCCTGGCTGGAAAAGACAGGAGTGGGAAGGAAAAGGCTAAAGAAGCAGCAGCATTATTTTGTCTGTGCTCTCTCTGCTGAGAGTTTTTGCAGAGTAAATACATTCCCAAAGCCTTGTGTTTTATTCTGAGAGAGCCATGTCTGTACAAAAAGTCCCTCCAGAAGAAATGAGCTGAATAGAGTTTATTAAAAAATAAATTATTCTTCTGGCCTTTGCAAACCATTTTGTTTACAAACAGAGGAAGGGAAAGAAAATAATACGAATCAAGGCATCAACAAGATCAGTAATTTGGTTAGTCTAATATTTCATGCTTGGCTGCAATGTTATTGAACTCTTAATCCTACCATAATATCAGAGATCAGTGTTGCATCCAGAACCCTGACTTCCAAAATCAGCAAGCAAAACTACGTGTTTTAAACTTACTATTAGTCCTAAATAACACTTAAGCATCATAAATGATGATAACAATAGCATCCATCTTTGTACTGCATTGTCCCAGAGCATGACCTCTTCCTGACCTCCAAAATTTTATTGTTTCATGCCTTGAGGGGCAAGGCTTTCTCTGATCTGAGTTGCCATTACTCACAGCTCCATGAATCCATCCCATCTTCAGGGAGTTTTTGTGTCAATTTCCTTTGCTGTACACACCTTTCTGCTCTTTAGGGCAGGGTGAGGATGCTGCCTTCCCCAGCAGAGCTCTCTGCACAGGGTGTCCCTGGCCAGGGGCTGCAGGGGAGGCTCCTGTCAGCAGCTCCAGTGGACCCAGCACAGCCACAGCTGAGCCCAGCAATGATGCTGGCACCACTTCTGTGAGAGCACATTTAAGAAAGAGAAAAATGCCCTCCCAAGTATTTTTGCATGTTGATAAGTTGCCCTCCAAGCCTTCACTCAGCTGTTCTTGTGCTGGGGGAAGGTGATGCTTGAAAATTATTAATACTGATGACACATTTCCATTAACAGCTATTCAGCTCCCTTCTTCCTTTGGGTTTCTCTCTTAAGCTCTCCAGCACTGCTGGAGCCCAGAAACATCATCAGCAATGCCTTTCCAGCTCACCTTGGGCTGTGGGGCAGCACTAACTCACCACAGCCAGGAGCAGCTTCTAGAATGCTGTTTTCTGAACCAGTGCTGTGAGTTATACAAGAGACAATTCTGTGTTTGGTACCAGGACATGGTCACCACGAGTTTTGAGAGACACAGGCATGCCCAGCTGATCAGGGAAGGGATTGTGAGGCTCAGTGTCTGCAGGGGTCTTGATATCTGAATGCCAGCTCCTGCCCTTCTGAGTCCAAAGGACTCATGCATGAAACTGTCTCGGAGCAATGGCTGCTACTAGTCTGCCATCTCATTCTAATGGGGAAAAAAACCCAAACAAAACAAAAAAAAAAACACCAAACCAACACACCAGTTTTTTCCTTTTTACTGCCCCTGTGGAAATGTTCAGTTTTAGAAAACAAACTGAAGTCAAGGTTCTGATGAAATCTCCCATGGCAGTGTAAGTTAGTGAAAGAGAGGGAAGGGGAGAGGTGGATTCTGTGCCTCCTGTCTTGCTCTGCTCCTGGCCACAGCTATTTCATTAAATATCCTTTCTGCTGATTTGAAAGTCACACAGTGCCATCTAACCAAGAGCAAATGGGAAAAATCAAACCAGACAAGTAACCAGAAGCTGCAAAGAATTGCCACCCAGGGCACTTTGGCACTACATCACAACTGCAGGCTTTTTGTCTCAGAGTGTGGGCATTAGCCCAGGAAGGTGCAGAGGGAATGTGACAAATAAACAGCATCTCTTACCACTGCTCTGTGTAAATGCTCTGCATGTGCTGGAAGGGGTAGTGAGCCTTGCTCAGCCAAGCCAGGAAAGCTGGAGCTTCACTGCCCACAGAGGAATTGCTAATAGCCAACCCCACAAACAAGCCATCCAAAAGCCAGCCGTGGCTTAGCCTCCCTCCTTAGTCCAGATGGTATTTTCACATTTCTCTTCCAAATATATTATTCATTGCATGCTTGAACATGTGAGTCATGTGCAGTTTCAGGTACACAAAATTAGATTATAAATGCTGATAACAGCCAAACTAGCAAATAACAACCTTCCACCAATAATAGCCTGAATCTGTCTACAAGAGTGAAGGGACTAGGGGCTACATCAACAATTGCATTGTGGTTTAAAATAGGACATCAACATCCTTCATTTTCAGCCTCCTGCCACACACACCACACTGAATTGTTTGATAATTCAGGTAAGAACTATACAATGACCAAAATAATTAAATTGGGGTCTGTTTGAATACTTGAACTTCAGCCCTTTTGGTTAAAGAGTAAATGCCTTTTAATTTGTCATGTCACTCATCCAGCCAGTTTCACACATACAAGTGGTTCCAACTCCTAAGGCTGTGTGTTATAGGTACATTGATCCTCAGAGAGTCGTCCTGGTGATGCTAGAGGCTGTAGCCACAGGGCTTCAGAGGAATGCAAAGTCTAATATTATGGATTTATTAAACATTCTGAGCCAGGTCTTGAGCTGGTGTAAATTAAGAGAGCTCCATGGAAACAAACCAAAAAAAAACCCCAGCCCATGCTAGCTAAGAATTCAAGCCACAGTCTCCCTGCACAAGAAATAATGTCTTTCTAAAATGGGCATTGAAAGATGAGATTTGCCCTGCTTGTTTCTGAACAATTCTGCCTTTCTCGTGAACCATGACAGGAGCTCAAGGACAGCAAGGAACAGAATTTTTCATCTTCATTAATAGCAACAGAAATTTCAGTAGGTCCAAAGACATCTTACTAGATAAGACCAAAGAATCATGAATATTTGTTTGAGGATTACCACATTTACTTAAATCTTACAATTACTTTTCAATCCTATGCTGCTCATTCAGTTCCAACAGATTGCCTTTGCCCCTCAACCCTAGTGCCATTCTTCTTCAGTTCTGGTCTATGAACACAACAGTGATGTTTATTTCCCCCCACAAATCCTCTCCTAGGTCTCAATATTCAGTTTCCTCCTCAGTCCTCCTGAGGATAGACAAGAGTTCCTTGACAAATATAAAGTGACTTTCAGTGGACTTCAGGGCAGATAAGATTGAATTTACAGTCTCCCTTATATTTATAGACACAGAGTTTGAAACCTTTATGGCATTAAAAAGATATTCTTGTGAAGAAAAGGCTGCCCCAATTCCCCCAAGGCTCATACCATAATTAAACTGGCTGTTGAGCTTCTCACAGTTGATGATGTTGAAGCGATAGGGAACCGCCGACTTCACGTCACGGACCTCGAAGTAGAACCACTGGTGGTGCTGGCTGCTGTTCACATCTGCATTCAGAATTAGGTCATACTCAAACCTGTAAAGGAAAATAATAAAAGCAGCGGCCATGAACACCTCCTGTCTACCACTGAACACGCTGACAGCAGGCAATGCAGTCAAATTGATTGATATTTTGCGAGCATCACCATCAAACACCATTAAATACTCACACTATAATAGTCAAAACATTTTGAGCTCTGTTTTCTTAATCGTGTTCCTTCCATGACATCCAGGTGTTAGAAGGCAAAATAAGCTCCACATCATCTAACCTGCTTCCCTGGCTGACCCTTTCCAAAGCCAGGAGAAGGCCACCTTCCCATGCTGTGGTCAAGCAGCAGGCAGGCTGGGACACCTCTGGGCAGGGGTACTTACTCACGCACTTGGATTGCCTTCCGAAGGTTTCCTGACTCAAACTGGGAGAAAAATGTCAGACAGCCTGGAGCAGCTGGGCTTGAGAGACTGCTGGAAAGCAAAGCAAGGACATCTGTAGCAGATTGCTTCAAAGAGAAGCCTTCCCCAGCACCTTTTATATGCTAAATTTTGCTTTAATAATTTTTTTAATAAGCAAGACCTTGGGACAGAGGAGGAGGTGAGCAAATCCATAACCTTCCTATCCAATGCAGCTTTTTCTCTCTGTTCTTGCTTAGTAATTCTAAATCACATCTTTCCTTTTCCCAATACTCTTGTCACTGTCCATGTTTGCTTTCTTTATTCCAGTTACTTTCCCACTGGACTATTCCTATTATTTCATTAATTGCAGAAGGCAGCTTTATACAATTACTCTATATTTACTCTTCCTTCATCTGTAGAGTTTCTTTCTCCCACTGCTTAGAAACCCTTAAATTAATCCTAAGCAACTTCATAACTTTCTCCTACCTCAAACTCTCACCTCTTTTCTGCTCCAGAAAATGTTCTCCAAGTCACCTATCTTTCCCTCTGAATGGAATTTCTTTAAAATTTGGGACAAAAATGTTCTCCAAGTCACTTATCCTTCCTCTGAATGGAATTTCTTTAAAATTTGGGACCCTCTCAACTGCCCAGCGCTACATCTTCTCACAGACCATAGTTGAGTGCTTAAAGCTTTCACAAGGCCAGATGTTTGAGGGTTGTGTTTATTTTTGAAGTGCTGTGGGAGTGTCACACTTATGAAAACAGGGTACATCTACAGCCTGTGGCACTGGCTGTGCAGACTCCATGGGAAATTCTGCCACAGGGGGTGGAAAAGATGGATTTGTCAGTACAGTTCCCAGCACTGATCTTCATGTCTCTGTTCCAAATCACAGCATGCAATGCAGACAGATCCAGGGACAACCTACAGTCCCCTTTGATGTATGGATTTTCTTGTTCTGTTTAAAAGTTCTGATGATTTCCTGCTCCAGTGGCTTCCACAACAAATCCTTTCCCTGGAGTCACCTAGAAACAATCTACCCCTCCTGGATATTTTCTCTGTTAGGCCTTTACCTCCTGTTACTTTGCCTTTATCAGAGTTGATCAAGTAAACTGAGCTCAGTGACAGCACTGACAGTGCCCCTGGTTGCAGCACTCAATTTAAGGGACCCACCTGGGATCATCTAAATCAAACACAGTTCTTCCTATCACATCTCCCGGCTGGATTAGGCGGCGAACATCATCAAGGACTTTGTCTCTGGGAAAAAGAAAGCAGCAAATCAGCAAATTGTAGTGACAGTGTGAGAAATATTGATATAGTCTTCTAGAAACAGTCTTAGAAAATTATTTTTAAGGACTGGAAAGAATTTCCATGTGCTAAATCCAGGTGAAATTTTTCCCCCCCCGTCGTGAGAACACTTCTGCTCTGCCCTCATTACAAGTTGCTTTTTGGGATAAATGACTGATCCTGGAAGATTATTTATTCACTACTGGATTGTGTCAAATTTGATTTATCTTCAGTTCTTCTAAGTCAATGCCAACCCCCAAATGGCCAGTCTTACCCTGTGAGGAAATATCTGCCATTACTTACAAATCTACTAGTCTGACTCATAGTGAATATTGACTACAAGTCAAGCTGATTTCTACCCATTATTAAACAGAGCTTCTCTGATCCCTGAAGATGATCAAATGTGGAATACCAGATTTTCTTCCTGACCTTTGAAGCAATCATGTTATGCCTTGAAGCATGATATGATTAGTCCCATTTCAGCTGTACAGTTACACATGTTGTTATAGCCATAAAAGCAGAGCTTTTAGAGTAACAGTGCAAGAAGATGGTAGCATGATTTTCCCTCTAAACAAGATTTCTAGCTCATATATTTACTGCAGAAAGAATCATTCTCCTACCAGTCAGAAATCAGTAGTCTTAACAAATGCCATTAGTTGATCAACTCTGAAGTTTACCATAGAATCCACCATCTTTGCTGCCTGCTAATAATCCCCCATACCACTAAAAAGAAATATGAAGTTATTGCATATAGGCCTATGTCAAGCCAAAACACTGTAGTTTTAAGAGCTTTTTCTCCCAGCACAACTTCAAAACACAGCTTCTCACTCATCTGAGCACCTAAATAATGAGAGGTCCTTTCTGAAAGGATAGATAGGATTTTCCCTGAAAGAGTCAGATGGGACCAATGATGCAAGCACTAAAGTGGCTGAAAAAAGAGTAAGACTGAAGGAAAAAACATATCTGACAAGGGCACAGAGGCTTCTCCATCTTTAAAATAGACTTGTTCTCGTTTGTGTTCTAACAAGGTCATAGATTCACAACCCAGCTTAGATTCCCATCTAAGCTTCCCATTGTTGATGAATTTATCAATCGAGGCACATAATTGGGTACCAAAACATTTGTTCAATAACTTCCTAAGGTATTCAGAGGCGTTAGAGTCAGAACCTACATAAGCCAGCTTTGAGCCCAAGAGCTCCCCACTTGGTCACTACATTAAAAGACAATCACCTTTGGACCCCATGCTTGCGCTCCAGCACGGGCTTGCTGTAAGGAGGTGGCTGGTGACCCCAGAAATCCGGGAATGCCAGCTCTCTGTAGCCTGGGATGGACTTCACACATCTGGCCCTGGCTGCATAGAAACAAGGGCTGTGGAATGGAATATCCCCTCGGTGTTTCTCCAGAAGATTTCTAACTATATCTGAGCTCTCCAGCCTCCCTTCAGGACCAGGGTTGATCAAGGCCTCACAATGAGGGTAAAATACTTTTTTGTACCAAGCAGCATCTTTTAGGAGAGAGCACAAAGCAAACACATGACTCCTGGCTGGATCTGCCTCCTCACAGAAGTCCTTATCCTGGGTTTTTTCAGCAATGTCTCTGTTTTCATCATTCTTATCCCATATGCATTCCTCCTTCTTTCTCCAGCTCTGCAATGGGACTTTGAAATCCTGCTCTCCTGGATCTGGTCCCATCTCTGTGACACTTTGGTTTCTCCATCTGCAGTTTGGATGCTTCACAGAAGTATCACTTGGAATGAAATGAGAGGGAGCAGAGGGAAGACTCTCAGTCCTGTCCTCCAAGCTCTTCTTTTCCTCAGACTCAAATTCAAGCTCCTTTAAATTTAAAAAGCAGAAGAAATTAAAAGAAACTACAGACAGATTGTGCCTCCTTCCAGAGGAAACCTTTCAAGGGGGAAAAGAGGAAATATTTACACATCTCCCAAAACTGTACTCAACCAATAAAACAGCCATAGCAAAATCAGTGCATGGACCACCTGCCAGCATTTCTCTATCCACAAAGCTGTTTCAACAGAAATCCTCAGAAACCAACAGGATCTGATTGGAGATGACTTGCCAGATGAGTCAACCAAAATCAATCATTCAAACAAAGAAGGGAAGACACTTTGTAAGGCTTTTTTTTTTTTTTTAAATCTAAATGTTACAGGAGGGTAAAGGTGGCCAATTTGTCACGCAAAACTCCACCCCAGCTTCATGCAGGAGTATGATTTAATCCCATTTGGCTACTTATGGTCACAATCAGTATCACAATATTCCATGTACAGGAGATACATTAACCCAGAGATCTTTTTCAAATTCACTTTGAAACAGGGTTTTCAGCTCTTCTAAATTGCAAAACTTGCAATGAGTGCAATATTCCTTATTTTTTTTGTCCCAAGCATCACTAGAAAAAAAAAATATTTGAACTGTTCATTTCATCCAGTGGCTGTGTAATCTCCTCTTCTTTCAAACCACTAGTTGACAGTATTTACTTTTCACATCTCATTCTGATTTTGATATTGCTGTTGAAATTGCCAGCAAGGGTACAAATTATCTGACAGGTTTCTCATGTGGCAATTGATTCAACGGTGCTTACTTAATCTACACCCAGAAAAATGTGCATCAAACATTCCTTTTATCATTCATGATTCAGACCAATAAACTACTGCAAAAAGTCATAATCTTTAGCTTTCTAGTCCTGTAAGACTTACAGATTCACTTTTGAAATAGCCTTGTCTAGCTAATACTTGTCAATACTGCCTTTCAAGTATTTCTTAAATTCTGGAATATTCACAAATAAAGGAAACTGCACTACAACCTACCTGAAAATTCTGGAAAAGTTCTGCACACAGAGCTTCATATTTTTCAAGCTCTTGTTCTGGCCGGTCAAGCACTGGCCTTGACCTCAATTTATTCACATCTGTCTCCAAGTCACAGTCCTACAAAAGCAGAATTAGAAAAGCACATGCATTACACCTGCCCCATGAGATGATCAACCATCAGTGAATTGAGGACAAAAACAGTATCTGAAACTTTCACAGTTGAGGGCTGCTGTGCATTAATGTGCAGCCTTACCCATATCGGATGTGAGAACCAAAGCCAAACTGTGTCAAGCCTTCAGCTATTACATTATAAAAAAACAAACAAAAACACACCAGGAAAAGTTGGAGCAAGAGGAAAGGATGAAGACATGGCATTGATGATTGGGCATTACATTACAGCATTATTCAAATAATTCAATATGTCTGTGTCCCACCAAATGCCATCAAAGAAATTATTTGCTCCTGACCAACAGATTAATTTCCAAAGGTGTTATTAGAAGAAAAGAGTAAAATTGCCTGAATGCACCAGTGCCCACAGCATTTCGAACCCTGAGGCACACTTGGGACACAAAGCAGAGTCTGAAATGTTGTTTGGGCAGAGATGAAAAGGCAGTGAAGACCTGCCAGAAACATGAGCTCAGTTGAAAAGGATTTGCCACTGAGAGCATACTGATGCATAAGAAGCTTCAAATTTTGGATGGACAAGAATAGATGGTTGATGTGGTGACTTTTATTTTCATAGAACTCTGAACAGCTCCTGATGGAAGGGTAGAGCCAAGTTTCAGTTTGGTTGGTGTTGCTAGCATGCATGGATATGTGTTATGTAGCTGTGAAAATGTTTGCAAATCACATCAATACCAGCAAACATTGTGTAAAAGACCTTAAACAACAACAAAAAAAAGGGGCTAAGCTGAAAGTTCATTATCCATTCCCTGCTTGCTTTCCCTTTAGCAAGGTTTTTTTACAGAAGATATATGACCAGCAAACCAGACAAACAGTATTTAAAACTCATATGTAGAATAAGCTCTTAGGCAAAAAAAAAAAAAAAAAGAGAAAAGACAACCCCAAAACTGCTTACATCTACTTGGTAAATCCTTATGAATAATGAAATAGTTCAGAAGCATAGAGGAGCTGTTACTGAATGAATAACTAATTAAAGAAGGAGATAAATCCACTATGAGCCTTATTCCTAATGAGCATCTTGACGAGCTCTAATAGTCAGATAAAAACAGTCAGACAGGGGCAAGTTAGGACACTCAGATAATGTGTGTGGGGGGGTTTAACTTCCTTTTTTACTGGGTGAAAACAGTTTAATATTTGAGGAGAAAAAGACAGGGCAAGTAATGAGAACTCACTTTCACAGAAGTCTCAATCATTTCTAATTAGACTGTATTTGCAACTTCATTTCTTTAATTTGCTTTCCCAAGCCACTTTATGTGGATAAGACTTATTAGCAGCATCCACTACTTCACGTTTGCATATGAGCTAGTTTGTATTTTCACAACAGAAAAGTTTGCACCCTCATCCTCAGCTTGTAGAAGTTTTTTTTTGCCAGTTAGGCCACTGCAGGGAGAGTGCTAAGGGCGAATTCAGAGAAGTATTGAATAATTCATTGTATTATTTGTCTGTGTGCAGCAGCAAATAAAGAAGGAATATAGGTTCAAATGCAGCAGCTGTGGCTTAAAAGAACTAGCCTTTTCCTCAGGGTAGCTGCACAGCCCAAATATGCTCTGATATGGGAATAAAGAGGGGGTTAGCCTTTCCTAGATGATAAATCAATTTTCCCTAAATGCCATTTTCCTGGCATATGCCTAGCAGATCAAAGATCCACCATTTATCCCTGACTGTGGATGTGATTCTGCGCAGTCTTTGTGCAGGAACAGAGGAGTCACCAAAACCCCTCCACCTTGGGTGACAAGCATGAAAATGAAAAGAATAAATGCAAGGCACTTTTTAGTGAAAGTCAGTGCATTCTCCTTTCCTTTTTTCAAGTATCCCCCTATTGTCCATGTAGTGTGTTCACGTGGGACCACATGCACATCTACATTCTCTGCTTAGTCAGTCTTTCAGGGTGTCAAAATAGACAAAATGTTTTATTTTCCAGTATGTAGATAACTATGGCTCGTATACCTACTTCCTCTTTACTCTCCACATCCTCATTATCCCAGTCTTTTTCAGCCTCTTCCTCTCCTTCACTTTCACTGTCATCTGCAGAAATAGGAAGGAGACAAAGGTGTTCAACCTAATATCCCGCTCATACCCCACAGAGAAATACATGTAAATTCTTCTATGTGTGCCACACAGTCCACAACACACCACAACCCTGATTAAAGCAAATCCCATTTGTTAATCTCATATAAATGAATTTGGCACCAATTCACCCAGTTTTTAAAGCTCTGTTCTCTTGGACTCAAGCACTGCCTTTCAAAACCATGACAAATGTCCCCATGATATGGATCCAACTCATTTTACAAAGCAATACAGAGATTTTCTGCTTGGCTGCAATGATATTACAGGATGCTCTTAATCTGTATTATCTAGATTAGGGTGTTTTACTGCTATGATTGTTATAGAATTTCAGTATCTTCCACACAAAATTGAATGTAGCAAAAATTGCTTCTGTGTATCATGGAGCCTTTTCTGCCGAGTAGCTGTCCTGCCTGTGCTTGAGCTCTGCTTTCCAGCAAGAGCTCCCATCTTCTACTCATGCAGCATGACTGCTATCTGCTTTTACTTCAGAAAGGGAAAAGGATAATAATTCTTGCAATTCTTTACTGAAAAGGCTGCAGGGCAGTTTTTACACCCCAAGCAGCCAATGCACAGGCACAATTATGTCTGTCTGCTACTGGGGAGCAATGGCATCTCCAGCCTCTGCTATACCCACTCAGCTCCATTATTTCTTTGATAATATATTTTTTTTTCCTTTTCCTTGCTTCTTTACATCTTCTTTCATTTATTCTCCAAACAGACTGTTGCAGCTTCAAGACGACCTGGGAGTAATTTCTTCTCCACTGACTGACATTATAAATTATCAGATTAATTCTAACTGTAAACCTCAGGATTATGCCAAATCTCCCTTCCCCAGATGCCACACTTAATTCTCATGTCATACTCCTTTTCCTCCTTCTGCACTCACCCTTCAGCCATTTACCTTCAGATCCCTCACATGGAGGTTCAGCACTGGCATTCCCTGGAAGAGGGAAGGAATAGGAACTTCTTACAGTCACCACAGGCAGATGCTCCTTGGGGTAGCACTTTCTCAGAATATGAATCGCAGTAGTTATGATAGGATCCAGATTTTTGCAAGATAAACAGTCCTAGGAAACAAAGGAGAACTACATTTAGAATAGTCTTTTACAACAGTCCTCCCTGTCATAATCCCCCAGAGCAGAGCCACTCTTCTGGTGAGAACACAATTCCCTTCACCACCCATGATTCACATCCATAAACTGCAGCAAAACGTCATAATCTTGGTTTTCCAGTCCCATAAGATTTCCAGGTTTACTCTTGAAAAAGTCTGCACAATTCCCTTCACCACCCATGACTCACACCCATAAACTGCAGCAAAATGTCAATCTTGGTTTTCCAGTCCCATAAGATTTCCAGGTTTACTCTTGAAAAAGTCTTGTCATGTGTATGTTTTGGCTGCCCAAACATGCCAAAATCTGTGCTCCTGCAACTTCAGCACAACTATACCCAGAATCATGCCAAAAAACTAAGAGTTAACACCACTATTTCAGTGTATTCAGGGTACACAATGTCTTCTCAAAGAGAATACACTCCCACTGTACTCTGCTCTCTGTGGTTAAATCATTAGGCCCAAGAGCTATTCTGAAAGATCACTATATATTACCTAATCATAAAATAATTAATTAACTGCAGTATCCCACAATTTCTACTGCTATAATCCAGTGGAGAAAATAGACATATAAAGATTTTTTACAGCCCAGGTACGCTTTGAAGACACAGACTATTTTGTATTTTTGTTGTACTGTTGTGCAAGTGAGCTCCTCAGACTTTTGTTGCTAAGAACACAAACCAAAATCCCCACAGAACTAAAGAAAGACCTCCTGAGACATCACAGAAGTGATATATGTCTTCATACATCACAATGTCTTCAATATAACAGTTAGGGAGTTTGGATAAAGGAATTATACTGCTGCACAAAGGCAAAGTTGTTTAAAACCAATGGGTGCAATTCTCAGAAAACCCAGCCCTTGGATTTGCCCAAATGCAGCACACCCAAAGCACAGCCTCCATCAGAGCGACTGAGTCATACGTGCAGTATTCTACCCAAATTCACAATCTTCACTCTGCCTCTCAGCACGTTTTCTTCAGTGGTTTGGAGCTAAGATTGAGCTCATCAAAACAAGAATGCAGCTTAAATAAGCAGCATGAATATGCTACAAGGCAAAAGAGAACTATTGCAATACATTCTACTACCATTTCATCATTTTTCATCCTTGCAGTAGAGATAAAACAGAACAATCAAGAGGGCAGACAGATACTTTGTGCCATTGCCTGACAGCCCATAGTCAGCATTTGGGCTGGACAAAAAAAGGTAGAGATAAAACAGAACAACCAAGAGGGCAGAACAGATACTTTGCGCCATTGCCTGACAGCCCATAGTCAGCATTTGGGCTGGACAAAAAAAAAAACAAAACACCAAACCAATCAGACAATCCAAGCATTCAGCAGGCAGAGGGCCAAAAAAATGTAAAAAAAGAACATAAAATGACCATTGCATCACAGGTTCTGCCTGTGACTAACCTCATCTCCTTCGAGGAAAACGTGACACTGCTTAGTGGTGGACTTGAGAGTGCTGTGTTAATGACTGGATTCAATCTTAAAGGCCTTTTCCAATCTAAATGATTCTGTGATAAAGTACTTTATAATCAGGAACAGTAAAATGGCTGTATTGGGTTCTTTTGGTTGGGGAGGATTTTACTGTTTTCTCATGTATGATTGAATGGCATTATAAGATTCAGTGGGATTAACCAGGATTCCTGTAGGGAGGCTAGAAAAAAATCATCTAAAGCTGACATGCTTACAAGACTCACTACAAGAATTTTAATATGTATTTCTGGTTCTCTGGCTGTTTGAAACTAGGGGGAGAGAGAAGAAAATTATGAAAGCATCTCCAAGGAAAGTTTTATTATGGGTAGAGCAAACACCAAGGAGAACTGGTTTCTATTTCTGTTTCAATTTATTCACTCCTTCATATGGTTGCCTTTGTTTGCTTGTTATTAAAGGAAAGATTAGGAAAGTTTGTCTACATGTGGGAACAGGCTAATATTCTCAACAGTCTACTAGTTCAGTTTACTAAAACTGATCTGTTTTTGCTCAAACAGTGAATGCAGGACTGTTTAATTGACTGCCTTGGGACAACCTTCTTAATTCATTGCCAAGTGAATTTAAATAGTCAAGACCAAGGCATGTTCATCTAGACAATGAACTTCCACGCATGGAGTTACTCAGTGATGCCATTTGGAAGACATTTTTCTGTACAGCAAATTAGCTCACAAGTGCAAACAAGCCTTCAGATACCTTAGAGGGAATTTGTGGGACTGTTTTCATTACTGCTCATAAAGTGCTCTCAGATTCTGAGGCAACACTGTTTACAAATGGCTGAAAATGATTACATCAGTGTATTGGAAAAGCCCTTTTTACTGACACCTGGGAAGCAGACAGGAGACTGCTCTGTATGTGTGTAAGCCATCCCATTTATTTTGTGGTGAGATAGTGTGAATGAGGGAAGAGTAAATCCTTAGCTCAGAAAACTCATGGAAAGCTAACCTGGATTCAGATCTGCCTTTTAATCTCCATACAATCTTTTCTCCCCTGAATCTGGAATAGGACAGATTATATGGTATGTGATATACATATAAAAAAAAGGAGGTTTCAATATGACAGTAAGACAAAAGATAGCAATGCTGATTGATGCTCCTACTGGCAAACAGAATGGAATATAGGATAATATTATCCTAGAGTAGTAGGGGATGCTGGAGAGAAACAAGGCAAGCTTAAGAAACCAGATGGAAAAGTGATAAAATATCAAGATAACATTCCATGCAGCAGTATCTCCTAAAGCACATACAAACCTGTTTTCTTGTCTCAGAGTAGGCAGCTCTGTCGCTGCACACAAAACCAGACAATGCTAATGTGAATATACCATTTAACTGTCAGGAAAATCTAAGTGCAGCTAGGAAAAGGGAATGGGAACAGAAAGTGCTTCCTTTCCATGAATGGTTTCATTATCTATAATTATTTTTTATTCCAGGTAGGAGTAGAATTCAAAATATCTCTAAATTCCCCTAAAATATCTCTAAACTCTCCTCAAATTGAGTAGCAGTCACTTCTAATCTATGTGAGGTGACAGTTTTTGAACTATTGGCTCCTCCTGTAAAGAAATAAGCTTAAGGGCTATTAAAAGCTCAGGTATTTCATCTGTCCATCAGCCCAGACAATAGGCAGCCAGAGAGGCTTCAATTGAAAACCAGCCTTGTAAATAGAATTTCCACTGGAGTTTAAAACAAACCCATCCTAGCAAAATGGTTTTCATTTCAATAAATATGTGTGTATAAGAAAAATAAAAGAAACAAACAAAAAAACTTTAGAAGTTTCAGCAGAACTTTTCTAGCCATATTTTAACACCTTAAAAATCTCATTACCTACTCAATTTGGTCCAGGTTAATCACCAGAGCCAGTGCATTCCCTGAAGGCACTAAAATACTGTCCACACACACAGAGTCAGTGCTTTCCCAGCCAGGAGTGGTCTTGTCCTGTCTTCATCTTTTTTTTTCTCTTGCTACAGCCTGTTGTCCATCTCAGAAGACAAGATTTTCCATCTTTCTCCCATGAAAATAATGAAGATTTTTATGGCAGCAGCAGCCTCTACCTCAGGTTAGATAGGGAAGAGCATGAGTGAGATCTCCTAGGGCTGCCAGACTCCTGCCAACACTTCATGTCTTGGAGAGACACTGCAAGACTGACAACATCCTAAAGAAGCAGTGAGAGAATATCGAGCTTTGAATCTATTAACCTTGCTTATTTCTTGTCCAAGGTCTCCCTAATAGCACACACTGGGAAAAAAGCAAACTGGAAGCCCCTGAAGCTGTCATTTCTGCTCCACTTCCACCTTTGGAAGGATTAGCATTATCAGTGTTTACTGGAGCCTTAGGATGTCATTTCCTGTTTGTGCACCCAAGGTGACCCCACGTTTGCTCTTGCCATGGAGTTGCTCCAGGCTGAGCTATCAGGAGGTGTTAGCTCAGAAAGCTTCATGGGCTGTGGGAGGCTCTTGAGAGGGAACATCCAACCTCAGCAGCTCTTTCCATCCACCCTATCCACCTTTCTTCAGACCAGGGACTTCTCATTAACAGAGGCCATAATCCCCTGGGAGGTCTGCTGGCTCTGGCCACCTCATCCTACCTAAAGAAAAGGTCAATTCTTCAGGAGGAAAGTGAAGTGAAGTGAATAATTCCAGAAGTCTCCCATACACTGCTGGTAAGAAATGACTCACAGAAGAATCCTTCATGACAGTGATGGAAAAGGGGAAGAAATAAACACACTGAATCATAAGGCAATGGATTTTTTTTTAAGGGAGAAGGAGACAGGCTTTTCTTTCTGATGGTTCTAGAGTGACAATGCATAGCTAGTAAGAATGACAGTGGAAACACTGCCATGGAATCACAAGGTGATTTTCTCTAAGGTCAAAGCAAGCTAAGGAAACATTTTGCTGAGAGACTGAGGAAACTCTCACTGTTCTGTGCCTGCTTTTTCTGTAACTTATAGGCAGCCCATCTGCAGGACCATGGCATCTTTCTTGAACTCACATTAATGTTTCACAAGATTAAAATTTAACCTCCTGAAAAACTGTTGATGGATGTTTCTCATTAGGAAAGGCTTGGCTAAATGAGCATTTTGTTTAAAAGGCTGATTGAGTGGAATTATCTGGTTATTGTAAAGGAAAATCTCACAAAAGACCTAAGCAATTCCCCTATAAGAGATATTCCATTATTCTTCAGGAGAAGTAGTCCAAGCAGGCAGCAGGATGCTCAGGGAAAGAGAAAAGAAGCACTAAAAGCATGAACTAGAATTCCCATAGATCTGTTTTAAACTGAAACATTTCAGCTTTTCTAAAGTACTAACTGTGTAAAAGTCAATAGTTCTTCATGTAATCAATTTTTTCATTTATATGTCCTATCCTGAATTTATATAATGATGGAATTTCCTGCAGTGGGATGTAAAACCCAGCCTTAACCACCAAATCACCTCATTTAAACACAAAAAGCACCATTTACCTGCACGCTTGTGAAGAGAATCTCCATTCCCCGGGACCCAAGGAAAGTCTCCCTGCCCAGCTGGATGTTGGTGATGTACTTTAGGCAGAGCAGGAGACCCCTACGAATGTAAATGTAGTTGTTGGAGACGTCGTTGCGATGCCAGTCTTGGTAGAGCCTCAGCAGTTCACCCAGGTAGCCTCTGTTCACTGCCCGGCGGCTGTTTGACTCTGAAAAGGAGAGAAATGCTGAATTAAGCTCCTTCCTGCTTGGTAATTGTGACCACTCAGTGCTTTTTAATACCTGCTCAATCTGGTTTAATGGTCTCAGTTTTTTAAAACAAAATGTATTTTTAAAGCTTTTTTTTAAATTCAAAATGTTGTTTGCTAAACATGAGTGACGTTCTTGGAACATTACATGAAAAAAACCCCAAAAAACATAACAGTGTCCTGTCTGGAAACAGGAACCCTCCAGATGAACCAAACCATAAGTCTGTATCTCCATCCAGGTGCTAATAAACCTAATTCCAGTTGCAGCACCACCAGATTCCCTGAAACTACCAAAGCTCCTGAGGAGTGAGAAGAGCTGAATAAAGTAAGAGTAGTCAACAGCATAAAATCTTCATCACAGTGCTGCACTTCAGTCCTGAGAGAACACCTTGCTGAGATCAACAAATTCAAAAACCTTGTGGCTGTACCGTCCTGTCACAGCCAGAGAAATTATGTTTAATTTCTAAATGTATTCCCACAAAAACCTCTATAATGAAAGCCATGAATCAAGTGATTCTGGAAACCCACAGTATTTAAAAATTAACAAAACACCAACATGAGCAATAGCAGTTGGGGCTTCTTTTCTGTTGCTTCCTGGCTCCAAGACTTTAAAGGTCACATTCAGGTAGTGCTTAAAGGCTTTACTGCATGGGCAAGAAAATCACAAAAAATATTTTTAAAAAATAAGACTTAAGAGCTTGTGATATAATACAAATCCTGCTGAGTTTCTAAAACACATCCCTTCACCTACTGCACTCCTTGCCCTGGCCCTCAGGACAAACATGAAGCCACACCAGACCCCAGGCTCCTTCCCTTTAAACCAACCCTGCCTAAATTTTCCTGCCTGGTCCTGACATTCCTTGCTGTGACATGCATTAAGAGCTGTCAGGAGCTCAGTAATCAACTGGGGGCAGGTAGCATATGTGAGGCAGGAGCTCAGCTCTCTGAATAGCAATCAGCACTTGCAGCTCACAGCAGATGGCTCTTGGTACCAGAACTGGTGGGCTCCAATCCATTTCCGCTTCATTAAACAAAGTGCCAAAGCCTCTCACACCTGGAACTTTAAAGCCATCAGTGGGGATTCATGGGACAGGAGAAGCAGCTAGAGGTTAAGTGAGAGAATAGGAAGATGCTGCCTGAAGAAAATCAGCAACAAGAGAAGCCATGGCAGGAATGAGCAGGAAGCAGGGTGGGCAGCAAACCTCAATCCCAGTGATGAAGTAGATGGAGACATTGGAAAGGGAAAGAAGTCACCTGAAGTCATTTCAGTCTCCTCTCTGTAGTAAATGAGCAAACCCTTGCCTGGCGAAGGGATTGGAGGGTTTTTCTGCTACCTGGCCTGGTCCTGCAATTTTCTCTACCACTGGCACCAAGCAGCACCCCAGCCCAGGCTGCCAACTCCTTTTAATGCTGCTCTGCATCTTCCCACCACCCTGCTGTCATGGCCCTGCACTGGCCTGCTGGCCCCACAGCAATTCCAGTCCCACACAGCTCTGCCCAGGCTCCCACCCCTTGGCCTGCAGCTCTCTAGCCCTGCCTCCCCTTGCTGGTAACCACCAACTCTGCATTCTGAGGCTCAGTGGCTGTCAGATGGAGAAGGTCACCCTCCCCCTCTGACCTTCACTCTGTATTTCTGTTTTCTGTTTGACTCTCTGCGAGAAAACTTTAATTGCTTGAGAATCCTTTATCAATCCCAATGATTTTATTCATGATTTCCTGTTAATCCTCAACCAGCTGTCATGTTTACTAACCTGCAGGATGACTAACCCCTTAAATCAGTCAATCTTCTTTGAAGAATTACTCAGGAAGCTCTGTAAAAGTCAATAAGTGTATAAAACATGACAAGAAGAACAGAGTTGGAGAGCATAAGGTAGGGACAATTTAGATCAGACTCAGAGCTTCCCTGAGCTGTTCAGGGACAGATGAAATTGGACTAGATCTAGGCTTTTATAGCCTCTAGCACACAGAGCTTGAAGTCTAAGCTTTCTGTGTCAATGTCAATAGGAAGAGGGAAAAACTGGGAAGCACTGTGTGTAGAGCTTCTTGGGGAATTTGCTGAAAAAAAAAAATTCTCTCAAAGTGTCTGTGATCTTTTAAGACAGATTTCCACATTTGAATCTCAGCTCCATAGGGACCAAAACACACAATTGTCCTCTGCTTTAGTTTTAATACTCATTGAAAAGCATGGAGGAAGGTGAGCAGAATAATTTTGCTGTTTCCTCACGTGTTTTCTGTAGTACTTGCAGGATCAAAACAGTCTCTTTTCAAAATGAAGCTGAGATAGTGTATTCTGTGAGAAAGAGATGGAGAGGCAGGACTAGATTTCCCTGAACCCTTTGAACAGAAACAATGAGAATTAATTGCTGAAGGGGCAAAAAACACATTAATTTTGTTTCTCCTGTCTGATTTCATTGATTCTCCTCTGCTCTCCTGTGCTGTCAGTGTTTTTTCTTTATTTTTTCTTCCATTTCTTCAGTTCTGTAGTCAATAAAGTAGTGAATAAATGAAAGAGGAAGTATGCCAAGATCTCCAGAAGGCAGAATGGAAAAAGGAGGCCTCCCCACCTGTCTGTGTCTGTTGGTCTCTCCATCTAGGGATGCACCAGCATGGGTATCTATCTATATTTTGGCACAAATACAGATGGTGGAAATGAATCATACAGGTACAAGCAGCACTGCACAGATTTGTAGGCAGCAAGAACCACCCCTCCTGGAGTGAGTGGCTACAGTCTGTGTGGTAAGTGGCAAAATGTCCTGGCTTTTGACCCTCTTCCTGATATTCTTGAGTTAGGCCCTTTCCCTCTCCCTGGGCATGGTCAGTGGCCTAATGGAAACAAGTTTTCCTGCCATGCAGCTTTCAGAGGTGCCCAGGGATGGTTCTTCCTATTCTGAGTGAACTGAAGGGATTCCTGTCTTGTGAGGCCATCAGTGGGAATTCAGCACCAAACCAAAAAACAACAACAACAAAAAAAAAATACACACACACAACTGTTTTGGCTAAAGACTGGTCTGATCAGTGGCCAAAACAGCAAAAATCTGACTATACATCAACCACTTTAAGCTATCCATATCTGCAGTCATTGGATGAACTCTCTCTCTGCAGCAGCTGGATGTGTGGCACTGACCTCCCCTTGAGGGACAGCTCCCAGGGTTACCCCTCAAGGCTGAGGGATCCCTTGCCTGACACCAGACATGCATGGGTTGATAAACAGCTTTTTTGCATGCATGTGACATTCAAGACATAGTGCATTTATGTGCTCATCTTTGTATCCCATCTTAAGTGTAGTAAAATATTGCCCTCCAATCCATCTGTACTCATTAAATATTTTACATATCCAGGTTTATTGTTTAAAACTAAACTATTAGATCAGATCTGTCTGAAAAATCTCTTCCTCTGTGACAGTCTGTCTTCCTAAACTTATTCTGCCATTAGTAAAGTATTGCCCTCCAATCCATCTGTACTTATTCAATATTTTACATATCCGGGTTTATTGTTTACAACTAAACTAACTATTAGATCAGATCTGTCTGAACAATCTCTTCCTCTGTGACAGTCTGTCTTCCTAAACTTATTCTGCCATCTCTGACAGGGGAGCACTATCTTCAGCACCACCCCAAACCTGGAATCCCATTTTCTTTGCAAGAGTTTCACTTCTGCCTGATGAGACCAGGGTGAAAGGAAAGCATTCAAAGCTTTCTTAGTTTCCCACATTTCAAGACCTGTCCCTCAATTTGTGGCTTCCAGGGCAGTGCTGCTCATTAGTGAAAGTTTGAGCTCTGCAGCTCAAAACATGAGACCTGAATCACCTATGCAGCTCACCAGAAACATCTGACATGAGTCTCCAGCCAACAAGCAGAAGCCTCAAATGGTTCAAGTTATGTTTAAATTAGCAAGGGGATCTCACTAGAAAGAAATCCCCAGTTTTGACAGAATGCTCATTCTGTGGTGGGGCCCTACATTCAGGTTTTCAGTCTAGGAGGTGAAAGCCTCACGACCACCAGTGCTACTGTGGACATTTCTGAAGCCCTCTCTGCAATCCTGGCTCCTTTGAAGTGTTTGCCAAGAACACAGGTACCACTGGAAAACATGCAGGGTATTTAATCAAAAACTGAATTACAGTCAACCTGAAATATGATGAGCAATGCACTGCTTACCAGGCAGAACAAAGAGATAAATATCTTTCTGTCTATCTGCTGAAATCTCTTTGTTGATGCCACTCAGCTGATTCATTATGCCAAGAACATACATTGCTACAGCTTGGAGATAAGAATACTCTGCTAAATTAACCCTATGGCCCCTAAAGCTGTGAAAGGAATAAGAAAAACTCCAACTTCCCCACTCTGCTCTAGTGATTGCCTCTTAGGAATAAAAAAAAATGCAAGATACCTCCTACAGCAAAGAGAACACAGCTGTTTTATTTGGTCATTGAGAGGCCATTTTTGCAGAGAAAAGCACAAGGGCTCTCTAGAGAAACAAAGGTAATTGTCCCCATGAAGAAACCAAGTCACACATGGAGTGCTGGGATCACTTCAGACCCAGTGGGCTCTACAGCAAGAAGGTGGTATTAGCTCAACTCATGTTGGAAGCCAGAAGGCTGTCCTGTAGTTTTGCCCTAAACAGTTTGCCTTTCCTTCTTTGCTTTTCAGAAAAGCAGAAAGAAAATTTTAAAAAAATATAATAGCACAATCTACAGTTTTATTTTTTTCCGACTGAAGTGGTTTGAAAGGGTTTTAATAAGGACACCAGAATTTGGAAGACTTCCTCAAATTCAGGCACTGAATTTACAGAAGCCAGATCATCACTGGAGGCACAAACACTGCCCATGCCAAGACAAGGAGGTAAACAATCATCATTAAGGATGTCAGCAGAGAATAATGCAGCTCCTCAATATTTAGTTTTCATTGCACCTACCCTGAGAGGCAAAACATCAGGAAGTTGTCATGCCCCAGGAGAAAAAGCCAATACTTTTCTCTGGAGCACTGAGTTACTTTCAGTTTGGAATATGTCTATGAATGAACAGTCTTGGGGAAGGGAATATAAAGGACATAAAAAAATTATTTTCTTTCCCACAAAGTGGCTCTTCTCAAAGAGATGCAAGTATAGAATCAAGACTGTTTGCATTCTAAAATTCAGAAAGAAAACACAGGCAATGCTTGGTTTAGATTATCATGAAAGGAACTGCAAAATTCAACTCTGATCACAATACCCAACAAGATGTGATCACGGATTTGGAACCAGGCTGACACTGGAGTTCGAATCCAGAGATGGATAATAAGGATTTCAATGGATGATGAGAGCTGGGTACCTGGTGCAGCATGAGGCAAATCCCAGACATTGTGCTGCTGGCTACAGGAACTGGGATGGTTTAACAATGGGGTATTTTGACTCGAGATCAAAGACCTCCCTCTCTAGATCTGTTGTCAAGCATTATTAATTCAGTAGCAGAGAGTGCAGGCCTTTCACACTGCCTAATCTGCTTCTGTGCTAGAACATCCCTTTCTCCTCCTCAGAGTTACTTGCCCCTCCCTGATGCCAACATAAAAGGAAAAGAATGACAGTGATTATTTCATCCCAGCAGCCACAAAATATAATTTTTGTCGTTTGATAAAAAAGTGGGTAAAAGGTTAAATAAAGGTTAGTTGATGGAAGATGGGGAGGAAAGAGTAGGAAAATGAGAGATGAAAAGCTGTGCAAGAAGATAAAGACAGCAAAAGAAGGGAGATTTAGAAAGAGAAGGGAAAGGCCATCAGCAGTAACTGCTGTTAGCATACTGAATGGTCTTGATGAAATCAACACCATCAGGAGGTCACCACAACCTGTCTTCTTAAATTGCCCATTACAATTTTACCAGGCAAACATTGCACCAAGGGCCCTGCCCGTTTCCCCAGCCTTCTCCCTCAATATCTGCTCAGCCAATGCCTCTGAGAGTAGCTTGAGCTAATTTCCTTACAGACATGCACGCCTGTAATTCTGGGAAGCACAGATAGTCGGGAATAACAAACACGACCAAAATTAGATTAAAATAACCTGCTGATAAACAAATTACTCACCCAAAATACACATTGGATTAGGCACGGTGGGGATCCCTATAATCACATCGCCACCGTGTGGCTCCTGCTCCCTCACATCCCCTCCAGCCTCAGCACCCCTGGCTTTGGTTTGTCTGTGCTTGGGTAGCCAGTGTCCAGCTTTATTCCACTGCCCCCAAACTGGGAATGGTTTGCCTGGTTTATTCTGGGGTTTGGGGTCACTTGAGCAAAGGACCCCATGGCCAGGAGTGCCCTGGAGGGCATCCCACGTCTGCTCAAACAGGCTCCAGCCCCTCCACATCTTGATCTCAAAGACACAGGAGTGCTCCACAATGAGCTCCTCGGGCCTTAGTACAGAGCTGAATCAAGATATGAAGACACATGTACAGAGAAGAAGTAGTGCAAAGCCAAAGGAGGCTGGAAAAATTGGCATGTTCACTCTGAGACAGAGAGACTTTGGGAAAGTTGCAGCGCCTCACCCCATCTCAGTTTATCTACAGCTAGTGCAAAGCCAAAGGAAGCTATAAAAATTGGCATGTTCACTCTGGGACAGAGAGAGTAGACTTTGGGAAAGTTGCAGTGCCTCACCCCATCTCAGTTTATCTACAGCTACCAGGATCTGCCTCCTCTCCCCACTATGGCCTGTAGTGAGCATCTAGAAATTGAAGGAGGAAAAATGGACATGAGTAACACTGGAAAGTTTGATTATAACATCAAAGAGAAAGACAAAAAAATCTCCTGATGGTCTCACAGCAATTCAGCACCACTGTAGGTATTTACCAATCAGAATGTTCAGCCTTATTATAGAGTCAGAGTTAAGATGGTGGAGAGACAGCAGTTCAAAAAGGCAGCCAGGCAATGGAGGAGGAACTTGCTATGAGCTGTTTGCTGAGTGCATGTGGGCATGGCAGGTGGTGAACAGCACCTGGGAGAGCAGCATGCAAAGTCTGGTAAAATACTCTGGGATGTTTGCAAAGAGACAAGTCAGGAGTGAGAGACTAGCCAATGATCAGACAAGAAATGTCTTCTCCTTATCAATAATCTGAGCTTTCACTGATAAAAAGGTGCAGCACTTAAGAAGAGACTTAAATTTCTACTCCTCCATTATCCACCATCTCTTTGATTATCACCACGTGGCAATCACTGGATTTCAAAAAGGCAGCCAGGCAATGGAGGAAGAACTTGCTATGAGCTGTTTGCCGAGTGCATGTGGGCATGGCAGGTGGTGAACAGCACCTGGGAGAGCAGCATGCAAAGTCTGGTAAAATACTCTGGGATGTTTGCAAAGAGACAAGTCAGGAGTGAGAGACTAACTGATGATCAGACAAGAAATGTCTTCTCCATATCAATAATCTGAGCTTTCACTGATAGAAAGGTGCAGCACTGCCATTAGAAGAGACCTAAATTTATACTCCTCCATTATCCACCATCTCTTTGATTATCACCACGTGGCAATCACTGGATACAGGAACACAGCACAATCAAGGTCTCTCATCTCTCACTGGGCTTCCAAGCATTTATTCCCTGTTGTGGATGAAATACAAGTTTGTTGTGCTCCATCACTTATTTCTTTAGACCATCTTATACTTCCCCCTCTGAAACACAACATTCAAAAAGGCAGCCAGGCAATGGAGGAGGAACTTGCTATGAGCTGTTTGCTGAGTGCATGTGGGCATGGCAGGTGGTGAACAGCACCTGGGAGAGCAGCATGCAAAGTCTGGTAAAATACTCTGGGATGTTTGCAAAGAGACAAGTCAGGAGTGAGAGACTAGCCAATGATCAGACAAGAAATGTCTTCTCCTTATCAATAATCTGAGCTTTCACTGATAAAAAGGTGCAGCACTTAAGAAGAGACTTAAATTTCTACTCCTCCATTATCCACCATCTCTTTGATTATCACCACGTGGCAATCACTGGATACAGGAACACAGCACAATCAAGGTCTCTCATCTCTCACTGGGCTTCCAAGCATTTATTCCCTGTAGCACAAGTTTCTTGTGCTCCATCACTTATTTCTTTAGACAATCTTATACTTCCCCCTCTGAAACACAACAGCAAACTGATGATCAGACAAGAAATGTCTTCTCCATATCAATAATCTGAGCTTTCACTGATAGAAAGGTGCAGCACTGCCATTAGAAGAGACCTAAATTTATACTCCTCCATTATCCACCATCTCTTTGATTATCACCACGTGGCAGTCACTGGATACAGGAACACAGCACAATCAAGGTCTCTCATCTCTCACTGGGCTTCCAAGCATTTATTCCCTGTAGCACAAGTTTCTTGTGCTCCATCACTTATTTCTTTAGACAATCTTATACTTCCCCCTCTGAAACACAACAGCAACAATTTCCCAGGTCCATCTGGGTTGGTAATTTTTTCTCACATTGATGTCTCTTTCCCAGGCATATCTTGCTCCTTGCAGTTATGCACCTGATAAGTGAGCATTTAGCATCAACGTCTGTTAGGAAGGAGACAGAAGCCAAACAGTTTCTAGCCAGCTCATGGCTCTGCAGGTGGACAAAGTCTCAAGTGGAAGCCTTGAGATGAAGATGGATGTTTCTGACTCCATCAGGGAGACACACTGCCATCTGCCTGCTCCCTTTAAAACTGCTTTGTCAGTGCAGCTCTGCTAAAAGCAAGAGGGACACTGAACCTCCAGCACAGCCCCATGGATAACCATAATCCCCTGGATCTCTTTGGGCTGGAACACTCAAGGACAGGCCTACAGGGATACCCCCAGATTGCCATGTTCTTGTCCTGTCTTACAGCCTTCAGCAACATCAAAACACAATCCCCCACTGTTTCCCAGCAAGGTTTTCCCAAAAAAACCTCACAATCAGTCTACCACTTCACTACTGTAGCATTTTCCAGGATTCCTGCCTTCTGTTTAGTTTGCATCCCAACTAAAACATACTCAAATGCGTCCTGGTGCTTTTCTGTGTACAGCTTTACCCCTGCCTTCATAAGCAATTTTAAAATGCTATAGCATTCACCAGATTTGATTCCTACCTTTCCAAGAATCCCTGCACCACTGAGGCCAGGGCCACAGATATGTTAACTGTGACAAAGACAGATGTCCTGGTGCAATCCTGAAAAATAACTCATTGCTCTTCCAAGCATGGGGAATTTATCTCAAGGAACCAGAGCTGTTTCTCACATCTCCTGACCCACACTTCCCAGAAGACACAACCTGCTCATTTGTATGCAGCTATGAGAGCAGACTGCTCCAAAAGCCTGGAGCTTCTCCTGCCCTGAACCACAGAACAAGGAGAAAAACAGAATACATTCTTGTCCACTTAGAACTGCAGAAATAATCCAAAAAACACCAGTCAGGCTGACTTCTGGTACATGATGCTCTATTTGATTTTACAGTATCAGCACCATTTCCTAAATTCCAGCTCTAGTACCTTAAAAAACAAAAAACAACCTTAAAATAGATGATGTCTTTCCCTAAAATCACTTTACCATGCACACCCAAACAGCATTGCTATTATTTACATCCTTTTCTCCCTTTCCATGGAAGAAACAACAAATTGGGAAGGGAAATAAGTATTTATCACTGGCTGGAGAAATTTCCCATTCCTCCCATTATACCAAGCCCCAGGACAACCAATGGTCTCTAAATACTCAAAATGAGGGTCCAGCCTGGCTCCCTGGGCACTCAGGGCACCGTCTCCCACAGGGCTGGGGCACTCCAAGGATCAGAACTGGTATAGGAGACTCCTGCACTACTGCCTCTTTCCTGTGCATTGCTCTTTGGGACCAAGGGATGAGGGAATACCAAGGGAGAATGAGTTCAACAGGATCACTCTGTCCAGCAGCATAGCACAGAAAGAAAAGTCAGAAAGAATATGAAGAAAAAAGCTTACTTGATTTCAGCAGAGCTGCCAGAGCCCCAATGGCTGCCCTGGGGAAAAAAGAGAGATGGAGAAATAATGTCAATTTCTTCAATAATTTTTGTAACCTTCATCTTCACAGTCTTCTGGGCCAGGCTTCCCAGATGGTCTAAACTGACAGTTTATGATGGACTTTGACAGAACTGCAATGTTTTACACCAACAGAGGATCCAGCCTCTGCAGCTGACTCAGTTATTCTAAAAGACCATTAGCCCTCTAGCTTTACTGTTACACTGATTTGTAGTGACCATTACAATTTAAAGCAACACCCACAAAGTGATCTAACAAGTCTTTAAACTGCTGCCCCAAAGCTTTTTCTTTGTACCAGAGACTTAGCACTTGCTAAGTCCAGACACAAGTGCCTCTGTCTGCATCAGCAGATAACTTCCATATCAAGCTGGGATATCAATGTCAATATTTCCAGCAAATCCCACTCCTTTTTATATTTTCTCAAAACAAGCTTCACCCCTATCCTCCCTCCCAGCTTTAACTGAGAACAAAACTGAATTTCTTTTAATTGCAATCATACCTTGCATTGCAGGGGTGTGTAGAGGGCCCCACTCAGAGATGGACTGGTAGGAAAGGTGCTAAAGCTCTGTAGTAAGACTGCTTGCAGTGAGTAAGGGCAGGGACAGACATTTCTGAAGACCTTCTGCATCATTTCATTGTGCAGGAAAGCAAGGGAACCTGCCTGACTGGTTTGGCTGGGAGCTGGTCACTAACATTTGCAGCTTGAGACGTTCAACTGAGACATCCTTGCTCCCCAACTTCTGGAGGCAAGTTCCTTCCTCATGTGGTAAAATCTCCATCCCAGTTGTCTCACAAAAGACCTTTTCCAGTCGTGTTCTGCTGGAGCAAGATCCCTGTTCTAACATGGCTTACTGCATGTGAAGCTTCAAGTGCCCAGAGCTGATTAAATAAATACAGCTACAAAAACCTCCATGTGCAAGGATTCCTCAAAATGTAAACTCTTTACAAACCAATCCCCAAATAAAATTGTATTAAATTCCATACTGAGCCAATTATCATCTTGCAGAAAATAACTTTTTTTTGTCACCAAGCTCCTGTTCTTTGTGTGTCCTAACAGCAGCTGAGACTAAGATTCAAGAGCTGGTTCTTGCTGAACATCTCTATCTAAAGTCATTCTTTCATAATGAGTCTGTCAGAGTTCAGCAACAGCTTTGCAAACTGAAGAAAACACTCTCAAATAGAGATGGAACAGGAAATCAGTAGCTAAAAACCTCACCAGTGGAAGAAGAGCCATGCTGTCATTACTTCCTTAGCTCCAACTGAACAGCAATCATTCAGATGGTGAAGGAGTAATGTCATCCCCCAGCTATTCAGCCTGCTCAGCAAAGGAACACTCTACAGCCACCAATCACTGAGTCTCTCCACAACTTCAAAGCCTAGGACAAAGTAAACAACTCTAAGCAAATTAAAATTCCACCCAGAGCATCTCCCAAAGCTCACACTCCAGTATGTCTTTAAAGAGAGACTGCTCTGCATACCTATATTTTACTGGCCTAATGTGATGTCTCAATCACCTGCCAGAGCAGCAGAGCAATGGAGGAATGACCAGAATATCTCTGGCTCCAAGCAGAAGAGTTCTCAGTATTTCCTCCAGGCATCTGTTTTATATTGTAGGTGCTTATGAGCATTGCTAAGAGTTTCAGCAGAGCTACACCACTGTCATAAAGAAGACAACAGTGTCAGCAAACCTCCCTTCAGACAATAAATCAGCAAATCTGGATCTTCCAATACTTTTGGGGAAGTCTGTGAACCACATTGTATGCAGACAACTTCATTCATCCTCAGAGGATCCCAGAATTCCCAGAGCATGTTCTCAGTCTAATCTCCAGTTCCAGCTGCCCAGGTAGGGCCTGGTCCATGCCCAGTAGACTGACTCCAATGATATGCATTGCTTTAGAAGAGATTTTGAGAGAAAAAAAAATAAAAGACATGAGGATAAACTGCAAAACGGGTAAAATAATTTTAAGGGATAAAACAGATTTACGAAGAGTAGATGAAGCCAACCTAACTTGGTATCTTTCTTTGCTAAGAAAATCAACTTCTTCTACACAAGGGAAATGTGATAGATCAATTTATCTGTACTTCAAGAAAGCATTTGATATGATGCCACACTGAAAATTATTAGCCAAGCTGGAGAACATGGGGATTAGTGTAAGAATTACAATGTGGGAAAGGAATTGGTTAAAGACTAAATGACAGGAGTTGTGCTGGAAGAGGAATTATTAGTCTAGAGGGAACTTATATGTGAAGTCCTCAAGGATCTTTTGAGACTGATCTTATTTCAGCTTTTCATTAATGACCTTGGCACAAAAAGTCAGAGTATACTAACAAAATCTGCTGACCGTGTGAAGTCAGGAACTGCTGCCAATAGCAGGGAGTTCAGAATATCTTTCAGGAGTAACAAGATGTTCTTGAATTCTGAAGGAATAGAAATGTGATGAAATATAATAGTCAAAGTGCAAGGTTAAGCATTTAGGGTTTAATAAGGATTACTGTTATGACCAGGGGCTCATAATTTGGAAATGAGTAGAAGGACACCCTGGATATATGAGCCCATTAAGGGATAAGGACAAGCATAACCAGCAGGGTGACAACCATGAAAAGGACAGATCAGGTCTCAGAAAACCAGTGGAGAAGGGAGCATGGACATTCTCACAGAAGGCTTCACCTGAACAGCTGTGTGCAGAACTCAGAAGGAACCACACAGAAACCTGCCAAGGAAATCATTATGGTACCAGAGACATAACTCATTAGGAGCTCAAAGATCAGAGTTCAGTCACCTTAACAAAATGATAGCCAAGAGACAACTGGATTGTTCCCCTCAGACACTCTGGGTGTAAAGAGAGAAGTAAACACTGAGGAAGGCAGAGAGATACTTAGGCTGAGGAAAAAATTTGGCCCTAGGACAAATGGATATAAAATGGCCATGAATAAATTTAGCTGGAATTGAAAGGATGGGTTTTAAGCACTGGAAAATGAAGGCATGAAACATCCTCTTGGCAGCAATGGGACAAACAACCTAATGACTTTGAAAAGGCAGTCTGCATTGCTTATAATGGGACTGCCAGGCCCACTTGCCAATGAGGAAAGGGTCTGAGAAAAGTGACCCAGGAATGACTGTACCCCTATAGCCTTACATTTTAAACATAGATATAATAGGAATGAAATGAGAAATATGTATTCTAAGTGCAGAGTTAATCAGCAAGCCCAGAAAAGAGCAGCTGCATCAGCTTAAGATGGAAGTCCAAAGAGTCCAGTGTCCTGTGGCCAGCAGTGCCAAGGAAAGCATGCAAGGCCACAGTGCTAAAACTTGCAAAACAGATTCAAACTCCAGCAGCCTTCAGTCCAGAGATTCTATAAACTAGCAGTGGTGCCTTTGGGAGGGGTTTCAGCTTTTTGCTGATTTTGCTTCCATATATTTGCCTGAGAACTTTTGAACTTATGTAAACTCTTAGCATTCATAATTATCCTGGAAAAGGACTTCACACCTACATTCGTTTTAAGTTTGGACTTTCAATCAGCATTGTAATTTGCACATTAAGTCAGGTGTTAGCCACCCCCAGAATATTACCTATCTTTGATGCTGAACAAAACCAAACACACAATACACCTTTTGGGGAACAATAAATCATAGAAGAGGAATAGAAGCAGAATGGGCTTTCACTGAAAGCAGCAGCAAGACCGTTGAAGCATCAGCAAGGCTACAGCAAGCCAGGCAAATAGTGTATGTGATAACACCAGCACCTCTTAGCACCACACGGCAAACCAACAGCATCTTTGCTGGCATGAGGAGATATAACAAGATGGGTAAGCCTGGGACAGGAATGCAGAGAGAGGCGTTCATAAATTGTGTACAAGAGCAATGACAGGGCAGGAGGAAGATGAGAACAGGAGGAAAAGTTTGAGAGCACAAGAAAGATGACATATGAGCCATATGCCAGACCAGAGAATTTGATAGTGCACCCAGAGCAAATCTCTACATTTGTCTCAAGAAGGGATGGAGGGGAGATGAGGGAGATGAGAAAAAGGGATTAAATCATCAAAAAAACTTGCCAAATCTGTCCAGATGCCTTCCTCCGATTTTCTGACTTCTGTGGTAATACATTAGCAAAATCTTAGCTGTTTCATCAAGTCCAGCATATTCCAAACGAGGGATTTATATATTAACCAAAAAAGATGTATAAATAAAGTTGCACTATCTTATAAAGCATAATAATAAATGCTGCTCCATAATCAGAAAACATTAAAAACTCCCTGTAGTAGCAGTCGAGACAGCCACTCTGCAGAATGGAAAACTTTGAAGTGTTTCCAAGTCAGCAGCTTGGATATCTGGGCAAGAGTACAACGAGCAGACAGATAGACAAATGCAACTTCCAGATCCTTTGCTTAGGAACCAGGAGCAACAACAAAGAAAAACTCTATGGCCCAAGCCAAAGCACAATTGGATTAGCCAGTAAAACCAGGCTGTTAAAGAGCTGGACAAAGGAGCCCTGTGCCTAGGTCACCCTTTCAGATCTGAGCTGCCAGGATATTTTTTGCTGTAAATCACTGCAGGCAGAGGAGGCTGAAAACCAAGATCCCTTCTGTTTTCTTCTGCACTCTAATCTCAGCTCACAGCACTTGGCACAATGGACCCCTGACTCAGAGATCAAAACCCCTAAGCTTCCACAGCCCCTCTCTCCAGACCGAATTAAATGGCCTCAGGTTACATATAACCTGGCTGCATTTTGGCTCAAGGCGCTATGATGGACAATCCTGGGCCTGTTTCTGTCTCTTGAAGAAAACAGGACTCCTGAAAATACAAAACCCCACTCCAGAAGAGATCCAGGGTTGACTGCATGGAAGGATTTTAATACCCACACAATACGTTGGTGGTGCAAAACCACCCAGGACCAGCCTGGAACTATGGAGAGGGGACAGCAGAGAAGCCAAAGACTGAACAAAGAAATGAACCAAAAGGGGTCTGCAGATCAGCCCCCAAGTAACCTAACCATCCTTCCTTCTGTGAAATTGTGCCTTCTACATGCTAAAACACAGAACACCCTCTTCAAATTATTGAATGAAAACTAATGACTTGGTGCTTTATTATTAACATCTTCAATCTGATGCCTAATTCCTTACAGCAGTTGCACCTGGATGATAAAGACATAAAGCACTATTTTTATAGAAATGTAAGAAAAAGTTCTGCCCTGGCTGAACCCATGTTGGTCAACTCTTCCTGCCTTTCACCCTGCTATTTCTCATATACTCTCTTATTGCTGTCTTGTTTCTTTATACCACAAGCAGTGTGGAGAAGGAAACCTGCAGGATGTATTTGTACAGCACTTGGCACAATGGACCCCTGACTCAGAGATCAAAACCCCCACAGCCCCTCTCTCCAGACAGAATTAAATGGCCTCAAGTTACATATAACCTGGCTGCATTTTGGCTCAAACCCCTGGGACTTGTACTTAACCACAGGAACTTATCCAGTCACAGGACAACTCACTGTAAAGATGATTTCACACATAACAACTGAGACATTCAGAACGACATGCAGGTACCACAGCAATAGGTGCTTTACAAATCCTACCAGAAGGTAGATCTCATCTGAGGCAGATTCCTCGAAAGTCATTTCCCCCATGGCCCAGAAATACAGATCTGAAATATCCATGCACTGGCACAGTGATTTGTTTTAAAGACTTAAACCCAGCAGTTTCACAAGTCTTGGAAATATGGGTGGGGAAAAGCTGCTTATGCTGCTGGCATTTTCATAGCAGTGCTAGTCTAGGACTTAGGCAAAAACACCCATCATCTTGTCCTCTTTAATTCCAGCTTGTTAGCAAGGCACTAAAACTTACACTGAAGGCAAAGTTTTCTTACAGTCTGCCATGTCTCCCACACTGCCAACAGGTGGAGTTCGGATATCCAGCTGTTGTGTACAGATGTGCTTTCAGTATAATGCTGAAAGATAAGGGGACAAAACCACACACTCCTTTTGTAATGGAAACATCCATTCCAGTTCCCAGGTTCAGCTCAAAGCCTTCACTGCAGCATCTTCCAAACATCTCTGCCTCTCTGTCAGGTTAAAATCAGAGAAAAGGCACAGCCTTCCAGCCTCTTTCATCTCTGCCTCCCAGAAAGAAGAGTGACTCCAGGCTTATCCTCCAGGCATCCTTACAAGTATCCTACTTTTCCTTGTGTACAAGTACAGAAGTTGAGACAGTTGTATCCTAAAGAATCAAGCTATTCTTTACAGTTCTAAATTAAATTAGCTTCAAAGTAGTAACAAAAAAGAACAAGGTACATGAAATGCACTTAAAACCTTGCCAAAAGAATACCCAGGCGTTTCTCCCAGTGCAGTGCAGGGCTGGCACTGCCTCCCAGGCAGGAGCCATACCTCAGAAGATTATGTCAGCTCTCTCTCCAGGGTCAGATGTCACCAACATGGCTGAGGCATATCTGTGACAGCTTGTCATTCACATCAAGATAAAGGAGCTGGAAGGTTCACAATCAGACAGAATTCTTAACAAATTCATCACCCAGGCAGTTCCAGGCTGACAGTGTGAGAACCCAGCTCTCCCACCCCAGGGACACAGGGAAGGGGACTGGGAAAGGGGGTCAATACTACCCTTGATTGATTATTAAGGAGTGGTGAGGACACTCATTGAGGCCACATCTGCTAATAAGCACCAGCAGAGCCCTGTAGAACATCTCATACACAGTTAAAATGTGTCAGGGAATGTGGTTAAATCCCCCTCCTTCCCCCAGGCAGCTGTCTTCCACTCCCAATCCAGTTCTACTCAGTTCAAAAGAGCCTGGTGTTCTCTTGGCTCACTCCTTAGCTGTCATTTTATTTGTAGCTCATCCATTCCCAGCAGCTCTTTGCTCTGGAAACCACAGGGATTGACATGAACACTCTTCTGACAGCAGAGTGTGTGCTCCACACATGGGGGAAGACACCCAACCTCAATTTTTTTTTTCTTTTTTTTTTTTTTTTACTACTTCTGAATCATTCAGCCTTCTCTTATTCTGAGTTCTGTACACCCAGTGTAAGGGTAGGGAGAGGGGCACAATCTCTGCATGATGAAGTCAAATGACAATTCTTGGTGACATACCCAGAAACCCTGGGCTCAAATCTCAGCAGGACAACTTGGGACTTCTTTAAGAGAAATTGAACTGCAGATGCTCTGCCACTAGGGAATCTCTGTTGGTGAATGATTCAGGTTGAGTTTGGGGGTACCCAGGGGTTTATGATGCCAGAAAATAAGACTGCATACACACCATATTGCTGGCAAACCTCTGCAAGATTTTCATCTTATGAATACTCTCAATTACTGGCAGTGAAATATCCAAGGGCAGCTTGTGTTGCTGACAGTCCAGGTAGAGAAGTATCTAACATGTCAGTGCTTGTGCCCAGGGCTGTTTGAGAGCATAAAAGGGAGGCTGGTTTCAATGCAATCAGGGCTAAGAGCCATAGCTCTTCCTGACTGCTGGTTAGTACAAACCGTCTCTAAGGCAGCAGTAATCTCAGGGTACAACATCTTTAAAAAGCACTTTGTAGAAAAAGGTTCCCTTGAGCTGTGTTTTAAATAGTCACCTTTCCTACATGGAGCTAGGCTGCTGCGATGGATGGGAAACCTGAGTTCTCATTTCAGCCTTTCCTGTGCTTTTCAGAATTTTTAGGTCTGGGGTTTTTTTGAGAGTTTTGGTTGGTTGGTCTTTTTAACCAAAGAAACAAACACCTTTCAGAGAAGCTCATTTAAAAAAAATGTGTACAACATAAGAGACTTGAAAAGGACATGAATTATGAAGCTGAAGGACTGAGAAAGCATCATCTTCCTTGATCTCTTCCAAGAAAGGAGGCTGACTTGTACAGATGCCTTCTCTTTAAGCAAAAGTCAGATGTTTAAGAATAAAAGAAGGAATGACTTATTTTGAACACAAGATAAAAAACACAGTCCTTTTTAATCTGATGGTATTGTTTCCATATTACAAGGCTTAGAAATAGATCCATCAGTCCGAGTTTAAATTGCACTTCACCCCTCTGGCCCTATTCAGATGAAGCACATCCATAAGGTCCAGCCAAAGGAAAATCTAAGTTTGAAATCTCTAGGGAAGAGGGCTGGATTGCAGAGGGTTTTTTGAATGTGCCAAAGCTGGAAGCTGTTTCATGCAGCAGGTGCAAGTGCAAAAAGAAGCCTATGAAATTAATCTTCTTGCATGCAATGCATTTATCAATCCCCATGAGCTTCCCAAGGAGATATCACTTCCCCTGCTATTCACACAGGTCAGGCTGTTTCTATCCATTACCAAATACCAAAGGATGGTGAACAGAGTTGGACCTGCCTGAAAAACTCATATGCAAGTGGAATATAAACAAAATATGCAGAAGAAAATGTGCAGAATAAGTCACCAAATCTTTCCTGTTTCCCAGTTATTCCCACTTTTCAGCCTCTAATGATTTTTGTCCCTAACTACATCCACACATAGCTCTCCAGCACTAAATTCAGTGTGAACTGGGGACTTGACACTTTGTTGGTCCTGACTGATGCTGTCAAACAAGAACCTGCTTGGAAATACTGGGGTATTCATTTGTATGCCACACGTGCACACAATACTGAGCTTAATTGGCATTATTAAATCAGCCTCAAATTGAGAACAATGCATAAACATGCTCCAGAATCACAAAGTAACATTCTCTTACACATTCACAATAGGCATCTTGACCTGAATTTAAAAGGCATTTCTATGTCTAAACATGCAGGTAGCACTCAGCAGGATTTTTTAAAGCTCCTTTGTATACTAAGGTCAGAACTACCTTTTAACTGTACAAGTTAATCCATTAACCTGCTGAGAGGCTCTCTTTTAAGGTTGCATTCCCTTTTATCTTCACACATTTCAATATCTCTGAAAATCTGGACATTCATTCAAAAAATTCAAGTCTCACCTAGGTACCTTCAGTCAGTGCCAATAGCCAGTGTTAAGAAATGTATCAAATTATATTTTGTTCTAGAAAAAATGCCCATTTTGCCCACAATGTGTGCCAAAACAGAGGGCTGCAAAACATATATAGAATGCTGCTAGAAATGCACAATACTGACTAGTTTTGCCACAGGCAAGCATGAAGTTTCAGGGGGAAAAATATTGCAGATGCAGAGCAGGGAGAAAAGCTTATTAATTTGCCTGGGATTTTCAATAAGGATTTAGCAGAAAAAGCCATCCTGCTCTTCACCTCCCTCTCCATTCTGTGGTTTGTCTTGCTGGATAGTGAGGGTGGGGATACTGCTGTATTGTGCAGTATATCCAGAGATACATCTGCAGGAAAAGGAGCCAAAGTGGGGAAAGCAGACAGCTTTCCCACTGCCCTGCAGCAGCTTTTGGACCTAAGACTTTCAGGGTAGACAGAATCACTTGAGGATTGTGAGCAGGCTCACCCAAAACAGAGCAGATGCTGCAAATGGGGATGCATCTTCTGCAGAAGCTGTCCCTGCAAGCAGGCTGAGCCACCACTCCCAACACCTGCTGTGACCCTGCCCTTGTCCTGTCCTCGTCTCCACAGCTCTGCAGGACAGAAGTGGGACATCTGACTGCAGGGAAGGCAACCTGCAGGCTGCAGGTCAGAGATGAGGCTCTCTGCAGCCGCAGTTCCTCGAGGTTTGCAGCATTTCAAAGAACAGCCTGTGTAAGACAGCAGCGGGAACAGCAGAGGAAGGATCCTGAGAAAGAATGAGATGTTGTTTTATTCATTTCCCTAGAATGCACAAGAGTCAGAGAAATAGGTTTAACTGCTAGATCATCCACACAGCACTTTGCCCAGCTGGTGCCTGAGGCTCAACATGGAGGAAAAGACTTTGAGAGGATGGGCAGGAAGAATGCCAGGGCAGCCACAGCACAGCCTCAGCTTCCCTCCCTCATCTGCAGCTGAGGGGGTTTGAGAGCAGGCAGTTCACACCAGCCTCAATTGCAACACAGGTCACTACAGCACCATGGAACACGTGAGGCTGATGGTAAGGCAGCATTTGGCTGCTGAGGTTAGACCCAGCCTAACCCTAACCCCCATCTAGCCACCCATAGACTAATGAATTTGTTCAGTTGCACATGTCTAACTCTTTATTAAGCAATAATCTGGTCACATCATAATGCCTGTCCTTGACAGCATTTAGCTAGAATGTTTAAAAGGAAGATAAAGTTGGTAAATGTCAAAACGCAGCACATACTGGGTCAAATTCTCATGATATTTGCTGTTTGAAAGCTTCCATGTCACACTGGCATAACTGCAGGGGCTTTTTGAAGCAGTAATTTGTAGAAGCCAAAGTAATGAAAGTTAGGGGTTGGGGGTTTTTTTCCCCTTCTTTTCCATTGGAAATCTTCCATTTGATATAATCCAGCCAAACTCTGGGATCTGAAAACAGACCATATCAAAGCCAAGGCTGGTAGAACTTAAGGTGTAAATATAATACTGAAGCAACAGGGATAAAGAATTGAAATTAATAGGAAAAGCTCTGAGCATCATTGGGATGGTTCTTCCACATGCCTGTTTTTAGTACGTAGTAAAATCTGGAAGGTGGTTAAAACTGGAATGACCACAAATTTTTAACTGCAATTTTAAATTATGAAAAACAAGGAGGAAATTAAGCTTTTGACTAGACAGTGACAGCTGTTGTGCCATTGCAGCATATGCCCTCTGGTCCACACAAAACTTGAATTGTATCCCTTCAAAACAGAAAAGAAACACATGCATTTGGTGTGTTGAAGCTATAGGATGATGCTCTTTTCCATTCTGCAATAACCTGTCTTTTGTTGTCTCAGAGTCATGACCTTTCCAAGGTTTGCACTTCAGGGGGAGTTTCCATTCCCATCCCCAGAGCTGCAGCCACCCATGCTGGGAATCAGCAGCCCTGTTCTTCCTCATCAGCCACTTCCTCAAGTCTTCAGGTTCTCCCCTCCACATTCCAAGCCCTGCCTCCAAACACCTCCCCCAGCAGCTCAGCCCTGGGTTTATTTACAGATTTTACTGGCATTGCTGCAATTCCGAGTGTTGCCCTGCAGATAAAGAGATTGGGAAGAGCTGTGCCAGCGTTAGCGAGCCAGAACCCTGTGCTGAATCTGTGCCACTGCTGTTACAAAACTTTCTCTCCCTAAAAAATTCATTTCACCTTCACTGGCAAACATTATTATTTATTTTCTCTCATTCTCTGTAGTAATTGTTTAATAACCATTCAAAAGAGTTGAAAGACTGAAGAACTTTGGAGCTCTCTTTCACTCACTGGAAATGAGCCTCTTGTGTTGCCTCTATCTCTAAACCCAGTTACCCTGCTGCTGCTACAGCTGGTGAGGCTCCAACAGTGCTATCAGGAGAGGGAACCCTGCAGCAGAAAGGCTGTTGCTAAGGCTTTGACACTGTGTCATATAACTCTGCTCGGGGCAGGTCTAATCTCTGCTGTGCTTTAAAACCACTGATAGTTCTAGAGACTGGCTCACACTCTACCTGCCAGCACTGTCAGCACTGGTGGAGCTGGGGAAAAGCCTCAGCACCCACAGGAAATTCTTGGGGCTGATTTCCTTGTAGGGACAGCATTGTGCAAATTGCTTCTGTAGAAGTTGTGCATTGAGACTTATTTTCATTGTTTCTTCCAAATTTCCCTTGTCTATCTTTGGATTGAAAGCTTTTGTGGGGGGGATTTCACAGCTGCTTTCTGTCCTCTTCATAAGGGCAAGAGGCTTCTGGGTGGGAGGAGAAATGGCAATAAATCAAGTGAAAGGCAAAGAAGAAGAGATTCCTGGGCTCTCACATGTGCTGACACACAAGTGAGTGCCCTCAGCTTTATCTGCTCACTCTCTGGCCTCTATCAGAGATTCGCGTCATTACCCAATGCAGTGATTTCCGAGGGGGAATTCTTTCTTTGTCTCCTTGACGCAGGAAAACCAATGTAGGCAAACAGGCAGGGTGGGCACCCATTCATCATCTCTGCATGCACATTCAGATAGGCTTTGTTTGGAAATCCCTTCCCTCCAGTCCCCATCCTCCAGGGCTGCCTGGCTGAGGTTTTCTGAAAGCTTGGCACATCACAGCCACCTCAAACATGATTGCAAGGTCACATAACCACATTGCTCAACCCTCTCCTCACTGCACCAGCTCCACATTCACTCCACAGCCCACTTCAGCCATATCCCACCTGAACATAAAACCTTTCACAAATTCACTACTGTTCTTCACTCTTCTCATTTCTCCTATCTATGTTCTCACTGAATGTCTCAGACAGAGCTGAGTGCACCCTCACTACCCTTAGTAAAGCATGAGAAAGATGTGGGTTTAAGCGTATGAAAAGTCTGATCTCAGGTGACTTGTCCACAGCAATATACAGGATTTCAGGTTAACAACTCAGACACAAGAGATCCTTTGTCTCCTAACATTAGATTTTTTGCCTTCTTTACTCTTATAGCCCCACTACCATTGGTGAAAGATCTTCCTGCACCTCCAGATCAGGAGCCTGCCCATTCCACATCTCACTGAGAACGCACCAACTCCCAGAAGTCATCCCAAGCCTTCACTTCTTCCTAAATTATGAAATCTTTTATAATCCTTCTAGCGGTATTCTTTTTATTATTATTAATAATTCCACTCTGATTTTGACATGCTACTTACAAAATGCTTGGCATTTTCTCACTAGTCTTCACCTAACCTCCTGTGGGGGACTATCATATTCAGCTGCAAGACAGCATTAATAGTATTAACAATTCATCTAACTCTGGGAAACACTCAGATGCAACTGATATATGAAATCAAGTCACACCTCCCATTTGGATGGCAAGGACAGTAGATTCCATGGGATGGTTACAGGGGATATACACCTCAGAGAGATCCTAGGAGGCAGGGGGATTGCACTGAGGCACCCAGGTGTTAGTTTTATCTGGTTAAAACAAAGACCAACAGCAAGACAGACACAGCAACATGAACAACACTCCCAGACTGGATAACATGTCTTAAGAAGCTTGGGCAGCCTGTTGCAAGCCTGAGCATTTGTTAGGAGAAGGAGGAAGATTAAAGGTCAGGCAGAGGCAGTCTCCTGCCCAACAAACCCAGAGTTGCCTGCAGTATAGACGTACCCAAAGCCATCACATGAGCCCAGTCATGAACTCCATCTGCCATAGCCACTGGCTGTGAAAAGCCAACTTGAGAACAGCAGGGACTTGCCCTCACAGCATCTTTCCAAATATAGCACTCTATCTCACCAAAGGGGAGAAATAATAGGCAGGCAAAGAAAGGCCTTCAGCTGAAAGCATTGTTTCTCTTTCAAACTCTGGCGTGAAAATAGATGTACAACATTAGCTAGGCCCAAAAGAAAAAGGCAAACAGCTCTTTCAAAATAACAGTCTCACCAACTTGCTCCATTCATAAATCAGTTCCCCCCTTCCCGTGACATATAAACTTAAGTTCAGAAGTGAATTTCTCTCCATATAATGCTCATTCACCAATTTTTAATGCCTCAGAGGTGGGGGCATCTGTGGTGAAACATGCCATTCCAAAGGCTACCAAGAGATGGCACCAGGATTTCTGTGTGCCCCTTGTTCACCCAGACCTCTGGAACAACCTTGGGAGATGCAGTTCCTCTCCGCCTCATCAATTCCTCATCTATTTTCAAATCTCGCCTGAAAACATCTCTTTTTTCCTTGTCTCTACCTCTTAATTTTTCAATTTCTCTCATCAACTGCTATTAACAGTACAATGCCAGTAAAGTGTAATTCTGAAATGCAACTCTATTTGTTCTGCAAAGCAGCACCAGTCTGAAATGAGATTTTGTAACTGATTATTGATATTAGAACGGGTCATTCTTTGAGAGAAACCACACAGACCGTAAAAATAATGAAAGAAGGAACTGCATGAAACTGGGACACCTCTGGCTCCAAGATCATTTCTTCTATTACAATGGCTCATTGCAATAAATTTGCACAGTAGGGTTTATTTACTTATCTTAGTGATGCAACCATCCCTGCTTCATGTTATCTGAGATTTTAGTCAAGTTGAAGAGACACTTTATATAAAGAAAAATTTTCAAGACAATACGTTTTCCTTTGTTGCTGGCATTGTCTCATTCAGAACAGTATTTTCTAGTTTTATTTAACAGGACCTCTAGGATAAATCCCATGCAGATCAAGGCCAGATGGGAAGCAAGTAATTTAGCTGTGATAGAGCTCAACAGAAATGATTTTTCCCTTCCTATGAATTTTCTACACAAATCAAGTGAACCAAATAGTGTCTGTTTATTCTCAAAATGCTAAGCATTGATTAATTCTGACCACATTCCAATAGAATCATGTGTTACTTTCCAATTAAATATCCAGACTGCTCAACATGATTAATGACAAAACACAGACTAACAAGATGAATTAAGAATGATTTGCTTTTGATCTTCTATCAGGAACCACTGCCAAATAAACAAAGGCATAAAGCTGTACATAGAACATTCCTCAAAAAGAACCCATCACAACAGCTTCTCTGAGGTCAAAGAGGAACCTGAAAACCTGAACTAATCACCATGATTGTGCCTTGAGTTTCTGCTCTTTCAAAATACAGTCTGGCTGTGGCCAGATACACCACATATTCTTCTGATCAAGAAGAGAACAGCTGGAAGTTTAGACCAACCCAGGAGATGGAATTGCACTAAATGTTTATGGTGGTCTACCAGCAAGACAATAGGATTAAGCATAGGAAAAAACCTAGATGCCTGCACTGGGGTCTAGGGCACATTTGCAGTTGAATCTCTTCCATGTGCCTCTCTCTTGCCTTTCTCAGCAGAAAAGGCAAGTCCGGTATTCAGCTCATCCCCAGTATGTGTCTTCTCTCTTTGTCTAAACAGCAGAGTAATACATCTATAACCCTATATTCAAAGCCTAGTTTGAAGCTGTGTACAGCCTCTTAACTTATATTTTCAGCATTTCCAGGGTCTTCATATTCTCCTTGGTCAATCTGACACAATATCTGATTAAATATGGCTTTTAGCTTTAGAGGTGCTCTTTGATCACCTTGGCATTTCTCTTTTCACTTGCATGAGCTCTTCTTCCCGTAGTCAGTAAAACTCTCCTCAGCTTCCACTATGACAGAAATATGTGATACAGGAATCACTTCATGGCCATGGCAACAGTACCATCAATATTCCTGCATGTTTCAGGCTCATGAATCCCTCTCCACCTCAAATCACCTCTGAGCACTTATCATCAAAGAAAAGACACCTATGGTATTCACACTCGTCCTGGGTTTTGAGCCCTGACTCCACTTTACAAATCTCTTTCAGCAACCTTCTACCTGACCCAGCTTTAAATGCCCATTATGCCACTTCCAGGTTGCCCACTGCAGACTCATCCTCCACTGCACAGAGAGAAATAAATGTTTGCAAGACCCCAAGTTTGTAGAGGCAAACATTTACCACAGGTGAAGAGAACTTGCTTCTTTTTCCCTTCAGTATGTAAGGAATTCAGACATCCACCTCAGGTGAAATAGAGTTACATGGGAGGATTTCCTCCCTTTAATGAAAAGGGAGATTATCAGCAAGCATTTGAGGCTCTGGAACTACCAATAAGCACCAAACATGAGAAGAATTGTGATCAAATGTCAGAAGTGGGTAATGCTGGACATGAGCAAAGGCAGATAATTTCTGCATATCACATTTTCTAGTGAATTAATTTGGCACCATTCCCAGACCCTTTTTATTCACTTTCCACTTTTAATTAAGTAGTCAAACTTTACTGGAATAGCCCAATGTAGAAAGCCAAGTATTCTGAATACCCACAGAAAGAGTTTTTATTTCTGATGAATACTCACTCTTGTTGTAATCTTTCATACAAGGTTTATGCGAACACTTACCATGAGCCAGCTCTGCTCAGTATGATAAATAGATGTACTCATAGAGGTTTGAAAAACAAAGACATTTTAACAGACTATCCAAATTGCTTCAATAAAACTGTGCACCAGCCTTTTAACAGCAGAAAAGGAAAACATAATGGAGGGAACGACCAATGCAACAGTCATCCCACCATTTGCTGTCTTCTAAATGGCACAGGTCTTCCTCTTATGAAAGGAGAATAAACTCTGAGGGTTTTGTTTTCAGCCTCTTTGATACTCCATTTTCAACATGAGGAGTCCTAGAAGAGCGTGCACAACATGAACCCTCAGACAACTCATGGCCTCCAAAGCCACTGGTGAGGAAACCTGACAACCTGGACAGAGTCATGCAGAAGAGACCAGCTCCTGGCTGACCAGAGAGCAAACATCTCCCACTGTCACATTCCACAACCCATCCAAACACATCTCAGAACAAGGAAGAGGGGAAAACAAGCGACAGTGTTAAAAGGGACACTGGAAAGTAGGAGAGAGGTGGAAGCTGTGGAACATACAGGGAATAATAAGGATGAAAGGTGAAAAGAGCAGTGATCACTGCACTGTGTGAGGCATCAGAGATGCTACATTAGAGAAGGTGTTGATGGAGCGAAGATTTGAGCATCCCACACACACTCCTATCAGATATCCCAGCTACTGACACAAACAGAGCTGAGAAAAGCAGAACATCCTCTGGCTTTATTTTAAACTGTCCCTGTAAAAGGTATCAGGAAAACTTCTCTGCAGCACAGCATCATGAGAGATGGACAAGACAGCCTAAAGTATTGGATTTCACAGTGGTTCACTCAAGAGATCTCAACACCACAGAGAGTTCCATGTTTTCTCCATGTAGCTTTTACCTCAGATATGGATAGTTCTGGAGAGATCCACAGTCATGGCACCAGCAAGCTGAAGACCTCAAATGCCTAACTAAAGCCAATAAAGCCCATGAGTCACAGTCTCAGGGGAATCAGAGCTACTTGGCACATACCCAGAAAAGGTCAATTGGAGCATGGGGAGACTATTTCTAAATACCCCAGAGCTTTGCCACTGGGAAAAATAAATAGAACTATGTATCTTGTTTCCACATCTTAGCGGGCTAAAAAAAAGCTCTCACAGGGCACTCTCCAGGGCAGATTCTTAAAGTGACCTTGGCCCTCCTGCTGCCCAGGGCAGGGGAACGCGGGTGGACCCACCAGAGCAGTGGTGCATTTTCAATGCTGCATTCCTGGCAGCTGATCAGAGAGCCAGGGTAATCTCAGCTCCCACAGTTGCCGGCTGTTCCCTCACAGCAAAAAGGCAAACCACGATGGCACATAGTTATGAGGTGGAGAGAAGGTACCAAGAGCAAGTAAAAAGTGAGGGTCAAAGGATTTCTGGGACAATATTGGAGTTTTCCTCTGCCAGCAGGTTAGAGGCTAGTGCTCTCTACAGCTTACAGGCAAAAAGAATCCAATGTTTTTGTGACCAAGAACTACACCAAAATAATACACTCCCAATTTCAGCATAGTCACAGCCACTTTGGGAAGAGCTGCACCAGTGTCAGATAGCTGGGAAGCACATGCTGAGCTAGACAAAGAACATGACCCCTTTTCATCCTTTCTCCCCAGCTCAGAAAACCCATCCATAAGTTCCCCATCCCAGTCACCTCATAAAGCTTTAGCTAGAGCAAGTTAAATCATGAAAGGACATTTTTTCCACACATACCTACCTCCATTTTCTGATGAGCTGCAAAGATGCTTAGGGCTTTCAGACTGCAGCTATTCCAGGCATTTGCTAATGCTGGGAGAGAAGATCTGTAACCCACTCTACAGTCTGTTCTTCTGGTCTCAAGGCCTAAATTCTTGCCAACAATATCTCCTACAGCCACTTTCCACAATGAAAGCAGCACTTCCAAGTGAACTGCAAACAAACAGAGCCTCAACTGACTAAGGAAAAACTAGTGCCTTTTAATGGGTTGCAATTGTGTTTTGAAACAAAACAGGCTTGTGTGGTTCTTCTAATGTAAAACAGGCTGTTCCACTGTGCCACTGAGCTTCTCAGCTGCCCCTAGTTATGAAACAAAAGGCACAGCTCTGAGCCCTGGGCAGGCCAGATGGGTGGCCACCAGGCTTCAGCTGATTTATGGTTCTTGTTCCTTAGACCAAGAGTAGGTGGGAGTTGAAAAGATTGTGTAAAGATTGTATGCACTGTTTGCACACTCATGAAAAACATGTTTTAAGAAGAGCACAGATATTTTTAGGAAATAAAAAGAAAATTAGGAAACTGAACTAGCAGTGAGAAAGCTCAGGTAGACAAAAATTAATGCACAAGACACCTTTTTCCAATGAAAAATAAATTGAAGCTTTTCAGTAATAAATAAAAAGGCTTATTATCTGAAAAATGGGATTTACTGAGGGCAATTTTGAGTTTGATTTTCTGATGTTTGTGTCTGTGTTCCAAATGGAAAAAAACATCCACAGAAGAATTCAAAACAATCCTTGTGCACCAGATAAAAGGAAGTAAAAGCTAAATATTGCATATTGACAATGTGGAATCATTGAAATCAAAAGCAGCATGTTTCTCTGATTGTTTCCCTTAGAAGTGAGTATTTTAGAGCATTTATAGACTACATTTACAGCAACCCTCAGCAACACTCCCTGCATCTCCAAATGTATCTCAGCAAGAAGCCAGGCTAGAAAGGTGTGACAGATACCAAGGTTTCCACTTCCTCTATGGTAAACAGTCAATGGAAAATAAAGCAGTTCTGCACAAAATTAATTTTAAAAGCCTTTAGGCAGCCAGTCCCATTGCTTAACAGAAAACTGATACAGGCCCAAGTCCCATCACACACAGATCCTGGCCTATCACAGAAGCAGAACTAGCGCTGGTTTAATCACAGCCAACACTTCCACAGGAAGGAAAACAAGGAACTGAGTGGAATTTGCTTAGTTAAGCATGGGGCTTGGACCCGTCAATCACTTTTGGTTGTGTCAGAAGCCAAGCCCAGCTCTGGGTCTAACTCATCCTGGGCACCCCTGTCTTACATAAAACAGTTCTCCAGGCTGCCTAAATCTTAAAGTTATTACATGAGGCCTGATGGGAATGTTGAAGGATACTCAGATATCCTAGGAATAATATCTTAGTGGTAATATTCTTTGAGTTGGGTGATATCCAAACATCTGTGTAATAAACATCCAGTATCCCCATGTAGAGGCATCTCAGTTACTTTGTCTAAGAGAGAATTGAAGCTGTGAAGCAATTCCAGGTACTTGGCACTGTGCAAGAAAGCCAAAAACACAGGCAAAAGTGAGTTGGCTTCCATCAACAAGGCAGCTGCAGGAAGTTTTGCATCTGCTGGGTCCCCTCAGTGTCTGATTTAGAAAAGCAAACAGTCCAAAAAACTGTGTCTCTTCAGACATGTAGGCAGAGGAATAAGAAGAAAGCTGCACTTAGCAAACAACAGTGCTGTGTGTTGATGAGGAGCTTCAGCACTGGTGGCTGGTGGAAATGCATTCAAATTCCTTCCCAGCTATTGTGTAAGTCATGATATTGAGAGAACTGATATCAGTCTTTGATGGTAACAGCAGGATGGACATTATTTAACACAACCAGGGTGACTGGCCCCCATTTCAACCACGGCTAAGCAAACTGTGGCCAAACTGTTCTGTGTCTGTCCATCCTTCTCACCTCGTGCTCTACCTGAAGCTGCTTCCTCAGTAATCACCAGCTATGGACATCACCCATGTCAGGTCCATGCAGAAGCCAGAACTGGCTGAATGCTGCCTTGTCCTTGCTGGCACATGCCTGAGCAAGTAAGGACTGTGCCCCACAAGCCATTGCATATCCCAGCAGGAGAACTGGCAGGTTCTGTGTGGCTTAAGCAAACGGGATTGTGTGGGCACAGCTCACAGCAGCAAATTCTTCCTCCTGCTTTTAAAGAGCAAGCCAGAGATATGTGTTTTGCTCTCATAAAGTTTGCCTTGAAAGGCATCTGAGGAAGTGGTCAGAGCAGACAGCTTGGGGACTAACATTCAGCATTGAGATGAAGATATAAAATGGACTTGATGTCTTCAGAAAAGAACTATTTGAAATATGTGGGATGGGCTTAAAAGCAGATACAAATTAATACTAGTATGAACTGTCATACTTCAAAAATATCATGATGACCAGGTCATGGCCCTCTGCAAATGGAGGATGAGGCAGCACTGCCTTGATTCCACTCCATCTACCCCCAGGCTGATGGTGGCAGGCAGTTCTGGCTGAGTGGGAGGCAGGAGTGGCTTGTCTGCTGCCAGCACATGCTTCTCCAAACCCAGTTGTGTCTGGGAAATGAAGGAGGGTACCTTGCAATCAAACTGCCATCACTGTCTAGGGCACACTACAAATAAAGGGCCACCAGCATGAATCATATGATGAATCACAGCATTAACGTGTCCTTCAGGGAACTATTTCTGCCTCTTAAAAAACCCTGCAGATTTAAAGTGAGTGGAAACTGCATACATTTCTGATTTCTTTGCCTCTTCAAGTGGAACCAGAATTTTATTTCTTGCTGTCCTGGAAAGATGAGCTCCCTTGGGGCTACTGCCTACCTGACCGTCCTGACGTGTCTCTTGCTGTAGGGAGTGATGACTTTGAAAAGCAGCTCCATGGCTCCATTGATGCCAAGCATAGTTCCCGTGGTAACTATGGCAATAAAAGGAAAAAAGCAGTCAGCTCTGAAGGAGGCAGCTGGCAAACATTGCTTAGAAGAGATGTGGGGACGAGTAGCTGCCCCTGGGGCTATGAGCTCTCTGGGCTCCCATCTGGACTCCACAGGTCCCCTTAGATATACAGAAAGTGAAGCATAAAACTGTCTGTGGACAAAACCTGAGCCAAAATCAGGTGCAAAACCAGGCCTGCAGATCTTTCCCAATTTCCCCAAAGCCCCTTTTCCTGTAGACATTGCACTTTCCAGAGAATAAACCATAACTTTAAAAGGGTCTTCTTCCAGAAAAAAAGTGACAGAGCTCAAATTCATCCCACATTTCCTACATGCAACTCAATGAGGACAGTTCATTTGATAGGGGCTTAAAGGGCAGGGTTTTCTTTTTGTGCTCTTATTCAGCAGAGTGGAAGTGAGTTTGGGGGGCTTCTGAAAGCAGTTTAATTTCATCTAGGACAATTTTCCCTTTAATCCTTCACCTTTTAACACACTAGGAACAGTTTTAGATACATTTTGCAATCAGTTTCAATACCTAATGCATAGGATAGGTGTTTAGCCAGACCTCCCCACTATGAGACAGGGTATCTCTGTGTAATGAAGGAACAAATACAGCCCTGAAATATTAAATGGATGCGACCAAGGTGAAAGGATCAGTAATCAACAGCAGCCAGAAGGAGCCCTGGCTGCCTGCCTACTGCTGGGTTTTGGCTTTTTTGTAGATATCTCCCAGTGGTCATCAGAGAGCTGCCAGAGGGCTCATCATCTCCTGCTGTCCTCCCCTGTCCCTGCCAAGCTGTCCTGTGATGGAAAGCCTCCAAGGCCTGCCAGCTACATTCACACTGGCTGGCAATTCATTAGAGCCAGGGTGGTGGACAAGGCGGCTGGAACTCATCCTGCTCCAGAGCAGGATGTGGGCAGCCACAAACATCTGGTGGCAGTGAAGGGAGTAGCCCAGAGAGGGGCATGAGGTGAGGCAAGGACTCTTCTTTACTGCTTTCATAAATAAGCACTCTCAAGAGTTTTGTATGGTTTTGGCTTCCTTTAAGTTCCACTCCATAATTTTTAAGTCTGGGAACATGTAATTCCCTGGTTTGGTATCACACCCATAGATATTTTCACCTAACCCCCTCTGAAGCTTCCCAGCTGGGCCACAGAAGCTACAAATTCAAAGTTATTAATGGAGAGTGCTGGAGATACCTGGAGAGTAACAGAGACGCTCCAGCAAAGATGCAGAGCTGGGGTTCTGGGGTCTGACATTAACAGAAAGGAGGGCAGGCTGCAGTGTGCATCCTAAAACCTCTGCAGAAACAGCAGCTGAACTGAGTGCAGGTGCACTGAAGCAGGGAGCAGGGAAGTAGGCAAATCATAATTTTGAGTGAGAGGCAGCACAGGGTCACTGCACAGCTGTGAAACCCAAATAAAGGCACATTTCATCTTCTGGCTTTGGCTGCATTTTCAGCCACACTCAGACTTTCAAACACTGCTTATCACGGGGAGAGGGGTTGAGTGTTGAGGCTTGGCTGCTTGCCTGAGGAAGCCCAAAGCATGAAGCCAGCTCCTGTCCAGGCAGAAGGGACCTGCAGGGCTGGGTGCCAGGAGAGTTAAATCTCAGGATGCACAGAGCAGACTGCAGACAGGATGGCCATCAAGAATTATCTGCTGGGTGAGGGATGTAGGGAAGGAGAGGAAAGGGTTAGAGTGAGCAAAGGGAAATTTGTGCTGACGAGCTCAGTGCTTTATAGCACAGAAAGCCTGTATGAATCTGTAATGATCCCAAGAGAGAATACTGGAAATCCCATTGCTTGAATCATTTAACATGAGGGCATTGCCAAGCAAGAAAAGCTGGGAGAGTGAACATCTGAGGGGATACTGACCAGAAGACCAGGATCTAATATCTGCTTCCTGGGGGACCTTGAATAAGTAACAGATTTCTCTCACCCTCTGCTTCTCCACCCTCATGGAGCTGCTCTGAGGATCAATAAAATCAACAATAGTGAGACATTTGGCTGTTATGGTAATGGCAACTGTATAGAGACTTAAGGTACCCAAGTCTTAGAGCAAAAGAATTGACTGTCTGTATTCCAGGATAGGAGATCTTTGCCATGAATATTTTTCACTACAGCACTTTTATTTCCATAGCTCACAGATGAAATGCACTGTAAAGGCTGCATAGGCCCCTTGAGGAGCACCTTTTTCTAAGGTTGTTCTGGCTTTTGTGCTTTTCTGTATATTAATGGTGCATGCAGGCACTAACCCTACCAGGAATAATGTTTCTTTGCATTGAAATGAGTAAAAAAGAGCCCTGGTGGCTGTCACACAGAAGAAAAGAGGAAAATCCTGGCACTCACCATTAGAAGCACAAACCCGCAGGACCCAGAGGCAGTGGGTGAGGTGCAGGTGGTGGCCCAGGTGTCTTCTTGTCAAGCTCAGTATTATATCAGTGGCTTCTGCCTTCTGCACTTTAAGCCCAAACTTCCTATCTGTGAAAAGAAAATGAGAATTAAACTATTACCAAGGCCAGGTCATTGCAGCGGTGCTATTAAACATGTGTTTATTAAGCCTTGTAACTCAAAATCTTATAAGAAAGGCATTTGAATGTATCAGTGAGTTAAACCAATATTAATCTCACTGAAAATGGAAAAACATGGGTTCACTTTGAGTTATCATACATGGAACAGAATATTCTGGATTCAAAAAGACCTTTAAAGGCCACCTAGTCCAAACCTCTCACAATGAGGTGCACCAGACAAGGATGCTCAGAGCCATGTCCAACCTGACCCTGAATGTTTCCAGGGATGGGGCATCCACCACCTCTTTGGTCAACCCGTGCCAGTGTCTCATCATCCTTATAATGAAATATTTCTTCCTTACACCTATTCTCTTTCAGTTTAAAACCATTACTCCTTGTCCTGTAATGGTTTAAAACCATTACTCCTTGTCCTGTCCTGTAAAATATCTGTCCTGACAGATATTTTAGTAGGGCCTGTCCTACAGGACAAGGGGCCTTGTCCTGTAGGACAGGCCCTACTAACATATCTGTCCCCTTGAGCTACTGGAAGGCTGCAGTGAGATGATCCTCATCTTTGACCCCTCCAGAAGCCCCCAGCACGCGGCAGTACCTCGTTGTCCCACCCTGGCCAGCAGGCGCAGCAGGGGCAGGAGGGGGCCGTGCTCGGGCGGCTCTGTCCGGGCAGCCGTGGCCAGGGCCTGCAGCAGAGCCTCGCTGCCCCCTTTGCTGACCACGTAGTGAATCCTCCGTCCAGTGCCTGGGGAAGAGAGGAGAGACAGCTCAGAGCATCCCCTCCCTGAGACACAGCTGTCACAAAGCCTCAGTCTGCAAGGGGCACACAGAGCTTCTGCGGCCTTCAGACAATGTTTGAGTGCCGAACGCGCGAGCTTGGCAGAACTTGCCGTGAATCTCTGGTGTCCCCAGCCTGGGGACATGGATGGTGGAACTGTGTGCCCTGCTGCCTGTTACCACGGCAGTCCTTGTCTCTCCAAACCCACGTGCTGCAGAAGTTTTTCAGTGTGCATTGAAATGTGGCAGAGAGGAATAAGCCGAGATGCCGACAGGTTTCAAAGCAGCAAAAGGCTCAGTGATCTTTTCTTAGATACTGGAAATTAAACAGGGAAAGAACTAAAGCTGCACTGGGCTTCTGCCAAATGAAAAGGAATCCTAGGGAAGCCTTGGGGACAGCTTTCAAATAAATGTAGGTCTCCAAAGAAACCACACTCTAACCCTGGGAGCCTTACTGTGTTAACAAACATTGATCCAGGCTCTGTGGTTGGGGGATGCTGCTCCTTCAGTTCCTAGGGAAGAGCAGGACCCCCTGTTCCCCTTGGAGGCCATCCTTGCACCCAGCTAAGGAAAAGGGCTCCGGGGCTCCAAAAGAGAGGCCCAGATGGACAGGTGATGTCTCTGGTGGGGCTTCCAGGAATGGGGGACCCAGGAGGATCCAGCACTCACCGATGCAGCCCCCACAGCCTGGCAGCTTAGTTGGGCTGGAAATTGTTTAGTAGATTATAATTTTGTGGTGGAGCAGAAAGGAAAAGAAACTTGACAATTTTTTTTAGTTCTTTTGCCGATACACTTATGGTTTTTTGCAGCTTTGAGCACATAAAGTGACATCCATTCCCTGCAGCCCCAAGGCAGAAGTGCATTTTGGGGAGAAGCTGAACTCTCTGCATTAGAGGGTCCCTGGATGCTGAATAGTCAGGTTCCTTTCCTTTCCCTGTCTCACAGTCCTCTCTCCAATGGCACTGGTGAACATTTCCAGTGGTTGACTGCCAGGGATTATGAAATACTTTGCAACCCATGGGCATCTTCAAAACAAAAAAGAAAAAATTGAAACTTTCTCTGAGTCTTTTTTTTCTTTTCTTTAACACATTGAATAATCTCAGTTTTCCAAATACAGGAGTAAGGACTGCTAATCTATAGATAGAATTTACATTTTTTTTCACCTTGCAAACACCTGGTCAAGTTTGAATGCAAGTATGAATTCCCAGACTTACTTTAGGACTCCCTTTCTGCCCTAGCCCACAGCCATTGCCCCAAATCTTTGCTTCCTTACCCAAAGACAGCAAGTCAGTGAGGACACTGAGAATGTTCAGGATGACATCCTTGTCACAGGAGCTCTGGAATGGAAACACACCAAATTTACAGATCAGTTCAGAGCAGGACACTTTGTGCTGCACAGGGCTGCAGTGCATCATGCAGTGCAAGGGCACTGAGATCCTTGTTTGGATACTGAGCACTTCTGTGCCATCTGGACACTGAATATGTGGAAACATATTGATGACACATTTTAAAAGCCTCTAACATATCATACTACACAGTATTTAATACACAGTAGAATTTCTGCAGAAATTACATCTAAATTCTAAACTAAAACTCTCTTTTGTGGTTTGATCTGGCTACCCCAAAGTTGAGGAAATTCTGTATCACATAGAAATGCTAAATGTGAGATGGCTTTCCATAACAGCATCTCTTGTTACTGGAGTTGAAGAACAACATATTTAAATTATATTAATCCCATCAACATGAAAATTCTCCTGTCTTTGCAGCCACCACCACGTGGAAGCCTTGAATTTGAGAAGAAAAATTCCTAAGCTTATTTTTAAAGTAATATAATTTAATTTTAAGACCAAGTTACCACCACACTTTTACATGACACTTTCTGCTTTAGAGTCACTTTAAATTTTGCACTAGAGGAAATAAGATATAATGCACTTGAGGAGAAGGAAACACATGATAACTACCATCCATTTGTGTGATACACTAGACCCCTTCTTTAATCCTGCTCCAAACAGATTTCACTGCTGTGATTCAAGAATTAATCACTGGTCTGTATTGCAATTAGAGGGATTTGGGTTAAGACATGGATGACTTTATTTCTGAACAGATACACCACCATACAAATTTCTAATATAATACAAAACTTGCATTTGAATAGCTCTGGTCCCAAAGAACCTTTGGATCACACAAACTATAATGGAATCACTTTATTTTCAATTAAATTATGACAATAAGGTAATATCTCACAAATGTATGGCTCCTATATTTCTGAATGTTGAAGTGCTTCAGAAACTTAACCTACCTTGTAACTTAACCTGGTATCCATTCTAGATATATGTGATCAATTTACCAGCCAAATTGATTCAACCATTCTCTGACATATTTATCATTATGCAACTGTATATTTAAGACAAGGAGTAGAGAAGTAACACCTATCAAAAAGTTACTCTAGAAGGAATATTAGGGAAAGTCTAGTTCAGATCTGTAATAATGACTATAAATGCAAATGGACCCCTTTTTCCTAATGGATCCCTGAAAAAATCACAAGGTGCTGAGGATTGTGTATCTAATTAGGGTGCTGCAGCCCATACCTCCTCCTCTGTTACAGCTGGGGAGGGTATGCATTGGGTGAGACCTGGGATGAAGCAGGAAATTGATCAGTCTGCAGTCAGAGCAGGTGACTGCCAGCCTGGAGAAACAGATTTCCACCCCTGTCACAGAAATCCTGCAGGATGCTTGGGAGTTCCCTGCAACCAAATCTCCTTCTGCATTGGCAAACTGTATGTGCCATTTTCTGCATGGAATAACTACATTAATGCCAATGTTCCCTAGCTTCTGTATCCTAAACCTAGTGTGTGTTCTTAGAAATTTTTTTTTTCATAATTATTAACAAAAACAAACTCCAAATCTCTGAAAAACAAGGTTTCCCATCATCCTGGTTTTGGTCAATTAGCAGTGCTACCAACCATTCCCTGCTCAGTATATATTCCAACTCAGCCACAGGGACAAAAGGTGTCAGCAGGGGAATGAGAGAAAAGAGCAAGATGTGATCAGGGAAGGGGAAGGAAGGAAACAAGAAGAGTCAGATGAGGATGAGATTGGAGAATCACTTCTGAAATGGGGACCCAGTGGAGAGGGTCTTGAGCACTGATGGCTTTCTCAAGGCTCAACTTGCTTTTGCTCTTAGCTAAAATCCACAGGCAAAGTGCCTGTCTCATCCCCACATCAGAGCTCACACCCAGACAGAGAGCCTGCTGTTTCTCTTCGTTATTAACAGAGATCTCAGCACCGAACATAAAAGTTCAGCCCTTTTATGATCTATGTTGAAATTAAAAGGCTTGTTGTGTTAAGATTGCTGCTCCTTTCAGAGCCAAGACAAACAGAATACATGGCTTTAATGAAATCCAGTAACTCTGGTTTCACCAAGTATTGCCACCCTCACCTGAGAGGAGCCCTGATTTGTGCCACTTGGCTCAAGGGACTACACAGCAAGGAAAGTCTGCAGCAGGGTCAGAGCAGTTCTGAGCAGCATTACTCTTGGGTAAAATATATCATTTTAGTCCTATGTTAATCTTCCTAATTCATGTCTTTGTTCATTTGAGCTGGCTCAAGTCTCCCAGACTAAACAAAGAACATTCAGAGCTCTCTTCCCAAGAGTTTCTTGGCATTTTTCAGCATAGGGACTTAATAGTCAGGGGCAGGTTGTCAGGAGTGATGAGTATGCATCAAATTTACTGACTCCAGGAAGACTTACTGTTCTCAACACCTTTTTAAATATCAGGGTTTCCTAAATCAGGCTGTCCTCTGGTTTTGTCTTGCTGCCTCTCAGTATCTCTTTCCTCTGTAGGTGGATGGATTACACATTAAGGTTTCAGTAATGAAGTCTTCATTGATTTATGCTCCTATTACACTGGGTTGTTTATTTTAACTGATTGGATTGTGGGTTCCTAAGCCATTAACACAAATAGTGATGACATAAGATATCCTCTGACTTTCCATGCACTTTATCCAGGGACTCAGGCAAACAAAGAACTTGAGGGAATGTGAAAGATCAACCTTTAAAGTGCAAAAATTAAATCTGGGTGATATTGCCAAATATTTTACCTGAGCGTTTACTCTTGATGTTTTAACACTAAAATTCTGTGTTGGTGCCTCATTGTTCCCCTTCCTGCTGCACACCATTGAAGGAGTTGGATGATTCATGTATTGGCTGAAACAATGGATAAAACCCCAGTCCCATTACAAATTCTAACATATTTCCCACTAACTTTAGTGGTACCACTGAATAACAGAGACTTCTGCAGAAGAGCACAGCTCCTATTTATAATAGCAAGACAACACAGAAAAAAAAACCACCCTAAAGTTGCTATTGTCTTGCTAGATGACAACTTGCCTCTTGAAAAGAAACAACTCAGATTTTGACTAATTAGCTTCAGGTTTTCAAAGTCATCAAAGATATTTGGACATTGAAATCCATTAGAATTGATTGTTTAAATTAATACACATAACAAACTCCTTGTGGGTGAATTGCCAACATATTCATTCATAAAAAATATTCAGTAAATCTTTTTGAACAGTAAGTACAAATGAGAAAATCACAACTTGTGCCTGATCTAAAAAAGATGAATAGAGTAATTTCTTTAATGCAAATTTCTTACCCTGCTCTAGTAAAAATAAACACATTAGTTATTTTTATTGAAAGAGATGCTTGATGGTTTAAGAACAAACCATAACCAAAGAAACGAGAAAAGTAAAATTCCTCTTGCTAAGTATTTTCCATTCCTGCCAGCACTTACAAATGTTAGATACAGCATCTACATGTACACAGACTAATGAAGATGCATTTGTTGTGTATGGGTGGAATAAGACCAAAGTTCCCAGAAGCTTAAATTAGATTATAAAATCACTGACCTCCTGCAGGATTTCACTTAAAGGACTTAGAGCCAAATTGTTACCTATTAACAACAGCCTGTAGTTGCTTTTCACAGCTTGTGACTGGACAAAGGCTAAAGTAGCAAAAACATCAATTTAAATATCAAGCATGGCTGTACTTTTTGGTCAGAGCCCCTCATCTTTCTTAGCTTTACTCCAGCAAAGCATCCTGTCTTCCTCACCCAACCAGGAGTATCACAGGGCTGAGCTCAGATGCATTTAATCAGCTCCTGGCTGAGAGCTCCTCTCTGAGATTTTTCTGAGAACTAATCCCTGAAACACTGGGGTTAGCTTGGCAGAAGCTCCTCAGAGATAAACAGCAGAAGGATGGAGAAAGCCAGCAATAAAAAAATACCCCAGCACATCGTCATTGATAGGTTACAGGCAGCAAGTGATTAATTGGTGACATTGGGCTTGGAGGACAACAGCTCGATCCCAACATTTCTGACTGGCAGCTCAGGTTATTTCACTGACCCACAGTCGAGCAGGGAACAGCTCCTGTCTCCTTGTTCTGCTCCTGGGAACATGCCAAGACCAGCTGTTATTTACTCAAGACAAGATTATAAAATCACCACTAAGCCACAGTACCAGGTAACCTCAGGGGGGTCTCTGGGGATGTTTTCCACAAGACTCAGAAACCCAGCAGAGGTGGGATTTTTTGTGTCTCACCTGCAGGATAGCAGCCATCAGTGCCATTCCCCTTCCAGCACTGCCTTCAAACAAAAACTTCCCATAATCTCAGTCTTTTGGGCTTTTGTCTTTTGCCCAAAGGCAGGTATTTCCCTGAGTGAGACACACAACTGACTGAGAGGGTTTGTTGGGAGTCTAAGCATTAATGCTGAAAAAAGAAATCAAACAGCATTAATTTGTGTGGTGCGAGATTTACTAATAAATATTTTATTTGGGGGAAGAAATACAAAGCAGTTATTCCAATCACAAAAATAATGAATGCAAAATGAAAGAAGTCATTCTTGCAAGACAATGCATAACATGGTTCCTACCAATACGTCTTTTAAATTAACTGTTGAATTGTCTCACAAAGCTGTGTCACTGCCTAGGAAAAATCTTCCAAACAAACAACAAAACAAAATGGTCTAATTTTAAAGAAAAGGTACTGATTCACTGGGCTAAAAAACTTCCAGACCTGTTTGTTTGGGTCTTTTTTAGTGAGACTAAGGAATAGGATATCCAGTTCCATGGTTTGTTTGTTTATTTGTTTGTTTGTTTGTTTTAAAATAGCCTGTTTCTAAATACGGAAGCAGGGTTTGACCTCTCCAAAATATATCCTCCTCTCTTCTCTTTCCCTTAATAAATTTGCTCACACAAATAGCAGTCAGCAGCCCAACTGCCTGTGTAATGAGACTTACATCTGCAAGTCAGATTTCTCACTCTCTGCGCTTGAAGCCTATTGAAGAGAAATTCTGGTGCAAAATTAATACTGGCTAAAATCAAGAGCAGGTTAGAGGCTGAGCAGCATTAGTCCTCACTGTCTCCTGAGACCTCTAGAAAATATCGTGTTGTAATTACTCTCTTAATGCTTAAATCAGAGTCCTCTGCCAGCTAGGTAGAGGTGCCTAGCAGCCCAAACTGCTGGGCACAGCCACTCACCACTGGCATTATGGATTTGCCAGCTGGATATCTCCTTCCCACAGCTGACTATCCAGCCTTACAATAACTGTGAAGCCAGGTTTGGTGCCTTATGTTCTGTGCTTTGTCAGAGTAAATTGCTTTTTCTAATTTAAGAGGAGCTAAAAATTCACACTTAACTAAGAGAGCAAAATACCCTGGAGAGTTTCTTGTCTGAATGCTCCCATCCTCAGCCTCAATATTCAGCCAGCAAAGCGTGATTTCTTCTTGTTGGAAGGTCTACAGTATTTATTACACGGAGGTTTAAAAATCATTATTTCTGAGGGGGGAAAAAGGTGTTCAAAGACCTCTGAAATATCAGTAGGCAACCACAGAGTAAGGGAGGATTCCAATTAAAGTGATCATAGCCTGAATTTTGGCATAAGTGGAGCACCTTCTTAACAATACTACTATTATCCACTTTATAAGGATCCCAAGAAATTATGGCCAAGCTGCCCCTGCTCCCAAAATAACCATCCAAACATCCTCAGCATCACCACAGGAGTCACCATCCTCTGTGGTAAAGAGTATGTGCGTTTCTTTGCCCAAATCTGCATTTCCTCTCCTGAGTAGTCAGATAGGCCTGAGCAGAGGAGACATGGAAGGAGAAGGGGCTATTTAAAGCCTCAGAGAGGAGGACCTTGCTGCTCTGGGAGTGTCCTAAGTGACCTCTTTAATCCTGGGAGAAAGGCGTCCGCAGCTGTGGGGGATCACGTAGCCCTCAAACTGTACCCGGGGCAGCCAAGGGGCCCCCAGGGACAGGACACGTGGCCAGGCAACCTCTTGCTCCTGCTCCCAAGCCTTGGAGACAAGTCCCTCTCGCTGGCCCTGGCCACCCCTGTGAGGCATGGCAAGCAGCCCACTGAGCCAAATGCCAGGCATTTCTTTTCCTACTGATGCTTCACAACACAGCAAGCCCAGAGCAGAAATTATGGGGTTTAGATCAGAAAATATAGCAGACTCATTAAAAATGTTTCTCTCTCTGGCCTGCTGCAATCAGGTGGGTGGCTTTTTTCATGGTTTGCAATGACCTGAAGGTCTCTCTTTTTCTCTCCATTGTTTGCACTTGGGTGTGATAACCTGCAGCATCTTTTTCAGTAACACATCAGACCATGGCTGGGTGCTATGATTCCAAACTTCACAGTGAGTGGCAGCTCATCCAGGTGAGCAGGAGTAGTGCCTCAAAGCAAACTTCTAACATGCAAATGGACAGGGCTTTGCTCCTATTCACTCAGCTCCAGGACTTCTTCTCAATGGATACAGGCTACACTCTGCAGGACTGAACTGCTTCTAGGCAGGGAAAATTCCAAGCTTACATCCTAATGTCTTCAAAACACTGAGGGTGTTGAGATGAAGCAGCTTGGCTTAAGCTGATGTCTAGCAAAATAACTTGGTGAATAACATGGTGAAAATCGTCTGTGCCAAAGAATCTTAAAAAATGTAACGCAATAAATTGCACTAACAACACCTTGCATCAGAGGATCACAGACTTCTACATAAATATTAGCTAACACCTGCCCAATAGCATCCCTCATCAAGATCAGATTATTTCTTATTTTCCTGGTGGGAAATATCACCCTGTGGTGAGAAATTTGCTTAGTCAATACCTAAGAAGATAGCTGGCAGAGCCAGGAGTGCTATTACAACAAAATGAAGCAGAAACACTGTGTGCACAGAAGTACTCTCGCCCTCAATCACACACTTACTTCCATCTCTTTGTGAGGAGTTCAAAATTTCCCCTCCTGAGATCAGTCTTCTCCTCCCAACTTCCCAGAAGTGTACCAGAAAAATCTACGCCCTGCAAGGAATACTGATGCCAGACTGGGAGAAAAAATAGCTACTCCCCACCAGTGGGTCCCAGAGCTATTTGGAAAGAGATTCATCCTCGTGCCAAGGGATAAGGAGGATACCACATTTAATAAATCCATACAGGAATTAGGAAGCACATAGACCATGCCCTGATCTTTTTCCAAAGGATGTTTTACCTGCTGTGTCCAAAAGACTCAAAGGTGTTTCCCCTAACTTCAGAGCAAGGTTGTTCATCTCAGTGCCACGTTATTAATGTGTCACTTCAATAAAATATATTCACACCCAGATATCTGCAGGAATTATGCCTTGACAGAGTGAAATATCTTGGATACTGTTGGCAAAGTAAACTGCTTTTTTCCTCTCTTTCTTTTTCCACGCCAAAGTTCTCTCAGTATTCTCAAAGAAAAGCTTGTCCTTGTGCAGAAGTTCCTCCTGATACAAAGTTCCTTTGTGTCACTTGTTCCTCTCACTAATGCTCCTCTAATAGAGCAATTACTTTATTATGCAGAAACGGTGGTAAAACATTATTATATAACCCTCAACTGCTTCTGTCAAATTGGAACTGTTAAAAGAATGAGGAAACTTTGAGATAAATCAAAACACGTGACACTCTGCAAAAGGCTTTTAGACTTTCTTTTGAATATTTCTAATGTTCTTTCTGTAATTTCTACTGCAGATAAATTCTCCCAGGTTTTATCTCTTATTTCACAATAAGTTACCTATGACACCTAAAGATTTTGACTGGATTTAATGTTATATTATTCTCCTTTTTGCTCTTTTTAATCTATTTTTATTTTAATGCCAAGATTATCCTAGCATATGCCTTTCACACTCTCTTATTAAGTTTCTGTAAGGCATTAACCATTCTTGTACAATAAATTCTATATGCATGCCAGCACCTACTGTTTATTGCTGTTTCTTGGATTTATTCCTATATTTTATATTACTTTTGCTGTTACTGAACTAATTTAAAATATTAATGTTTCATTCAAATGCCACTCTGTTACAGATATTTAACACAACTGCCACCCAAACTTTATAGGGAGGGATCTGTTTCCTCCATTCAGTTTTGGTTTTATTTTCCCCACCAACAATGAAAAAGCAACATGAAACATGTTTCTCTCTTTCTTTTTTGTGAGATTTGATGGGTGTCAGTCCAGAGAACACTTTGTCTTTCAAAGATGAAGCACATTTGGGAGTTGACAAACTTTTTACAAGTAATGGCATTTCTCAAAGTACAAATGAGCCTGGAGAATCTTGGAAATTTTCCAGATGTACTTGCTTTTTAATGAAACCACAGATTTTTGAATGCTATAGCAAATGTGAGTATGTGCACATGGAAATAAATATCCATAATGAAGGTGCTGCTCTCCTTGCCTTCTCTGGGATCTTCCTGCTTGGACCACATATGACAAAGCCCAAGAATCCCTGGGTCTCATTTCAGTCTGCCCTAATACTTGCCTGTGTTCAGTCCAGGCTTTTCTCTGTATTACTGTGCAAACAATCACACTTTTTTCATATTACTCTGACACAGGCTGAAGATGAGGATCACTATAAGGTACACTCTGGTTTAGAAAAACACCAGTCCTTTCTGTTGCCAAGATAAGTGTCCTTATGTGTCAATCTACCCCACTTCCAAAAGCACCTTCTGGAACAGCCATGCAAATGCTTTTAATCAATCACATTTAATAACAATGATTGAGGTATGGGCAGCAGAGACAAGCCACTAATAACTATTGTTAGTCACAGCTTATTTTCTTCAGAGATGGAACCTGAAAGTGAAAATGATGAACCTATTTTTGCCATCCGGTCTAAGTGAAAAATCAAACAACAAACGAAACTCGGCATCCATAATGAATAGCAAACTGTGCTTTGAAATTCTAATGATTTAAAGCAATATTACCAGTAATATAACGCAGAACTTCAGTTTAACTGCATTGCTGAGACCCATCCGTCTAGATTTAAACAGCCATCTCTCAACAGCAAAGCCCTCAGTTCTCTGAAAAGGTTGCCAAGTTTTTAAGAGGCATGATAGGGGTATGTCATTTTCCATCCAGAAGGTAACAAAGATTTTTATCTCCTTTATCTTCAGTCTGCACCCCCTGCAGGACACCCAACAGCAGCAAGCCAATGCCACCATGGCAAAACCAGGCATGTTTGGGGCTTTGTCCCACCCTTGTTACTTCATCCAGTAGCTCAGAAGCACCTGCAAACTAAGTCAAGTTAAAAGGTATTTTGGCTTGACTTGGTCAGTCAAGCTAAAAGGCATTTCATTAGCTCCATGAATGAGCCTGTGTCTGTGTTTCTGCTCCAGGAAAAGAGACAGGAGTTATATTTAAAAATACCCAGCTCTACACATTCTGCTAGGATGCCCTGTGGAGTTCACCCAACCAAACCCCTTGGGCTGCCTCTTCTGAGACTCTTTCACATGGGAATGGGCTGAACATGGCCATGGCACAGTGGGCTGATCTCTCAGAGAAAGGTGAATATTCTTCAGTGAATACCCAGCGGGAGATTTGATCTATGATACCTGCATCCATTGCCAGGAGGGAGAGAACACCAAAAAGTTGTTATTGTGTCCTGTTTTGTTTAAGAATGTTCCCAAGAAGCCCTGTTGGTGTAATAGTGCTCACAGCCTTTGTAGGACATGGCAGGGGACTCTCAGCTAGGGAGATTTCCAACTGTTTGATCACCCAGCCATGCAGACCTTTTAGAAAAACCCTCCAGAGTTTTCAGTCAGTGAGGTACAGCTGCTGCTGAGAGAGCTTTTGAACCAAGCTGTTAATAATCATGGTTTTCATCTCAAAGAGAAGTTGTTTTAATGCATCTCTGGATCCAGCTGTCCCCTTGAAGTCCCTGTGCATCATGGGGAGATCAAATGACCTTAGCCATATGGGAAGAGAAACTGTCAAAGAAAACAGAGCCAGGCACACATTCTCTTTCTCCTTTGTCACCTCCAGCTCTGTCCCCCACTTGCAGAACTTCAACATGGAGCCAGAGGCTGTTCAAATTGCAGAAGACTGTCCCAAAGAGAAGGTCAGTAATGCTGCTTTCCCCTAGCCTCTCCAGAAACTCTTTCCATATGGATGGTGCTGGTTTATTCCTGGAAGAATTGAGGGTTGAAAGAGGCAGTTCAGTTTGTTCCTCTGACTTCATCAGATCAGCATTTTAATCATAGGGAAAGGTCAGGTGGTCCATTCTCCCTCCTCCCCTCCTTTGAAGTGAGACAGGTGGGCATTCACCATGCCAAGTAAACTGTTTATGGGAGGATATTTCTCTCCCTGTCAGTCTTCTGCATGCCAGGTTAACCCTGAATGAAATGGAGGGCCAGCTTTATCTTCACTGTAGGTCTGCTGCTTTGGCCTTTCATCAGGAATCCCATAAAAACCACAGAAGATGGCAGAGGATGACAGGCACTGCACTGATTTCACCCAGGCTGCATGAGTGTCATCAGCTCAGGCTGTGAGTTGTTCCACCCTTTGATTTGGGAAGCAATGTGAGCTAGGATTCCCTTTGCCCTAACTTGATAGATGAACCTTATCTCCATCCACTGTCCAAATGAAGAAAGCAGAAGGCTTTGAATGAGTTTGATGGGGTTTGTAACAGTTCTGAAATAAAGCCCAGCACTCCTGCTTGATCCATCAATACAGCATCATTGCCTCCTTTGAAAGGAAAAGAATAGGTACCAGAGAGTGCACTGAGCTGATGGGCCATGGGGAGAAGAGTCTGTCTCAGTTTACTACAGGGATCAAATTCCCATTAAACCCAGTGGGAAAGCCTTTGCCTGTAAATTACACCAAAAATTAATGTGCATAAAAGGCTCCTCAGAAGTTGATTGCAGTAAAACACAATGCTGTGGTGTTTCCGTGTCAGAAAAAAAAACCCATATGTTTTGGTTTCAAAGCATCCCTTGTTGAAAGGCAGGGGGGGAAAAAAGCCAAGATTTCTTTGGTAGAGTAGTGATTTTTCCCGCAGGAATTCTGTGTCAGAATTACTCAATTTTCTAATAAGAATCATCATGAAAGCTTTGCAGTTCTCATTAAATCCACCTCAACCTACACTACCTTTTGAAAATAAGGCTGTGTTCTTCCACTAGAAGAGACCATGAGAAGAAAAACCCATCCTTGTTCTCTAAACCCCCAAAGGAAAAGAGATTCAGCTTTGCCTGTGTAATTTCTTATCAAGCAAATGTTATTCTATTAATCAATAATTGGTCTAAAACACTAATTCTCTTTTTTGTAGCTTAGTAGTGCCTGCAGGCAGAAGAATCTCTACTCTGTTATCTTTGCCCTCTCTAGAAGAGAACTTATGAAATCAATGATGAATTCTTGATTTCTGAGACCTTGATTTCTGTATGATGTGTTTGGTCCCTACTCAGTAAAACAAAAGTCATAACAGCACACAGATCAAAAGGAAATACTAAGTCATGGATATGAATGAGCTCTGTCTCCATCTGTTTCTGGAGGAGAATGACCAAGTTTCCCTTATTTTAAGAGGTGATCTTCATCGCATTAGACTTTCCTTCCCAAAACTGTGCTAAGATAAATTGTTTTGCCTGTATAAAAAGGAAAAAATTATCCAGTTCTTGGAGATTTGAATCTCCACCCAAAGAATCCACCTAGATATTTAGGTCAGTTTCTCATAAAATGGAACAATCAGGGGAATAAACTCAAATTTTTAGCAGGACAAAATGTCTTATTTGAAATAATTTGATTGATTTAGATTCGTGTTCTTGTTTCTTAGCCATCCTAAGCTGTATTTTCTGAAACAAACTGTCTCTTCTGAAGCAGCAGCACGTTAATGCTCTCTGTGGCACACAAAGCTTGCAGGACTGCAGGCACCAGTGTCAGCTGGGCTGGACAGTGCATTTATTCAGAACCTACCACACTCCTTACCCCTAACACTCCCTCCTCACCTCCTGCAGCAAACCTGGCTTTGTCCAGGGCAGAAGGGAAGCTGGCTGCTGAGCTACTGCTCCTGGTCTCCTTGGAGAAGGTTGTTACTCCCTCTCACAGAATGTCTCACCAGTTCCCAGGAGCATTCTGAGCTCCCAGCTCCCTGGGGACTGAAATCAGCCTGCTTTGCCCGGGAATCACAGCTCCCATCCTTCCCTGCGGAGATTCCCGGCGCGCAGAGCGGCTCTGCCGTGGATCAGCGCCTCTGTCCTCGGGCCCATCGGGTCCTGTGGGCAAACAGGTGCAAATAGACTGTCTGTGAGACAAGTGATTATTAAAAGAACAGGGGAGGGCAGGAGGGAATTATTTTCTGTCCTGGTCTGGTGAGAACAGCACATTCAGGAGACCAGAGTCAGGCAGAGCCCAGTGGCACGTGTGGGCACGTGGGGTGTGTGTGGATTTGGGATCTCAGAGCCTGAGGGTCCCAGGTGTGCACACACCAGTCTGACAGACAGGAAAGGGACACCTCTGCCCAGCATGACAGCCAGCTCATGAGCAGCTGCTAGCACACACTGCCTTATTCTGCATTCCCACTGACTGCTCCTGGAGCCCTGAGGAAGGAGGGGCTTTCACCTGCACTTCCAGAGGCTTAAATCCCCCCAGATTTCACTGCAAGAGTAATGATGGCACCAGTCGTGCTATCTACCCTGGCACAAACAGGAGTGATCGCCCAGAGGTAGCGTGTCCGTGATAAGAACTCCAGGAGCAATTTCCAACCCTGCTATCCCAGACCAAGCAACACAAAAATCCCTCCCCATCTCTTAAATTCCCAGTGTGTGTATGAAATTATTTTCTCTCTGTTAACACACATCAGTGAGATCTCTGTTGGTGCCAGTAGACACTGCTGGAGCCAACCATTATCAGCCCATATGTTTTTCAATACAAGCAACTTTTTGTGTCTGCTTTGCTGAACATAATATAATAAACTTTAATTCAAAATGCCCATGAACACATTTTCTACTAGAGACATTTTTTTCCTATTATAGATAAAACCAAGAGGACTGGACCAATGCACCGAACAGAAAAATGTGTCTAAGCCATCACAACAAATGCAGCATAATATACTGAAAATAAGATTAAGCTACACAAAGGAACACTAGCAAGACCTATTCAGGCAAACACCTCTCTGTATGAAAACATTTCTTCTTCTATTTCAAAGAGGGAAATTATTGAAACCTGAGAAAAAGAGAGGGTGGAAATTTTCCATTGTCATAAAAATATTGATGTAATGTATAAACACATCTGTAGGCATACAAAAGAGCTAGGGAGGCTAGATAACTACCAATAATTATCCTCAACTTAGAGATAGATAAACAGATGTTTTTTAAATATATTTGCGTAGTGTACGTGAAAGATAAGTAGTTTTTAAAAAATCCATATACCTTCTTCCATAATATGGTTTATTCTATTAATTTGTTTCTGTCTATAATGCAGTACCAAAGTACACAATATTGAGTTGCATGACATAGCATAATGCACCATTATATTACATCCAAATAGTCTAAGTTAAACAGCCTGGCCATAAGCATAAAGTCAGCCCCTCAATGGCTGAAAAGCACCAGTTTTGAAGCATTCCTGATATTTCATTTGGTCCCCTGGAGTAACTGCATTTTTTAATTTCCACATGACAACTTGTTTTATTTCACAAAACTTCTGCTTCAGGATGAGCAGTGCCTGTTGCCTGGAAAATCACTCCATGCAGCATTTTGTCCTCATCATTTACCATGTGGTTCTGTGCATTATTTATTGTGCAGGATCCAAGCCCTGCATGAAAACAAATTATTAATTTGCTTCTCTCTTTTTTCTTTTTTTAACTGTGTTGTTACCAGAACTTCAGTTTGTTGGGTTTTTTTTCTCCAGTGCTCATTACCTAGTTTTTCAACCACTGATGTGAGGCATGGTGGGATTATTTTCCATGTTACACATTATTAACTCAGAAGCAGAGGTTTATAAACCATTTTTCCCGGCTGGCACCCAACTGACCCAGCAACATGGCCATCCTGTCACATTTTTGTCGCTTCAGGAAGGGGAAAGGGCTGTCAAAAACACAGCCTCAAAGCACAAACTATCCTAGACAAGAATGAGGGACAGCAGAAGATGATCAGAACTGCACTTTCCTGGTCTGACACAGAAAGTTCTGCTGAGCTCAGATTGTGACACTCTTGTGCTCAGCTCAGCCACCACTGCTGCTGTTCCAATCACTCTCTGGGTACATTTTGCACCCCGAGGTCCTCAATGCTCATGAATTCAGCCACAGAAAATTCTGGATAGCCCATCTGGAGGCATTTGCAGAGGAGCTGGCAGTGTGCTCAGAGAAACAGCTGTGGCCAGCCCAGGGACAGAGAGCAATTCTGGTCCCAGCTCAGTCAGTGGAAGGATTTCAGCAGAGTCCAAGAGCTGTCACAGCTTCCTCTGAAGGCTTTTAGTGCTCTGTGCTGGCTCACAAGAGCAAAAAACCTCAATGTTTCTTCTGTGGCCTGGCAGGAATTTGGGATTAATGTATGGATGTTAGCCTCCTTTCTTCTTTGTTGCTTAGCAGTGCCCCATGGTGGCGAGCCAAGGGTTGTAGGGAAAAGCTCTGGGTTACCTTCAGGTTCTCCTTGGATAGGGAGGAGTTGGCAGTGGAGGTGGGAAGGAAAAGCAGCCATCCTGAAAGCTGAGGTCAGAACCTGCACTATCTCTATAGGATTGTTTATGGAGGATTATGCCTTTTCTTCCATGGTTAAATCCAAAACCAGGCTCATGCAGCCCGAGTGGCATTGGCAGTAGAGACATGACAGGATTGCACCCACTCTTTCTCCTTGAACCCTACAAGCCAAGTGTTTCCCTGTCCTAACTGCACTTCTTCTGCTGTTCCAAAGCTAAAACAGTTTTTATAAGGAATAGCAGAAATAAGTCCACTGCTGCTCACTTTAAGTACAACAATCACAGTAAAACTCAGTTAACGAACCACATAAAAATGGCCATCTGGTTTTGAGTTGATTTTTGTTCCCTCTAAGGCTATTTCTCTAAACCCAGCCTGCCAGGCTGCCTCCCAAAAACACCGAACCAAACTTTGAGCTCCTCCATCCCCAAATTAGTGGCCATTCTGCTACCTGAGCAGTTCCTGGAATTTTTTACATCTATTTCTCTCAAAGTCAGGAATCTCAGCAGTTTTGCTGACAGAGTAAGTGCAAGGATGCAGAGCAGACAAAAGCATTTTGCAAAATGCATTTCTATTCATTGGCAGTGGAGCAGCACAGATACCTTCCCACTTGTCCTTAGGATAACAATAGCTCTGCCTTGTCAGCCAGCCAGCACGACAGCTCGGAAGGGGCAGCACAATGAGCTGAGAGCTCCAAGTTAGCAAACAGCAGATCCTGTGTCTGTTCTGCTGGACACTGCGGCCATTCACAGATAAATCCCTCTGCAAAAACATCCACCACTGATACATAAGATTTGCATCTTTTCCCTGTCAAACCGTAGCATTTGGGAACCTGTGAAGTCCAACAGAGCAAGACAGAGTTTGAGCCAAAGATCTGCCAACGGCCCCAGGGGCTGCCAGCTTTGCAGAATATGTGAACGGGGACTGTGGCTTTGGAAAACATGTGAAAACTACACTGAGAGCCAAGAGGAAATCTGGGACTCCTCAGGCAACACGATGTATCCTGCCATGGAATAAGATGTTCTCGGGGCTAACCAAGGCATGGGCACTGAGGAGGAGAGCAGGGAGAAGGAAAGGGAAAAATAAAAATGTTTCTTATTTGTCTAAATGATCAGAGAGTGGGGTGAGATGAAGGCCAGGGCAACGAGGAGGAGGAACTAAAATACTCTACAGTCTCAAGGGATTCACTAGTCTGGGTCACAAGGCAAGATGTTGGTTCCAGTTTTCTATTGCTCTTTTTAGCAAGTACCAGCTGTGTTTAACTAACATCCAGATACCTCCTCCTAGCATTAAAATAACCAAGAGATCTAATCCCAAATCACTTGGGATTTTGCATTGAGGAGGCTGCCTGTAAGATGGCATGTCAGTCTTTTTTGCCTGGTCAAAAGCCGTACATGCAGAGGGTGTTTACTTCTGCCACGCCGTGGTCAGGGGCCAGGGTGAGAGTGGCAACCAGCCCAGCCTTGACTGAGGAACTGCATTGTCTGGGTATGAAAGACAGAGTGGGGCTGGTTCAGGGCTGAGGAGCTCGATGTCATGCAGTGAGAGGTGGGAACAGAAACAGGTAACACTATCCAGGCCAGAGGGACAGGAGGTGATAACTGCAGGATCACACTGGAGAGGGAGAGTCAAGAAGAGGGAGCAAGGGGGAAGGTACCAGAGTTCGAAAGAAAATGAGAAATGACAGTAAAATCCTCAGAGCTTGGCTCTGCCATGCTGACACAAAACCTGTGAGACGGGGAGAGGGTTTTCTTAAATCTGAATTTCACATTTTTAAAGCCGCACATTGTAAGCAGTGAAGCACTTTTTACCTAGAGATCTGAAATGTCACGTCTTCCCTGCAGTGACATTTTGGTGACAAAATGCAGCTGCACTTTGAAAGGAGTTTTTGCTATTCACCTTGTCACTTTGCAGAACATCCACAGCACGTTGCACTTCCAGGGGTTTGAGCTGTCTTTGGAGGATCACGCTCCTTCACAGCACTGGGAATAGTTTTGAAGAACTAAAAAATGTGTTTCTTTCCGTGACTGCTCAGTTACAAAGTGCACTGTGTTCTGGATTTGTTCTGCTTGATACTACCCTTACCAAAGCCAGGCATTGAGTCTAGGAGTGAAAGTGTCTATGCCAGGAAGAGATGGGGGGGATCCCTCCCTCAGCAGAAGGTGACAGACCCTGTTTCAAGGCTGGACATTCCTCCAGCTGGGAATAAAAATCTCTACCTGTGCTTGGAAGGGAGGTAGAAATTTAGTCCTGTGTGAGTGACTGATGGAGAAAGGATGATTTTATTCTGAGTTTATAAAGACTGGCTGAATGTTCCCTCATTCTTCACCTGAAAGCTTTCTGCATTCAAAGCAATATTACGTGCTAACAGAAATGGATAATGCCCAGTAATACCCTGCAGAATAGCCTGTTGTAAGCAGCAGATATGTTCTTCATGCCCAATAAAAGAATATGAACCAGCACTGACAGTCCAGCAGGTCACAAAAACAAAGCAACCATGTTTTGGACAGCTGTTGCAGAAAATAACAAAGTGTGGAGAGATCTTATCAGCAAAGGCAAACATCAACCAAAGTTATTATTTCCCAGGCCAATACTTTCCAACTGTGTCAAGTAAAGGTCTTTTTTATCACCTTATTTTTTAGCAGAGATAGGTAATGATATTACAAAGTTATGCTGGTAATTTTTCTGCTGAAGGCAGAGGAAAGAGGTGAATCAGAGCAAGTAATTGTCATCAACCCGTTACTTTCTGCCCTTTGGCACTCAAGCCTCCATATCAAATTGCAGATATAACAAGAAAGATTTTTATGTTCTTCAAGTGAATATAGAATTTTTGGGAATAAGGGTCTTGTGCCAAGGTGAGATTTTGTGGCACTGTGGCTGAATGCTGTGCTGTCTTGCGGTTTTACCAATACCATGCCTGCAGTCCTCCTAACAATTTCTAGTTGAGACCTCCATACAGTTTTGTCAATTAACTGCATTTGTGATTTTAAACTGTAGGTTCCAATTTAGGTCTGGGTCTTGTCCAATTCCTTTTCCAGATTATGCAAAGAGCATCAGGACTGTTATGTTAGAGAGCATAAGAAAATCAGATGTGCACTCAGCTCTCAATTGTCGAAAGAGGGAGAGGACTATAGCCTGGATACAGCACAAACATGATCTACTACAAAATATGAATAAAATAAGCTGTAACAACATAGGGCAAACAAGTTACACTGCCAAAACATAAAAGGATAGTGGGATCATTTTCTTCAGCATGCCAGTTTACCTGCAGAACTGACACTAGGGGCTACAGAGGGCAAACCAGTGTTTGAAATGAGAAGTAAAAGTTGTTGACAGTTACATAAGCTTGGATAAATACATCAGGGTTGATCAGCCCCCACAACTATAGTTTCAATGCCAATTGCTATCATCAGGTTTTATAACCTCCCCTGCATGCTTGTGGCTGGTCACAGACACCTCACGAGACACAGGGCTGGACACATGAATCCTTGGGCTGACCCAGGTGGGTCAGTCTTTTTTGCACACCCTTTCCTTCATTTTCTGAGTCTGCAGTGTGTGAGGTTTTGATGGCACAGGTAGCAGTCAGAGGATGCTGCTGATGCCTCAGACATGAAAATCCTGTCCCCACAGGGCTCTGGGCCATGCCAGCACAGCTGCACACGAGGGCTCAGGGCACCTGAGGAGTGCACACAAGTGGCATTTCACCGTGACTGTCTAAAAGCTGCTTTATATGCAAGTAGCTTGTCTAGTCAAAGCAGTTCCCACCCATCCCTCATGACAAAACAAGGATTATAAAAGCACAGGTTCCCTCCCAAAACACACTCCCTATTTCACAGGGTAGCTCATGCCACAACCTGGGCATCTTCTCCTGCAGGAGGAACACATCCTTGCAGTGGGAAAAGAGAGCCAGAGATGCCTCTCCTTCATGCCATGGCCAAGCTTGTCTATGAAGTATGATCCTGGCCTGGGACACTTCCCTCTGATCCACAGGACCTGTCACGGAGCACACCCAACACCAGCACCTCACCAGTCTCAAGAGTTTTTGTCACCTTCCCTGGAGTGCTTGAGGGTCCCGGGCAGACAATTTGACAGGGAGGAACTTGCTCCTCACAGGCAGATCTGTTCGCTGGTGCCCCTCAGCCCTCGGACACGCTGAGCTCAGACTGACAGCGCTGTCAGGTCCCATTCATTTCACAGCAGCCCATGCCTCACACCTCCCCGCTGCCCTGCTGAACGCAGCAAGAGCTCAGCAGTGCAGCCTCTGCCCTCAGCCAGGCCCTGAGATTGATGCATAGCAGTAATTTCCAGCACTCATCACTGAGCAGTGAAACTTCAATTCATAAAGGCTTTTCAGGGTGGGAGGCGCAGGTCAGGGCTCCTGCACGCTGATGCTTTGAGAGCCAAGCCAGCCAGGAGCTCGTACCAACAGCCTCAGCCCGACAGGTCACTGATGGGGAATTAAAGAGGAAAACAAGCCCAAGCGCCTCTCTTGTTAGTTCAAGCTGTTCTTACCTGGAGGGTGGAAAGAAGGACTTGCAAGCCACTGGCTTCTTGTTCTGCCATGCTGCTCCCCACTCACACTCCCTCCTTGTAGCAGCAGACACAAAGCAGCTCGAAAGCCAAGCTGCCAACTTGCCTTGCTGCTGCCCCTGCGTCGTTTAAGAAACGAAGAACTAAACACAGATCCCCAGACACACGCACACTGCTACCACCAATAATCACAGCAATGCAACTCTAGACCTCAGCAGGAGAGATAAATGTACCCCCTCCCTCCCAGCTCTCCCACTGTGACGAGAAGATTAATTCCTATATAAAGAATCCCGGGGATTAAGGAAAGTGCCCAGGAAAGGTCTGGGTGCTTGATGTGTGGTAGGGGGAGTGTGGGGAGGGTGGCAATAGCAACAAGAAAGCAGAAGAGCTACAAACCTCAAAGAAAGCCAGGGAGAAGGGAGGGAGCAGCGCTGGCTGCCTGACAGGCATTCCCAGCTGACCTGCTGATCCGTTCCAGACCCTGCGTGGACTCGTCTCCGTTTGACTCCGTTCCAGTGAAACCGGAGACTCGGAGAAGGCAAAGCGAGCGGGAGAGATGCCCTCGGTCTTAACGAGCGCTGACAACGAACGGAAGATACACCCGGCATGAGGGACAGGTGGAGCAAGGCTCGGCAGGGCTTTTGGCTTCCAAGCCCGATGATTGTCCCAAGTGGCAGCTGCTGTGGCCACAGGCAGTGCCCTACGGGGCTGGGAGTGACCGCAGAGGGGCAGGGACTGACCGCAGAGGGGAATCTTTCCACAGGTGGTGGAAAGCCACACTTCAAGGTGTGGCTTGGGGGAGAGTTTGCTCCAAGGGCCCCCACGGTGATCCACACGTACCTATAGCTGCCCATAAGCCCAGCAGCTTGGAGCCTGGTCCCCTGCCTGGTGCACAAGACACGCTGTAGTACGGTTGTAGTTGTAGCTTGAATTCCTAGGAGGGCACGGAGTCCACTTTTAGCTTCAGCCCAGCGATATCAAAGGGCTTGGTAAACAAGAAGGAGCAGATAAAGAAGTTGAGTAGAGGGTTAGAAGAGGATTTCCCAGCAAAATATTTTCAATGTGAAAAGGTCAATTAGTCCCACAGCAGGTATTTTTTTCAGCTTTCTCAACACCAGAATGGCATTTTTGGTCCTGAGAGACATCATTCCAGGATGGTTAGAAGGCTGTCAGTTGAGATAATTACTGGACATGAAGAATACAAATGTTAACTCTTGTCTTTCCAATTTGGGGACACTAATTTCAGTCTTTTACCTCTAGAATAATTTATTCTGATGTGGTTCTTTTTAATTCATCCCTTTTGAAAGAGTAACTAAGGATTTTTTGAGCAGTAACATGAACCTGGGTCTCTGGGCACAAGGCAGGTGTTTACAGAACTCAGTGCCACACAAAGACATGCCAGACAGTCAGTGTGCACACACTTTCCTTTGCTGATGTCAGTATAAAACCCTAATCTCCTAAGAAGCAGTCAAATGAAGAATAAAATGCTCCAGACTTGGCCAAGGACTATTTTCACATGATGAACCTTCATTGATAAGTGTTTTATGCAAATGGTAAGACTAATCCTCCCCAGCTCATCCCAGCAATGTGTGAACAAATGGCACAAGCATGACATTCCTCAGTTTCTGTGTGTGCCAGCAGGGTCCCAGGATGTCACTACCAGGTTATAAAATGAAACAGATTAAAATGCCTTTGTCATAACTATGGAGACACATCAGTCCCTTCAGAGAGAGTGTTGGGAAGACCACTCATTGATGGACAGGATACTCTACAGTCAGCTAGGCAGAATAAGACAAGAAATTTCCTTTCCTATGAAAATTCAGGTTTAAAGATTTTAATTTTCTTAAAAGCATGGTTTATTTCAATTTAAAAAATTAATCTCTAGCACATCATGAAATACCATATTTTAGATATAGAGCTGGTGTTCAGCCATGAGAACACTGAATTTTTTGGCCATTTTGGGTAAGTTTCTGGCAGCTTCCCACAGAATTCACTCCTGTATCCTCCCACTACCAAAACTTTGCCACACACAGTACAGCTTTGGGGTTCTTTCCCATCTGCAGGATTCAATAAAACCTGATAAGAGGCCACAAATAAGTGGGGGGAGAGGCAATGCAGGCAGTGTCCCCAAATGTGCTGGGTGGGAGGAAGGTGGGTACTGGGTCTGTGAGCAGTGCCAACACATATCTCTTCTGCAAATTATTACAGTGACAGAAAACTACTTCAGAGCTAATTAGAAGCTGTTTAAAGAAGCTCTTCCACATTGTCTTCACATTCTCTTTCTTGTGACAATTGTACCTGTCAGCAGAGCTGTGTGGAACTATTCATTCCTGCTGTGTGGATTTTCAGAAGGCAGCAAGAGCTGATGGAAGTAAGCAGGCAGTGGCTGCAGTCAGCCTGGATGCCCTGATCCCCTGTCTAAAACCCAACTTTGGCCTTTTTTATGGGATTCTATAGCAGATTCTCTAACTCACCAGTGGTCTGGTTCTTCCTCTCTCTGTGAGCTTCAGAAATAATTGCAAAAATTTCACTGCAAATACACCAACCCAAGAGGAAAGGGACACCTTTCAACATCAAAGCTTCGGGGTGGGAGAAAATCTCTTAAGTTCCTTAAAATTTTGAGGTATTTAGCTTGGTTGTACTGAGAGAGTAAACTAAAATATTGTACACAGAAACCTCTGGAGCTCACATTTGATTTGAAAAAAGAGACAACTGAGAAAAGTGATTAAAGAATAAGATTCTCATTAAAGACCCCAGCAGTGACAGTGATGTTTTCATTGATGTGTAGTGTACAGCAAAACCCCTTTGAAACCAAATTTTAAGCTATAAATCATAGAGACTTCTAATTATTCATTATTCCCAAGCCATTTCCTCAAGAATTTGTTGAATTTCTAATGTTGTTGCTTTCTAAGAATAGGAGGTCCCCCAACCCAACACTGAATTAGGACATCTGCCCAGAGCTAAATGCCAGAATTAAAGCATTCAGATTCTCCCATTCATATTACAATGCAAACTCAGTTTGAAGATTAGTTTGTTAGTTTATATTGATGGCGTTGTTGTTGTTTCCCCTGTGCCCTCAGGATTATGTGATCCTTAAACAAAATGAAAATTAATCTCCTATCTCCAGCTTCCTGCTAGTGCCAATGGTCTTGTGGGGAGGACAGAGGGGATTACAAACACAAGTCAGGACCTCTGAGCTCTCTGCAGGTGCTGCACACACTCAGACCAGTAATTTCCTTTGCTTGTGCTCCAGGGCTCAGGCACACAAACAAGCTAGAGATGTCATCTGATCTCCTGTAAATATGTGTACATACACTTAGCCCATAGGAAAGGGAAGGTAATTCAGGATCGTTTCACCTACATTAAAAGAGCACTCAGTCCAATTATTTCACATTTTATGAGCATATGAAGAAACCATTATCATGGATCAGCTGACATTAAGTAATACATTAAGCACAGAAACTTATTCCTGTGACTAAACTGAAAGTTTCCCTACCTGTGAAAGCCTGAAGTTTTCCTCATGGAGATGTTGCACAGCCATAAAATTTGTAATCTTTCATCCACAGGCATTTTTGTTCAGATAGAGCATTGCACTAGAGTGATATAAGGTCAGACACCTTCCTGGATGACATAATCTGGAAACTGATGAGAGGAAGACAGAAGACCTCTGCCAGGTATCTGCAAGTATAGTGTTATTGGTTTGATATTTATTAAAAGTAGGAAAAAACATACAAAGAGATATAACATATTTAAACAACATTTTACTTTGTTATTAGCACTTTTTCTACTTATTCCATCACCTCTAAAAGCAGAATTCATGCTTATCCATCTGAACCCTGCAGAATCGCATTTGAAAGTAATTTACAGGCTAAATCAAAATTAGCCTGAAGAAGTCTTAAACACTACAAAAGCAGCACAAGAATCAATACCAGCAGAATAAAGTGACCAGCCACAGCCAAGCTTCACATTTCCTGTCCAGAGTCTATACCAAGGAACTGCAAAACTCTTTCTTTTTTTTTTTTTTTTAAACATTAACATTAAATTAAGTCCAAATACCAAAATCAGCTTGGAAACCAGTGATTAACCTGAGACTATTTTCCTCCTCATTCTCAAAATATTGACACCACTTTTGCACTCACATTGCACACCTGATTTCTAATAGGATTGTTTCAATTTTTAAACCAGTGAGAGAGATAAGAGAATGGCCAGGTTCTATTAAAAATGGGAAGAAAAAAAATCTAATTGGATAAATTATTCATTCCGAAGCCAGCCTGAATTTTATGAAATGCAATTGAAATATCACTGTGTAAAATACCCAGTTAACTGTCCATATTTCATTTATATTAAATAGAGGATTGACTTCCCCTATCAAAATTATGTGTAGCCAAGAAATATATCTATTTTAATAAAGGGATATTGCTTTTTCTATTTGGATGCTTTTCTCTCTAACAAACCCTTCATTTTCATTCTCTTTCATTCAAGCACAATGCTTATCGTAAGTGATTGCCAAAACAAATTTAATATATTTGAATGTAGAGGACTGATGATGTTCCATTTGTGCATGACTGTGCAGAGGTTTACCCCTCCGAATAATGTCATGTTTTCCCCGATCTCTGGAAATAATTTACTCTGCTACACAAGGGAAAGGGTTAAAATCAAAGTGAAAACACAAGTCATGACAGTGAAATTGATTTTCAGATTCTGCTGGAAGCGACTCAAGGCTCCTGTAGCCACTGAGTGTGAAGATAACATCTTCTGGGTCAAAACCAGTCCACTGGGAACTGCTGGTGTTACTGGTTTAACGGGAGGCTGTGACTGCACAGAGCACCAGGGGCAGAGAGGGGAGCAGGCAGGCTTGGTCAGGGCTTTGTTTCCCTGGGAACATCCCCATCCAAGCTGCTTTCCATTCTGTCACTGCCCAGTGGCATAGCCTGGGGAGGGGGTTTTGACAGGGATAGGACAACAGGTAATGGCTTTAAACTGAAAAATGGGGGGTTAGGTTGGATATAAGGAAGAAATTCTTCCCTGTGAGACCCTGGCACAGCTTGCCAGAGAAGCTGTGGGTGCCCCATTCCTGGAAGTGTTCAAGGCCAGGTCAGACAGGGATTTGAGCACCCTGGGATAGTGGAAGGTGTCCCTGCCCATGGCAGTGGGTGGGATGAGGTGACCTTTAAGATCCCTTGTAATTCTACTATTTTATGGCTCTGTGAAAAGCCTGTCATATCGTAAATACACGTACACAGCTCGTCTTGAGAAAGGTGTGTTTAATTTCTTGACTGCTGTGAGATGTTCCCACTTTTCCCTACGGAACATCTTGCTGTGTCTTTCAATGCCTCAGATACAGCAGGTGGGAAACCCCTGCCCTTTTCCTGAATGCTGCAAGTGTGTTCCAGTCAGACCTACCCATGGAGCTGCTGATTGCACCCAGTGCCCTGGCAGAGGAGACAGCTGCTGCACCTCAAGCCTGGGAGACTTGCTGGGCTGCTGCTGCTCTGGCTCTCACAGCATGAGGCTCCCTGTCCCACCCCTGACCAAACAGCCCATAATGCCACTCCCCTGTCGGATGATAATAGTAAAGACGTACTAAAGAAGTACAAAAGAGGAGGATGAAATTATAGAAAAATACTTAAATTAAGAGCTTTGATGCTTTAATCCTCTTTGGCAGATCCCTGGGCAGCAGTACAAGGCAAAGCCCTCTTTATCCTGATGTTCAGTAAATGTTTCTGCTGGACAAAACATCTTTTCCCACAGACTTAACTACATCAAGCTTTTCTATTGCTTATAAAAAGAAAACATTTTTTTCCTACCTTGACAGCCTTTCTTTGCCACTTGTGTAATTTTTTTTTTTCTGTTAAAAATGTCTCTGTTCTAATTTAAAAGTACCTGGTACTCCCTTTGCAAAATTGAGCATAGACACATGCAGGAAGAGGAAGAATCTGGTTTTTTGAATGTTTAAGGAAGTGGACTTTACATCAGCCAGATGCAGCAGTAGACAAAACTTTCCAATTAGCAGAACAAATTGTGTTATATGTGTCTTTTCTGTTTGTCTCACATTTAGCATCTCTGACACACACAGTATGCAAAGGTGCCAGGAAAAAAGCTAGTTCTGAAAGGGTGAGAAACAAAGAAAAAAGAGAGAATTCAACCCAAATAATCCCATGGTAGCAGTTTAATGAGACCTGCAAGTGAAGTAGAACATGGAAAGTTGTTTTGATTTAGGTGATACCTTATTAGGACTTAGAAAATTAACTCCAAAAAGGGCTCCCCTCTGCAGTTTTTGTAGTAGCATATCCTTCTTGTTTTGCATTGAGGTGTGATGAATATCAGTCATCTGTCTCATGAGGAAGCAATGGTAAAAACAGTGATGAAGGGAGAATCCCTATCCTCTTTCCCCTGGGTCCATCAAAACTGGCTAAATCTGGAGCTGAACTCTCCAAATCTGGAAAAGCCTCAGTACATACACTGAGGTTTGGCTAAGACTGAATTTGAATAATGGTTTGTGACCTAATAAATTTATCAGTGCTATGGAGGCCTTGGAAGGAGCTGTCATCATGAGAAAAACAGTTGGAACTGAGGATGGCCCGTTAGTTGCAATACTTCATCATTAAAATCCTCTCCATCCTGAATGATGAACAGTTCTCTATAGGAATCCAGAACACAGCAAATTTAAAATCCGGGGAAATTTATACTGTGGGGAAGGAAGTCATCTCAGAGACAGAGAAGCTGTAAGACTAAGGGACAGCATTTGTCTACATTTCTCTTTGACTGACTGAAAGCAGGCAGGGTTCCCTGAGACTTGGCTCTGGAAGTACCTAAAAGGATCTGTTAGGAGATTGGGTCCTTCTAACTTTCCTCAGAAATACGTATTTACACTCTCAGCCCTGTGGATGTGCAGAGCAGTGGCTTTTTGCAATCTCTCCAGGAAGGAAATGGTTCAGAAAACCGGCCCAGTTTCCCACATCCAAGAACCCAATGCAAGCACACACTGCTACAGGAGCCACGTGATGCCCACAGATCCTATCTCTGGTTCTAGCTTCTGCTTCCTCTCCCCATCCTAGAGGCTTTTTCCCTACTCTGCCTCCCTGGAGGAGCCCCTGCAGACCTGCTGAAGAAGAATGGTTTGGTACCATTTCAGAGGAATCTTCTTGTCAAAGCGCAGACCCTGTGGAAATCATCCTGGGCAAAAGCTATTTCTGGAAGCAATAGAGTTACTGAAGCTAGGCTTCTTACTGAATGCAGTTTCACAGCTGACCAGATGTGGCTGAGAGTACAAGATTTCCAACTGAAGTGCTTGGGGCAATCTTTTCCACACTTTCCTGGTCCACAGAGCCCCCAGAGTGTAGTAGGAAAGCCCTTTCCTCACCAGTGGTACATCACATGTGTCTCACTTGTACCCAGACACCTATTTTTCCTAAAATCCTAGTAACTACATTATCTTTGGGATTTCTGCTTCTCTGTAAAACTCATTTTGAAAAAGGCCAATGAGCTTGAAAATTTTTAGGGCAAGGGGACAAAATCAGAAAGGGGAGGATTTTCTCAATCATGTTTCCAAATGAAACTAAATTAAAGAACAGCTATTGGAATAATAATCACTCAATGCCATTTTCACATAATCTCTGAACACATCAATAATGTGACCCACCAGTGCTGGTGTGTCCCAGGCCCCTCCTGCTCAGACCTGTGGTGGTTGCTATGAACATGACACAATTGCTAACAAACCCCAGGCTCCCTCTCTTGTTCAAGCTGTGGCAGCTCATCCTTTTAGCTGTGGATGTGCCTGGTACATTCCCTGGTGTGCCTAGCAAAAGCTCTTGACATGTGCAAAATGCAGCAAATGTTAATCCATCAAGGCTCACAACCCCCTCTTGGGGAGTGAGACAATTTTTTCCCAGCTTACACTTTGCAAAGCCAGGGAAGAATCTCTCAAGGACATGTCCAGCATTGGTGGCAGAGATGGGGGGACAGCAGAGCTCACACTGCCCCCAGTGCCACCACAGGAAAACTTGAAGCAGTAATATCTGGGACAGAAAGGAAAAAAATGTGGTCATCTATTCAGTTGTTGCATTTTTCTCCCAAAAGTCAAAGAGGCTGTGGCCAGGTGCACATTTGTCAGTGTTTCAAGCAGGCAGAGCTTATTACTGATGCCTGAGTGTTCATCTGAACATCTGCACCCCTTTGTCCTTTGGGCAGCATTTGGCGAGCCCTTGGTTTGTCCCAGCAAGCTCCTGTGTGCATCTGCCTTGTTCTGGAGACAGGCTCAGTGAAATCATGAGGGTTTTGACTCATTTCTAATGAAAACTTGCCTCAGAGACCAGCTTCAATTAAGAGTGGCCACAAAGGTTCATTCCTCCACCTTTCTCAACACAACCTGGAGCCAAGTGTTGATTATTCCAGGACGTGTCCCTGCAGGCTGCTGGTGGGACAGTGCTGGCATTCATACAGACTTGGGCTCTCAGGTGGAAGTCAAAACCTTGTGAATTCAGGCTTATCCTTGTAGAAGTGGGGAAGCAAACACAGAGCCAGGGAGAGCCACAGGAAACAAACTGCCTTGCAACTTCATTATCATAAGTGTTTCTTCTTCAGCTCGTTATGTGAATCCAGTTCTCCATGTATTTCCTCCAAAATTTGTTGGGGAAGGGGAGCCCCATGGCTTGATGTATCCACTTCACCTCTCTCCTCCAACCAAAAATTCATCAATCACTGCCGACTCTTTTTCAGCAAAACCTTCATTTCATTAAAATTTAATTATTGGTTTAATTAAAATAGGCAAGCAGCAGTGTGAGATGTGTATGGTTTTTTATGGCTGAAGGAGACTGTAAAGTCCTCATTCATTTCCCAAATGAGCTTCCTCTAAAAATTGGGCTGCCTTTTTATAGGCCAATTCTCAATGCTGCTTTCAAATGGATCCCTCAGCCATTCATATAGATTAATTCGGGCAGTGAATCAGATCCTGCTTATTGGCTGTCTTTCAGAACACACTGAAGATGCTCCAGGAGCCCTGTGGTAGAGCCCTGGGAGCCCATGGGTCTCTCCAAATGATTAATTAATCCTCATACAGGAATTTTTCAGTTCCGTCTTAATTTATTCACATTGCAAAACAAATTTATTCTTGGTGAAATGGGCCAGATTGACAAACCTTGTGTGACTGACAACTGCTCTGTTATTCCTACAGAACGTGTGACACGGGGAAGGCTCTCCTATACTGGTGAAACATGTCCTGTGACACAGGAGACAACAATAATTATCTTTTTTTTTATTTAAATACAAAAATGCAGTGGTCCTTGTCTCTTCTCTCAATGGCTTCTCCAGCATCCCTGTCCCCTCATCTTGGGAACACACGTCTGTGCATAGCGAGAAATGAACACAAAGCAGAAAACACACAGAAAATTGGCCTGGGTCACTATACAAGGAGGTTTCCTGCTGTCCCATGGAAAAGGGGGAAGGGACAGTGACTCACTGGAGTGTGTGGATGTATTTCCAGGGGGAGAGACAGAACCACACAAAGACTAGCAATGAGACCCCCTAGTGCAGTCATGGCTTCCCTGAGAGCCAAGTCCTTGAGCTGTTAATGATTTTCAAGTAATAAAAGTGGTTTTCACCTCACAATAGAGATGTGAATCTTTAGACTCTCTTGAATCCCCAAACCATCTGGTATTTGGATTTGTTTTAATCACTCTTCTCTTTGCACCAGTGAATTGGGTTTCAAAGAGTTGTGTAGCTCTTTGTAAACGCCGGTTGCAAAATAATCACAACAAAAAAGAGGAATATTGAAACTTTCAATTCAGCTCATGCTCCTAGGCAATGCTGGGCTGCCTTCCCAGGGCTTTGCAATCTTCAGATCTCTTTGGCCATAGTCCGTGAGGAAATGAGAGAAGCAACCTTTCATTTTGAAGCAACCCCCCAGACACTTTTGCAGGCACCTGCAATGACCTCCAGTTACCCAACCCTCTCCAGCAGCACAGGCCAAGAAAACAAGTGCAGGGCTGGGAACAGAGTGTGCTGCTTCACAGCATCCCTTTTGTACTCTAGTCTCATCATTTTTCATTTTAAATATCTTCCTACATACGCCTGAAGGTTGTGGATCTCTTTGTAACAAAAAGTGTAGATCAATCTGCAGGTAGAGGTCTAATTTTCAGCATTGTCACTGAGTTCCCGGGGAGCCTGGAAGCACTTGAGAAAATCAGGTAGCAGTGTGGCACCCTGTATCTTTCTCCTAAAGGCAAGAGCATTGTATGATGTGAAATGGAAGGATTTCTTTTCCTCTTCACATGGCTTGACTGTGCAATACCTCATTCACTTGTTGTTGATGCTAAAATGGTACTTGACTCCATGGATCCTATTGGATCTTTGTGAATACATTAATAGGTTGTCATGGTTGCTGGTTGATTTGGTTGGAACAAATAAAATCACAGACTGGCAATAGGTTTGAAGAAAAGAATACTTGGGGAATCAGAAAGTGTTTCAAACTCTTGTGCCCACAGGAAAAACAAGGCTGGGCTAGACAGGCTTTCATGTGAGAGAGTAGATCCACAGGACGTGGCTTTATCCTTCATGTTCAGCCCCTTTGGGCTCTCTTGCCTTCTGCAATAGCATTAGATTCACATCACAAGGTCTTGTGAGGCTTTGCACCTTTGAGCTCCTCAGCTGAAAAGAGCCATGTATGTGTGGACATAATTGTATCTTACTGAGGAATGCTGCTGTAATAAACAGCCTCTATTACTAACTGTCCAGCTGTAATATTTGTGTTTATGTCAGCACTTAAAAATCATTGATCTGCAATAAGCTCAATGTGGGGAAAAGAATCTGATCTAGAGGTCAGAGAACAGAAATTCAATTTTTCCTTATCAGGCTGGAGAGCTCAGCCAGGCAATGTGGGATTGCACAAAGCTCTGCTGCTGCTCCCTTCCCTGCTGCTAGAGCAGTGCTCAGGGAGATGACCCAAGACCAAAGCTGCTTGCAGCAGCAGTCTGGCTAATCATCATTCCTCTGCTTGGGCTGCCAGGTTGCAGGTGACCACCCACGGTGGTGTTTGCTGCTGTGCCAGAGCTGCACAGGCACTTCCCAAAGGCAGAGCCTCCCCACAGCCCTGCGTGTGGCAGCAGCAGGGTGAGCTCTGTGGGTATCTGCTAACAGGTTTTGCTCCTCACAGTGCCTTTGAACTAGAAACTGCCTCACTTGTTTTCTCTGGGAGCAGGAGGGTTGCTGAACAATGGGTGTTAGCCTGCCCTGGGCACACACAGTGAACACACAGCAGTGTAAATCTCTGCTCTGCAGCACCCCCGTGGAGGATGTTGCACACTTTTAGCCCCTGAGTGTGTCTGTCCCCAAAGGCAGACCCATTATCTTAAGAGAAACCTGAGAATGTCCTCCTCAAGCAGCTCCTGATGTGTTCCCTTGCTCACGAGTAGCAGTCACCATCCTGCTCCATCCAAACAATTCTCCTTTCTCCCACCTCCTGCAAGGCAGATTCCCTGATTGACTTCCTTCAGTGAGGGCTCAGGAATCTGGTCCTTAACTTGCCAAGCATCTCAACAGTCCACTCAGTGTCTGTGCCCCCTATCCCAGAAAGGATCTGGGACCACCCATGGTATTCCCCACCCACCCTCTATGTCCCTTTTTTCCCTCACTTTCCCCATTCTTGTTCTTGAAGGCATTAAAGGAAGGGACACCATCTCCAGGCAACTGGGCACTTTGGAAATAGGAATACTGGAGTACAGCATGCTCCTCCCAGCTGATCTTCCTGGTCTATGCCTTGCCTCCTCCCTCCTCCATGGGCTGCAGGGAGTTTGCACCAGCCCTCAGATGGAGAGGGACAGAGCAGGAGGCTGGAACTGCCCCACTGGCTCTGTGGGAGATTCAAGGTTGCTCAAGGATGAGCAAATCTGCACTTAGAGGTCAAGGAACCTGCAATTCCTCTCTGAGTCTCCACTGGCTGGTTAAATGGGATGAGAAGTTAGTCCTAAGTCATTATAGAGAAACTGCAGGAAAAAAATTAGAAATTAGACTGGTCTTGCCCTTTCCAAGCACAAGGATGTGGGAGAAGGAGGGGTGATGCAAGGGAAAGGGCTGGTGATGGGAAACAGGGCTCGTGGAGGGTGCCAGGGTTGGTTTCTGTGCTAAACCACAGTGAAACAGCACAATACCATCACCTGCCAGCTCCTTCCTTTAATCCTTCTGAGCCTGCAATCCATAGCTGGGGACTTGTCTCTACCATCTAGGGCACCTGGCAGCCCACAGCTCTGCTCCCTAGAAGAGAGATTTGTGATCAGATTAAAGCCCATTTCATGTTCCCCTGCTCAGGTCCTTGTCGGCTCCCTGCTCCCCCTGATGTTTACACAGGATGCCTGATTCATTTCCACATGAAGAGCTGACATTTCCCTCTCAAACCCAGTGCAGGGGTCACGGGTTGCTGTGTTGAAGGGAAAAACTACAATGAAGAGATTTTTCTAATCACTGCATCAGATTACAAAGGAATGTAAATCACTGAACAGTGTTTTTTGTTAGAAGCAGAGCAAGGTTACTTCAGGTAGTCCTCAGGAGCATTTGGATATCTCACATGATACACCCACGTGCAGAAGCTCACACGAGTTCACACGAACTCAGTTGTTGCTGGAATCCTTAGGAGAAGTTAACCATGGCATGGGAAGGAAGGTGCTCTGATATTGAGAAGTGCCTTCACCCCGTGCTGCACCCCAGAGCTGCCACTTCATCCCCACAGGGTCATTTTTTGCTCTGTGTCCCTCTCTGACATCTGATAAACTGGGGTAATATCCACTCTTGGCAATGGACAAGTAGGTATGTTAAACATACAGCAATGAGAGAAGGCCTAGAAGAAGAAAAAGCAGATATGGGACATACAGCCACCAGCTGGGACCAGATTTATAATACAATAATATAATTATTCACAGAAATGTCACTATGGGCTTGCAAAATCATCAGCAGAGAAGCTGTGGCTGCCCCATCCCTGGAAGTGTTTGAGGTCAGGTTGGATGGAGCTCTGAGCAGCCTGGCCTGGTGGAAGGTGTCCCTGCCCATGGCAGGAAGGCTGAAACTTTAACATTCCTCTCCAATCCAAAGCATTCTGTGATTCTATGATTTAACCTCAATTTTGTCCTCTCCCCCTAATGAAACTGAGGTTGTTCAAGGGAAGATGGGGAGGAAACCAATAAAAGAATATAGCAAAGTTGTTTCTCTTTTGTGACAAAAGTTGGAGATGGTGTAAAAGAGGGTAGATGTTGTCCTGTCCTGATGTTAGAAGTGTCAGGCACTGCCTGCAATGCTTTTGCAATAAAGTTTGTGAATATATTTTGTATTTCTCACTCTTTCCTGTGATTTTTGGAGAACCTTCTGTGAGCCACCTGCTAAGGTCCTGCTTCAGAAAAAGTATGACAAAAATGGAGAGCAGTTAAATGTGACTTGAGCCCCACTGAAATGCTCTGGAGGGGTCTCCATGCAGCCCTGCTCCAGCCCTTTTTTGCCTTGAATGCAGAGGCAGTGAAGAGGAGGGGAGGACAGATGGGAGCTACCTCTCTGGCAGCCAGCAAACTGCCACCCAAATCAAGCAGCAGAGTCAAGGGAAAAAAAAAAAAAAATAATAATAGAAAAAAAAGGCAGGAGCCCATAATCATTTTATGATTCTAATTTAACTTTTATGAACATGTTTTGAGCTCCCCTAGTCAGACTCTGGTATTGATCTTTTCAGTATTGTTAACTCATAACCAGACCATATTTGAAGACATAAACTTTAAGAGGGATAATAAAGAAGAGCCAGACTGCACCAGCTTTATTCTTCTCAGCACAGGGACTGGGAGCTGTAAATCCTGCTGGAATCAGTGAAATTATGCAAGTGGAGATGAACTCCTGGCTGTGTCAATTTTTTAGATATTGGGCACCAATGACATCAGTCTTTATTTCTACTTCAAAGTGGAACTGTCTTGGGATATAAAGCAGTAGGAGAGTAAGAAGCTAAACAAAGAAAAAGAGCACTGACTTCTCTGTCTCTGTGAGCTTTTGAGAGATGGGCCAAATTGCATCATTTTGGCCCATCTCTGGACCAGCTGCAGAGTCTCCCAAAGTAATTAATTTCTTAGATTCAGGTCTTTCCTTCCAACTCCATTGAAGATTTGAGCTAAGCAGGAATATTTAGATCTTGCAAATGCTTTAAGGGTGAGCTGCCCTGAGCTCTAGCACAGGGTGATGGATCTCCTGGCTTTGCTGTACTGCATGTCTGCTTGTGTTTTAGGTCAGGGGCATTTGTGTAGCTGGCTCCCTGCTTCTGACTGATAACATGAAAAGCCTTAATAACAATGTTAATGGGCTTTTTTTCTCTCCATGGTAACAGTACAAGAAGGACAATTTTCCAGCCTCTGTCTGATTCTTGGAAAAAAAAGGAACAAGAAAATATGAGACATATAAATAAACATGTGATTTTTTTTTTCTTTATTAAATTAATCCCAGTCTAATGAAGTGAGGGCAGGGTGAGGAGGAGCACTGCTTTCCACCCTGCTTATACAAGATGTGAAAGGTGTTCTCAGTTTGTAGCAGGCTGAAAAAACTGGAGGTGTGACTTACACAATTCCTCTGAGGCCTGAAATGGTCTTCAAATTTAGAACAGCAAACAGGAAAGATTAAGTGTGAAGCTGCAGGTGCTTGCTGCCAGACTGAGTGGTCCTTGTGAGACCTTACCCAGCCACAAGCCACAGGGAATGGCACACTGAACCTCACAGGCTCAAGGTGATGCTGATATCTCAGGAGCTCAGTGATGCTTTTTGTTAAAAACCATCCACAGCTCTCAGTTCTCAGTTCTGAACAATGCCCTGAAACAGGTGAGTTGTTATAACTTCAGGTCTTGTTGCTAACACTTGAAATAGAACAACTCTCTTCCTGCTCAGCATCTCCAATCCCCTCGACACCCTGCAGCTCCCCAAGCTTGCCAAGGCTGGAACACATCCCACAGCCCTAATTCTGCATTTTCCAGGACTCACACCACCCAGCATCTCCATGCTGTCTCATGCTAGCCGGAATTAAAACACAAAGGAGATCTTAAAAAAAAAAAAATTAAAAGGCTGTGGGTGGGGCGTGTCCTGCCAACAACTTGGAGGGAGCTCAGCAAAGAGCAGCTGGAATGATCAGGGTACTCAAGGCAGTGACTTTGGAGGAAAGATTAACTTTGCTAAAAATAGCCCACGTGGATAACCAATGACTAGCAGGGTCTGTGATAAAAGTCCCTGTGTATCAAGGGGTATAAATAATCAAGGATGGAATTAAAGTATTTAGAGGGCACAGAGGGCAACTACCCAAGTGCACTGCTAGGAGTGATGATATTAAATAAGGAAAGTAGGGGAAACAAAATAGGGACATCATCTTCTCTCTCCCTAAATGAACTCTGTTTAACCAGGTCTTGAACTAAAGCACACTACAGTCCCTGGAAATTTCCCTCCAGCACAGCAGTGCCCCCTGCAAGAAGGTGACAATTCTAATTTACAATTAGAATTGTAATTACAGGGATTTCTTTAGAGGCACACGGAACCCAGACTGGGCATCCCTCTTTTTCTCTCAGTGGCCTGTCTGCCCTGCAAAACTGACATATCTGTATGGAGCCAGACCTTGGTCTCTTTATCCAGAAGCAGCAGCTCACTGCAGCTGGCAGAGTCATAGCAAGCAGGGTTCACCAGGGGAGATTATTCTGACCCAGTGTGAGATACACAGTCCTTCCATGCTGTTTCTATTCCTTGGGTAAGAGAGGTACAAATCACTGAACAGAGTCCACACTGCCTTTGCTGCTGGTCTTGTCTCTGTGTGTCCTTAGAGTTACCATGGTACCAGCACAAATCACCACTACATGCTCCAGATTTGGCTCACAGACAGGGAGAGTCCTGCTCATCCCTTCCTCACTCCTTGCTGCCCATCCTTAGGCCCCCCTTCTCTCTGGGGTGCATCCACACATTTCTGTGCCAGGAAATGCCCTCTTGAACTGAGATCCATTCTGCAGTCTGCTTTCACTGTTGGGGTGTTAGCAGACAATATGTTACATATGTCATATATGTTGAGAAAGTCACAGTAAGTTATTCTGTCCTTTCAGAGCCTCTGTACCTACGCAAACAGAGTAGCTAAGCTGAATTTTCACTTTCTAAGGTTTTAACTGTTGTTGCTCATGACAAAGTAAAGAAACATACTCATCTTTTTTGTGAAGAGCTGTTTGACAAGCCATATCCAGAATAATAAATGGCTCATTGTTGGACTAGCAGGATAAGTCTCATGGAGGATTTACATGGTGCCTCTTAATTCTGGTGCTGCTCAATATTTTCATTAATAACCTGAGTGATAAAATAGAAACATAACTTATTAAATTTACTCCCAAGATTCTATTCAGAGCAAGTAAATTTACTCCAGAGGACAGGCTTAAAATGCAGCAGAGATAAGCAGGGATGGTAAAAAATATAAGAACAAAGTGGCAACAGCTGGTTAAATAACTGCATGGAAGGGGATCTGGAGTGACCACTAAGCAGAAAAAGAGGCAAAAATGTCACACTTCTGAGAAAGGGACGAACCATGCTGAGATACAAACAGCACTAAGGCCTGTGGGAGGCACAAAAACAGCTTTTTTGTTGACTTTTGCCTGGTGCAGGCTCATCTGAGAACTGCAGCCTGTGACAGGCACTGCCTGGATCAGCTGGAGGAGAGCAGGGAACAGCAGGACCTACAGGAAGCAGTGAAGGAATTGGTGCTGTTTGACTCACAGAGGAGAAGATAAAAAGAGAAAAAAAAAAAAAATAAACCCACTGTCCTGTTCAGTACATAAACTGGGGCATGAGCAAGGAGCTGGTGGTACTGAGCGTCCAGCTGGGGTTAAACCACAAGAGAACCCTGCTTGTAGTGACCTTCATCTGTGCTTGAGACCTGCATCTTCAGTTTATAGGGAGGTGACAATGGAGCTCAATCAGGAAATTTTGGGATGCTGTTTTATTTTATTTGCAGTGAGGCAGTATTTATTTTATTTCATCTGACAGCTGTTTTAGACCATTTCACTCTGCTGGAAGCATGATCAGATCTGAAATGTGGGTTGTAAATAGCTGGGAAAACTGCACATTTAAGTCTAATTTTATGTGTCGCATCTTTTATTAATGTTACAACATTTACTGTGTATTTTAAGTCATCATTGATTTTTATTAAAAAAGATATTTCTATTATATGTGCATGCTGCCAGCAAAATAAAATATTATGTTTTTTCCCCCTCAGTATGAATTCTCATTAATCTTCTCTAAGAGCACAAGAAAGTAAGAAGACAACTCTCTCAGTTCAAGGCAGCATCACTGCCTAAGCTCTGTGACTGAGACTTTGTCATGTATTCATTGCACCAGGATGCAGAAGAGCTGCTTAATTGCATCAACCAGCACGTGCAAGGTGGGGGCCAAGGCAACAAAACACTCCCTTGTGACTTATTACATCTGGGGCTGATTAGTGCTGTTAATATATCATTAAGATTCAGAGGAGAGGGATAAAACAGCCAGTAAGGGCACTGAGTTTTCTGAGGTGTGTACAGGCAGCTGAGTAAAGCAGCACAGGAAAATTACTGCATTTTGCACTCAGTCTCCTGGTGCTCTCTTCAGTCAGGCCCTGTTGGAAAACAAAGCTTTTCCAGTAGTAGAGCAGTGCATGCTGCAGAGAACATAGCCCAGCCCAAGAAGCCTCATTCATTAGGGGTTTTATTACCTAGAATAGGTAAAAGAGTAATGAGGACAATAATTTTTGTTTGAGTTTCAGCTAGATCAGGTAATGTTGCTTTGCATTCATTGAAGGCTTGACTTTGACCTTGCATCAACTGAAGAGCAGGCTAAAAAATATCTGGTTTCTTACTGGAGTAGAATGCTGGTAAAACAAACCTCAGACTGTTTTGGTTCTGGGCATTTTGATAACACACCTGCAAGCTTTACTAATAATGAAGCCATGACAGTGGGGTTAATGCAAACATGGCACAAATTTGAATGAGTAAACGCTGTTGCAACTGAAAAGGGTGTATAAGAATGTTCACGATTAAGGAAATTTATATGTAAACTGGATACGGGGTGTATGAAAGATCATATAGAGGTCTTTACAACTCTTTTCTCTAAGAGTCTAGCTCCAGCACTGGGGGACCACTGTGTCATGCCACACCAAGGAGCCTGTGAGCACATGAAAGGCAGAATTGCCTGCTGGCAGGTTTTGTGTGCTGGAGCATTGCTTTGATTTTAATGATAAAAAAAAAAAGGCTCCTTTTCCTCTCATTTATCTTTTACCATGCAGGTGTGCAAAAATCAAAGTGCTAATTTCAGGTACCTGCTCAGACATGTGAGCCTGCACGGGGAGGCCACCTGGCCCACATGCATCCAACCATTTGCAGTCCCAACCAGCTCCCTCAGCATCCCCTCACAGGGAGGGTGATGGCAGCTGAAGGTGCTGGCAGCACCAGGATGGGGCTGCTTGTGTAGGCCTAGCTGGGAACATCAGATCTATGAGAAAACCACCTCCATTTCCCTCTCAGAAAAAACATCTTCGAGAAAGTGGCTCATTTCTGAGCTTACTTTCACCCAAGCACATCTCAGCACTTAGGGAGCATCCATCAAGGAGGGAGAGATGCTGGTCCAGGTGCCATTAAATGCTCCCCAGAAGCAAAGTCCATCCTCCCTGAAAGTTTTAAGGCTTGGTGGCTTTTTAGCCTTTTTCTAGTCCTCACAATTAAGGCCCCCTAATCAGCTGTTCAATACCACAATCAGCCCCAGCAATCAGCCTCCTGCCTCTGCCACTGATGAATGCCTGGAAGGGACCTCAGAGTCAAGAGACTAATTGACCTCTTTGTTAAAAAAAAACAACACAACAACAACAGGAGAGGGTGGAAGTGAGTTTATTCCCCCAGGCTTGGGGAGCCCAGGAAGAAGGCTGGTTCTTTGCTGATGCCTTCACAGCTGGTCTGAATTTGCCAGCAGCTCTGTATTTGTTGTGAACAAAAGCTCATGTCACCCAAGAGACTGATCTGATCTAGCTCTGCATGAGCCTGAAATCAGGAGCATGGTTGTTATCATAGGTTATCACATGTGTTACTGAACTATATCAAAATTAGTATCAGAACTCTCTCTCCATTCAACTTTTTTTTAGAGGAACCATCTCAATGGACAGCACTTGCTTCCTGTCTGGTAGTTTAGGTAGAAATAAATCTAGGATTACTGAGCTCCTGTTAAATTATTTATTGTAGGTATTTTCATGGTCCTTAAAGTCCAATCTGTGACCTGGGTCACTGCTTTGTATCCAAAAGAGAAGGCAACATGCAGTGAAGACATTTTGCATATGAATCACACCATCTTCCCCAGTTTAATCTTCATTTTACCTACTCTCAACACACCCAGCTCAGTGCTGCTGATTTCTTTGCCCAAGGCTCCATGACAGAGGTGGATGAGAAGTGGCTGAGAGGCAGAGGGGCCATGCTCCTGCTGTATTTCTTCCAGACCATGGCTGGAAATTGGCAGTGTTCCTGCCTGAGAAATCATCTCCACCTCAGAACTCACCTTTGAAAAGGAAAGGTTTGTTCTCATGTTTCAGATGCATCACTCAGTTTGTTTATTGACCCATTAATTATGGTCTGTGTCTTTCAGTGGTCAGGGCAGAGCAGCAAACTGGGATTACAGCTCCAGTGTGACTCTTAAGAGACAGAATTAGCAAAGCTATTCAGCCCAGTCTCTGTAACAAGGTTATAATGTAAAGCACTAAACAATTAGCTGGGAGATTTACCTCCCTGTCTTAAAAGCATTTTTATTACTTAATCAATCACAAGCAATTTATAAACAAGGCTGAAATTTTACATGGAGCCATAAGCCTGTCTTATTTGCTTCCACAACAAAGCAGGAAAAACAGACCTGAAGTTTCAAAAGACATTTGATCAATTAAAAATAAAAAAGAAAGGCAAAACTATCTCAAAAGAAGATAAATTATTTTTCAAAGGGAGGCAGGACTTCAGCGGAGGCTGGAGGTAAGAAAGTCCATCTGTCTGTCTATTTGCTAGACTGTAACATCATCCATAAGTAGCTTGAAGTAGTAGTAGACTTGGAAAGTGAAAATGTGAATTGTTTGGGGCAGATACTTTGTTTGTCTGTGCATGCCCTCCTCAAGCTGGATTGCAGCCACCGAGTGCAATTGCAAAATAAATGTATTGAGAGTGCTGAATCAGCAATATCACATGTGCTCCAGGTGCCCTTTTTGCTTTCAGAGCTTCTGACTCAGTGCCAGGACGGGGCTGCATTAAGAACCTGTTAGGTAGAGACAAGATACCTGACACCTCTGAGGAGAGCTTCTCCAAGCCACAGGAGTGCTCAACTCCCCCCCATTTTCTCTTTTGATTTGCCTTGTCCTTAGGATGGGTTACTGGCAGTAACTCACAGGAAGGATTTGTGCAGACAGAGCAGCTGGCCATGGGCTGCACCACAAACAAAGGTGCACAAAATGCCCCAGTCTGAGTCCTTCCTCAGCCACTGAGGCTGCTTTGCATCCTTACACCACAGCTCTCCAGCATAACTGGTTGGACCAGTTAGATTTCCATGCTGGGCCTTGGGATAGCTGCCTTGATAGAGATGGAATCAGCACTTGCTGGCTGAGTGTGTTTTAGCTGGTCTGGCAGCAGTCCCAGCCGTGCCAGCCCTGTACCTCTGACATTCAGAGCCTCAGCAATAGTGCTGACTTCTGCGAAACTGGGGCACCGGCACAGACATCAAAGTCCCTCTTTGGAGAGAGCTACTGAGGAGCTCTGTGCTGCACTACCTGCAAGAGCTACACTGCAGGCTAAATTCACCTGGCTTGTGGTGATCTAATTCTTCCAGCATCAGCTTTTTACTGGCTCTGACTGCTCTGGTCTTACAGCTCCCAGTCCTGATTCTTCTGCCATTTCCCACCCCACCTGCTGGCTCTTGATTTATGCCCTTGCAGAGCAGAAACACATTGATTTGATTCAGAGAAGTGTTACCTTCTGTATGTCACTTATGTCCTTACTTCTAGTAACTACCCAAGATGCAGATGGATGGAAAAGCAGCCAGTTTCTGATGGGTGATTTTAGGGGAATAAATGGAGGGAATGCTCTTGTGTTTGTGGGGAGCACAACACAGTGTGGGAATTCCAAGGCAGGTTCACCCAATCCCACTCCACCACATCTGCAGCTGAGGAGAAACAGAAATCTGTGCTGCTCCCCATCCCAGGACAGCAACATGCTGCTGAGGGAAACAACACTTTTCCTCTTCCCAAAGACAGTGACAGGACCTTGAAATGCCCTGGCAGACACTCACTTGGGCCTTTCACTCCTTCAAGAGAACCCTGGAACCACCCATCCACCTAAGACCTTGCTTGTGTGGCTGATGACAACATGAAGCAGCTCAGGGAGGCCCTTTGGACTTTACAGGTTTTCTCAAACTGTCTGCCCCATGTTCAGGAGGCAGCAGCAATTCTCCACAGCTCCACAGTGACAGGAGGGAAAAGCTGCCTGGATGAATAGCCCTGTTTCCAAGTTATTCTTGACTGAGATTTCCTCTCCCTGAGCCAGGTGGGAGTCTCCTGTGTTGGGCAGGCTCTTTGCAGTCTCAGCTCATCCATGGGCAGGTCTGTGGCTGAGCCCCCAGGAGCCCTGGGTGACAGCAGGGAGAGCTGTGTGGTGGCATCACAAGTGGGTCTCACATTTCAAGGCCTGGTAGGAACAAATGTGTCATCACATTGTTCAGTGATTTAACAGCTCTGAGTGTTTTTGACAAATAGGGGCTTCCTGGCTTCAATTTGTGCTCTTTTGTGGCTGATAAAGAAAGTCAGATGCTCACTAGTTTAGGACTTGCATAGCTGAATCCCAGCTTTTGCCCAGAGAGATGGGAAGAGTCAGAGTCAGAAACTGTCTTTGGGGTACAGTCAGAAACCTTTGGGGTACAGATTCCAGCCCCACCCTGAGATGCAAGAATGTATTTAACAAGAGAAATATCTGTCATAAAAATATTGAAAAATATTTTAAATTTAAGAGGTGAGGAATTGTTGTCCGAACTGATTTTTTTCCACCATGGCAGTCACAAACAATACCTGCACGTTGTTCCTTATCATGGAATTATCACTGGATGATTTAATGTCCTGGCCCACCACACTTGCCTGAAATAAATACTTCTAACTGGCAATGAAAATGCAGGTTAATTTTCATTGCATCCTGGCACTTATTATCAACATTATTTATTATTGATCAAGTACTGACAAATGCTTTCTATGTTCTACAGCCATAAGGAGATAAAGCCCCTGTTCCATTAAATATACACACAGTGTTTAACCAAAGGCCACTGAGAATCCCACTAAAGTCAATACCCATTTATCTTCTCAGGGGAGTTTCCACAGACAGAATAACTTGGACATGTGAAATTCTCCTGTTGAAGCCTAGATACAATGTGCTCTGAAGGAGACTGTCCCCGAAACTGTGCTCCATCACAGATTTCCTCCTCTAGGAAGGTATGCTGGGATTTAACACAGAGAGGCAGGAAAAAGCAGGTGATGTGTAGCAACACCCATGTTCTGATAAATACTCTGGGAAACAACAGCACCTTGGCATCCAAGCAATCTAAATAACATGTTTTATTGCTACAAAAAGCTCTGGCTGCCCATGTCAAAGAGAGAAATGTGGATGTTGTTTCACTGGACTCACTGAAGAGCTCTGGCCCATTCCTATTCCAGAGCACCCAGTAACTGATGGGTCCACAGCAGTTGTGGGAGAATGTTCCCTTCTGAGATTTTTCCAAATAAGCATCAGCTAACTAGAAATTTTATTCATAGCCAACACAGATTATTTCATTTCTTTGTAATGCAGAGCTGTTGGTGGTCTAAAAGCAGACTTTCGAGTGAGATTCACGGGGAATGTTCAAATAGGTGCTAAAAAACACTGTAAGATCAAGCTATTATGGCATCTCAGCATTTGTGAGTCCAATTTTTCTGGAGACTGAAAGTGAACTTTACTGTGCTGAGTTTATCACAATACCCAGGAAGATTTTAGGTGGATTTCATTGAAAATTCATGAACCTCTTTGAATTAGCCAACCCATTTCCTACACTATTGCTGCAAAGTCTGGCTGGATCAGCAGAGGTTTCAGGGGCGAATTTTACAATTGTGTGCTGCTTCCAGATTTAGAGATCTTCAACACCTCTTCAGCTTGCAAGGCTTGTGTTTCACTTCTGCAGATGTTTAAAATTGCATGCAGGATCTAAAAAGAAATATTCTGTTTATTTATGTGCACCTGCACTTTGACATTTCATGAACTACTGAATTGAATTTGGTATGGAGAATTTAATATATTTCCACTTTTTTATAGGATAAATGATATTTTGTACTTCACTCTGTTTCTTAAGCCCAGACTGTCTTCTGTAGTGATGCACATCCATCCAGAGTGTTTCAAATTATGAAATTTAAATACATTTACTTGCCATCCCACTTCTGCCATTTTTCTGTGTTGCAGGCCATTGATTAATACAATAAGCCTCATCAACTGCAAATGCAGTACAGCAGTTATTGAGCTAATCTATCTTATTTCTAAGCAGTATTTTATCATGTAATTATTGTAATTATTTTAACAGACAAAAAACTTTAAGTACTGGGAGCTTTCCTCTCCACTCAAGCCAGAAATTAGCAAAAAGAGCTTTTCTCTTGTTTATTTAAGCAGCAGCAGAAGTAGAGGATTTTCAAAAGAAAAAGAGGATATCACAAGTTTTACAGCTTCTGAACAAACATTAGCTTTAAACTGTGGGAGAAGATGACAGAATTGAGGGTTAGTCAGAAGAGCAGTTGCTCCATCTAGGATGGAAATCTCATCTCCAGCTTGTAAGTAGCAAATCTGAGCAGTGAACTTTGCTCTCAACTTCCATGAACAAAATCAGAGGATGTTTTGTGAGAGTGAGGATGAAATCCAGTTCCATGGAAACTATTACATAATAATGGAATCACAGAAGCATTTAGGTTGGAAAAGAACTTTAAGATCACCGGCTTCAACCTTTAACCCAGCAGTGCCAAGCCCACCAGTAAACCATGCCCCTCAGTGCCCCATCCTTTAACTATCTCCTTTGCAAACCATATTTTTATTCTTTAGAACATAGTTTCCTTTATTTGATTTTTTTAAAATAAAAATTCTACATGAAACAGTCCATTTTAGTATTCTCTACTCCTTCTTTTCCCTCAGTTTTCTTTTTCTGATATATTTTTCTTCATGATTGCTTTTTTCCCCCCTGTTTATCACAGAAAATGAGGCTAAAATAGAAGTAAACAATACATATGGAAAGACTTAATTGACCCAAATATTCACATATAGAAGAAAGAAAATGTAGTCAAATGTAGCCAAGCTCAACAGATATTATCAAGAAAAAAATTCATTGTTTCTCTGGGAAGGGATTAAACATTGAATGTAAATAATGTGCACCCTTGGCAAGTGTCTTCATACTTCTGGCCTTACCTCAAACACATCATAAACCAGCACAGCTGTGAAAAGCTCTCCAGGGACATTCAGTTTAATTGCCAAAGCTTTTCTCCTCAATTCGAGCTTTGCAAATGCTGCAAAATGTGTGCCTGAAACCTTTCTGTGCAGCATTAATTCACAGTGCTTGGTGTCACCAGGTACTGAACAGCCTCTTGGCTGCTTCCAGCTCTGTGCTTCCGAGATCCACAATGAGGATTTATTTGGGCTCTGCTTTCTGGGGGCACTGGGCACACAGGCAGGTGTGATGTGGCAGGGCATTGCTCCTCCTCCCTCAGCCCATCTGGGCACACAAATGAGCTTATCCACCAGCCAGAAGAGAAGTTTGTCTTTGCTAAGTGAAGGTGTCCCTGCCCATGGCAGGGGATTGGAAATAAGAGATTTTTGAGGTCCCTTCTGACCCAAACCGTTCAATGACTTTATGATGACAATTCTGTGATCACCCCCTTCCCTGCAGCTGCTTGGCAAATCTTAAATCCCTTCCTAGCAGTTTGATCTTCAGTCAGCTTAATTTCTCTCTTTTTCACTGTTAGCTTCTTCCCAGCTCTCTGGGCAAGGGCAGAGAGCAAAGCAAAGGAACCAGACACTCCAGGATGAACAGCAGAAATACTCAGCAGCTTGCTGCCCTCCCTGACACCTGCTCTCTTGGAGGTGCATTTTACCCCATAAATCATCTCTAAATGGGACAGGCATAGTTGTGCCCACATATTTCTGCCTTTCAATGCCCGCTGCACCTGTAGAAATCGTGCCTTTTATGCCATGGGCTAGTTAGCCCAGCTAGCCAGTGTATCAGGGAGGTCCTGGGTAAGCACACCCCAGGCTCATAAATTAGGTGCCAGCAACTTTGGAAATTGGCCCTTGTCACCTCCAAGCACGTTCCCTTCCACACCATTGCTGCAGAGCTGTTGTGGGATTCACCGGGGCAAGAAGCATTTCTAGGCACTGTCTGAGGCAGCACAAAATGCACATTGCTGCACCTTGCATAGAAACAGAACTTTCAGTGTGCAGGAACTTGCTCTGCCGACTTTGTCGGAGGTGGTTTCTTCTCCCTGCACCCTGCTAGACTCTTTCCTTCAGAGAGCAGAAGATGTGATGTTTCTCAGGGAAGTTCCTGCCTCATCATCTCCAGTTCTTTTCAACATTCATTTTAAAATTAATTTCCTCTCTTCTCCTTGCATCTACTTCTTAATTTGGCTCATACACTGTTATGAGTTTCCTGACTGAAATTTATTCACAACACAATGTCTTTATGACTGTTTTGCCTCATTTCATTCTAAAAAATACTTTGCAATCCAGTTTCTCTAGAAGCCTGGTTACAAAATAACTTTTTGTTTTATGTTATGGGTAAAATCTGCAAGGCTCTTAGATTGCTGCATGCAGGACATTAATTTCAGCTTGTGAACACGTTTTTTTCTGGAATCCTGCAGCTCTATAAGTGGAATTACTTTGATGAGTAAACTGCTAAATCAACACTTGTCTCACTCTCTTTAAAAAATAATTAAATCAAGCCTCCTTCACCTGCCACTGAAACAAACAGAAAACAGACAGATCCCTTGTTGTGACTCAACATTTTCAGCAGCTACCAAGTGCTGTCATTATTACATTTTTCTCTTCTCTGAATAGGTTTAAATTCACATTTTTTGGCAGAAGTAAGAGAGGTAATATTTCCATTTTCTTCCCACTTTCATGTGTTTCTGAGACTTGAAAAGATTTCAGAAACCACAGAAAGGGATGGATTAGCATTGCCAATGGGACAGAGGTGACAGATAAAGCTGGGTCACTGCCTAGCCCCTGTCCACACAGATGGAATAGCACTGCTATCTGGTGGCTGCTCCATGACTCATGGAAAATGCCTTGGTTGTCTCAGGCCTCTATTTGGAGGCCAGGTATACATAGCACAGAGGTTTGCCATACAGCTGATCCCAGAAAAAAAGCCAAGGATTAGCCAGGCTGCCAAGCTTACACTCACTTTGACTGACAGGCCAAAAAAAAAAAAAAAAAAGCAAAGCGCTGTTGAGAAGGGTGAAATGGGGAAAATTGCTGGGGGACAGGGAAAGGTTTGCAAAAAGTTTCCAACATGACAGTTTCCTGATTGTCACCAGATTTTATTCTGCAAAAAATGAAACAGATAATATCAGCATGTCCCACTTGTAACAGTCATGGAATTGAAAGCTGTCATGTTGTTGCTCAAAACAAGCTTTTGAAAGGAAAATGGATGTTTCTTTTTTCTTTTGTTAAAAAAAAATATTGTTTTAAAGACCTGACATCTGAACTTAATGTTTCAATCGTGTTGAAATGTTACATTTTGACCCAAGATCAATGGGGATGTGGGATGTATTCATTTAGTTCTATGATTCTGGTACAGTATTTCCAGTCTTTTCAGTCCTATCTGAGACTGATGACAAAATCAGACTAAAAAAATAAATTATTTTCAAGCAGAGCATCACGATCTCAACCAGATTTTGTCATGAAAGTAATTTGGTAGGAACTGTTCAATTAATTACAATACAGACCATCACTATTGTTTAGGTTTGGGATGTACAGAAAAGATCAGCCGTGGGATCTGGATCCAGAGGCACATCCCCAAGTGGGGCTGCTCCCAGTAAAACAGCCTGTGGCCACCCAACACCTCCATCCCAGCTGAGGATCCAAAATTCTGTATTGATGAGCAAAATATGTGCCACAGAGAGGTCTGGACCCAAGAGCTGGAGTTGTTAATTACAACAGACCCTCGCCTCACCTTGAGCCTGACCGCCAGAACAAACACTGGGATTGGACGAGGTGAAATGAAGTGACAAAATCCATCCTGCAGAGATTGTTCAGGGACTTTCAGGCCCATCTAAGGAAGCCTTGCTTTCTCCTTGACAGTTTAAAGACCAGCCGTGAACAACTGTGGCTGTGACTTGCTGCTCTAAATATAGAATAACACAAATTATCACATGCTGACAGGTTTCAGTTCCAGGGATGAGTCTGCCAGCAAGGCCTTGAAAGCATCTCCACTCGGCTGCCTGCAAGCCCAGCAGATAAACTGGCTGGGAATAACATGGTCAAAGCAGCAGTTTTCTTCTTCCAGCCCATCTCATGCTCTCCCCCATCCCTCTCAAGTTAAACTCGGCCTACATGAGCGCCCTTCTCCTTCTCCTCACAGTGTAGGTGCTTTGTCATTGACATAACTTGCTGGGGGAGAATTACAGTCCTGGAATTAGCACACAATTTTTCTTATAGCAACAGTAATAAATCTGTGCCTGGCACTTTATCATGAATCTGCCCCTGCAGACCCCCAGCCAATGCCTTTTCCTACTTCTCACACAATTAAAGGTGCCAAAGCTTTTTTCCCTCTTAAGTCACACTTGTGACAGTTTCACAAAAACAGTACTACAGAGGGAAAGAGTCAGCATCAGACCACCAAGTTGTGAAATGTAACAATGTTTGGATGTTTGCATTCTGGCGTTTCCTAGAATTAACCTTCTTCATGCAAATTTATTACAGTTTTGAAATAAAAAAAAACTGTTGTGAATAAAAAAAAGGAAAAAAATCACAGCAAGTGTTAGGAAAAAAGTATTCCAACCACTTCAATGCTATTCCTTAAATATTAGTTGTGAGATTCATAATGCAATAATTTGTGGGATTTGTTTTTGGTACAAATTTTACCCATTGGCTGGAATATGCACTTTGTGCTCAGCAAAGGCAGTGTGTCATCACTAAAAAGGACTGTCATTATGATTCAGGAAGGGGTAGGCACATTTAGCTCTCTAAAACACTAGAATTAATCCTTTTCTCCACTTTTCCTGCAAACCTGGTCTAACTGAGATTACCCCTGAAGGAGCACTATCACAAAGTGATAAGTGTGAAAAGTGGGGTCTTCATACTGGAAAACTCACCAAGCAGCAGAGATGAGCAATGAGTTTGTGTTGTCACAGCACTGGGGATGGCACCTGGCTGTGAGAGCAGCTGGAATAAAAAAAGAAACTGAATTGTAGGTGGATGTAGGGGACGAAAAAAAAAAAAAAAGGTGGTGACATAAAGAAGCAACATCTGCAAAACACTCAGATGGCCAGCTGGAATAAAAAAATAAACTGAATTGCAGGTGGATGTAGGGGGCAAAAAAAAAGGTGGTGACATAAAGAAGCAACATCTGCAAAACACTCAGATGGACTCTGACCAAACACACAGTGATCAGGGAAAGAGAACAGGCAAATGCAGGCAGGGTTTTATCCTTCTGGGATGAATTGGTTTGTATTCTTCTCATAAAGTTACTAGGAGTGCTTGGAAAATCCTGGGCTGTTTGTTTTATTATCATGTGTCCCTGGAGATGTAACTGCAAACCCCGAGGGAGCAATTCATACCACCAAAGTCTTATCACCTGTCCAGATAATCATGGAAAAGAGAAAGGGCACTTCAGCCTGCCTGGGATACAAATTACACTCCAGAAGTGCTTATCTGTCTCCGCTGGTTTTGTGGGGGGCCTGGGGCAATCAGGGCAGAGCAAATTGAATCTCCCCAATCCCTGGGGACCACAGGGGAGGGTCATGGCAATGAGCAAGACCTTAAGCCATGGGAGAGCAACAGGACCATGGGCTCTGTTTCTGTGATGGCAAAGGAGCCTCTGCCCAAGTGTGTGCCAGGGCACCCCCAAACCTGTCTGAGGTGTAGGATTCGTGTCTTTGACTCACCACGGCTCACTGACCCCTTCCAGTGTGAAATTACTCAGCCAGCAAACTCACAGCCAGCAGCCTTTTCCTCCAAGTCTCCCACACAGAATGTGGCAAGCCCCAGAGGTTTTTTTTCTCCTCATGGTGTTTCATCTCCTGAGAGAATCAGCATTGCAACAGGGAACGGTTTGTTCCCTTGATCCTCTCCCTGCTGATGCCTCATCCCCTTTACTTCCATGGCTCCATTAATGCCTTGCTTCGAGCACATGAATGCAGGTATTTTGCGAGTCTCCTTTACTCTGGGGACTGGGATAACTTCTTATTCAGGATGGAAAAGGACATAAACAGAATATTTAACAAAATGACTGTAAGCACCAGTTATACCTGAACAAAGAACTGCAAATGGCCCTGTAATGTACTTTATACCTGCTTCTTCTCACAGATTGCGCTACAGGCTATTTACAATTCACATTCCACATACCCCTGCATCTGAAATGTCTTTTTCTCTCACTTACTTGCTGATTAAGTGACAGAGTCTAATCTCAGCACAGCCTCCAAAGCCGCAGCAAACACAAATCTTCCCAGAGATAACTGAAATAGCGGATTTATTTATTCCCATTCTTTGGCAACTCAGTATTTGCATATTAGAGTGGTTATTGGGAGGAGAAAAGTCACAGATGCAAATCTGACATTCAGATGTCAGCTTCTCCATACATAAGGTCAACTCTGATGAGGACACTTGCTAGTCTCCAATTATAGGTCTCCTAATGCGTAAATAACGCTAATGAATGGCATCTGCCATGGAGCACAACTCATAAAGAAGATGTTAATCGAAGCCAACCCATCTGAAATTTGCTCCTCTTGCTGTTTCATGGCCTTTTGATTCTCAGGAGATTAAGATGTTGACTTGAAAGTGGTTTGAATCACTCAGCGCACATAGCTGGGGTCTGCCCAGCCCTCCTGGATCAAAACGTGTCCCCTGTCACCTTCTCCCTCCCTGGGCACCCTTCCCAGCCCAGAGCAGAGTGGCCTAATTTTACAAATTAGGGTGACTCCAGCTCAGGTTCCAGCCCGGGCATAACCACCTGCAATTCAATCCCTGTGGAAAGAAGATCTTGGTCCTTTCCAAAGAGGACACTGGCCGCTGCTGCGAGGACAAGTCCTCTCAGCCCATCTTCAGGAGCTGACAGGGGAGATGAGAGTTCAGTTTAGTGCCTTGGAGAGAGGGCTCTGCCACAGACATTGCTGAGCGTGGCAGAAGTGCCAGTGCTTGACCTCTTGCTGTATTTTCTCAGGCAAATAACCCTGCAGGGCTGAGTGCTTCCGATGGCACAGCCCATGTAGCCCAAGCTAATTGGTGACTCCTTTTTATCACCTCTCCAGTATCATCTGGATAAACTGGCTCTATCACTCTACAGCCCCAGAAACGTGAGTAGGGTAACAGGCTAAAGATGAGAACACGGGGCTGGCTGCCAAATGCTTCTGGGGCTTGTTCTTCAGGCATCTTGGTTCCTCACTAATACTTTTATCCTCTCCCCATAAATCTCTGTCTTCAGGTTGGTATTTTTTGCTTTTTTTTTTTGAGCAGTGCCATGGCAGTTCCACAGTTGGAAGACCTGGTGCAACCTTCAAAGAGAAAGTGAAAGGCTTGCAGGACCAGGGAGGTGACAGTGGCCCAGGCAGCAGCACACACAGAGGAGCTGCTGAAAACCTGGGTTCTTCACCTAGTTTTGTCTTGGCTTTCAGTGGAACTTAAATAAGCTTTTCATGCCTCAGTTTTTACTCCTGCAAGCAGGAGTAAAGTACTTGAAAGCTTTGTGGACGGGAAATGCACAGCAGCAAGGACTCACTAAAATCAGGGTGAGATATTTTGTCTTTCTCAGATCAGGGTAATAAAGTACCGATGCAAAGAGAAAGGCAGCAGTAGTTAACACTAGGAAAGAATCGACTTCCATCTGGTACAATAACTTCCTTTGGGCTTTTCTCCAGCTCTACCTCAATAATCTCCCTTTTATTACCCTTTATATGAGTTTCAAATTCCCTAGCTGCAGAGGCTGGCAGGGCGGGAGGTGGAGATGCTCTTCTGAGACAGATCCCTTGGCTTTCTCCAGCCTGTAAGCTGGAGCTCAGAGCAAAAGCTGTGGTGAGAAATGTGGGCAAAGAGCAAGTCCAAAATGCCAGTTTACTCCATGTAGCAGCAAGATGCACCCATAAGCCTGGAGTTATCCCCTTGCACTTGTTGGGGCTCTCCGGGGTTGAAGAGGGAGGGCAAGTGGGAGGGCAAGGGGCTAAGGATAGAGGGCAAGACAAAGGCAGGAGCTACCTGCAGATGAGACCTGGAAATGCTAAGCACTTGAAAAGCTTTGTTTACACGCAGCATGAAAAAAAAAGCTGTGGATTAAAGTCAGTCTTTGGAGTAGTGATAAGAGAGTGGCACTGCTGTGAAAGCCGGTGGCTCCCAGCATTAACAGGAGCTTTTTAGCCTTTTCCCAGCCTCGTTAGTAAGGGGTTTATTTACAGTTTCCAAAGATGAGAGATGAGATATTTCTGGGAGTGGTCACGGGAAAAGCAGAAATTTTCTCCCTTTTTAAGAGGCACCAGTGAGCTGTGAAGCCTGGAGCATCCAGCATCTTTGCTTCCCTTCTGTATCCCTGTAAGGACTTCCTCAGCACTCCAGCAAAGTGATCCCTGGAGCTGTCCCTCCTGCCTGGGGAGCATCTCTCCCTCCATGCAATGAGACACGTTCAGTGTGCAAGTGAAGACAAGACCAAACCTTGATGAAATCTGTGCAACACCACCAAACCTTGGGTTACTCAAGGCAGGCCAATAATCTCAATCTCTAAGACCTTTCTTCATTACCACATTTAATGAAAAAAAATTAAAATCCTCACATCCATCAGCCTAAAACCATTAAAGAAGAACAGCTGACACTCAGGCAGCAAAGTCTGGCTCTGGGAGTTGCCTGTGACCTGAGACTCTCTTGCCTCATACCGAAGATATTCTTACTAACAGGAATTCACCAGCACAAAAGGAATTGCTAACAACTTTCAGATCACGAAGTTTCCCTTTTGCATTCAATGGAAATGGGGAAAAGCAGTCACACAATACAAAACTTGCTAATATACCATCATCTGCTCATATATTATAAAACTTGCTTATTGCTGTAGTGATTGATATATTTTTAGTATGCAAGAAGCTGAGCATCGTGTGCCTTCCAACTGCTTGAGCACAATTATTGTATTGATTTGATGTGACAGTAGCTCTGTGTTTAAGGTGGTTTATGTTTTTTAATTTGCAATTAAATAAAAGGATGTCTACTCTCCAAGATGGCTGACGGTTGTTTATACTCTGCAGTAGTTGATGAAGCAAACTTTTATTTGGCTTCATAAAACATAGTTGTTCTGTCACTCTGCAGCACATTAGCTAGAGTTCTCAGAGTGGTTTCTTACCTAGCAAAAGATAAAACTAAACTCCAATCTATTTTAAAGTAGGCAAGGTAACAACATCAATGTTGCAATGGGACTATAATGAAGTAAGTGAGCTGGCAATATTGTACTATTGATAAAAGTAATGGTGATAATATATTTCTATAACACCTTTCATCTTGAAGTGCTCCAGATATTCACGTGTTCCTTTGCTCTGCTCCCTCCCTCCCTTCCTCTCTTTCACTGTATGTATATAAATACAGTCAAATATACATATATTTTATTTAAGCCCTCCTCTTCTTTTGTGGATTATATCTTCTCAGCTTTGCAGAAAGGAGGAATCTTGGCAGCTACTTAAAATCAGGTGCTGCACAAGAGTTATGGATCTATGGATGAGATTGCTTCGTGGTCCATGACTAGAGGGGAATAACCCTGCTGTGGGAGATCCCCAGTGTCTCACCCAGAAGCAGGAAATGCTCGTGCTTCCTGACTGCTTCATAAATCTGAGGTGCTGCACAAAAAACAGGAAGACAACATTTTCTCTGTAAATGTGCACTGTAGCTCTGTAGCTTACAGTCAGAGGAGGAGTCATAAATGTGAGCTGGGCACATCTCTGGGTCTGTCTCTTCTGCACAGACCCTGTGTGACAATGGCAGAAGATGACTGATCTTCCTCCCACACACACCATAACCTCGTCTCAATGTCCCACTCTTAAAGGTGGAAAATTTCTCCACCAGGGCTGCCCGAGAAAGAGAAAAATCACTGAGTGCTCCCTTGGAAACTTGATGCATTATCTCTTGAAGTTCACAGAATGTTTCCTACCATCTTCAGTAGCTTTGAATTGATCCCACGTCAGTACAGAGGCACTGGATATTTGCCAGCACCACATAGTTCAGCTTGGTGCCTGCCAAGCTAAAGAGTTAAATCAGCTGGGGGGACATTTAAAACCAATGCACACTTCAAGTATAGATAAGGCCTGGTCCTGCTGACCTCCATCCAGCTGGCCTGTGCCCAGAGCTAAACCCTCCAAGAGATGCGATCGCCATCTCTCCATTACCTTCGTCATTCCCAGGATTCTTCCCCACACAAACGTGGCAGGCAGAAACACAAAACACCAGCAGGGTCAAATGTTTCCAAATGTTGAGTAGCGCACCTCTCCAGCCTTGGGTGGGCCTCCAAAAATTCCACAGATTCTGGGCCATCCATTCATCAACCCCAATTGAATTCTCGTGCTTGTCGTGCCACATGAAACATGTGTTGGTTATCATATGATGTACTACAGCACATATACAGCTGAATTCCCGTGTCACCTTGTGCTCCTTCTGACAAAATAATCTATAAATACCAGGTCTGACCCTGACAATGGATTTGTTTTGACTGCAGCAGTGCCACTTCTGCATGAATATTCCAGCAAGCAATTACAGTAGGAATGCAGCAGAGAGTAATATTATCAAATTCTCCCCTCAAGGAGACTATTAGACAAGTCATAGTGTCATCCTTTGCCATTATTCAGTCCAGAGATGTGACATAAGGAGTTGGGTCCATCCAGTGTAGGAACCAGCTTGTGCCATGTGATCTCATCTACCTCAAACATCCAAAGTATTAAGTTATGAAAATCAAGTACACCAAACACTGTTGATGGCCAACATTTTTAAGCAGCTAAAATGTGCATTCCATTGTCTGATCAATTATTAGGGCAGACAGGACAATTACATCATCTAGCTACCAGACAGGAGAGGCCATTATATCTCAGTTTATCAGCTTCACATAACATGACACAGACTGCCATTTTGGTGCAATGCATTGGTGCACACACCCCAAAACTAGTTTTGGTAGCATTTGGAGGCACATGCATGTGAGTTTATGACATACAGATGCATTTCTGACAAGTTCTGCCATGAGTGAAAGTGAGATTAACACCAGATTGGCTCCTCAAGGGGATGGAGTGGGACAGAAAGGGACATTTACATGAGATTAAAGGGGAATTCTGTGATGCATTAGTTATTACATGTGTCATTTCTGAACTTGATGCCTAATCCCAAATCTTCTAATTAAGTGGGGAGAAGAAACAACACATGAAGAATAAATAAATAGCACACAACATATAGATAACCAGTATTGCAGAGTAAAAGAATTCAAAACCATTTTTTCTTCTACCATATATAAAGCATTTATTCCAAAATCTCTTTAACTTGACATATAATAACCTTTTATTTAACTACAGGTGATGCTTCTAAGTGACGGATTTTGGAGATATTAATTTTCCAACAATTTCCTGTTGCTAACAGTTTAAAGCACATCTAAAGAAACACTTTGGGGGTTTGTGTCATTTTAAAAGCATTCTCAAACTCCCAGCTTGTAAAAGGATATAAATTTGTTATTTCTTTCTTACCAGAATACAGGTTATCAGAGCATTGTAATTTGCATATTTTTAAAACTCCTTGGAGTAAAAAACCTCCATAATTATTGGATGATTATAGCAGAACCAGAAGAAATATCTGGAAAACAAGGAAGCCCCATTAGAACAGATCCACAGAAACCTCTAGTGTCATACAGACCTCAAACAAGCACAGCTTTGTCCCAGGATTTTTGATCCAACAAAGAAACTTATAAAAATAGGAAAGACTATATATAGTAAAAAAAAAAAGATTTATTTCATGCTATGCAGGTGTCTGAGAGAGATATGTGGTGTTGGGATTAATAATGACACAGCCCTCCTGGTGTGAAGAAGTGACTGAATTGGTCCCAATTCTCTCAGCTCATGAAAACCTTGTGGCAAACCTTGCCATGACAAGGGAAGATTGAATGATGGGGACTTTGTGTTTTAAGGAACAGCAAGTTTCCACCTTGCTTACTTAAAGCTGAACATTTTCCTTCTGTAGAAATGCATGTGGCTGTCTCAGACCATACCTGAAATACAGGTACAAGACCTGGCTCCAAACCTTTCAGCACACCTCTGGCAAAACAATCCTGGGGACTGCTTCCCACATAGCTGCTGACAGGTACCACATAAATGTAGTTTCTGAGCACAGGTGTAGGTCAGATATTAGGAAGAAATTCTTCCCTGTGAGACACTGGCACAGGTCGCCCAGAGAAGCTGTGGGTGCTCCATCCCTGGAAGAGTTCAAGACCAGGGTTGGATGGGGCTTGGAGCAGCCTGGGATGGTGGAAGGTGTCCCTGCACTAAGAATCATAAAATCAGAGTTTGGGTTGGAAGGGACCTCAAGGATGATTGACTTCCAATCCCCTGCCATGGGCCAGGACACCTTCAATGAGATGAGATTCCTCAAAGTGCCATCTAACCTGGCCTTGAACCACAGCAGGGGGGTTGGACTCGACGATCTTGAAAGGCCCTTCCAACCCAAATTCTACAATTCCATGTCTATAAACTGCTTTGTAACACAAACCAGATTCATATTTTCCTTTCTAGGAACAGAGGATTCACAGAGCAGATTAAACACCCCTGTCTCTCCCCACAGGAGTTTAGGACTACAGCAAGGCCTTATGTAAACACAGCTTTTCACACACCACACCTCCCAAAAGTGCCAACAAGATCCCATCATCCTCCTGCTTTTCACACATTACTCAGTTTCAGTGCTGAAAGCAGGGCCCAGGACTTGGAGCCTGCCCAGAACAAAGCCACCCTGACACTGTCATGTTTTGCTGCTCCAAAAAACAGATTCCAGCTCAGCACCAGTGCAATGTTGTGATCGCACTGTGAGATGCAAGACCACAAACAACAGGCACAGGAAAAGTCTTTCTAATCCTGCAGAAAAATTTCTAGAACTACAAAGCTGTTCTCATTCCATGCACGAGGGAAAAAAAAAAAAACCAACCCCTTTTGAAGAGTTGTGATGGCACAAAAACTGTAATCCACATATGATTCAGTGACTGGAATCTCAGGGCTTGCCTGTGCTGCACACTGCTTCTGAAATGAGAGGCAGCATATCCTTGTCAGTGTGATTCCCGAATTAATGACTGCTTTTTAAAGAGGACTATTCCTGGCCAAGGCAGGCATATGGTGCTGGGAAACCCAGTGCAGTGCTGCATACATGCTCAGGTATATGTGGATGCTAGGATGCCTCTGCTTCAGCAGCACGGTGCAATAGCCATGACACATTTCCCATAAACCAGTTTACAATCCAGACCAGAACATGATTCACTGTTTTAAGGAGACTGCAACTCTCTCTCCTGCTTTTTCTCTCTGTCCCTCTCAGAGATCTTGGACTCAAAATTGGTGCTAACAAAGCAGCTCTGAATGCCACAGTGAATATTCCTGTGAATATTTAAATTTCTTTCCACAGATAATCTATGCTGTGAACCTTCAATTTTCATTGTACCTTACAGCACCAAAAGTAGTCACCTAAGGCAGTACAGGGAGAGAATCTCCATTGCAAGGAGCTGTAGAACAAAATATATCAGAGAAGCAATTTCCTTCTCGTTCATGGGAAACCTCATTAATTGCACATTGTCCTTCAGGGCATGGGCACTGTATTTACTGGAATTATTTCAGGGATTTAGGCTCAGACTGGGACAACTGAGTGACCATCCTGTGCCCACCCCCTCGGTGACAGCTTTGAGCTCTGCATTGCCCTCCCTTCACTGAAACACCGATTTCAGCAGCCAAGAGTCACCTCCCATCTCTCCCTAGGACATGCATAGGAGTCACCAGAGGTAACCAAATGAATTCTGAGTGTGAGTCCAGGGGCCAAGAAGAGCAACAGAGACATGGGAGATGTTTTTGGGTGTGCACTGAGTGCATCTCCAGAACACAGGCCCTGCAGCATGTGCACAGATTGCAGCCAGATTTTTGTGGCAGTTCCTTTGGGAGCAGAAGCTTCTATTTGTGAAGAGATCACAAAGGCTGGGAGTGATTTTAACCTAGAAAGGACACATATAAAAACATGAACCTGCTATCATTGCAGTAACTAGGTGCTTTATCTTTAATTTTAAAGAATTTAAAAGATTGTAAACTGAGAGCTTGGCAGTTAAGAAAGAAAATTAACTCTGTGGTGAATCCTGACCTAATGCTCCTCTTTTCTCCTCCTCCTAGAGTGATAGAGAATTTTTTGTTAACCTAAAAAGGCACATAATTTGGAAGTCACGAGAAGAAAGCTGTTTTATTTTTCTTTTTTTAGCACGCTGCAGACACCCTGTGGAATTAGCTATTGCAGCAGGTCAAAAAGTCAAACAGTTTGTAAGGATTCAAACAGACTCAGATAGTCTTATGAAAACAGACAATCACTGGGAGGAGAACAACAACCAGCTGAAGGATACAGGGAGAAAATCAAGCTGCTTTTTTCAGACCAAGCTTGCTGGCCAATCTTACCCACAGAGAAGGTGTAGGAATGGCCACTAATGCAACAGCACAGGAGGAACAGCCTCAGAGAAGGATGAGGCATCCATTACAAAGTGCTGCTAAATCTCACCCACTGTCTGTTCTGCTCTCCCTCCTCGGGATGCTGAAATAACTCCCCCATCAGCTCCTGCTCTCAGCCTCATGGGCTGACAGAGCTCTTTAGGAGAAAGAAATCTCATCCGTGGGAAATATTTTCAGACACAGAAAAGCAAATCAAGTTACATTTGGAAGGACCAAATGAATTGTTTCCACACATCACATAAGGCTGCCTCTACATTGGCATTTTGCTTCAGAACAGGAGTGGGATTTTGAAGTAAATCTCCCAGTCATCAATTTACCATGCATTGGCTCCATTTACAGAGCTGTTTTGATGCCCATGGACTAGATTCCTTTCAAAGAAAATTAAACCAGAAGCTCCAACCAAAATGTGCAGCAGATGTGCTGCAAACCCTGAGGCAGACACAAGACATAATGACCAAGTTGATGTCTGGTCCTCCAGACAAGTTTGGATCCCATGTAGGAAGGAGACATTTGGTCCATGGGACCAGATTAGGTCTAGGCAGAAAGAAAAATCCCAAACTTCATGTAGGACAGCAGAAGTGCCCCAGCACAACCTGCTCCAAACCATTCTTGCACCTCTATTCCCCAGGTTTGCTTGCTGATCCTATATAATCTACAAATTTTGGGTAGGTCTACACATACAATTTTCTCCATCTAGCCAAAAGAAGAGAAATCCAAGCACACAGATTTCCCCGGATAAATAATGAAGGCAAATAGGGGCAATTTCTGCCTGAACAGGAAATGCCAGTCTGTGTCCTTCAAGAAGTGACAGAGTGACACCACAGGCATTTTCTGCAGGTCAAAGCTATGCCCAGACTCTGGTCCTTTGTGTTCCCTTCTGAAGGAAATCTCACAGAGCTGAGTCATAGACCCCATAAACATGCTACCAGATAGCAGACTCATTCATGACAGGCAGCTCCAGATACAAATTTAAGACATTTTTCAGCACTGCATGTAGGAGAACTATGCCAGCCCTGAGCTCTCTCTTTGCTTTTTTGAATAGAGAAGCCCAAGTACAAGCAAAAAATAAATCTACTTATTAAGTAAAATATTTCTTATATCAGCTTGATATATATAGGACTTCATTCTTGCATTCCTTTGGGTTATTTCAAAACTTTAAAGAGAAGACAAATGTTAGAAGTAAAAAGATATTTTTCATTTTTTAAGCTCCAACAGCTAACTAAATGTTAATCTAACATGTTTTTCTAGACTCAGGTCAAATCCATCATCTTTAATCCTTGGGGATCGTCATCCTCTGATTTTTTCACTCAGCTTCCAAATCTTTTTACTTAACAGAATTTAAACATTCCTTCAAAGTAGTTAAATATTTTTTTTCATTTTCTTTTCTTTATTTTCTTCTTCTATCAGGACTTGCCAGCAAGGAGGACCCCTGTTGCTTCTGCTTTACTTATTTGTTGGAAGTAGTGGAAATCTTACAGATGTTTGTAGGCAGGATGGAACTTTAATGGTTTTGAGCAGTCAAATCAATTTAAAAGATGGTTTGTGGACTTGGTGTAACAGTACATTCTTAAGCTACATGGTGGATAAATATTCAAGAAATGGGTATCTCCTGTTTGGTTACCTTTTCCTACCCAATAGTAACAATTCAAAAGTAAGCTGCATTTTGGAAACAAGCCATATCTTCACCCTGTTCTAATCAAGGAAAAGATCTGCTGCTATCACTCCTGTTGTGAGTTCAAGAAGTCAATCCATGGCCTGTACAACAAATCCAGGGCAAAATTATGGAGCTGGTTTTCCAGCATCAGAGCTACATTAAGCACTGCATTCCTCTATCTCCAAAGCTTCAAAGCTGAGCTGGTCCAGTCTAGGTTTGGACCAGAACCCCGGGGAAAGGTTAATTTTCAGAACTGTGAGGTGTTCAGAACTGAGGTTCCAAACTCCGGCTCTTCTCTAATGAGAAACAGTTTGTGCATCTCTTCACACACCAAGGGAATATTGCTCAGCTTGACCCCCCTCCAACTTTATGATTGGAAGGAGTATGATACACAGGAAGCAAAATCTCCAGACTGAAGCACTGCCAGAAAATCCCCCCACTGAGTGTAAAAATGAGAGACAAAATTGGATCTCAACCAATTTAAAGTTTCAGGAAAAGAACAGACTGTGGCCTAGCATATCAGTGCAACATTATCCCACTGATTCACTCTGGCAGCTTGACCAGGCTGCTCTCATTAGTTCCAGCACAACCACAGAAAAATATGAATATTGTCTCCAAGGCAAAAAAAGAAATCAATGGAAGGGAACAACTGTGTTTCCAAGAGATACTGCTTGGTCTATAAAGTCATCACTGAGTGATGGATGGGTGCCACAACCCTTTCTTACTCCTGAGGTGACCTTTCTTGAGACAGCAGTGATATAACAGTGTTTGTGTGGGGTGAGATTGTCCCACCCCTGCCCATCCTGTGGGCAGTACAGCTGCTGGCCATGGCTTTCCAATGCTGTCATTCATGCCTTCTTTTCCATCCTGGGTTAGCAGCAGTTTCTCTTTCCTTTTGGGATGCTTGAATTCCTCCAAACTGGGGTCCTTTAAGCAGTTCCACCCCGATCAGTGAAAGCAGAGTCCTCTTCTCAGGACTTGTCTCCTTCTCAGTTTCCCTCAGGGCTGCAGAATGCCTGAGCATATTGCACACAGCACCCAAGAGCATTTTAAATGGCCTGGGTGTGAGAGCTCTGAGCCCCTCTCTGCTTCAAAGGAAGCCTGCTGCACTGTATCGTGCCTGCATTGAGTGCCACTGTGGTTTTCTCTGAGAGATTAGGCAGAGATTTATTTCTCCACTTCAAGTGTTTGCGGTGGTTTTTTTTTTTTTTTATTTTTTAATGCTGCCACCAAGCTTGGATTTCAAACTTGAGCTTGATTGGGCTTTAATGGATTTTCTACACAGCATGGCCATTGAGCACCTCCCGTGTACTTCTGGAGTGACTTCACTGCACAGGGATATAAAGTGCTTAAATGGTAGATGGTGCTGTTACCCACTTAGCTACCAAGGTCTGCTTCTAAACCACGTCACAAAATTCATCCAGCACTGCTCTGCCTGATAGCACAGCTTGCAGGAGCCAGCATCCATCTTTTCAGCTCAGGTTAATCAGCACCAGAAAATGTTGTACCTTAGACAGTATTTATTCATTTGTTACAGGGCTCAAGCAGGGAGCAGTTCAGGCTGTCAGGCTGCCTACCAAGAGTGCCTGCTTTGGACTGGAAGTAAGCAGAAACACAAAGAAAATCAGCCCTTGGTGAATCTCTACCTAGGAGGAGCTTTGCAACCTTTTCTCCAGAGAAATGAGAAATGGAAAAGAGAATCCACAGGAAAATTCAGCTGAGACAATGATGCAGTAGTGGGAGAAAGGCAGGAGTTTGCATAATATTCTGAATATCTGGACTCAAACCTTAGTTCTAAAAGCTGATTTTGCCTGATGAGAGATCCACAAGAGGATCAGCTTAGTCTGACTGTCAGCAAAAACTCTGGCATGGCAGAACAACAGGGCTGGTCAGGAGGAGTCTGGGACTCAGGAGTGTCACCACATGACACGAGACACCCACCAGAGGAGGGCACTGAGGTGGCATCAGCTGTGATGGGGCTTCAGAGCTCTGGGGCATTAATGCTGTGGGTCAGAGCTGTGTGCTGGGCTGACCCAGGGCTGGCACAGCCTCTGCTTTCCACATCACACTCTGAATCAACAAGTAACTCCCCTGTCCACAACCTGCCCTTTGCAGATAACCTGTACATGACAGCAAAACACACAGGAACTAGCAGCTTACAGTTTTTTTTTCTCTAAAAAAAATTCTAAACAGTCCCTGTGGATATTTTGATTATCTCAGGTCTTTCAGAGCTGTGAAGAAATTGAAATTTCCCCTTTAGTGTTTGCCCATTGCCTCTTCAATAGACACAAGCTTCACCAAGCACCCACACTAAATCTGCCAACACTTATTTTCCACCATCTGCATAGTAATTGCACTAGGAGCTGAGTTTAATATCCTTAAATTTCCATTTTGACATGCTGGAGAGCTCCTGCTATACAAGGTGCAAGGGGATATTTAGTCTCAGATTATTGACCTGGAATGAAGAAATCCAAGTACCAGCTTTCCTCTCATTCTTCCCTCACCTCAGTGGCTTCATCAATTAAATGTTCCCTATCTCTTCAGCAGAGACAGCTCTCCTATCACCCTATTCTTATTTGCTTAGAGTGTCTCCTTCCAGCTGTATCCTACTGAGTTTGTTGGATGATTATCTGTAGTGTTGTTTTTCCTCTTCCTTCACTTTGCCCTGAACTGTTTTTATCTGACATATTCTTGTGGTTTTGGGCAGGCTGTCTGTGACCCCCCATGCCAAACTACCATGGAGCAGCTGCTCTGTGAGAAGAACTTCTCAGCTGCCTCAAGGGAGCCCAGGCCTCAGTCTGACTATGCCCCCAGCAGTCTGAATGAAACTGCAATTTTTGCAGCTCTAACCTATTCTATCTGTACTTAAAATGTGGACTGTTTTCTCAGAGCAACCCTCCTTCTGCTTCCACCCGAAGAAAGCACTCTTGGAGGATGTGAAATCGGCTGATTTACTTGTGGAGGTGGGGAGGCCCTGCTGTAGATCACTGACTGGTGAAGACCTTGTTCATTCATTCCTGTGAGCTGTCTACTGAAAAATGATGCTACCTAGCCTTATGTCACTTAGGACTGAATGTAAAACTCATCACTTTGACTGTGCACTCCTAAAATACCCTAGCAATGCCCACACAGCCCCTCAGGCACACCTCTGTCCCCATGGAGCTCCCTCAGACCTCCCTTTCTGTAAGTCCTGATACCTAGGATCAGGTGTCCTGATCTCAGGTTTATCCTGCATATTCACTCAGAAATTCAAAACCTTCAACATAAAAAACACCCCACCTTGGCGTACCCTGAGATAAAATCTTATTGTATGAGAGGATAAAAAGTCCAGGGTTGCTGGTAAGTCAGGGAACTGATTCAGCCCCATCACCTCAGTGCAAGTCAGCATCTTGCTAAGCTTTGCAGGGCAGGTGTGTCTGAGCCTGCCCTGCACTGCTGGCCAGACACTGCTGGGGGAACTCTGACATAGTTTTTTTTTTTCATCCAGCAAACACAAAAGCATAAGTTTGCAGGCAGCAATCTGGATGATAGTGAAGCATTGCCAGCTCCCCCACGTCCATACCATGACTCCTCCAAGGCATCACCTTGCTGAGGGTGGAGCAGAGCTCTGTTCACTGCTTAAAGGTCATTTTTAGAGTCAGGTGAGGCTGCCTCAACACGAGTGTGTGTGCAAGCACATGGGTACTATAAAAACACCTGCTTGCATTGGTTCCAGGTAGGGCGTGGCTCTGCTTTACACAATGAAAAATCAAGCTGCTGATCAATGAATTCCTCAGCCTTCCCCAGTGTAAATGGTGCAGCTCAGACACAAAAGAGAAAATTATTGCTTAGTGTTGGATCTTCCTTGAAGATTCCTTAGTGCTGATCTTCCTTCCTAGAGCTGGGCTGGAATGGGGGATCACAGCCACAAAAGGCTCCAGCCCTGTTATGCAGGGCAGGAGCTCCATCAGCACAAGGATGCTCCCACAGCTGATGTCCTCCAGCAGCAGCAGGGGAACCACAGACCTTTGGTGGGTTTGCTCCTGTAGCTGTCAGCAGATATCCCTCAGGGAACCACACATGGGAAAAAAAAAACCCTTCTAGGTGAAATCTACAGCTCAATCAGAGAGGAGAAATTTGGCCTTGGACAGGAGAATAGATGAAAAGCTGCCCTGCTCTTCAAAGTTGAGGTCAACACAAGACTTTTCGAAATGCATCTTTTCTCCTAAAGTGAGAACTTTTTTTCTTTTCTAAGCATGGTGAATTCATCTTTAGTGCAGACATCAAACCTCACAGCACTGAGAACAAAGGAGCCTATACTATGTAGCACAGTTGCTTTTTATGATTTTATTTTTAGTAGCAAGCAATGACACAAAAGCATTTTGTTAAAATAAAACAGTATTTAATGTGAAAATAAGCCATGAAATACACTACAGGGGTTATATTTTGTTTAAGATTTACTAAATATATGGGAAAGACAAAAGCTTTAGAGGATTTTCCATTAATACAAAATGTTATTTGCTCTTTGTCAAGGGAGAACCCTCACTTAGTGATTTAAAACACAACAATACCCATAAAAAGCATGAAAACTTCCTAAGTTTTCTGAAAGTTTAATAGCTAGTGACATGTTATTAAAAATAGCAAGCCTCCCACTTCACAAATTCTGCTGTAACTTTTAATATGAGGAATCAGATAAACATGATACCCAGAGAAGAAAATTCAGATCTAGTTTGGAGAACCAATTGCCAAAAGCAATGAGGAGCAGATACCAAAACTGACATGAAACAGAAATTGGAACAGGTTTCTCAAATGCCTGAGCTGACACAAGCGCATAAGTATAGAAATATGGTGAAAAAAAGTGGTTTAAAATTATTTTGGTTCCCTTAACACTGAAAATTATCATTGAGTTACATCTTTTTGTCTACCCATCACATTGTGCAGTTGTATGAATAGTAAATGTGTAGAAATGTTGTAATTTTGGGGTAAAAGGAGACTTTACTAACTTTAAGTTTATCCCACTGAAAAATTATTGCAATTCCTAACCTGCCCAAATCAGAACTAACTTTCCAAATTCACACAAACCACTTTTACAATCCAATCCTCAGAAGCCCCCTTTTGCCTTTGCAGTTAATGTAAGATTTTTCAGAGTTGTAATGAAAGCACATCCAGAGGAGCAGCTGAACATTCATGCTCTCATCTTCCCTACTCTTCTGCCCTCCCTATCAAGTAATGCAGGTACTTGGGTGCACATATAACCCTGTGGCAGAAATAAATGCTGCTCCTGCCTTTACACAAACTGGAGATGAAGTGCCCCTGACTAACGCCTCTGCTGCTGCTCTAGGAAGACAGAGGAACGGATTATTCAGAGGTTTCCCCTTTTCCTCATCTGTATGCATGTTGCATAATATGTAGTATTTTAACATCAGGACCAAAATTTTTATTATGCAAACTTATTGTGACTATCAAGTCCTCATTGAGCATTAACAAGCTCTGAAAGATACTATTAAATGTGTCACTTTAACTTCAAATTGAAGCCTATGTATTTTTAGTTAATAAGTAGAAGTGTGTGAGCATAGCAGACGCTGCCATTAACCATCTTATCGGGTTAGGGGATGGCAAGAGTTCTTCCCCAGCACTGGCTGGGAGAGCATATGCTCCTTTTATAAACTTGGAAGCCATTGTACAGCCATGTGCATCACAAAACCCGGGCTGCAGCTCCAGAGCAGAGGGCACAAGTAATTAGACCTTTTGTTTCATCTGTGTCTCTGATCTCCACCTCCTCACTACCACGATTTTGCCCTTTTCCTCTCTCGTTCCCATCTGCAGCTGGAATCAAAGGGTGTGTGTAGGAGGGCTGGTGTGGGCAGGATTTCAAGGGGATGGTAAGATGCTTCAGCTGGCTGATACATGGGAACAAATAAGCCACTGGAAGGCTCCCAAAGCCTGCAGAGCATGGCCAGAACATGGACAGGAACTGGGGGAAGAGGCATTCTCCCACTGGTTGCTGCTTTCCATCCTCTGAGCCAGTCCCTCACCAGCTACACATGGCAGCAAGCCTGCCTGAGGTGAAGGAGAACACTTACAGGAGGCACAGATTCAGTTTCTAACCTTCACATCCTCTGGAAATACACCCTCCTTCCCATGGTAATTTGTTTTATCTAGAGCTGGCTCTGACACAGATTCTTGTCATCCCTCAATTCTTTAAAAAGGGATGGGATATTCAGAACCCTTCTTAATGGGAATCCTAAATCCCTTAAAACACTCCTGGCTTTGGTCAAAAATTGCCAGGGCTATAAATGCCTCAGGCACTATACCCAGCACCTGGACTTCCTCAGCTCTTTAAAGAGCAGGAAGGGGGCCTGAAGAGAAGCAAAGTGATGGTTATCTTTAATAACAAGCTGTTGCTGAAAGGTGGGATAAGCTGATTACAGTGCAGCCTGGGTGTAATTTTAAATAATTGACATGGCACTCAGAACTCATATCAGGATGCTTTTTCACTGTTCACGCATCAAAAGGAATTAAATACATTAAATAAACGTATTGGAGGGGTGAAGTATATCAAGCTGGTTAATGGATACAATCTGATATTATGCAAATTCAGATCAAGTAGCAGGAGATGATTTTGCTTGCATTGCCTCTAGTTAGAAAGAACAGTGGAAGGATGTTGTACCTACTCCTTCCTGCCTTTGCTATTGGGGTTTGCTATCTGTATTTCAGAGCCTGCTGCCCTTCAGACCTAGACCAGCACCCAAAATGAGGGGGGAATTTGCTCTTTGCTCTGATCCCAGTAACCTTTGCACCAGGTTGTTCAAGGTCGTGTGTGCACCTTTTACATGGGTTCCTGGGTGCCAACTGATCTATGTCAGATATAAAAACAGGGAAGAGCAAGATCCTGCGAGCCTTAACTGAAAACACAAAGTATCACTGTCTAAACTCCTGTAGATTGAAGGCCATTGAATTCCACCCTGGTATTTCTGTTGACTATAAGAATTTTTGCCTGTCAAAGCTGTCCAGGCATCTGGTCTGGGAGCTGAAGAGATTTTCAGGTGAAGAAACTACATGTTGCCTTGTTAGTTCATTCCAGTGGCTAGTTTTCCTCATTACCAAATCATATGTAGGTAACATTTCTGCAAATTTTAGTGTGATTTTGCCTTTAACAATTTGTATAAGAACACTTCATATGCACTCGTGCTGCTCTGTATGTATTTGTGTGTCTGTGCTGTCTCTTCCCATTTTTAAAGCTATTTAAGCAAAAAAATCTTAAGTAGGACACTGGTAGAGAGATGAAGTTATCTCCCTAAGTTTAATGCAGAAAGGGAAATCTAACCCAGAGAGGCACCTCAGAACTTCAATTGACTTAAGTGTCCATTCTGGAAAAACTAGTAAATTTTAAGGGTTTTATTATTATTTTATGTTATCTTTTCCCTGGCAGGAAGAGCAGCAATTTAAATCAGTCTCTTATGGTCCCATTGGTTTAAGGATCTGTATCTTGTGGATGTTAGCAAAACCAAACTGTTCTGCTGAATGTTTATAATCTACCAGACCACTCCAACATAGTCATGGTCCATTGCTCTAATCTAACATGTCACCAATTTCACCAGCTGGCAAACCCAGCAACAGTGGTTTTGTCTGCTTTACAGATAACGAGCATCTTAATAGGCAACAATTAAATATTCATTTAGGAACTGATGGAAATCAAGCCACTGGGGATTCTGCCTTCTGAAAAGCTCTATTCCACCAATAATTGCCTCACCCGTGTAAAAGGTTTGTGTCTCCAAATTAAGGCTCTAATCCTGGTTGCCTCAACAGCTGGTGGAATATCTGCCTCTATATTTCTCTCTCCCTCCCTGTCCCTGTCCAGGGTTATTCACAGTAGGAAATGGAAAGGAGAACACCAGAAGTTCACTCTGTCCAGCCATAAAGGAAAACACTGATTGACAAGCAAAGAGGGGAAGAAAAACACAAATCAAAAAAGGATTGAAGCAAGAGGACACTTGAGGGGCATGAGGGGGAATTTTCTTACAATGAATTTCCTTTACTCCAACTATAGAAATAAAATTCCCATTGCACTATCACTGCATCTCCAGTTCATCAAATTCTTCTCTGATGGGCAGTTAGTTGCAAAGGATCTCTTTCATGGCACGAGGTGGGTGAGAAAGAGCTTCTTTGTCTTCAGAAAGAAACCATCTCTGCTTTTGAACTACTTCCTTCAACACTGATAAAAAAGGCCTTTCATGCTCCTTTCAGTGCATCCATTTTAAGCAGGAGTCAGTCAGCTTTTCAAAGTTAGCACAACTTGATCAAAACTGAGTTTGCCTTGGAAACTGCACATTAACTAGAATGTGATGTTCGATTAGGGAAGCAGAGAAGTACAATGAGAAAAGTTCTCTGACTCTTTAAATATCTCCTGTAGGAAGCATTCAGGCACTACCTCATCTTTTCTGCAACTCAAACAGGAGGTAAAAACAACAGAGTGTAGCTCTTATTTAATAACCTGGGAGGGATATGCCAACTCAGATGCTCTTCTACAAGAAGTCTGACTGATTTTCTGAGTTCTTCATGGGAGTATAATTAGTGCTGGAAGCTGCTGGAGGAAACTAAGGATGCAATAATTCTGCTTATCCTGCACCTCTGTGGTAAAAACACATGTGTTTGTCCCCGTGGCACTTTTACCCTCCAGCCTGACAAAAGGCATTGTGGCACAAAATACACCAGCCAAAGGACTAAGAAATTTTATTTTGGCTATTGTATCTGAGCAGGTGTTGGCTTGTCAATTCAGCTTAATAAGGTAAAGGTGTGTGGATGCAAATATGGATGATCTGGGGAGAAACAGCCCAACTCATGGGAAACAAATTTTGGGAGACCAAATATATTCACATAAAGATCACCAAACAGTAGATAATTTTTGGATGCTTCCATTTGGGCTAAAAGTAGCCTGAATTCTCTGGCATTTTAAAATAATTCTGTCACTGAGACATCTGTCAAACCAGAGTTATCATGAGAGAAAAAAGCAAGCTCATAACATATTTCTGCTATTGCATTCTGGAACTGATGCCCTGAAACATCTCACCCCATTGCACTGAACAACTAGCAAAATTTATCTTGGTTTCTATCTCTTCTTCAGAGTATTTTATTGTAGACACTGAAAAAATACTAGAGATAGAACAGAGATTCTGACTTGTAGTAACACAAGTTACTGCAATCCTGTGTTGCATTATCAAATTATAATAGCATGGGTATTTCAACTCATAAATCAATTTCTTGATAATCCTCCAGAAAATCTGTAGCAAAATTAAGTCCCATAAATTCTCTTAGAGGGGTTGGTAATACTGCTGCTGCAGTAGTTCATGTGTTTCAGACCTTAGTGACTCTTTTTAGCCTTACTTCTCGTGATGTGTTTCTTAAGACAAATATTCCACAGAAAGAGCTAAACCAATTTCCTGTACTTTAGAGCCAATTTACTAAACCTTTCTTAAAGAACAGTTAGAGCATATTTTTAGTGATAAGGAAATCTCTTCAGTGCCCAAGCTATAATTTTATTGAATATTCCACTGCAGGTTATACACATTTACAAGAATGAAAATAATCATGTAATTAAGCTTGCCACCTAAATTATCATGTGTTTTTCTTATTTATGTGGCCAATTCCTCCAGTGGAAAGTGATTCTAAAATCACAGTCTACAGAGAAATGCTGAAATCACAATTTCTGCACCACTAGATCTAAAATGCTCTATCTCAGAAATGCTTTAATGTTCTTCAACCCAGCCAGGTTTCCAAAGGAGAGAGGAGCATTGCAGCTTAAGGTAACTGCAGTGGTTCAGGGCACCCCTGCCAGAGTGGCTAGTCTGACAGCTGGACTGAGCAGATACCTACTTCAGCTCCCTTCATTTGGGAGAACTGTCCTAAATGTAAAACATGCACAGTGAGAAGGGGAGAGAAATCCCCTTCTCCACAGGGAGGCCCTGGTGTCATCTCTATTTCAGGGGAAAATGCAGATATTAGAGGTACGTCCGTGCTGAAAATGTGAGGCAGCTCCCCAGGAGACTCCCAATGGCAAACTGCCTCTCCATGCTCCTGGCTCCTTTTGGGTGCCACAGGATCAGGAGGTATTCAAGCTGTTGGAGAGTGCCAAAGGAGGGCAGTGAAGATGGTGGAGGATCTGGAGGGGAAGTATCTGAGGGCACTGGAGAGGAGGAGAGGGCAGAGCTCACTCCAGGCTGCAGCTTCTCGGGAGGGACAGCTCCGATCTCTGCTCTGTGTGACCAGAGACAGGACCCGAGGGAATCTGGAGCTGGGTCCAGGGATGCTTAGGATGGATGCTGGGAAAAGGTTCTTCATCCAGAGGGTGGTGAGCGCTGGAACGCAGATATTCTTGTCATCCCTCGATTCTTTAAAAAGGGATGGGCTATTCAGGACCCTTCTTCATGGGAATCCTAAATCTCTTAAAATCCTCCTGGCTTTGGTCAAAAATTCAGGCTGCCCCGGGCAGTGACAGAGCTCAAGATGTATTTGGACAAGGCTGTCGGGCATATTTGGGGTGTTCCTGTGCGGGACTCCTGTGTCACTCCGAGCTGGGGTACGCTGTGTTCTGTCTCCCGGGAGCGGAGCTGTGTGCCCGGGAGCCGAGCCCTGCAGGACACAGGGATGCGCTGGTGGCGAGTGCCATCTTGTGGGGACTGAGCCACGGAGCGGGGACACGGCCAGCCCTGGGCAGCCGCGGGGCCGGCGGGATGATGCTGCGAGCGCCGGGACCGCTCCAGCACCAGCCGCCGAATTCCCCATCCCAGGGGCTGAGCCGCGCGTCTTTCTCCCACTCCGTCTGCTATCCAGAGCGCAGGGATTAAACCAGACAAGGAACAGCCCACTCGGAGTTCAGGCAGGTGAAGGTGGTGTGTGTCTTTTAGATAAAGGTACCTCATCTCCCAGAAAATGTGAACACTGCATCAGCTGTGCCTTGGAGTTCAGCCTGTATCAAGGTCTCGTGCCAGCACGTTTCAAGACAGTCCTGAATCTGGAGTGTAAAATCTCCATACTGCAAAAAAAAAAGTGCATTCATATTTCAGATTTACACACAGTTAGAGAAGTAAATTCTAAATCTTTGCATGACTGAGGCCAAGGAAGACCAACATGCTATTATTTTTCTTTTCTGCTGGCTGTCACACTTCAGTGGCTTCTGCAAGTAAAGGTGAGAGAAATCATTTAGTGGCACATTTCAAGTACATTTTGCTCATTTTTGCTCCCAGCTGCAATTGTCTGTGCTCTGCGGTTTGCAAAACCCTCCATGCATGGTGCCCAAGGAATTCTTAGAGCAATTTCCTCATGTAAGACAGGCCAACACGAATAAGCAGGGCTGAGTAAATCACAACACAGAAAAGTTAAGTGACATTCCAAAAATCATGAAATGAGTCATTGGAACAGCTGACAAAAAGCAGGTCACTGTCATAATCATGCAATGAGTTCCTGTCTATCCTCTATAACATCTCAAACAAATTCTGCCATGGCAGATATCAGAGAAACCTCATGGATGGATGGGGACAGAATTTGGCCAGCTTACACTCTATAGCATTTGTAGATCTCTTTTCATAGACTATTTAGCTGCAATTATCATTCAGTGCTGAGCCAAATGCACATCTGATAAAAGCCACTCTGGGTAACATCCATAAACATGACAGAAAGGGATCAACTTTAACATCTTTTTAATAGATGCAGGTCATCTTCCAGCAACACTTATACCAGGGTATCAGCTCCAGAGGCCTGTTCTTTCTTTCAGGCTCTTCCCCACTTCAGTTTCAATAACTGAGGTACTCCTCCCTTTGCAGAAGTTTTTTCAAGCCCTCAAGAGCTCAGTAAACCACATCTCTGCTGTGGCTCTCCTGCTGTAACCCACCTCCCCAATAAACATCCACTCTAACTCCTTCACCTCCCAGCAACTCCTCAGCCTTCATCTCCTCTCTTACTGTCACTTTTGGCCAGCTTGAGCTCCTTAGTCAGCTGCTTCAGCCCAGTTAGAAATAAGAAGCATTGGTCTGGCTTCTGGTAAGGCTAAATTTGGCCTTGTATCCCTTAGCCAGCCACATTTAGAGCCCTTGTACTTACCACATGGTTCTGAGGAAATCCTGACCATGCTGTTAGCCTAAACCTCCAAGGAGGTGGGTTTCATCCCTGTTCTAAGGGTTTTGATGTCATTTGCCAGCACTGGGGGGGGTCCATTTTCCTGGCTAGACCTGTCAATCTCATCACTATCTACTTTGAGTGCTACCCAAGAGCACCAGGAGACAGTGGAGACAGCTTGCAAGCCTGCTCCATTTTTAATTGAAACCATTTTAATTCCTCCTTCCCCTCATCCTTTTGGAAGGCATTGGTCCCATGCCACTGCTGCTTTAGGGTGTTTGAGGTTTCCTCTGAAAGGCTGTTGTGCTGAACAAGCCCACTATGTTCTTTCTATAGGTGCTCTGCTGTTTTGCCAGCAGACAGACATTCACTGGAGCCATTCTTCCATTCACACCAGCTCTGAGCCACTTTGCCATTCTCTGCGGGGAAAATAAGACATTGCAAAATCAGGACAGCATGTGAGAAAGGAGTCTAAGAACCCCATCCTCCCTACAGCTTCTTCCCAATAGGGAAAGTTATCCTGGGAACGCACCAAACGTAATGGAGAAATAAAATGCTTTCTAATGCATGACTGGAATAAAGCAGCATGACATGGTTAGCTGGGCGTTGCATCCTGATCAGTCAGACAGCAAAGACATCATGCTTCACTTAGCCCCAAAGCACCCACTGTGTGACAAGTATGAAAAGATGTGTTGGAGGGAAAGGAAGAGAAGGCTGCTTTGGGTCCAAAAGACCCTTTTGCCCCCACTGCACTCACAAAAGGGGTCCTGAATAGGAACCCAAATGAGCTCAGGGAATATTCATACGATCTTAATTTACCATGACTGCTGCCTACCAGCTCCAGATAAGTTGGATTAATAAACTGCCTTTCACTTGTGACACCTCGGCATGAATTTTGCATTAGACTCAATTCAGTAAAGTTCACAACTGACATGCTTGCTTTTATGACAATCCTTTTCAATTGTTTTTTGCACTGGGATGTCATAAAGATGTTTGAGCTCTTTTTTTTTTCTGGTGAGGAACTGTCTTTTATCCTGAAAAAGAGCTTTTATAACCCACTCATGCCGATAGCACTCTTGAATTAAGCTGGAAGGCAAAGCCCCTAGTCCATTTATACTATTAACAAGACAGGATTTTTCAGTGTCAATGAAAGCAGTGACGTGCTTGCTTCAGAGCTGGGCTTGTCACAGCAAAAAATTTCAATGCAATGGGGGTGGGGATGATTAAAACACAAAGAGCACACAATGTGTGATAAGATCAGCAGAACCTTTTGGAATTAATGCAAGGCGAGTGGATCATGCCCACCAATTAGAGCTTACATGGTACTTGCTAAATTTATCAGACCATGAATCTGTTCTTTCTTAATTGATAAGCAGGTGGCACGGCTGATCTGCATCCAGATACGAGGAGGAGAGATAAAAGTTGTTGGATGGATGGATGGATGGATGGATGGATGGATGGATGGATGGATGGATGGAAAAATGGATGATAGGTTTATGAGATTTTTATTTCTTTTACAATTACTTTTATTCCTGTGCTGACAAAGCCAGGTGTCTTAGCTGTTGCTGCAATCAGAGAAGGAGGAAGAGCAACACATATCAAAATGGCTTAAACCAGCTCTTTGCATAACCAAGGCAGGACGTCAGGAATATCTACACAGATTAGTCTGACTATGCTCCCTTGCAAAGGGTCAAGCCTCCCATTTTTCACCAGGGACAGAGCTCCAGTTTCTGACTTCTCTGTGTTCAACTGTAATACCATGTTTTTACTTCTTGAAAGCTGATTCTAGGCTGTTTGGACTGTGAATTAGGGAACATTTCAAGGGGAAGACAAGATTATTTGATCTTCTAAAGAACTGGGGTTTCTCACAGGGCTCAGAGGAGAGGATTGATGCAGCCAGGAATTATCAGCCATAGGAAGGAAAAGGACACAGGAACACAGGAGACTTTCCCAGGCTCTGGTAACTTTACAAAAACACAATTCTGCAAATCCTTTTCCCTTCAAATCAGCCACGCACCTTTCTGCTACAGGCAGCTCCTTCCCTCCCTCCCCTAGAAGCACCATCCTCTGCTTGATGTGCTGTTTCCATAGCAACATTTAATTAATATAAACCCCCTGGCTGCTGCACAGCACAGGTAGTATCTATAAGCAGCATTAAACATGAAATAAAAGCAGAAAGTTCAGCCAGCAAAAGGCCCAGCTCCAATCTCAAGTGTGTTTACAACAGTGGAGTGGAGCCTGTGCACTGAGGAGGAAGAGAGTTACTCTTGCTTTTAATTACACAAGATGTACATAGCAGTTAATTAATACAGAGCAAAATCTGGAGGTTCCTCAGCTTCCAACACTCTGATCAGCACCTCAGATCACACATGTGGGATGCAGCAGCTCCATACTCCATGCAGCATCCTCTGAACACCTCCACAGCTCCCTGGGTACCCCCAATGCACAGTGATTTGGGGACAGGACCTGGGCTTTCTCTCCAGCTGCCACCAGAGCTGTCCCATCCCCCTTTTCCCAGTATCTGAGAGGACAGGGCCTGGGTATTTCTGATTAACACCCCTCACACCTTTCCTCCCTTCCTCCAGGAGCCATTTTGGCATCTCCTGATGGAAAGCTGGGGAGTTGCAATTACAATGAGGCCTCAGAAACAAACTGGTTTTATGGTTTTTAGGAATTGCAGATGTGTGGACATGTTTCCACCAATAAATTCTGGGCTGTAACTTGATCAGGAGCGTGATGCCGTGGTTTCTAAAGATGACAAAGCTTCCTTTTTTGCTTTTTCTGGCAAAGCACCTTCACACCACAGTGCTTTCAGGAATTTAAGAACAGTAGATGCAGAGAAGGCACAATGCTCCCTCTGAGCCATCAAACCCCTCTTCTGATGGCTTTGGTTTCACTGCTTGTCCAATTTAATATGAAAGCATTTAATAAGGCCCCCCCCTGAGCAAGGCCTGTTATATAATTGCATAATTCCACAAATCACAATTTAATAAGTCACCTGGAATAAGGCCCCCCCCTGAGCAAGGCCTGTTATATAATTGCATAATTCCACAAATCACAGAGATTTTGGGAGCAAATTACCCTAATTTAAAGACACCATCCAGGTAGCCGCTACATAATAAGGCCTCCTCTCTACTTCCATTTTAATTATCTAATCTTTTTTTTTTTTTTTTTTTTTTTTAAAATTTAATAAGGCCCCCCCCTGAGCAAGGCCTGTTATATAATTGCATAATTCCACAAATCACAGAGATTTTGGGAGCAAATTACCCTAATTTAAAGACACCATCCAGGTAGCCGCTACATAATAAGGCCTCCTCTCAAAAGGGGGCCCCCCTCTGCTTCCTTTTTTTTTTTTTTTTTTTTTTTTTTTTTTTTTGCTTATTTAAAACTTCTGTGGGTTTTAAATAAGCAAAATTGTGCAGTGGGATTCCTTGCATTTGGAGAAGTCCTTAATTTGGTGGTCTGAACAGGAATAGAGAGTCACAACTACACAAGCAGCAAGGATCAGTGTTAGGACTCCTCTGAAGAAAGGTGCTTGGGCCCTGCTATAAAAGCCAGGCATTTTCCAGCTGCCTCTAAAAACTCATTATAAAGGACACAGAGCATCTGTCTCCCCTCTGTGTGTGAAGTGGGTTTTAATTCACATCCCTCAGGTTTTCTGGTCTCTTGTGGGAAAAGAAGGGGAGTCTGAAGCTTGAGGAAATAACCAACACTGTTCACCTTATATCCAGCACTCAGAGAAGAAGGTTTCAGTCTCTCTGTCCCTGGGGTGCGTGCAAGGGATTTCCTCTGGGTGTCAATATGTTGATTTCATCCTGGAATTCAGAATTACCACTTTGCTTTTCTACAAAATTTTGTTATCCCAGAGCTTCTCATCAAGTCTAATTGTTCTGGCATGTCAGTTACCTGGTATCCGAGTCAGTTTCTTTCCTGAAACTTAATCTTCATAGAAGTAAAGAAAAAGAAACTATTCCAGTTAGAATTTTACAGTGAATAATTTTTGAATGGAAAAGGGTTTTACAGTGAAAAAAAATTAAAATACATGTAACAGTTTCTGTTTATCTTCTAATTTAAAAGACTGAAATTCTAACTACAGCAGGAAAAAAAAATTGGAGTCAGTAGCTGACAATGGTCTTTCTGGTCGTCACTGGAATTCAGCAGAAGATAAAGGTTTGCATGAATATGGTACTTTATTTTCTTCTTGATTTTCACTGGCATGGAGAAAACGGGGAGAAGAACAAAAGGAAACTTTCTCACTTGGATGCAACAATATCTGCTCTCCCAGGGCCTTGGCAATGGTCTGTTTGCTAACGCCCTTGTGAAAAGCACTTCGGAAGTGCTTTGAAACTCTCCTTTGGGGCACGGAAAAATCAACAGCTAAACAACAGACCCCAGGGACTCATTTCTGTAGCTGAAACAACACTCTAAATCTCTGTTACTTCAGACTTATGTAACCCTTAGTATTTACTAGTGCACAATAATATTGATTTGGACATGAGGGGATATAAGAACTAATGGAGGCAGGCAGGACTGGTACGGGGCTGGCAGCTCAGCTGAAGTTTGCAGTGAGCACTTCTGAAATCAGCCTAATTATCAGTGACACCAGCAAGCATCTGGACCCTGCTGAGGCTTTGGCAGAGAGAATCTTAAAGCTTTACTTCTCAGCAGAAGTGTTCAAGGAGGTGTCTGTGCTGAAGAAAAATAATTAAAGTAAATCAGTGGGAAGGCACCTGTAAATTCAAGCACATACCAAGTACTGCAGCTTTAGAAAAGTTTCACAACTACAGCACAGAGTCTGGCTGCACAGAAAGATGAAACATTACATGACTTATTTGAGTATGTATCACATACAAGGGGCAGAAAGGTGGAGGAATCTCCAGCCTGAGACATTCAAAGCTCAGCTCGACCAGCCCCCCGAGCAAGCTGGTCTAGCTGGGTTTGTGCTGAGTGTTGGGCCAAATGAGTGCCTGTGATCTGCTCCAGCCAAAATTATGATGTGACTTTAGGACCATATTATTTACCTGTGCTATTTCAAACACAGGGAAATTTTTAAAAATTATTTTTAAAAATTCTTAAGGCTTTTGTCCTCTGAATTGCATGTTAACATGGGTGGCATTAACAGCATTTTAAGTGGCAGCATCCTCCAGTCTGCTTATAATTTTATGATCCTTTTTTCCTTGGTATTTTTGATGCTTCTTAAATTACACAGCCTGTCAATGACTAGCAGGTTGTCTTCAGCAGGTGTTAATACAGCTATTCCAATGCAGAAGCTGGAGCTCAAAGAACAGTATTGGCAGGTGATTATTCACAGGGAGAAGAAAAAAGACTCTTAGGAAAGAAACAGTGTCCAATTATTTGGTTGAAGCATGTGAGACTATATTTTGTAATAAAGTCTTAAATCTTAGTAAGTTTTCTTCCTTGGTTATGAAGCAGAAATTGGAACACATTTGAAAAGACCCAGGCCTGAAGAAGAGAGCAGGGAATGGACATACTCATGAGGAAGGAGAATTCCTGCCAAGGGTGGTGCTCACAGCAGGCAATGGCTTTTTTCTCCTTTATCACGTATTCAAATTGCTGCAAACACCATTTGACTCAGGATTTTGCATAAGGCCATGTCCTTTGCCTGATAGAGTCCAGGAACAGAAATAAAGCAGGCTTGGTACAGCATGGGAGGAATGGGGCAGAAAAGGATAATGTGAAGGATACTTTAATTACTTGGGTTTGAAATTGCAACTAAACTCAGCTTCTCACCTGAACACACTGCTGTGGCTGCTGGACACTGAGCTGGCCTGCGCTACTCAGCACAATAATGCTGCACCACCATCCAGCTTTTACCTGTATTTTAAAATTACAAGGGTTTTGGTATGCATGTGGCAACAATTCAATTCTGCAGGCTCTCTCTACTCAGTCATTTCTCTCAGCAGCAGGAAAAACAGAAGCCAGCTAGGAAAAAACAAAACAAAACAAAACAAAAACAAAAAAAACCTGAGCAGGCAAGATGTGGAATTTTTAAGCCTGTAGTGTTTCAAACCACCCATCTGGAGGAATATCCAGCCTTGGATGGGAGATGTTACTCAGAAGGGAAAAGATTTCTTTGTTTAATTTTGGATCATTGACTTTGACACGGTTCATAAGTGGTTAAAATAGTTTGCAATTGGGCCACAGACATTTTTTCTTTTGTATACAGTTTTATGCAAATAGAAAATAAACAGAAATGGGAGGTTGAGTTCATTTGGGTGCACACTTGGGCCATTTGTGAAATTAATGTTCACCACTAGAGGACTCTACAGCAATAGCTAATTGTCTTTTTTTTCCCTTCTTTTTTTTCCTCCCCCCACCTTTTTTTCCTTCACTTCAAGCTCCCTCTAGTAATCCTTTCTGTTATGACAAGAAATCCTGCTCCAGAAGCCCCAGGTGCCCCAGATTTTGAAACAAGTTCTCAGACAAGGCCAGTTTGAACTCACTGAGCTTCTTGCCCTGTTTAACATGGAAAATAAATGATCCCATTTTCAAGAAAACAACTGACATGTTATCCTGCAGGGGCGTGCTAGGGGCCTCCTGGGATCACCTTTTCATTTCCTGCACTCGCCCCTGCCAAAACAAAGGAGTTTGGGCTCATGGAGGTGGACAGCCCAGGGACACAGACTCCAGATCCTAGGAATGAGTAGGAGGCAGTGACACAGTGCTGGAGCTGAGTCACAGCAAGGCTGTCTGTCCTCTCTCTCCTCCTAACACGATGCTGTCAGGACCCCTTCCCAGCTGGAGCTGCTTCCTCTGGAGTCCCTTGGCTCCCCTCAATACCCCCAAGCCAAAGAGGGCAGCCAAAAGGCTCCTTGTGCTCCCAGGTCACACTTCCTCTCTGCCTTTCTCAGATTCAAGGCATTGCAGAAAACTGGCCATTGATGGATAAATTAGAGTTTTAGAAGCACTTCTGGGCTTTTTCTTTTCCCTCTGAAACCTCTCAGAAGGAAGTTTGGGTCTAAAACACAGACATTTAAACTCCAGGCAGCCAGCCAAAATCTGTGTCTTCTCTCAGACAATGAACACTGGGAAGCTTCACAGTGGGTCAGCAGCAGCCCTGCTTGGAGGCCCATGTGCTGGTACATGAGGATGAGCTGGGACCAGCTCTCCAGCTGTCCTTAGAAACTGAGACCTTGTCACATTCACCATTTGTCATGCCCTTGAGCTTCAGCACTCTGGAGTCAGCTGAGTCCAAGGCTTGTGCTGGCAGGATGGCCCTATTTATCTCAATCTCATGGTGTGAGGACATCTCTCCTTTGACCAGGCTGCTGGCTCCCCCAGTCCTACCACTCCACAGGGCAAAGAACAGCAGGAGAATGGCAGCTCTGACACATTAGACATTTCATCCTTCACCACAGGAAGGTAATGCTGGAGAATGGTTCCTTGGACCTCCTCTAAGGAAAACAGGGACACCCATGCATCCACCTGCATTGCACAGGAAGACCTGACTCATGCAGCTCACTGCCAAGAGCTTGGTTTGTGCCATCTCCAGGCCAGAGCAGCACCTCTGCCCTTGGCTACCCTGATTTCTGTGACTGTGGACACCTGCAATGGGTGCCTTTCTCCAAAACCTGCTGCCAGTGCCCTCCCCACCACACACCATGGAGATGCAGTGCTTGGGAGCGGGCCAGCTGTGGGTCAGCATGTACAAGAGCACAGCCACCACTTGCACCACTGGAGAAGCAGAAATAAATCTGCTGTCAGTGAGCTATAGACAGTCAGCAAATCTCCAAGGTTTCTCTCAAAGAGACATCATGGGGGTCATGATGTTTAATGGGATACAGAGCATACTCACAGCAAATGGGAGGCTATTCAGAGCCGGACAGCCAAGCCTGGGGATCAAAACTGTGGTGGGGGTGGGTGAGGCACAGCAATCCCTGGAATGAGTGATCAGGGTCTGCAGCTTCATCATCTGCAGCTACATCCTTGGTCGGGAGAACCATTTTCACTTCTAGTTGCCCAAAAATTTGTGCCAGATAGGACTGATATCCCTTTGAAGCAGAATGGTGCTGAAGGCAGAAGTGGTTTAGGATACTCCTATGTTTCTCTTCAGCACTCTGGAGTTGCTGAAGGTTGCCTCAGTGCCAAGAAAACTCTTCCCTTTACTGCATCTCTAAGTCACTTGTTCCAAAATTCCTTTAATCTCCAGTGATTTTTTGGCAATATTTGGAGAGCATTGTTTGGAATCAGCAGTGATCCCTGTTAATTAACATTTTTTAGGTGTAAGGGATATGGGTGCTGCTTAACCCATGTGGAATCCTTCCAGAGCTATTGGAAGTAGGGCATACAACCAGCAAAAGGGGGTCCCTGTTGGCACTGCCCATGAGGTGCACATTGTCCCAGGCACCTGGGGAGAACAGGAACATGGAGTGCCCAGGTGCACAGAGCATCCCCAGGAGCCAAGCTAGGACAAGGAATGATGGAATAGCTTGTCTTGGAAGAGACCTTTAAAAATCACCCAGTCCAGCACATTCTGCCATGAGCAGGAACATCTTCCACTAGACCAGGCTGGTCAGATGAGCTGCTTTGAACCAGGCAGGGGAGAGAGAGGGCATTAAAACAAGATGGGGGCTTGAAAGCAAAGCCTCAGCACAATGGGGATCTCTGCAGTGCTGGCACAATTGGCAGCTGGGGCCAGTCTCTTGGTGAAATGCTTGGCAGTCTCGTTTCACAAACAGCTCTGCTGGCTGCAGATTGAGGGGGTGCTTTGATACTCCAAAGAGGCTGAAACAAGGACACAGAGCTCTGCCTGGCTGCCTGCGCCTCTGCAGGAAGCTGCCAGGGCTGAGGGAGGTGGGGAGGGACAACGTCCTTACATACACAGGCACTGCACATCATGGGACTCCTTTTGTGCTTGAACACACAGTTGGAATGAACTGTGGGACATTTTCCACCATCCTCCTCTTTACTTCATGTTTCTATAGAGGGATCAGTTATTCTGGTTTTGATCTTTCTAACTCTTCTATCCCCATTTGCAGTACTTGCTATAAGATCTCAGCTACCCTTTAATCTTGTCACACCTCAGTGAGTCAGAGAGCTGCCAGATCTGATTCCAGTGTTAGGCTGGAATGATTTGCTTTGAAACTGAAAACAAAATCACTGATCACTTGCAAAGGAAATAAAACAAGTCTTTGACAACTACATTTTTATTTTGAGTGGCTTGGATGGATTTCAGCACAGGGAAAATCTCTGGGATACCCTATCACATTATGTGCCAAATTTGGACTTGGCCCAGTGAGGATTTTTGGTGATTTTGTAACTTCTTCCCTGTATTTTTGGGATCATGTACACATGGCCATTGTCCTGGGGATGGGACACGGTTCCCTCTGAATGCCTAATTAAGCCCCGATTAGCATTTCTTCTAGGAGCAGATGCAGCTTTTCCAGCCCAGCAAACAATGCCATCTGTTGTTCCCTGGCTGGAAGTTCCATCCCAAAGTGTGCTCCGCTTCTATATTTAATTGTGAAGTTTCCTGCTGCCAAAAAAAGTGAGGTTGTTTAAATTTGGCATCAGGAGGAAAAGGCGGAGAGGGAGGGAGATTGGATTTATATTGTTACTGCAGGGAATGCTAAATTGGTTTAGTCTGACTGGCAGCTCTGCATCTTGCCCTCCTGTGCAGGACTAGCCAAAGGGTGAAACCTTCCACCAAGACTCCCACAGCCACTTTGCACCCTCTCCTTGATGTCAGGGCTGCCTCTGCAGGGAGTCTTCAGCTTTTCCTGCCTTTGATACTACTAGCTCCCTGGAGAGCTGAATTCGGGGTGAGAGCAAGGTCCTCAGGCACTGGCACTCAGCATTGTGCTGTGACCTTCTCTACAGACTTTTGGCACTCACAAGAGAGGAAAGTGTTTGCAACCAACCTTGTCTCTGTTCCTGGCCCCGGGGAAATGCTGAATTTGCATGGCCTTGACCAACCTGCCATGACTGCCAATGAGGAAGCCAACTGGAGAACTGATTTTTGGGCATCTGTCAACTGGCTTCTGGCTGGAGACCCACTAAACTAATTTCACACAGACCACTTAGCAGCCATTAGCTGGTTGTGGCATGACCTGTCATGGACTGGAAACAGCGACCTAGAGGAAAAAACACTAATTTTATTATTAAACTCAGTGGAGAGCAGTGTGTTGTAGGATGGGAATGTTCAGGGAAAAACAGAAATAGATGCAAGGAAGTCAGCATGGTTTGTGGGCCAGATTTTATCCCTCCTACTTTGATGAACATCACCTACTTAGTCAGCTACATCAGGAGATCCAGCTCCATGATACAAACGGGTAAGGCCAGCTAGTCAATTCTGGCTAGGGTGAATCTTTTGACTCTCCATTTTTGGGAAAGTGAGGATTTAATGGGAACCAGGCAATTAGTGCTGATTTCTATAACAAACAGAATAGTTTTCTGTAGTCAAATCAAATGCTTAATTTTGCAAACGTTTACATTTTCCATCATAATGAATGTTATGCTAAACAAATATAGCCAAAGGGTAAATGCTATTATTTAAAACTTTGGGGTTGGGTTTTTTTCCCCCAAATTTAAAAAAGTTTAACTCCTGTGGTTCATTATGAAGGAAGGGATCTCAGTCAGCAGTTTTCCAACTTATTCTCAAAATGCCAACAAGTTACAGAATCCTGTCTCCCCAGCTGGCTGACATCAACTATGCATCACTCACATCAAACCATGGGCCAATGCAGGGCATGATTTGTTTAATAATGCAAGAGAGTTTCCCCCATACACTGAAATTATAACCACAGCACTAGGCCCTCAAAAACCCTCAGGGATGCCTAAGGCCAGTACCATATGTAAGGAGCTGGTATTAACATTCATCATAAATTAAGCTTCTTTCCCCTACATACGCCTCATTCTTAAATCCTCTTTAGGAAGAGATTTAAAAACATTTTTAAATGTCTGCCAGGTTTTTTTTTCCTTTTCTGTTAAGCATTCCTATTGTGCTGCCCCTGCTTTCTCAGCTGTCTCTGCATCTCCTTCACAGCGAGGAGCAGGTTGCCAGCCTGTGTGTCTGGTGTGCCCATCACTGCCATCCATATCTGGCCTTCTGCTGCTGCCTTGGAACAAAAGCAAATATCCTAATCCCATCAGGCTGAGCATCTTAACACCAGATGTGTGCACTGCTGCAGCACAGGATGTTTCCTGCAGAGTTTCCTGGGACTGCCCTCTGTTCAGCTCTGCCCCAGACAGCGCAGTGAGAGCTCCAGCTCAGAAGCTGGTGGGTGGAGATCAGTGATAGACATCACTGTTCTGAAGTGTCTTTTCAGGCAGAGTTTTGCAGGGAGGTCTCCTGAGCTTTGTGTGCCCCCAGGACAGGCAGCTGCCAGAATTCTGCCTGCCAGGTTGCAGACAACAGTCTGGGTTCACACACAGCTTCCTCGGACAGCGTTTGCCTTTTGTAGTAACACTCTGAAAATGGCTTGGAATTAAGAAATGTGACCTTGATTTTCTCCCCAGCTCCTTCATACTCAGGAACAGCTGGGTGGAACACAGCAGGAATAGGAAAATCAAATTTGTCTTTTATGTTTTTGTTTTTTTACAGATGTATTCAGGATGCTACCACACCCACCTATTGCACAAATCCCTGTTGTCTTCCTGAGCAGCTCATTAAAGTTATTAGCAGGCTCCAAGACTGTTTTCAGCCTCCTCAAGAGTAGCTGGGCTTGTGGCTGGAAAGGCAGCAGCACCCTAAGAGTTAAACTGCAATGACCTGGAACAACACAGATCAAAAAAACCAGGAATTCGATACAGTTCAACATCTTCAGTGTACTTTGTTATTTACCATGCACAGCCTGTGCCAGCTGTAGCTGACCTTCTGTCTCAAGCTGTGAAGAAAGGACTGTATTTTGCACTTATGGGAACTTCTGTTTCAATATATCCCCATAGCAGCAACCTTCCAGCCTCCTCCCATGCCCACACCGTGCAAAATTGGTGATGCAGGCAGCACTTCAATGGAGTCACCACTGCTTGTCACCAGGACAAGCAGTGGCAGTAACTTCAGTGGGCAAACTGGGGAGATTTCCTTCACTGGCTTGGAAGGAGCAGCCCTCAAACAGTGCATCCCTGAGTGTATGGGAGTTTCAGCACATTTTGGATATTCCCATACAGCCATTATCTGGGGAGATACACTTAACAGAGCTGTTTTTCACTTGTCTCTTATTAGTGAACATTTGTGACTGCGTATAGGGAGTAGAACCCTGGAGAAATGGGGTCGTGGGAGAAGATACTGAACAGCTCTTCCGTGCCTCCTCTGTGTATTTAAAATTTGTGAAACCAAACAAAGCTTCCAGTTTCTTTTTTTTTTCTGGCAGATGAAGCGTTCCACAAACCCCAGGGAAGGCACAGCCACTCACAATGAAATTATTCCACAGGGCAGGTCTGCGGTTACCTGCTGTGCCTCACTCCAGAGCAGGGGCTGGAAAACACGGGTGGGATCAGACGCACTGCTGCTTCCAGCTGCTCTTGTGTCATGCGAAAATGTTATTGCTTTGAAAAATGTTATTGTTTCTAAATGAGCGGGGTATTTTTTTCCAGCTTCAGCCCACACTGCTGCTGAAGGCAGCGCTGCCACGTCCCCCCCGCTCCTTCCAATGACGGCACCGACCCGCGGGCGGCTCTCCGTCCCACCCCGGGCTCTCCGCAGGCAGCGGGAGGGCTGCTGACCTTCACAGCCCCCACGCACGGGAATTCTGCTGAGCCCGGCCATTTCACACATCTGCCTGAATTTCAGACGGGTTTTGCTGACTTGCCCTGTGCCGCCACCAGCGCGGGCGTGCGGTGGGCGAGCGAGCGAGCGAACGAGTGAGGGACAAGCAGAGACATCGCTCCGCGGGGCGCCCATCCTGCGGGACACACGGGGGCCGGGCCAGATCTCGCGGCGCAAAGCCGGGGCACAGCGGGACGGGTTGGTGCCACAGCTGCCTCCACAGGGGAGCGAAGCGCAGCGCGGGCCGTTCTCCCGGGGAGCCCCGCAGCAACCGGCGCGGGGCCCGCACCGAGCGGCCGCACTCGGCAGGGCCGGCCCGGCGGAAGGCGGCCCTCAGAGCCGGCACCGACGGCTCAACTCGCCCCGCCCACAAACCGCCCTCCCGCCCTCCTATTGGTCGCTTCCCCAGTAGGGGGCGTGGCGAAATAATACGTCACGAGATCGGCGCTCGCTGATTGGTGGCGGGGCGGCGGGCGGTCCCGCCCCCGCGGTCCCACGCGCGGCCGGGCCCGCCCGGCGGGTACATTGTGCGCGGGGCCGCGCCGGGCCCGCTCCGCGCTCCAGCCCCGCTCTCCGCGTCCCTGCCGCCCCGCGCTGGGGGCCTCGCTGCTCACGGGGATTTCGGCTCGGCCAGGCGACGGTGAGTGTGTTCCCCCCAGATCTGGGCTCACGCGCCGCTGGCAGATCCCCTGCGGGCACGGGGCTTGCTGGGGTTCGGAGCCGCGGGGGCCGGGATGTGCCGGCCCTCGGCGGGAGGGACCGTGCGTGCTGCCCCCGGTACCGGCCCGGGGCTCGCTGGGGCTTTGGAGCATCGTGTTCCATAGGCAGGAAGCGGCAGGAAAAGATATAGGGAGAGGAAGGTCTTTTCACCTCTAAAGAAAAAAAAAAGAAGAAAAAAAAAATTAAATCAGCTATTAATTTCATGAATGAGAAAGTCAGGTTTCATTGCTCTTTGCTTTTTATTTTCTTCTCTTTCGTCTCTATATATGTATATCTCAAAACTGTGCTCCAAGGGACACAACTTCCATGGCCTCTGATGAAATCAGTATTAAATCAGTTTGAACAAGCCTGTCTAGAGAAGTGAGCAGGTTTGTGTGAGTGACTGAGCTGAGCTGACAGAGGAGAAAAATAGTTCTTCCTCCTCTTCCTGTCCTCACAGGCCCCTTGGCATTTAAAAAAGTTAAAAGCCTGTTTGGTAGTTGGGTTTCCTAAATTTGTTTTGTCTTTATTTTCTTTATGTCTCCACTTGTGATTGTTGGGGTAGGGGTCTTAGACCAGCCAGACCAGTGCTTGGAAAATCTGCCCTCAGCTTTGCATAAGCAGACAGCTGAATGCTTCATACTGTTCCAGTGGACAGTCCAAGTGTCATGACTGCTCTGCTTTCCTTTCCTGGCAATCTCTGCCTGTGTTCTCTTGTGATCTGCTGGAGAGATTTCCTCAGCCAGGGTGCTGTGGGATTTTGTAGCCTTCCTCCAAACGTACCTCTTCCTCTCCAGGACAGATCCAGCGCCGCAAGAAAACAACAAGCAGCTCTGCAACCTTTATACTTTGACAATTTCCCTTGTGTTTCCTTCTTCCTTCCTGCATCTTGTGACACTTGTTTTTATTGAAGTTACCTTAGGAGCAGCCCGAGATGTGTAACACAGCCCATGTGTTGTGGTGGTGGCCAGCTGCTGCTGTTGGCTCAGCTGCCCTGGTGGCAGTCTCCGTCCAGAGTTCTGAGCTCTCCTCTGCTTTCTTGTCTCTGCCCCTGAGCTCTCCTCTGTGTTCTGCTCTCTGTCCATCTCTCAAACAGTCCTTAATGCTATAGGATCCTTTCTGGGGCCTCTCTGTTTTCCTGTCCTGTTTTCTGCTGCGAATCAAATCTTATCTGAAAACATATTTTGTCTCTTTTGTGTCTTTAACCCCAGCCATCTGCTCTGGCTTATCTTTGTGATAAGCCCAAGTAAAGCACTTGGGGAGAAGGCTTAGGTGGAAGTCTGCTCTGCAGCAGGAAGGTGTGGGGTGGCACAAGATTCTCAGAATTAAAAGCAGAGTGAAAATTGCTGCAGAATTGCACCATAATGTGGAGATGGGAGACTGTAAGCAGCTTCAGCACTGAAGAACTTAAATTTCCCATTACTTCTTGTTCATTTTCTCAAGTATTTGAGGATTGTTATCTGAAGTCCTCCTGCCTCAGCATGTGTGCAGAGTGTGGTATCCTCTCATGCTGTGTTTGGGGCAGGCTCAAGTAACTCAAGCAGGGAGGTTGGTGTCTCAGATGTGCTTTTGAGTTCAGGCCAGCTGAAAATGGTTTGATTGATGGAACAAGGCAAAATAAATTTGTGAAGGGGACAGATGACAAGATACTGTATAACATGTATTCCAAGTGTGTGAAAATGAGCATGAGTGTGATCCATGAGATGGTTCTTCTGGCTCTGGAGGGACATGGTCTGGTATGGAGATAAGGCGTGTGTGCACGCGTATCTGTGTGTACATATGCACATGTGAATTATGATAGCATTTTTGTCCCTATGGCTGTGACCAATCGTACCCAAAGCCTGCAGGAGTTCAGGTCCTTAGCAGTCAGGAGAAGTTTTAGGCAGTGTTTAGGGGGTGGAGGAGTGAAACAGGAAGGGCAGGATGTGGCCATCGGTGGAGGTGGGAGAGGATGGGCAGGGTTGCGAGGTGCAGATGGAAATGGCAGCATTACAAAAGAGTGCTGAGCAGTGCCTTGGCTTGGCCCTGAGCAGGTGGGGCAGGACAGGCAGAGCTGGCCCAGGGTGTCAGTGGCAGCCACGCTGTGCTCAGGGACTGTGGAAGGGGCAGCTTTGGAGCCCTGTCAGACCTGAGGGCTGGATTTACTCCTTTTCCACAGGCTGTAGTTGAATTGCAGTGAGTGTAGCTGGCACTGCTGCAAGCAGTGGCTGCAGGGATGCTGGCTGGGAAGCATTTAGCTGTAACAAGCCACCCAAGCCCCCTGGCCTGACCTTTAACCACCATCACATCGCTCTGTCTTTGCTTATCAGCTTTATATCCCCGCAGTGACTCTTACTATCACTCCAGCCAGAACAGACAGCTCTGTCTTTCCCCCATTACTTGAGCCTGGGAATGCTGCATGTCCCATAACCACTGTCTACTTGCTGACCATTAGGCTTTGCAAAGACTACCAGTTTTATATGATAGCCTGTCACATTGTGGTGAGGCAGATTTATTACTGTACCACACTGGCATTCACTCTGATGTGCTTGCAGTGTGTGCAGGATGCCTGGGGCAGCCTGGGCTGCTGCAGGGATGCCACAGTGGTGCAGAACTTGCAAGCTGAGTGCGTGGTTTGATGCTGTGTGAGTACCAAAATGGAGAAATCAGAAGTTTTTTTGTTCCTTCTGTCCAGAGCCAGAGGGCAATAAGCAAGCAATGTGTCAGTGCTTTACAATCCAGTTGGGAATGGAAGTCCCCCATGCCCAGCAGCAGGAGGGGCTAATCCCTTCAGGAGGCGTGAGGGCCTCCCATCTCCATGGCTCTGAACTCCAGCCAGAATTGCAAATGAGCAAACCAAACCTGGCAGTTGTACCATGATCTCCTGCCTGGCAGGGGAGTGGGGAAGGCAAAACAAAACCCCAGCTTAGCTGGCCAGGCCCAAAATTGAAATCCTGCCCTGACAGCAGGCAGGCAGACAGACCTGTTTGGTGTGAGCATCCGTGACAGGGCTTTTGGTCAGCCAGGCCACTGGAGCACTCAGCTCTGCCAGCCTCAGAGCTGGGAGAGTGGGAGGATCTCAATAAGATCTCTGGAGTCAGCAGCTGCTGTGGTTGTTCTGGCATTAATTTGATGTCTACCACATCTCATCTCCTAAACTCTCCCTGGGAAGTGGCATGTGGTTCCTCTGTGTTTGAAGTACCAAAGGCCTTTTGCCTTTGCAGCACATTAGCAAGTTTGGCTTGCTTGAAAAGGACTTTATCCTGCCCAGATGGGGCTGGGGTAGGTACTGCAATCAAGGAGACTGTTCCCATTCTGGAGCCTTTTTGGGTATAATTTGGAAGAGGGGATTGTGAACTCGCTTGCCTCCTCTGCAGCCCCCCATTCATCTTGCAAAGCGCCTGTGATTGATCTGGCAGAATGGGGTGTATTCACAAGCAGAGCTGGAGGGCAGCAGGAAGGACAAAACCCCACCACAGGCTCTGAAATGAATCACAGGCTCTGAAAAGATCCGCTGGGGTTAAGGCGTAGCAGTGAAAAGCTATTGTCTGGAGCCTGGACTGTGGCTAAAAGCATTATTTATCCCAATTTGGGTAGTGGTTGTAGGAGGGCGTGGTATTCCCAGGAACAGCAAAGCCAGTGTGCTTAGTGGTGAACATGAACTTTATTTGATTGTGTCACAGGTAGCTCAAGAAGCTTTTTGGATATCTCAGCTGCAGAGTAGCAAGTCCAGTACCTGATTTGCAAATGCAACTGCATGAATTGCATGCAAAGAGGATTTCCTACAGGTATTTTTATTGGGGTTGGAGCATGGTTTCCTTTGACTCAGATGAGTGCACGTCACAGATTTGAGGCACTACAGCTCCTTTTACCAGTCCTTTTGTGAAACAAAACAAGAATCTCACTAATTGGTTCAGCTTGGCAATAATGTTCTGATTTTCTCTCAAGTAAGTGGCATTTAGTAGATTCTTGTGGTGGCTGTAGGCTCAGAGTGGGGCATGGGTTTAAAGGGAGGAATGGTGGATACTGCTGAGGATGGGATATGAGAATATGAGCGGGATATGAAACTCAAACTGAGTTTCTGAGACTGAATTTCAAAATATTCAGATATGTACCCGGATCTTCTCCAGACAATCTGATTCCTGGAGCCTACAGAATTGGGCTTGGAAAACCTCCCAGTTTCTGTCTGAGCCAACAGAAGGAGCCTTTCACATGGTCTCTCTGTTTTCTGTCTAGGATGTACAGGCTAGACTAGGAAGTGAGAAAATGAGAAGAAATGATAACGATGCCTCCCATTCTCAAAGGTTGGGGCAGGATCGAAATTCTGCATTGGGGGGGATGGAGTCAGCTGCCTTTCCTTTGTTTGCCTATTTGCAAATCTGGTGAAACATCAAGAATTTGTCAGGAAGGGCAAATCCAGAGCGATACCCTCTGATTCACAGCAGTTACGTTGTCTGAATTCCAGCCTGCAAAATCCCAGGTGCATCTTTGCTGTGTTAGTCATCCTGAAGAGAACAGGAACAAATTTGGCTGACACAGGCAAACCACTAAATTCACTGGAATGGCTGGAGATGAACCCAGCCTGTAAGAGAGCAAAGTCTGCATGCAGACACACAGTGTGGACAGAGCAGAGGGCATGCCTGGGGGATGATGTAGTGAAGGTCCCGTGCTGCCCACCTGGCAGCAGCCCAGGCTCCACGCTCAGCAAGCGTGGTGCTGCACTAAATGCCAGGTGCAATTTTAATTCCTTTCATCTCAAGCACTCTTGACAGAAGAGCATTATTAGTGTTGAGCATTTCAAGCAGCTCCAAGCTGTGTACCTGATAGTCTGCTGTGTTGTGCAAGGACAGGAAAATCATCAGAAAACATCTTCACATTTGTTCCTTCCCCTTTCTTGTTTTTTATGTCTCTCCCCCACCATCCTTTCCTGTTTTCTTTTGGTTTTTTTCTGCTTTTGAAGCTCAAGCTGCCTCTGAGTACGTGAATGCCTGCATGTAACAGATCCCCTTGCTCAAACCTTTTGATGGTCTCCAGTGCTGGGAAATTGCATCTGAAACACAGCTGTATCTGGCTCTGTGTTTGACAGCGTGTTGCCTCACTGCTCTTTCTCCTAAGCAGTTTTGCAAGGAGCTCTTCCGTGTGAAGACAACACAGTAGGTGACTTTTCTATTTCTACTTTGCTACTCTCTACAGTAAAAAGGGAGAAATTGGTTATATAGCGGTAATTTTGGCCTTGGATAATGCTGCTGGCCTAAGCACCAGGTGGTGGAGTCCATGAGAGCACTGGAAAGGTACAGATATTTGGGATAAGAGAACAGGCACATTACTAATTAAAAGAGAATTGAAGCCACCGCTTTCAGAGAGAAGTTAAACTTTGACTGAGTTCAAGACAGTGTTTCACCCAACAGGGCTGATACTGTGAGATGGAGAGCAAATAAAGATGAATCTTTTGCCTGCTGTCGCTGGCCATTCCAGGTGGGTCTGCTCTGATTTGGAAGGGGTGTCTGTGTGTTGTAGTACAGCCCATGCATACAGGGCCCATGTGGCTTCTTGGGAATTAAACTCTGCTGTAGTTTGAGCAGCTTCATCCAGGTCTTCTAAGCTGAGCCAGCAAGGAACCTTACTGCTTATTTATTTACTTATTTACAGCTTTAAATAGTTCGTGGTTGAGTGGAGCAAAAAGAAATGTGTTCTGCTTGCTGCTTCTCTCATGGGCGAAACAGAAAGTGCCAGTTTTGGATCATGGGACTTGGGGTCTTTGTTGTTGTTTAGCCAGCCTTATGATCCTGGGAGAACATTCATAAATCCTGTGGTTTTGTTCTTCTAAGCAGAAATTATCCTTGATCCCCTGAAGTCCCACTGGAAGGCATATTAATCACTCTCAAATCTTGTCCTCTTGAAAGCAAGCAGGATCTCAGTTGGTGATTCCCTGCAGGTAGTGAATGAAATTGGAGATTTGTGGAGAGCCTTGGTTTGAGATTGAGGGGGAACCCCAAACCTGGCTAATTATAGTTCATAGCCTTTCTGAGCTGTCCTCTCATACACAGGCAGTTCTTTTGTGATTGGGGACAGGGCCTGATACAGCTTCAAAATACCTGTCTAAGAGGCGCTTGGATTTTTCAGGAGTTGGTAGAGTGTCTCCTGAGGTTCTCTAAAGGACATTCCAGCAGGGCTCTGGAAGGGTGACCCATCAGCCTGGGAGGGAAAGTCCTCTCTGAAGTGTGATTTGTAGGAAGCAGAAGGCACCTGGACAGGAGAGCTGTGGTTCTTCATGTGGGGAGTTTGGCCAGCTCTCTGCTTTTGTTTTTCCCCTTGTTCTCTTTGCAAGCTTTGTCCTGTCCAGAGAGACTGCTGGGGCGTTTTCTTCATGAGCTGAGATTTGAGGGGTCTTTTTTTCTTGAGCCAACTCCTTCCCTCTTTCAGGATTGCTGTCTGCCCTGTCTGGATGAGTGGAAGGATTTTCAAAGCAACCTTATCTTGCTCTGCTGGAAAAAACCTGTCTTTCCCATCCTGGCTGCACAAAGGCTGCAGACAGCCAGGGGAATACTTCAGCCAGCAGACAGCATTGGATAGCTGTCAAAAAGCTGATGCCCCTCTGCCCTCATCCATATGGAAGAAGGATTATTATCTGCCTCTGTGTGCAGTAAGATCCCTTTAAAAGGTTATGCAGTAGATACTTATTTTTTCAATAACTGCCTTTCGAGGGAAAATAAATGAATGCAGCATGGAGAAATTCAAGCCCCGGTTTGTTCAGGTCATGCCTTCTGCTGTTCCCATTGACGTGGCTGCTCCACAGCAGCTTCCTGCATGATGGAAGATGCAGCTGGGAGCTCTGATAACCCCCAGGCTCTTGCAGAGCAGGTGGGAGCTTGGCAAGGGCCACTGACAGGTTGCTTTGTGTGAAGTACTCCTCATTCAGAGTGGTTCTGCTTTTTCTCTTTAGCTCAGTAGTTGGGTGAGGTGGTTGGTAGGGGCCAAATCATGCTCTGCAGGCGTCTGCTTCAGAGAAGTGCACATGTCACAGGTCCAGCCTGCTCATGGCTGCAGTTAAACATGGCTTAAACCGAAGCACTTCTGTGCACATCGTGAAATTATAGAAGACACTTTGCCTACAGGCTTCTGAGGTTTATCAGCTGCTATATTTTGGAAGAAATGTGCCAGATGAAGTAGCTGCTGCCTGCAGTTTCTGTTTGTCTGATATGGCTGAGATGATGCCAAGGTCTCTGGTAGACTGAGGGGAGTTTATGAGGGGAAGGATTAGTGTCTGCCACTTTTCTGCTTGTGCCCAGCTATGGCAGGATCCAAGAAGCCCTCAGAAAAAGCTGTTTGGGTGTTGCTGAAAACCACAAGCAAGGCTTTCTGGTGAGATGGTTGCACCCCTGAGCTCAGGGGCTGCTTTAGTTTCAGTTTAATGGTCTGTCTAGCCCTGCTTGTCTGTGACCAGTGGCAGCCAGTGTCATAACCCCACTCAGGAGAGGCCAAGTAAAGGGGCTGGGACTGTGGCCTCTTCAGCTTTCAGAATTCCAGCTGTGCTGGGAGTCAGTCGGTGCCTGTAGTGAACATGATAGAGCAGTGCTGGGAACTGGACTGCCAGTTTATTCCCTGGATATTTTTCAGTAGTTATAAGATAGAAATATTATTTGCCTCCAAGTTCCCTGGGATAGATATTTGATGCTGGAAGCCTGAGATTTGAAATATATGTGTGTGTGTGCACATGTGTGATATATGTATGTGTCCTTATGTGTACGTATATATAAAAAATGGCTTTGCTGCAGCTTTTATATAGACATTTCAATTTCTAAATGACCTGCTCCTTCCACTCTGAGTAGGTGCTTTTAATCTTAGTGTCAGAAAAATCATTGCTGCCTTCCGCAGTCTCTGTGTTTGTTTCCATAGCTATCCTATATAAATTGCTTCTTTTTTTTTTGTGCATAAGCAAATCAAAGGTTAACACTGAATAGTTGACCTGAGCTGTGAGAAAAGAAAGTCGTAGCAGTGGCAGGGTGGTTTCTGAGGTTGTAGGAATAGGAACCTAAATCAATAGCTTTTAGCAGGCTCATAAATGTTTCATTTGTATTCCTCACTTCGGCATTGACATGGGAATCCAAATAACCCCTTAAATTAGTGTTGTTCCTGCGCTGGGTGTAGATGTTGGAAACATTTCCTTCAGATGCACTTCAAAGTGCTGTTCCATAATGGCATTTTCCTTCCTGTTTTGGAGCCTTGGTTCTGCACGGCCTCCAGTCACGAGTGAAATGAGCTTGTCAGCCTCTATCCCAGGCTGCCAGAGTTTGGGCCATGGATATGGACATATCCCACCTGACTGCCCACATCAGTGTTCCTGCCCTCACTCGGAGGCTGAGCAGGACTTGTGGCTGCTTGGGCAAGCTGTTGTTTCTGCATGGAGAAGCACAGAGGCTTCTCCCTGGACCGTGACACAGCCCTGAGGAATGAGTGAGGCCTTGAGAAGACCAACCTCGATAACTCTTGACAGCGGGTGGGGAAGGAGCAACATGCCCACAGCTGTTTGTCTAATTCAGACTCTCTTGGAGGTGCTGGAGAAGCAGGGGCAGGAAGCTCGTGAGCAGAGCCTGAGTCAGGCAACTTATCTGGCCATCTGCCTCCTGAGGTCATCCACCCATGGAGTGTGGGAGGGTTGAGAAGCTCCAGGTCACTGCCAGGTCAAGGCTGTGACCTGCCAGCAGCCAGGGAGCATGGTGGCCATTCTCTCAGCATTTTGTGGTTTCCCCCAAGACCCCAGCGCTGGTTGAGGAGGACTGGGCTCATCTGCAGACCTTGTGTTTATAGGCTGGAGTGACCCTTGAGAAATGCCAGCTTGTGAAGAGCAAGTTAAAAAAAAAAAGACCATCCAACCAACATTAACAAAAAGAACCCATCTAAAAAGCCTTCCCCAACTGTCTTGTCTAAACAATTCAGTGACTGGAGTGAAGGTTGACCCCCTTTTGATTTTTTCAGGTTCATTTTTCAAACCTCAGGACGAGTTCTGTATTAACTTTCTTCTGTAAGAGAGGGCTGTGCATGTGTATCTGTCTGTCTGCTTTAGTTACATGGGAAGCAAAATACAGCTGGCTAAAGTATTTTGGAGTAAATGACTTGGATTTTATCATCTAGGTAGTATTAATTTAATTAGTCCAAAGGGGTTTTCTTCTGCAAGCAAGGATTGGTATCAGGTAGCACTTAAGTGAAATAGTAGCTAATAAAAGCCTTGTGTTTGATTCTGCCTGTCTGGTAAAAAAACATAATTTATGTCTTTCTTTTGTCTTATTCTGAATAGAATCTGTCCTGAAAAATGTTTAAGTCACATGAGGTGTCTGGTGAGTTTTGTAATCAAAAAGTACAACAAATGGGTTTGGTAAAATCAGTTCAAACTTTTGGCTTCTGCTGGTAATTAAATATTTGTAAATAAAACCTGTAGCAGTTGCTTTTCCTAAACCTGCAGTAATCTACATGAAAATCAGAAGCCAAACATAATTTCTGCTGAGCCAAGAACAGACCAATGCCCTTTATCCTGGATAGTCTGCTCTCTCTATACTGTTTTCTAAGGAAAAATAACTCTTCTGCGGTTTGCCAATACCCTCTGGGGGCTGTTGAAACAATCTACACCAACTTTGGGGTTTGATTGCCTCACTTTGTTGCTCCTTTGTTGAAACCAAAGCAGAATTTCCCCCTTCACCCCACTCTGCTTTCTCGCCCTGTTCAGCCTGAGTTAAATTTTTTGGAGGATGAGAGGGTGCAGGAGGAAAGGGTTCAGGAGCCACAGGGATGTGACCTGGAGCTTTGAGATCCACTGTACCAGGGTTGGATAACTAATGCATGTGTTCTCCATGCCTTACATCAGGACAAGGGAATGACAGTTTCTCCATTTGTCTCCCTGCAGGCAAGAGCTGTGCCACCATGTCCGTCAGCGTCCACGAGAACCGTAAATCGCGCACCAGCACCGGCTCCATGAACATCTTGCTTTTCCACAAGGCCTCCCACCCGGACTGCGTCTTGTCCCACCTGAACACCCTGCGCAAGCACTGCATGTTCACCGATGTCACCCTCTGGGCAGGGAACAGGTCGTTCCCGTGCCACCGGGCAGTGCTGGCTGCCTCCAGCAGGTACTTCGAGGCCATGTTCAGCAACGGCCTCCGGGAGAGCCTGGATGACGAGGTGAACTTCCATGACAGCCTCCACCCGGAGGTGCTGGAGCTACTGCTGGACTTTGCTTACTCCTCTCGGATCATTATCAACGAGGAGAATGCTGAGTCCCTCCTGGAGGCTGGGGACATGCTGCAGTTCCACGATGTCCGCGATGCAGCGGCAGAGTTCCTGGAGAAGAACCTCTACCCTTCCAACTGCCTGGGCATGATGCTGCTCTCGGATGCTCATCAGTGCCGGCGGCTCTACGAGCTCTCCTGGAGGATGTGCCTGGTCAACTTTGAGACTGTTCACAAGAGTGAGGACTTCAACAACCTTTCCAAGGACACTTTGCTGGACCTCATCTCCAGTGATGAGCTGGAAATCGAGGATGAAGAAAAGGTCTTTAAGGCTGTCATGCAGTGGGTGAAATACGATCTGGATGAGCGGAAGGCTTATCTCCCAGAACTTCTGAGGAATGTTCGTCTGGCTTTGCTTCCTTCTGAATGCCTCAAGGAAGCCTTGGCTTGCGAGGACTTGATCATGGTGGATGAAAGGAACAAGCTTGTCCTGGATGAAGCTATTCAGTGCAAGAAGAAGATCCTCCAGAATGATGGGGTGGTCACCAGCCTCTGTGCCAGGCCTCGTAAAGCTGGGCACACATTGCTGATCCTGGGAGGACAAACCTTCATGTGTGATAAGATCTACCAAGTGGATCACAAAGCAAAGGAAATTATTCCCAAAGCAGACCTGCCAAGTCCACGGAAGGAGTTCAGTGCCTGTGCCATTGGCTGCAAAGTGTACATCACTGGAGGCAGGGGCTCAGAGAATGGGGTCTCCAAAGATGTTTGGGTTTATGACACTGTGCATGAGGAATGGTCCAAAGCTGCCCCAATGTTAATCGCTCGGTTTGGGCATGGCTCAGCCGAATTGGAAAACTGCCTGTATGTGGTTGGTGGACACACTGCAGTAGCCGGAGTCTTCCCTGCATCCCCTTCAGTTTCCTTGAAGCAAGTAGAGAAGTATGACCCCATATCCAACAAGTGGATGATGGTGGCTCCGTTGAGAGATGGAGTGAGCAACGCCGCGGTGGTGAGCGCCAGGCTGAAGCTCTTTGTCTTCGGTGGGACCAGCATCCACCGAGACATGGTGTCCAAAGTCCAGTGCTACGATCCAGCTGAGAACCGGTGGATGATCAAAGCCGAGTGCCCGCAGCCCTGGCGCTACACGGCGGCCGCTGTCCTGGGCAGCCAGATTTTCATCATGGGGGGAGACACGGAGTTCACGGCAGCCTCCGCCTACCGCTTCGACTGCGAGACGGACCAGTGGACGCGCATCGGGGACATGACGGCCAAGCGCATGTCCTGCCACGCCCTGGCCTCAGGCAATAAACTCTATGTGGTAGGAGGGTACTTTGGCACCCAGAGGTGCAAAACGCTGGACTGCTACGACCCCATGTCAGACACGTGGAACTGTATCACCACGGTGCCTTACTCGCTCATCCCCACAGCTTTTGTCAGCACCTGGAAGCACTTGCCCTCGTGATGAGGGGCAGGGCCTGGGGACTTGTTTCCAGGAGGTCAATGAAGGTAAGGGTCTCCTCCTCTTAAATTGAAAATTACTGTCTTGCCTCAATTGTATCTCCACACACCATGATGAAGCCACAGGCGCTCATGAAGTCATTTTTTTATGAGAAGGGAATGTTTAAAAGTGGGATGTGGAGTCAGGAAAGAATAACCAGCTCAGCAGTGCTCTAGTCTAACTCTAGATAGTTACTAGGGTTCTTTTCTTTCCAGATGATCCTCCCAGGATCTTAAGAGCTACATCTACATAGATGGTTGGGGCTCCTCTCCCTCTGTTCCAGGGTAGCTGGATGTACCAGCCTCACCCTTCTGGTGGGGGGTGGATGGGCAGATGATCCACACCTGCTCTCACCATGGAATACATCCTGTTCCCATGCAGTTAAGGGAGTTAAGGTTCCTAAAAACATTTGTATGTGACTCCTGAGAGATACCAGGGCAACAAGTGCTTTGGAATATCTTAGTAGTTTGATATTTACTGATTTTCTGGGTGATGTATTTAAAACTGATGAATATACAGGCAAGTGACCCTTGGAATGTCAGCAAATCCTGGTTCTCTTTTTATGCTCTCTATTTACATTTCAGTGGGTAGCAGAAGCAAAAGCGCAGAAGCCATGGTGCATTTGATGGTCTTGGTGTTTATTTATCATCCAAACAGTTGCTTGTTAAATCAGAACTTCTGAGACTTCTGTGTCAGACCTGAGTGGGAGGGAAGGGGTTTTGTAACCAGAAGAAGAATGTTTTTATCAGTGTTTTGGGTTGTGTGAGAATAAGAAAGTTGGTGCAAACCCATGATGTTGTGTCTCATTCTGGTGCTCCAGTTTTCTCTTGCTCAGGGAAGGTGCTCCTACAGTGCCCCTGGGACAGGGTTTCTCCTTTCTCCTCCCCAGTGGGGTGTTTGGTTGCCATTCTGGTTGTCAGTGTGGATCCACAGGGCTTTACATGTCCTCACCAACCTGTGCTGAGATGCAGCTGGCCTGGCACTTCTGAACTTGCATTGTGAAAGCAGATAGTAATACAGGCAGCACTTAGATAGCATCACCTTCCTAGGAAGTCAGTAACATGTCTGCTAGCTCAGTGTGCAGGTTTCTCAGTGCCAGCAGCACACACAGCCCTGCTTTGGTGGTTGCAGCCTACATCCCAGCCAGCTGCAGGAGCTGGGAAACCCACACTATGGGTGTGGGATTGACAAGCTTCACTTACAGTTTTATTTGGAAAGTGGGGACTGACTGCGGGGAGGGAAATTCTTCCACAGACTCATCAGAATCCACTTCACTTAATACAGGCAAGAAGGAATGCTGCCCAAACCCTCTAACACCCTCTCACTTCCCTGCTTTCCACTTGGTGTGGTTGGTGTGCCTGGGAATCGCCCAGTGGGTGAAATTGCTGGCACCTCCCAGTGATCATCTTTTTTGATGCCAGATGGAAGCCAAGGAGGAGTTCCTGGCATATAACCCAGGGCATTACGCTGGCCTTTGTGAAACACCTGGTTTTAACATGGGTTGGACCACCATGAGGGCAGGGCAAGAGTGGAAAGGGTTAAAATGAGACCTTAAAGTGTTCTCAACTGTAAGATAATGGCCTTTCCAAATTCTCCTCCTCAGGCGTTGCCTAGCATCTGTCACAGTGGCTCAGTAATCTAATTAACTGTCACTCGGCTATTAAATATTGCAGCGAAGACTGTGAGGACTCCATCATTTTCAGCTCAGGTCAATGGGGCCTCCCTTTAAGAGCCATCCTAGAGCTGACAGTTAATTTTCTCTGGTAGCAGATGCAACTGAATATTAAAGCTCAACACCAGCCACATGGCTGGGAGAGGGAGTTGGGGGTAGTTTGAGATGGGAGTCGGTTCCTCAGCCACTGAATAAGAAACAGTCATCAAAGTCACGGTGATGTTATTTTCCTCTCCTACCTTTTTACCTCCCTACTGTTTTTGGGTTGTTCAGACCTGGCAAATAGCTTTGTGGGGGTTGTATTGATACTGCTTTCCCCCCTGTAATTGGGAGCCTGACATAAGCACAGAAAACTAGAAACTGCAAATAAAACTGGTGAAAAGTCACTGTGTGAGGGTTTTGTGTGCTTTTTTGGCTCTGCCTCCAGTCTTCGGTTAAAAGAACTATTTAAAATACATGCAAGCTCTTGCCAGAAAGAATGTCTGTCCACGTGATTTTTCTAGAGTAGTATTTTTTTTTTAGTAAGTTTTATTTCATTTAGTGAGTGAATGTCCCTGATGTGCACATGCTGCCCATGCTGCAGCAGCCACATCCCACGTGCCTTCCTTGGCTGTCCTGGCTGTGCAAAAACTAGGCTTGGGAGCTGGGATAACTGGCTGTAGGATCCTATGATCCCGTTCACCCTACTGTCCTATTGCAGGTCTGGCTGAGGGGTTTTCTGGTTTGCGGCTCCCACCATGGAAGGTCTCTGCTCAAGCACCTGATTTGGTCCTTGTAGGATCCCTCTTCAAGTAGGGATGCCCAGAAGGCAGGCTGGCCAGTACTTGCCCAGTTTCCTATGGAACTGCCTGTTCTTGGAAAAACTCAGGAGCAGCCACCCCTCAGAGCAGAGCAAGGTGGGCTGGTGGGAAAAGGCCTGGGCAATCACATGGCAGGAGACAGTACTTTGTCCTCATGGGAAAAACAACCTCCTGCCCATAAACTGGTCCCTGAAACCCAAATAGCCTGTCCTTGACAAATGTTGGTCATAAACCACCCAGCCTGCTTTTCCTGTGAAGCATAAAACTGATCAGCTGGAAATGCTTCCTCGAGGGCATGGCCTTCGCCCTTCCCAGACGGAGCGGGGACACGTTTCAGCAGAGGTCCCAGCCCTGCTGCCAGGGAGGCCGTGTGACATTAATTTAGTGCTTATTGCCCACAGTTAATTCCAGGGATCAAGTGTGATTAGCAGTATGAAATGTGAAAGCCTCATCCCCTCCCTCCCGAGGTGGTGGAGCCATAGGGGAGGCAAAACATGACAAATGAGCACTAGGCTGATAGAGTGTCTGTGTTGATAAGGACCAGCACAGCCCAGCCCAGGGGAGGGTGGTGGGTGGTTTGTCACAGAGCTGTGCAGAGACAGTTGATGGGGACATCTCAACCCCTCCCCAGAGGTGACTTCAGGCAGCACCAGGAACAGGTTCTCCAAGCTGCCTGTCTCCACATTAAAGTGGCTTCTCCACACTATCTGTCCTGTGTGACACTCATTTTCACGAGGCAGAGTCACTGATGGGCGTGATTTCAGATTTCATGGTCCAGCCAGGGAAGGTGAATTGGAAAGGGGAGCCACTGTGTCCCTCTGTGCTGCCTCCTGAGCCTCAAATTCTCTCCTGGGGTGGAGATGTTGGAGTTCCCATCTCCAAACAAACAGGACAACCCAAACCCCATAGCATCGAGAGCCAGGGCTTCCCCTGCCCAGAGGTTCCTAATCAGGTGCTTTTTAGTTGTTGAGAACTCTCCTCACAGTCTGGACTGTAGGGAGCAGAGGCTGGTGGCTGGGCACTGCTCAGGGACTGATTCCTGGGGCACATCAGAAGCTCAGAGTTGATTTTGTGGCTTCCACTGGAGCCCTTTGGTGTGTGTTTAGCTCCCATGAGGGCTGAGGGTGGCAGCAGCAGCTGGTGCCTGCCTTTGGGTGGGCACTGAGTGACTCAGGCTGAAGGGTTTTGAGGCTGTTCTGGCACCTGAAATCTGAGCTTTGGCCCCTGAGCTCCTGCAAAGATTTAGGCCACGAGCCAGGCCCTGAGCTGTATTCCAGCACCGCACTCACACTAGGAACTGGGTCAGTTCCATGGCTTTTCCTGGTTATTATATTACAGCTTAGATAACAAGCCTTTTGCGAAGACACTTTTACAGCTGCCTGGTGTGGCTCCCACGTGCTTTCACCTTGCAGCATACATCATTCCCAGCTCCATCCACGGAGCCCTGCTCACAGAAAGGCACCTTCCCATGCCAAGACCTGTGTACCTGCAAAGAACAGCCCAAAAAAAACTCAGGATATCTCCTGGCTCCTAGAGGCTGCTGCTCACCTGCATGCTGCTGGGGTGGGTGGTTCCTTGCAACCTGCTGGAATTCCTGGAACCGAGTCACAGCTGGTTTCTCCCGGTGGCTCCTAGGGAAACTCATTTGCATGTGTATAATAGGGAGGCCGGATAAACAGGGATTGCAGTTTTTCTGCCGCTGCTGCTCTTTCCATGTGGCTGGTTGTCTCTGAAGCCAGTTTATCAGGCAGTGTTGGAAGGGAGTGGCTGGCCTGGGGAGGAAAGTCGATGAAAATCAGGCTTTTCCTAACCCTGGGCAGATGGAAACATGTGCAGTCTGAGCTTGGCCCCAGACTGTATTAATCAACCCCTTGGAAATGTCAGTGATACGGATGTTTTTGGAGGAACCTGTGGAAAAAGAGAAAAAGGGTCTTTTTGTTTTGTCTGTTCCAGTTTTTGGGCTCTCCTCTCTGCCCTAAAAAAAAAAGACGATGAAAACTTATCCTTCAATTTTTCATTCCCTTATCATATCCTCTGAAGTTTGCTACCTGGCTCTGAGCCCTCCCCAGCTGAAGACTCCTCTCCTGTCCTGCACAAGCAAAGGTTACCCCAACTCCTAAAGAAACCAGCTGCTTTTCACCTCAGGGAGTTGGGATGGGGGTTACCCTGTGTGGGCTGAGCTGAGCATCACACCAGTTAATGAGCTTTCTCTTTCCTTCCCCAGATGCCAGAGTCACGTCCATGTCCCCTCTCTTGTGGCTGGAGCCAGCACAGTGACCAGGAGCCTCCTGTCCTCCCGCACAGGACGCCGAGGCAGCTTCCACATCCCTTCGTGACACCAGGAGTGGGAGGCACAGCTGAAGCCCCACTGCCAGCATCACACCAGGGGGTCACCAAGGGCTACCCAGCCCCACCACTGGTCACTGGCCACTGTGCAGGGATGGAGCCGAGAGCACTGCCTTGCTGGGCTGGGCACAGGGATGGCTCTGTGGGCTCCTCTGGACAACAGGGCTGTGGAGATGGAGGCTGCATCCCTCAGCAAACATGGCTGGGTAGCCCTTTTTGTTACTCAGCTGGGGGTTTAAGAGATATTAATATGTTTTTCTCTAAGGCAGTGAACTTGCCGTTGGCAGTGCTTGCTGCTTGGGTGACTTGGAAGTGTTTGTTAAAGGGAATAAGGTGAGAGCATCTGGCTCTCCCCATCCTCTGGCCATTTCATAGAGGCAATGGCTATTGAATTATTAAAACATAGGAGCTTGGGATGGCTGCCAGCAGCACCATGTACTGTGACAAAACAGGGCAGATGCGTTTTGGTTTGTACTTTGGGCCTTTTAAATTTTTTCCCCCCTCTTTCTGCTGTGATTAGGTCAGAGGCCGGGTAGCTCCCCACACACAGCTGCTGGGAAGAGCACAGGGCTCTGTTAGTGTGCCAAGGCAGCAGCACCACTGCTGAGATATTCCCCAGATAAAGCCCACTGCATGCTCAGAGCCAGTCTGCTGAGCTTCCCTGCGCGTGGGTGAGGCTCTCATCAGCACAGGAGCAGAAAAAGGAGTGCAGTGGGGAATGCTCGTGCCTTGGGAAGGGGCACCTTGGCTGCAGCAAGGCCTCGGAGGGAGAGCAAGAGGATTAGGGTGACATTTCAGGGTGGGCTCCCCCTCCTTCCTGCTGCACCCCACACCCTGGCTTCCCCTTGGTGAGCATTTCTGACGGCATGCTGCCTGCCAGCAGCTGGGCTCAGGCTGCCCCAGGTTATCCACACACACTGGCTGCCAACTGTGTTTGGGATTATGCATCCAAGAGCTGTCAGCCCGAGCCATTCCTCATTTTGCTGTGGAGCAAAGCACGTGGATTTCAGCTGTCAGTACAGGGATGCAGCTCCCGACTGGCTGCTGCCGAGGACTGGTCCTGCACTGCCCCAGCATCCTGCTTCCCTGCACAGCAGATCTCCAGCTTCTCCAGGCTCACCTCTCGCCCCTGGATGAGGCTGGGCTGTAGCCTGGCCAGCTGAATGATGCAATGCCATGAAAAGCCTTGACACAGCTTCAAACAGCAGAGGTCTTTTCGGAGCAGCGGGTGCCGTTGCTGCCGGGAAGAACACACGTTCCGCACAGCCAGTCTGCCATGAGCTGGATGACGTTTATTTACATCTTCTAGGCTTTTTTCTTTCTTTTTTTTTTTTCCCTTCAGCTGCTTGTGAACTTTAATAAAAATGATGATCTGGGAAACTGTTTGTGTGTTTTTCACAGGAGTCTTCATTCAGAAGTTGGATTTAGGTCTAATAACAGGGCCGAGGACTAATAACAGGGTTGGCACTCTGTGGGGTGGTTCACAAACAGCCTCCAAAGCAACCAGCCCAGCTGTAATTATTATTGCTTCAGTGCTTGGGAAACTGAGGCACAATGTCAAGTGTCTTGTCCAAGGTTAATGGTAGATCTGGGAATTAAATCCAGGGCTCCTCATGTCCTGGGGACATCATGTGGCTCTCTGTTCTGCAGCTGCTCTCACTCAGCTCGTCCATGCCATGGTTTCAGGAGAACTTGCAAGTCTGCAGTCCTAATAACACCTGCCAAATAGGTTGAGAGGCCCAGTGCAGACACAGCCATATTCCTGCAGGGAAAGCCAGTAATTTCTAAGGAAGACAAGAAGAATTCATGCTTCTGTTTTCCTTATTTGCCTTCTCTTGGCTGCTGCAGCTCCCAAGAAAGGGGCCTTTAGACAGGAGAGATGCACTTCCCAGCTGGAGCTCCTTTCCACGCTGCTCTTTGTGTGCATCTCCCCATCCCAGAGGAACACACAGAGGCACAGGGAGATCCAGCCGTGCTCTGGGAACACTGGGAGGGTTTTCCCTCCCTGCAAGAGCAGCAGCTCCAGCTGTGCTCAGGGCTGGGATTGTGGGAGCATTGCTCAGAGCAGCAAATCGGCACCAGGCAAGTTTGTGTTTGCCTCCTCTTGTAGCAGGGGCTGTTTGGCTTGGGAAGCAAAACTTCCTATGGGTGTTACACAGGGTCTCAAAGGGATTTGGAGCCTGAATTTCTAAGTTGAAAAGGAGACAGGGAACCTGTCCCCTTGCCTGCAGGAGCTGGGTGGGCAGCAGCATTAGCTGACGTGAGCTGGGTAGATATGAGTGTAAGGCTCCACAAAAAAAGCTCATTAAAGACCCCTTTGGGAAACCAATTCAGGGTAGAAATTACTGTTTGATGAGCAAGAGAGGGGGAAAAAAGGAGGGGGGGAGGTGAATGAAATCCCCTATAGTTTTGTTGATTCAGGTTTTATATGCGACTCTGGGACTTTAAATAGCAGCTGGGGAGGCTTTGCAATAGGCTTGCTTTGATATGAGCCATGCAGAGACCTGCTCTTTTGTATTTATTCTGGAGCTTGACTGAGAGACAATTCAAAAGCAATCAGCAGCTGCTGTGACAGCAGCGACCTGTTGCTATGGAATTAGAAGTAATGAGAAATACAAAGGTTTCTTGGTTAGCAGCAACAGAATAAGAGGGGGAGCAGGAGATACAAGTGGATGTAACAGAAAAAAAGCTACAGCCAGAGCCGGGCTGGCATTTAAATGGGAGGTACAGGGGTAGAAATGTAAATGTGATTTGTTTTCCTTTTTGAAAGAGCTTTTTTGCCATCTCAGCAGGTCAGGCTCAGCTTTGTCTGGGAGTGAGCACTTAGGAAAGAGTCCCGTCTGGTGGTGGTGCTGGAGTTGTGTGTTCCCAGGCTCCTGGGAAACAAGCCCACACTCTACAGCCAGCCCTCGCTGTGGGGTGTCAGGAGCTCAGACATCTTCCCCATGGAGATCCCTGGATGAGCAGGGGGGCTCATCCCACACCTCCCTTGTTGTGCAGAGCCCAATCCTACGGGAGAACTGGGGCAGGATACAGCTCCTTTCCAGCCACCCTCTGGCCCATGAGCTCTCTCATGAGTTCCCCTGCTCAGTGACAGGGTGCTTTTCACTCCAAAAAAACACTTGGGAGGAGAGGGCAGGGAGATGCTGGCTGGAGCCTGCCCATGAGCTCTCTCATGAGTTGCACCTGCTCAGTAACAGGGTGCTTTTCACTCCAAAAAAACACTTGGGAGGAGAGGGCAGGGAGATGCTTGCAGGTGGAACCAGGCATGATCACACCTCCTTCCCCAGGGCCTGAGCATGCTGAACGTCCCTGGATGCAAGGGGCTGATACTCTTGTGTCTTCTTTAAATGAAACTCATAGTGCCTTATTGGGTCTTAAATATGCATTTTCCCAGACTGACCCCAGCTGCCCTTGAAATAATACTGCTTTGCAATGGAGCCCTGCAGGGAATTATCATCTGAGCCCACTCCCTTTGTCATGAGAGTCAATTAAAAGCAGAGTAGCCAGTGATTTAATAGCTCTGGTGTCTGAGGGAGCCCCACATCCTTCCAGAGGCCGAGTCTGGTATTTAAACACATAATTGGAGAAGAGGAGCACTTTTTTCCAGCTAGCCAACATGTTTTCAAATTCATCTGTGTCCACACAGAGCACTTGTGTCCGTGGCTTGTCATCTTCTCCTGCACATTAATCAATGCCTCAGCACTGCACATTCTCCTTGCAATATATCCCACGTGGAATTGTTTTCCAGTTTCCCCATGCACCCTTTCCCTTGGGATAAACCAAACAGCTTTTAATCTCTGAAAATGGTCCAGGCTCACAAAATGCCATGCATGGAAATGCTGCTCCGTAAGCAGTGTTTGAGTTAAGCTTGCAAGAGCAGGAGAAACCCTTGCCTGCAGCTCCCCACAACAACTGGGAGTTTAAACGGGGCCCAATCCCTCTTGCTCCGGTGCAGAGCAGGATCCCTGTGCCCTCCAGACACAGGCAGCAGTGCTGGGGGCCCCAAGGTGGGAACAAGCAGCAGGCACTCCCAGTAGGAATGAATAGCCAAGGCTGAGCTCATTTATTCTTCCCTCCTCACAGTCTCTCTTTTCTTTCCATTTCACCACCTCCTTATTTAACATCCTGGGCTGTTGTGCAGAGCCATCACCCTGTTTTGCAGCACTGTGACCTACTTTGCTGCAACGTCCCGACTTCCTCGCTGAAATTGCGAGCTCTGAGCCCACCCAATCCATTCAGTGTTTCTCAGCTGAATAACAGATCCAATTAGGTGGAAAAAGGCTGGCTTTCATGCTGTCAGTGCCTGGACATCTCACTTCCAGCACACGCTGCACCACTGAGGCTGCGGCTCACAGACAGGGCCCTCTGTGTTTGTGTGTCCCCTGCCAAATGAATCTGGGAGAAGGGTTCAAGACTGATCCTGGCTACTCAACCTGTCCTTTCATTCTTCCTGTCAGTCTCGGAGGACTACAGAACTCAGGAATCAAGTAATTTGTGGGTTTTCAGTTCTGACTCTTCTGGGAAGCTCTCCTTTCCCAGCAGAGGCTGGGGAGCACAGTCCGTGACCAGGCCAGGATGGCACCATGTGCTTGTGAAGAAGCACTTACAGCCAGAATGTGATTTAATGACTGACAGAAAGACCTGTCTCTACTCCTGGTGTCATACCTATCCCCAGTCCTGTGAGTTTATCCCAAGCAAACATTTTAATTCTGCCCTTTACTGCTGCCATCACTCTTCTCCACCCCAGCAAAGCTCCTTCTCCCTACAGCCCCCGCAGGCAGCCAGTCCCCAGGATGCTGGCTCCACTCCATCATGGGGCATGGCTGGTTGTTAAAAGGGATGAGTAGAAACCAAACAAAGAGAAAAAAGCCTAAGGGCCACCAGGAAAAGCCCTTTTGGTTTCTATCTTCCCTGGTTAGGTGGGATGGACGGCCATCCCCTTGCCCTGAGGCCAGCCCAGCAGCACTGGGGCCGGCTCAGCTCCCTGGCAGGTGCAGGGAGGAGGGTAAACACCCTTCACTCCATTTCTGGGTCATGTCTGGAGGAATTACACACAAACAGGAGCTGCTTCCCCATGGCTGCTTCCCAGCACCCAGCGGAGCTCCCGCTGCCTCCGGCCCCTCTGCCCACGCTGCCGCCCTGCCGGGATCACGGCTGCTCCCGGCCTTCCCACAGGGTTTTGCTAATGACTCACCGCTCCTGCTCGGCTCTAATTAGGCTCCTGTCTAATTAGGCTCACTGGAAAGATGCGGCTGGTGAGAAGCAGCCCTTTGGTGAAAGGAGAGGGGAAAGAAAGAGCATCTGGAGATGCCGGAGGGAGAGACGCCAGGCTGTGGAGAGGGGTCAGGGGGGATTGGGAATTGTCAGCTGAGCTGCATCTGAAAGGGATGGACCATAAAGGGACTGGAAACAAGTGCCCTCTGTACTGGCAAACAGAGGAGCTCCAGAGTGCAGGAGAATGGGGCCGGGGAGCCCATCCTGAACCTGCACCCTTGGGCATCCTTGGAACAGAGGCAGAAGAGCAAAGCCTGGTTTGGGGGTGATTTAAGAGGTCTGAAGGCAGCTTTAGGGGAGACACAAAAGATACCCACTGTCTGCCCATCCCTGAGAGAGCTGGGGGTGCTCATATCACTTGCTAGTGTCAAATATTATTTTCTGCTTAATTTTTACATAGTTCAACCTCCTAAAAATCAAGACAATTACCATATTTAACATTCCTGTAGCAAATTAACAAGCCCCAGGTGCCTTCAATGGCAAAGGTAAGTCATTACTTTACCATTCACCTTGTATCTGATCACAAGGCATCTCACTCACTCACTGCACTAATTAGGGTTTTGCCTTTCCTTCTCTTAATAAACCCTCCATGAATGAGTGGCCTGTCTGCAAGCCCCAGCCCAGCTTGCACCTGTGTCCTCCCAGACCTCCAGTTTGTGTCCCTGAAGGCAGTGCCAGGACTGAACCCAGCACGGGCAGGGAACAGGAAATGCAGATAATGCAAATGTTTAAGGTATCACTAAACCGTATTTCCAAAGAGCCTCTCCTGTGCCTGTCAATGCTCCTTTTAGAGGCTCATCTCATTCTAAGGATTCTGTATGACCCCTTTTAGGCCAGTGTGCCAGTGAAAATCTGACCACATCCAACAAAGCCACAAAGATATTGTGCTCTAACTTTGGATGCCAAGGAAAGGCTGGGCAAGAAAGCTGGGATGCTCAGAAACCCATCACTCTTTCTTGGGACCATCTAAATTGACTGATCCCTGTGGTCTGGAGAGAATATCCATTTCATTGTCTTAGCTGTAATGGCTCAGAGCATGGAAATTTTGAACATATGAATTGTGGAAAGCTGGTTAAGGACAGTCAAATTAATTTATATATGAAGGTGTCCTGGAGCAGCAGGGCCCTTTGCTTCCTCCTCTGCCAAAGGCAATTTGTATTGCCTGCCCAGATTTCCCCCCAGCCAATGGAAACAGGGGGGTTTGGAGTGCACTGTGCAGGACCAGAGAAGCTCAGGGTGCCTGGTGTGCTCTGCAACCCAGCCTTTCCCTGGCAGGAGATTGATTCAGAAAGGATTTGATTTTCTCAATGTGGTTTGTGATCAGTAATTGTGCTATGTGCTCTCCCATCTCCCGTGACCAATGCCTGTTCCATCAGAGCAGCATCTCCCATTCCCAGCAGCTGTTGTTTTACTGCAGCAATGCAAAGGCTGGGGGTGCCCCAAGGGGTGCTTTTGTCAGTCATCCAGGCTGCAGAGCCAAGAGGGGCCACAGGAAAACATGCCTTTTAAAAACCATACCCAGCAGCCGACAGTTTGGGCGAAAGGCTTTTATTCAACTTCAGTAAATAGGTGAGCTGGGACGCCTGGGAATGCAAATAAAAGCAGGACTACTGAGCAGCCGTGGAGATAAAGGAACTCTTTCATCTCCTGTCTCACACCCAGGGGTTGCCTGTCTTGGAGCAAGTGCTGCGTGACAGGGTGTAGGTTCAGGTACACTGACCTGACTCAGGCTTTCAGAACAGCATGTGCAGTGAGAGGAGGGGAAAAATACCAGGCAGGGAGTGCACTGCTGCCTAACGGGGCTGGAGCTCCCTGCTGAGCAACAACACAACACCCCAAGCAGCTGACAGCCCAGAGCTTTGATCAATACTTGATACTTGGGGCTGTCTTGTGCTGGGTCAGGAGCTGGACTCGATGCTCTTTGTGTGTTCCTTCCAACTCAGGTAATTCTGAGTCTATGAATACATTTCTGATTCCACTCAAGCAATCCTTTCTCTTTCCCAATTGTACCTCTGAAGACAAGTGGAGTAACAAATGGAAATGAAGCAATTCCTCTGCCTCAAAACCAATACACAGGGGTGAAGGGTGCAGGTCTCCTGCTTTTCCTGCCTGGGGAGAGGATGCTGGAGTCCTGTGCAGGACAGGGTCAGCAGTGATCAATTCTATGATCCAGCAGAAAATGGTTGTGGGGAAACCCCAGCCACTGAGGTCCTCCATGACTTCTCATCCCCATGGCTCTGTACTCCTGGCACCCTCTCCTGCCTGGACTGATGCCTGCAGGCACTGGGAACACCATGTACCTTATCATGGAATCACAGAATAGTTTGGGTTGGAAGTGAACTTAAAGATCCTTTTTCCACCACCCCTGCCACAGGCAAGGAATTTTCCATTAGACCAGGTTGCTCCAAGCCATGTCTGACCTGGCCTTGAACACTTCCAGGGATAGGGCATTCACAGCTTCTCTAGGAAACCTGTTTCAGCGCCTCACCACCCTCACAAGGAAGATTTTTTTCCTTAGATCACCTCCCCAGGGGAGTCCTGGACGCTGGGTACAGCATTTCTGATGGGTCTCTTCTTGCAGGAGACGAGGGAACACCTAAGCCACACAACATTGTGGACCCTGTCCTGGGATGAGATGCAGCATCTCTGGTTCTCTAAGCCAAAAGAACCAAACCCCTCAGTGTCTGGGATTTGTCAAAGACACTGAGCTGTGTTAGGGCCTTACAGGAACTCTGTGCCACTTCCCCTTGTACAAGAATGAGAAGCCCTGTGTGTTGGGGGGGAAGAAAACCTAAGGAATATCACACAGCCATCTGTCCTTCAGTAAAATACAAATCTTGTAAGACGAGGAAAATAAGTTAAAAGAGTCCAGTGGGTTCAAACTGGAATGGGGAGGATAAAGGCAATGCAAACATTTGATTACAGGTTGAGGTTAGGGTTCTTCATGCAGCCTTGGTGCAAAAAAGTCATTGGCAAAAATACCAGAGGTGTGGGAATAAATCAGGCAGAAAACGCAGATTTAAAATCAAATTTATTTAGAGGAAGAAAAACTTTACAAGAGGTTGATACTGATAACTAAAAAGGAAGATAAATAAAAGCTTGTTATAAACCCTTATGGATCTGGCAAGTTACAGAAAAACTGAAGAATTGTACAGTCAATAACCTGCTCACTTTTTACATAATTACAAATTAACATACAGCAATTAGGTTTGATCCTCTTCTTTAAAAATCTTTTTTCCCAGCTTTTTTTCTTTATGGGTTCAGCATGAAAATGCAAAGCTTTTTTTTTTTTTTTTTTTATTTTAAGTAAGAAACAAACCAAAACCAGACGTATATCAGGTTATTATAATACACCTCAATGTTCTGGGAATTACTCAAGTGCATTCCATATTAGTACAAAATAAACATCAGGCTAAACTTTAACCATAGGCGAACTGAACCGGACACAGATTTTTATTTCTTTTTTTTTTCAGTCAGTGTTTAATATTGATAAAGAAAATAGTAGCATTATTTTAGAGCATGGAAAGGATGGATACCTATAGACAGCTTAAATACATACAAAGCTCACAGCTGTATGCAAAGCAGTGAGTGTTATCCTGTTCCCCCCTCCCCCCAGCAATGGAAGCTGAACTATATTTGGGCAAAGCATCAGTGTCAGTGAAATGCATGTGGGAGGAAAGGGCACAGAGCCCTGGAAATGCAGGTGTGAAAGGAGCTGGTGTTACACTTCTCATGACTGAAGAGCACAAGGTGTAGAAGATTTGGCCAGTTCAGCTCGCCTATATTTAAAAGTTAGCTGTATCACCAATGGAGAATTGTGGATTGCTGCCCCTTCTGACACATGAAGCAAGAGTTATGAGCAACAGGGGAGGTTTTTTATTTGAAAGGATGCCCTAAATCATGATAAATTCCCAAACCTGGCCAGCAGGCACAATATTTTCCAGAGTTCTGGTTAACAAGGAATGTTTTGTGGGATTTTAGCAGATACTCTCCTGTGTCTCCTGCCCAATCCTCCCTTGCTCCATGCCATAGACATCCTAGACAGCTTCCTTGAGATTTGGCACCTGAAGAATCTCTCCTGACTAGGTGGCATGTGGAAGGACTGGAACTGGGTGTTTCAGCAACAGCTGTGATGTCTCCTAGTGACTCCAGGAAGGTGCAAAGGTGATTGGACTCTCTGGATGCAAATCCACACAAGCTGATGGCATTACTGTGCTGCCACACCTCCAGAGGAAAGAGTCCACCCTCAGTGGGGATGACAGCTCCTGTCCTGGGGAGGGCACTGGGAGGTGAACAGTGGCCTGGACAGCAAACACCTTGGTGCAGGGAAAGGGCCTCATGTATTTGGATGCATCTCCTCACATCTCCTTCACTAAGTTTCTCCAAAGAAAAGGAAATTGAGGGAAAACCACTGGGGGGGCTGCTTCCCTACCTGCCACGAGGAAGGTGATGGTGAAGCTGACATGGGCTCTCCTGGGGGATGTACCTGAGCCAACAGAAGCCAGTTCTCTTGTCCTGCCACTTAACCTATCTGCAGTGGGACTGTAGATTAGACAGATTCACACCCACTTTGGTCTAAAAAGAAGACAAAAAGCTTGGCCCTTCCTCCCCTCCCGGGGAAAAGCCAAACCAAACCAAACCAGGAACACGCCTACTTGAAGCTCTGATTTTGCTGGGGATACAGAGGGGGGGAGCAATGGCAAAAACTGATTGTCTCCAAATAACCATAATTAAAAGGGGCAAGACCAGTTCCATTTAAAGTGCTTTATGGCATCAAACTGACATCAAGTTATGTGCTGAGATGATCACTTGATTTAAAAGAATCTAAGGCTGACCCCACACAGCCCCATCGAGTCTCCCACCCTTTGCTACAGCTACTCTCTGCTGCTGGGTATCCTTCTGTACCCATCTGAGCCCACACTCTCACTTTTCCTGAACACTGAAACGCCTCCTGTTGGGCAGTGGCAAAGACCAGGCCAAGAAAAGCCCAAGAAAATCAAATCTTATTTCTGCCCTCCAAGAAGCACCAGCACAAACAGCTCCAAGAGCCCTTGTAGGATCCTCTTCTCCTCCAGCAACACAGGCTTCAAACAGATGCTTTTGACCTACTCTGAGTCCCAGGAACTCCACGCACAACAGGGTGGTCTGGGTGCTCCAAATGGGATTGAGGGACTGGCTCTGGGAACTAGCAGCAGGCTGGGATGAAGAAATAAAATGCTTTCAACAACTGCAGGATGGATGCCAGGCATGGAACTGGAGCAAATGCAATTTTAAGACCAGGAAGAGGAAAGGTTTTGGTGCTGTCAAGCTGGGACAATACTCTAGCAGACAATGCTAGACAACCTTTAGGGATCAGAGCAGGACTCAGACTTTGGGAACCTATGCCAAGCCAAAGAAAACCTGTGATGGGAAAAATAAAAGGCTAAAGAGATAAAAACAAGCCCTTACCTTCCTAAAGGTGAAAGAAGGAGGAAGCAGTGTGGGAGGAGAGGCTCCATTCCAAAAAAGTGAATCATACAGTAACAGACATCCTTCAGGGACAAAGGTCTGTCCACCAGAATTTAAGACACAAACTGTTTGGTACACAGGATTTCTGGTCAGTGTATTTCTGACTCACACCTGTGGTTTCTGTCAAGGAACCACAGGGACCTTGGGAGATCACTAGGCAATAGTATTTGCACTTCAGGCACTGAATGCTCTTTTTGATTTGCACAGGTCAGGAGAGATGGTGAAGCCAGGCAGGCTCAATCCTGCTGCCCTGGGTCACTCACCTGCCTTTTGGTGCCCTTCTCAGAGCCATGGGACACTGCTGTGATGTGAATATAGCATGTGCTGGGACTGGGACAAAGACAGTGAGATAAAATAAAAAGTTCATAGTGGTGAAGGCTGTTCCAGACTGAGGGAACTCAGATGTACCAGTGCCCTGATCTCTGCTCACTCAACAGTACATGAGGCACACACTGCTTTGGTTTCCAGAAATTCCAGCTTGGCCCATTCGTGTTTGCAGATGTAAAAACAGCAGGGCAGAAGGTACTTTCTGAAGCTGGTGGTTTTCTTATGGAAAAGGTAACTCCACAGCACCAGCACGTGCCTCCTTCAGCTCCCCTCAGGTCCTGGAGAGCAAGTGGACCCTCACATCACTGCAAGGCACTCCATGCTTTGCTTCTTCCTTTGCCTCCAAAGGGAATGAGAAAACCTAACTAAAATGTTTAAACAATAAAACTAATTGACAGGAGGAGCCTTGTCTGAAGTCATTGTGTCTTTTTCCAGACTTTTTTTGGCCTGAAGATGCTCTGCCTTGAAGAAAGCTCTCAGCTGAAATCGTGTGACTTTAGGCATGGAATGAGCTGCAAAGCAGCACTGCCCAACCCCATGGTTTGTAGGAAACAGGGAGATGAGAACATTTGGTTTACCAATCTTTTGGTAAGAAAACAAAACAAATAAACAAACAAAAAAAATTAAAAGGGGGAAAGAGGAAAAAAACCCTCAAACTATTCCCCAAACAAAAGCAAAAGTAAAAAGAAATAAAAAAATAAAACGAAGTAAACTTTTTTAAAAAACTCTTTCAGATAAAATGAAAGATAAATATTTTTGCAAGCCCTGCTTGCAATTAAGAACAAGCACCAAATAATATTTAAAAAACCAAAAATAAATCTCAACCCTTTTCCTTTCTGTTTTTTTTTTTTTCTCTTTTTCTTTTGACTTTTAATAGTGTAGAGAGCTTCCAAACAAGCAGGGTTCCTGCACGAAGACAGCCCAGCCCAAGCATCCACCTCACCATCAATGCTGCTGATATTTATCAGCACTAACTCTGAAAATTGCTGTGGGTCACCAGCTCATGACAAGCCTGAGAGCAAACTGAAATAAAACAATAGTACAAGAAGAGAAATGATTTGTTATTTCAAAGAAAAAAAAACTGGTAGGAAAGGAAATGTACCCGACAGCTTCAAACTCTTGAGCAAAACCTTGACCTCTTTTGAAGCTGGTAACCATTTACAAATCCACTTGGGTAATTCTCCTGACAGGGTTTGGAAGAAAGGTGATTTTTGAGAAAAGTATGTCTTGTTGCATTTCTCCTCCCCCACTGAACACACGCCTGCATTCCACAACTGCACAGACACCCCACAGCTGGCACAGCAAGAGCTGCCCTTGGACCTTCCTGTTCTGCACAGACACTCCACCCCAGAGCCATGGGGACACACCATGCTGCCCTCCAGACCTGTCCCACAGGGGGGTTGTCCATCAGAACCTTTTTCTCCCCAGAAAAGGTTCCTAAGTGCCCGGTACTGCACAGCCATAGGGACAGGAGCCATCTCCTTGGAGCCTGCCCCATCTCACTGACCTGCCTGGACACTGCTACTCTCACTGTGCCTCAGAAACCAGCAGGGCAAGTGAGAAAATCCAGAGAAACAGAAGCCCAACAGGTCCACAAAAAACAGGCTAAAAAACCCACAAAGAACAGAACAAAGATCCCTAAAAGCAGATTTTTAGACAGTCCCCCCACTCAGTCATTAGGCTTGTACAGGGATGTCAAATGCAACTGGAGAGCTCTATTCTGGCAAAAACATAATCTTTACTTCAGGAATGGGAGGGAGTAAGCTGGAGCTCAAAGAGATTGTGTTAAAAAAATGTTGCTTACTGTTATTTCCATTTGAACAGTCTCTTCTGGCTCCCTGGGATTGCTTTACCAGCCTACCAAAATTCTTTTTCTGCATCATTTTAAATCTACCCAGTAATGTTCTGATTGACTCTAAAAACAGTCTGACATTTGATTCCTCTTCCCCACAGAAATTGTTTAGAATGATTTAAAATTTTAATTTTTATCCTCTGAGTTGTTGCTTCAGAATGCTGTTACTGCTTCCTGATGTAATGTACCCTTCTGAAACCAAACAGCCCCTATCCCATGAGCACAAAAGGGGTGTGCAGGTCACTGTGTTACAGTCGGAGCAGTAAGGGCAAGATATTTAATATCTACTCACTCCCTGAAAGTCCTCAGGTATCATCTATCCCCACGGATGGACCTTGGCTGTAGGGACTGTAAGCATACCCCAGTGGATACATAGATACATATATATATACATATACAGTATATCTATATATGCCAGTGTGTTCGCACCATTTGTAGAGTCCTAATCTTTTGCTAAATGCTTGGTTTTGGTTCTTTTCCCCAGGACAGGGGAATTTGAAGGCACAGACCCCTTAAGGCTATGTTCTCTCATCCTTTAGCAGTGAGAAGAGACAGACAACATCTACCCCAATCCATTTGACCCCAGGTTTGCACAGGGAGATGGTCCTGTGTGCTGTGCAGGCAAAGCCTCTGCAGGGAGAATTCACCTAAAACCACAGGAGAGAGATCCTTATCCACCACTTAGCAGACTTCAGAACTTTTTTTATTTAAAACCTCCAGATGCTCGTCCAGCGCAGGCACCAGCCATGTGCTGTGTCACAGGCAGGGAGATGTCCATGGTGCCAATGCCACGAGTGACCACTGGAACAGTCCATGCTCAGCAGAAGATCTCCTCACCCTCTGGAGGCGCTTCTGACGAGTGAGAATCTGTAGCACCAAAAAACAGCACGTGGGAATCACTATGGGAACACAGGGACACAGCAGGCAGAGCGGGGCTCTGTGTGCACAGAAACCCCCCTGTCTGCCAAATCCACCAGGCCCCTTAAAAGATGTTCAGTTCCCTGATGAGCTACCATGAAATTACACCTTGTAATGGGTGAGATTTCCTGTGCACAAGCTGGAAAAGATCAGTGGGCTAGCATGAATGGAACTGGTCATCCGAGGGCATGTGATCAAATTTCATGTGGGTCAGAGGTTTGAGGTGCAGCTGTGAGTCCTAAGGGGATGCAAAACTACCAGACCAAAAAAAAAAAAACCCTGTATGTTTTTGTTTCAGATCAAGAGACAAAACAGACCAGCTTGAGGGGAGAGGCCAACAGAAGGCTTGTGGGTATCACTTCCAAACTGCCACAGACCGAAAGCAGACATCAGTGCCTCAGGAGCTGCAAGAGCCAGGAGCATCCCAGCAGCAGCTCCTTCTGAAAGCACTGACACTGAAGCAGAGTATTTTCCTCCTTGAAGCAGAGAATCCAGCCCATGGAGGCTGCTCAGGATGGGATGGGAAGGGAAGAAACAATGAGAAGAATGTGTGTCCCTCTGACAACCCCAGGGGCTGCAGAACAGGCAGAAACACCCACAGAAGATCACTTCAAGCTGCCAAGTCCACTCAGCACAACTGCTCTTCCCCATCCTAGTGTCACAATCCTCATTTCAAGCCAGATTTTGTGGCTTCCACAAGTTTGCTGGCTGAAGGAAAACAGCCAGCTTACCAACCCTGAAAAAACACCTATGAGCTCTCCTGACACTCACCAGACTGCTGGGAGCGATGTCCCCTGCCCTTTTTCTTCTTTTCCTTCTTCTCCTTTGGTTTGGCTAAACTGAAGAGGCGAGTAGGCATCTGGGTCTGTTCCTCAGCTGCCTTGTTAGTCTGGTTTGTTGTGCTAAGCAAATGGAAAGTGCTTTTCTCTTTGTGTGTCCTTGAAAGACTGTTCCTTTTGGGGGAGACAGACAGTTCTGCATCAAAGTGCCCTTGTTTAGGAAGGGAAGGGTTCTTCTGCATGGAGGATTCCTCAGTGCTGGACTGGGAGGAGACTCTTGCAAGTTTCTCATGTAGATTTGAAACCTAGAAAGGAAAAGTGTTTCATTAAAGAGGCTAGCAGAGAACATGGATAGAAAAGGCATGTCCCAGACAACCACTCACACGGGTTCTTGTGAACATCTAGCCCATTCACCAGGTAAAATGTCATCCCCATTCAGGCAAAGTAAAGAGAGAAAAGCCCTCTCTGTTCAAGATGAAAATATGAGGCACAAAAAGAGTAACACTCGACTATCTTTTGCTCCTACATGTACTCTGCTATGTATCAACAAGCCAGGGGCAAATATTCTCTAAGATCTCAATAGCAAGACTCACCCTGCATCGTTTGTAGACACAGATGGTGGCAGCAGGCCAAGGAGCAGCGTGCCTCTCTGGGAAGGGAACGCCAGCACACGGCACAGGAGCACCATGTGTCAAAGGAAGCCTTCCCAAGCAAAAGATGAAAGCAAAAGCATTTTTCCTGATTTTTTTTTTCCTAACGGCTGTCTCAGGATGTAATTGAGCTTGCACATTCAAAGGGAAGATCAAAACAAGCCCAACAAATCTTGAATGAACACTCTATTAATAGCTCTGCAATGTCAGTCAGATACTTGCTTTGAGAAGGTGCTTCCTTCTCCTAAATCTCTCAGGCCTTGCAGGCATTTTACCTCTCAGCTTCCCCCTGTCTGAAAGTGCTTGGAGGTGGAACAGCTTCACTGGCTGCTTGGAAAACTTCTTGATCAGGAGCCAGGTGGGAAGGAGCAGAACCTCCTTTGGTGATGAGCTTTTCAGAGCTCACAGCTTAGATCCATGATTAGGCCGTTCAGGCATTGAAAATCATTCCCATTCTGCAATCCAACACTTATAAACTAACTGTGCTACAGCTCTAAGCAAATTACAGTCAGAATTAGTGAGTGCAAACAAACAAATGATCAACAGCCTTAAGGATTAAATTCAGTCCATGTTTTGCCAGTGGTGCTGGCTCTCCTCAGTCAGACTGCTGCACAGTTGTAAAGGAATAAACCTTAGCTTGCTGAAAAATGCCCAAACCAGGATCTGTGTGTTTTTATTTGTGGTTATGAGCAATCAGACACCAGAAGCCTCTTCCAGCAGAGCTGAGGACCCAGCACACAAACAGGGAAGTGGGCAGAGCTCTCTGGCCAGGCACCCCCAATACACCATGAAGCACCAATACTGGCACTGCCTCAGCAGCTCCAGAGGTACAAAAACTGCAAGCACTGCACATCGTATGCAAGGGAAGAGCCAGTTTTAAACAGCAGTGTCCACATATCTGGCAGCTGTGAGGAGCACGCAGTTCACCCAGGAGCTGGCTGGGAGCTCCCTGCAGGGATCAGCTTCCCTAGGAGCCTGACTGTCGACGTCATTTACCTGGTTGTGGTCAGGCTCCTGCCGCATTTGAGCGAATCTCTCCACGTCCTGCTTCAGCTGCACCTTCTCCCTCTCCAGCTGCTTCTGCGCTGTGCGGAGCCTCTCCAGGTCGAGCTGGTAGGCCGCCTTCTTCACCTGCAGCTCCTCCCGCTCGCGCTCCAGCTCCTGCCTCAGCCTCTGCACCTGCTCCTCGCGCCGCGCCAGCTCGGCCTCGTGCTCTGCCAGCTCCTTCTCCCGCACTTCCCACTCCTTCTCCCTCCTCCGCCTCTCCTCCTGGTGCTGTGTCTGCTGCTTCTTCAGGTTGGCCAGCTCCTGGCGCTGCTTCTCCAGGTTGCGCTGCTTCTCCTGCTCCAGCAGCGAGGCGGGCCGGAATGAGCCCCGGCTCGGAGCCCTCTCGCTCAGAGCCAGCTTCTGGTCCTCGATGTAGGTGTCCTGCTGCAGCACCACGCCCTGGCAGAGAGGAGACAGATCACTGCAGCATCCTCTCTGTGGGGAGAGCCCCATCCCTGAAATCCTCAGGGTGCTGTGCTGAACCCCTTCTGAGCCCAGCCCAGCTGTGCTGCCTGGTTACCAGAGCATGCTGGCAAAGCAGCTCCCCCAGCAGCTTCCCAAATTCAGGCCAGCACTGGTTCCCTTAGGCAGCAGCTCATTTCCACAGCCTGCAAGCCAGCCGTGGGGTGTCACAGGGGGAGACAAGGGGCAAAGCACGACTGGGAGCTCAGGCAAGCGGTGTGTGGGAGCAGGATGAAGGGCTAAGCCTACCTGCAAAGCAGTGAGCAGCTTATGGAGGCTGGTAATGGTTTGGAGGACCTGCTGCGAGAAAACAGAAGCGTTGCTGTTAGATCTCACTGGGTGCTGGGTATGTGGACAGCACCTTCTCTTGCTCTGTGTCTCACTAGTGGGTCTGACAAGCTGCACAGCCATCCCTCTGCACCCTGCTTTTCCTCACTCTTCCCTTGCAATGACTGCATCGGTCACCAGTACACCAACAGATCCCTTGAACATCTCCCAGAAGTGCCTGGCATCACCCTCCTCCCTTCCCTAGCTGTCACTGCAGCAGGGGAAGGAACATTTGCAGAGGCACCTCCTGGCACAGAGCTCATGGCAAGTCCTGGGCTGTCTCTGCAAACCATTTCCCACAGCATCAGCTTGCTCAAGAACAAACTGAGTAATTGAGATGAAGCCCAGAAGTTCACTTAAAAATTTCAGGAAAAAAATTTCAAGGGGTGAAAAAAACCCTGCAATCTTTAAATAGATGTGGACTATTTGTACCCTTCTCCCCCAGCTGACCCATACAAGACCCACTGCCAGCAGGCAGAAAAGCTGCACTACAGCAGGCAGCACAAGTGCAGAAGGTGTGTTCTTGGAGGCCTTCTGGAAATACAGAAATGAAAACACCTCATGCATCAATACAGAGCAAGTTACTTTGGAGTTATGCCCTATTCCTAAATTTAGTCTAGCTAAAAATTTCTCTGAATCTCTCATATCCTACAATTAATTTCAAGAAGAAAAAAGAGCACTTCAGTATTTGCAGTAGTGGAGTGATAGCCAGTATTAAGAGAACTGCTTCTCATTTTGTCATTAATGCTAATTGGGAGTTATGAATGTGTTTCAAAGGGAGAATAGAAATCTAATTGCCCCAATTCACTGCACCTGCAACATAAAATTAAACTCTCTCTGTCTGCAGATGCACGATAAATACAGCCCTGTGCATCCTGGTGGTAATTAACCCTTGCTGCTTATAATCAGCACATATCATCTTGCTGGCAAGCAGATGACAATCAGTGAATTCTCTGTCTAAACATCCAAGGTTAAACAAATAAATGACACAGTGGGTTCAGCTTAATGTATTTAGAAGTCTAGATATGCTTCAGCAAATTAAATGTGTTTTCTTCTACATTATCACCTATTGAGACAAATTCTCTAGCCACTTAAATGAAGAGAACAGCTGAGCAATGGAATAAATTCTTACCTCCTTATCCCTTTTCATCATGAACATCAAATTAGCATTTCCACCCTGTGACAAGATCACAAATTTAATATGAGGACAATGAAAAATCACAGCAAATGTCTTCTGAAGCTGAACTAATGACACATCCATTAAATACTCCCTCCACCTTCCATTTTGGGAGAATTCATGCATGTTTTTAGGCCATTTAGAATCATATAGAATAAAAAGTTAATTAGGTATTATTTTGCAGTTATGTGATGGATTGATCCCCAGAAAGAAAAGCTGCAAGGTTGTAGCTGACCTTAGCATTTCAATAACAATGCAAAATTAAACAAATGCTTTGTCTGATCTGCAGGCAGATGGTAGCTAACCTGTGCCATTAGGGTTTACAACTGATTTGCAGTGGTTTTCAAGTCAGTGGTTTTGGGTGCATATTTCACATTTTATTTTATTTTTAACTTATGAGGATGTATCTAATTGTTAAGAATTTTTCAGGCATTTTTTTAAGGCTAGAGCTGTCACTCCTGAAATCTGAATTCAGTGATGGCAGACACACAAATCAAGCCATACCTTCTTTAAAATGCTGTCTGACTCTGTTCTCCGAAGGTCCTGAGCATCATCGCCTTCATCTTTCGCTCCACCTAAAGGAAGAAGCCAGCATTGACATCAGTTATTCAACATTTTAAGGCAGAGATGAACTTGCTAAAGTCTGAGGAATTTAATACAGGAAACTCACATGTTCCACAAAAGCGGACACAGAGCTCTTGACATTTTAACTAAATGAATTTGAGCCCTAAATATATGGAACACGTCAGCACTACCAGGAAAAGTGGATGTGAATTTAGATTAGGGTTGACTTTGGTTTCAGAGAACGTGCTGATAAATTCAGCTATTAGCTGGTGCTCTGTCTAGCCCCTGCACTGCTGTCTACTACCACAGAATACTTGCTGAGAAGACATGAGGCAGCATAAGAGCAGATGGAGGATGATAACAGAATCATATCAGGGTATATTATTGCAGGTATAGTTTCAATGCCTCTCTTGTGCAAGTTAATTTACATCTGGGTCAGATACTGCTGCGCAACACCCTGTGTAATTCTACGCTAATAATTTATCATTAACCTTAGCTATCAGATGCCTGGATCTTCAAAGGGACACTGAGCTTCTCTTTCTAACTTCCCCCTGGATGGCTCATATCAGTGTTCCTGAGCAGGACTGAGCTGACCTGTGGGGACAGGAGGGCTCTGACCCTCCCCCTGTGCTGCCCTTCTGCTCAAAAGGAGTCACACAGACCTTCCATCCTCTAGCTCTTGCCAAGACTTTGTACTCCTGCTGCCAGCTGAGATGCAGCCCATGGGGAAAACCCACACCTGCAGTGGCAACTTTTCTTCTGCCACTCTTGAAGACTTTACATAAACCTGAATCTGCAGCAGCATGAAGGACACCACACCTGGTGTAAAGGCCCTCTCCTCCCCACACCCCCAAGGCTGGCTCTGCTGTTAGAGGCTGACCCTGAAGTCCTCCTAACAGACCTGCTCTCCTGCGCCACGTCCTGGGACCTTCCACCTCTCTGCAGGAGGAAACTCCTCCCTTCTGCTTTGCTGGAGGGGAGAATGAAGGGGTGTCAGGTTATAAGCCTTGCCCGAGGTTTCACAGGTTGTGAACAGAAGAACTGGAGAGAATGCCAGGTTTCATACCTCCTGGGCAGAACAAATAGGCCCTGCACTCTTTTCCCAAAATCTCCCAAGATCCTACAACTACTGAATTAGAATCAGAGGGCATTTCTACAGAAAACTTAGATTTCGGCATCAGCCCAAAGTTGTCCCATTCATCGTTGCAACAGAGAGAGGCACAGCCCTCAACAAACCCCTCCAATGTGAGCATATTTGTCATCATGATGACAAGGCCTTTGGGCTCTCCAGGAGAGCTGGGAAAGCCTCTACATAGTTCTCATGTCTGAGTGTCTGGAGCTAACACTGCTCCTTTAATGCAGGAGGTCAGACGAGGTCCAACGATGCCAGTGCTGAGACAGACACTAGCACAGCAAAACTGGTTGTATTGGGAGTGTGAGTAAGACCACAGAGAAAGGAATTTGAGGACAGGGAAGTTTCTGATGACTAGAGCAAAGAAAGAGGGCATTGGGAAGCAGCCAAGTATGCAGCTGAAATAAGTAGTCACGCACTTCTTTGGGAGAGACTTAATTGGAGGAATAATACATGCAGATGTAGGTGGAACATAAATGCATAGAGAGCAGAGACAGGGGAGAAGGTGTTTGATTCAGCAATATCCACATCCATTTGTAAATGCAACAGCATCAGGCTCCTGCTGGGAAGAAAAGTGAAGAACAAAGAACAGACCTGTAGATATTACAATAATAACATGAAGAAACCAATTTATTGAGAAGCCAAATGCTTTCATGTAGCACATAAGTAAAATAGCAAGTATTACTTAGAGAGAGCACAGAGAGGAGTGAAGAGTTCAGATGTTTAACCCTTGTATAGCCACAGGTTCTCAGCTACCATCAATCCACCTGTACATAAGCTTTTTTCCTAATCTGTGCTTTAATCTGTCACCTATTGTTGGAGAGGAGTTGTGAAACTCAAACCACCAGCTGAAGTCCTTCTGAAGCAAGAGGATACGATGACGTGCGTTATTAACAAATTCTGATGAGCACACACAGAACTACTCACCCTTGGAGGCATTCATCTGATGACTGTCAAATCCTCCAAAGGTTTCTGCCCTTCTAGGGAGTGAGATGGGGCCAACTCCTCCCTCCTGATCCATGGCAGCACTGCTGACCTGCTGTCCGAGGGCAGTGCCCAGGCTCCTGCTCACCAGGTGCTGCAGCCGTTCAACTGATAAAAAGCAGCAATATCTTTGTTAAAACCCACCTCAGGTTTCTGAGCTATTTTCATCCCTGCCTGAACTCAGGTCAGAAATTATTTGGTGTACAAAGAATCTAGGTTTCTGTGACAGTGACGTGAACAGTACACATTGCCCCTGCAAAAACTCACTCTGTCTGACCACTAAGTCCAACTCTTGGAGCTCTGCAAAAAGCTTACACATCCCTCTCTTCCTTCAGGCAACCTCAATGTTCTCAGACAACAGCATTTAATAACTTTAGCCTCTCCAAAGATCATACTGAAAAGTAGCCTGAGTTACCACCTACCCTTGCCTTTGCCAACAGAACTGCTTGTCCCTTGCAAGCACCAGAAGTGCCTGCTGGAACCCAAGCCCCACTCTCACATCTTGCTGAGACTGAAGAACAGCAGAAGCCTGGATGGTCCAAATTTCAGCCAAGGATAAATCCCATGCTGTTCCTGACCTCCAATCAGGTTCAATGCATGGTTTTCTTTGTGCTGACTTTCCTGCCCTCTTTCAACACCCCGTCAATACCTGCTTCCTTTCCTGATCCTCATGATCTGTCCCTGAGACAATACCATGAGGAGCAGTTTCTCCTTACCTTGTTATTCTGATAAAGAGAATAACATTCTGCAAAAGTGGTGCTTGAGAAATGATACCTTCACTGATAGTAACCAATTGTAGTTGGTTACTATAATTTACATGTCACATGACTGGTTCACCTTCAATTATTGCTGTTTTCATGATTTCCTCTCCTTTTGGAGCCTCTTCTGTGTTGGCTCTGAAGAGCAGCCTGGAGCTTGGCAACTCCTCCTGCACAGAACTGTCTGCCATGTCCTGGAAGATCTTGGTCTTCTCCTCCAGCAAGAGCAGAATCTGTTTATCCTTCTGCTGAAGTTGTTCTGTGGGGGTGAACAGAAAACAGGGATGAAGACAAAATAAAAGCTTTGGCAAGGAAACCTGAGCTATTCCTGAGATATTGGCCCCATCTAGTGGAGCACGACAATATGTGCTGGGCTTGGCAGCACCACAGTGCCCTGGGCAATCTGGCACAGCAGGCTCAGAAAATAAATAATGCAAGGAAGGCAACCTGCAAACCAGGACTGCAGTTATTTGGTGGATGCAGGACTGAAAAAAGTCACAATTTCACCACAAAATCCAACCCAGAAACTCCCGTACATTTTTCCACAGTGGCTCCCCAGCTCTGTTCCAGGCAGACTTTACCTTTCAGTTCTTTCACTTTCGCATCGGACAATTTCTTTTCAAACTCAGACTCGCAAGGGACTCCTTCATCTTCATCTCTATCCCTGGACAGGAGACACGGCTCAATTACTACAGGAACACACCCAGTGCACCCCCTGCCTCACAAGAACAGCTGAGTGTCTTACATGGTGTGCATGGTGTCCTGAATGATCTGTATCCAGCCGTTGCGCTCTTCCTTGGAGCTGGCATGGACCTCCACCATTTCAGGATCCTTTCCGCCCATGCTGATCAGGAACAAACCCTTCTCTTCATGAGCCACTTCTCGCACAATCAGCTTCTTCAGAGAGATCACAGTGGATTTCTGGTCCTTCAGATGGAAATAAATTGGTGAGAAGGGGGACCAGAGCTAGCCCCAGATTCAAACTAGCATTGAAAAGGTCTCAATAAACCACAGTGCTACATCTCTCAGGTTTGTAAACATTTTCTGAACATACTGCCTAATTAAAATAACAAAATCATTTTAATGGGGTCAAAAATAGGGTCAAAAAGAAGTTTGCTTTCCTCCAACAGTTATGTAGGAAAAGCAATTTTACCTCACTCCATTTCAAGAAAGAATTTATTTTAAATTGACTTTGTGGTTTTGTAAACTGTACCATATTTTGCTCTGATCTCTTTTCCTACTGACCACATTCTCCCTGTCATTAATAAGCTGCTCCTTACACTTGGTGCAGCTTGCTAGCCTGCTTCACACACAGTGTCTTCACCATCTCTCTCCAAGATAAAGTCTTGTTTCCAAATCCCAGAAAACCCCTGCTATTCTCAGACACTCACAGCTGACTGCTATGTGAGAAGTCGTGTCTGAGGTGATGTTCACTGTGTGCTATGGTCTCTGTGTCATCAGCCTGCTGGCTTACAATGTCCCCAGGCTGCTGTGTCATCTGCACACGAGTCAGCCCCTTTGTGCATTGTCCCACATGCTACAGCTGGGGTGATCTGGTTCACTAGCAGGACTTGTATGCAAATCAACTTCCCCAGTGTAGCCCGTGCACAGGGTTGGTGGAACTGGAATAACAAATTATCAGCTTTCAAAATGCTCAAATAGTGGAAAGGTCACAAGGTTTAGCCAGTCTAGACCGTGCCTGGAAGGTACAGCCCAGCAGACTCCACCAGGCACCAGGTTTTCTTTAGCAGGTCAATGTGCCCAGCCCTTTTTGGGGGCCTGCCCTCAAACCTCATGTTTTTGCTCCTACACATTACAAAGATATTTCTCTGACATTTATTTTCAAGCTGTTCTGTTGAATTTACCGCCCTGGCATTTCACCTCACTGCCCCCTGCAGCAGCTCACAGTATATTTGGACATTTCCTTCAGCTGAGGTTCATTTTTACAATGTTTGCATTATCCCCTCACCCCCTCCCAGCCCAGACACTGCTCCAGTGTGCACAAATTGCAAAGCACAAGTGTTTCCAGTGACAGGCAGGTTTTCAAGGCCAATTATCAGCTGTGCCAAGGCACTGCAGGAAGGGGAGGTGGGGCATGAAGACATGTTTTCCCATCAAAAAGAATGGAGTCTGCTCAGCAAACAAAAATGTTCTGAGCAAGAAAATTAAGTTGTTTAGCAGGCAATTGCTGGCTGTGCTGCACAACACAACATCACGGGTCTCTCCCATAGAAAAGTAAGGAGGAAAAAAGGCTGAAGCCTTACCAGTGAGGCGAAGACATACTTCTGGTCCTTCTCCTGAAGGAACACGAGCATGTCAGAGAGGAGAACAGCCTGGACTTCTGCAAAAGAAGAAGCACACCAGTGCAGTACAACCACACAACCCACCCCAGAAAACATCTGCAATAATACGAGCGCTGGGGAGCAGCAGGGCTGGTTTTGCAAATCCTGAAAGCAAGATCAACCTCCCAGTCAGCAGGAGGAGCAAGGGCAGTTCCTGGAGATGCCAGATCACGTTAGCTCTGAACCAGCTTTGCATTAAACAGGACACATCAGCACCTGGGCATCCTGCAGGATTTGCTCTCACCCATCAGAGCAGGGGTGCTCCTCTCCAGCCACATGCTCACCTACCAGTTAAGACATGGTGTAACAGTGAAAGCCAGAGGCATTTATTCAATAGAAGCTCTGTTTTCTCAAACAATCAATATTTCAGCCCTCAAGCAAAATATCTGCACAGGAAGTTTTGGATTTTATGGTTCTCTTGATGAGTGGTTTGCAGGGTGTAAATTATCGTGCAATAACAACATTTGTCAGCTGCAGTTTCTTTCCCAGGAAATACTGACTTCAGGAGCCACCAGTAATTCTGCTCTCAGACAAACACAACTCTGAGGGGAGCCTGTGTGAGACACAGGACCTGGCTTTCTTTCACAGGAGAAGGAAACACAACCTCAGGCCAACAGAGGATTTTAAATCAGTCTTTTCCCAGAGTACACATTGAGCCTTCCAAGTCTCCTAATAACATATCATAAAGTTGCACAGCAACTACCAAGTGTAACGCCCCACCCAGACCCCTCAGCACAAAGAGGTTTTGTGTAATGTACTTGGGAAATCTTGTGACAGAAAGGAAGCAAACCAGAAACTTAAATCATCCCATGGGTAAATCCTTCCAGTCTGTCTTGGGAAGACAGAATCCATTCCAGATAAAAGAACCACTAAACTTTAAACGAAGCTGCAAAATGAAATCCAGGCTCTGGCAGGTTTGCAGAAGGTGACATATGACTGCCTTTTTCTCTGCTCCATGCACTTTGCAAGAAGGGAAATGCTAAAATCCCTAAACAAAAGTTCTTCCTATAATTTTCGGTGCTACATTTCAAATACCACAAAATAATCTGAATATATGAACAATCTACTCTCTCCCTGGGTCTGCAGCCTGCCTGCAGGACCTACTTTCCCTGGGAGTTTGCACTATGGACATGTTTGTGCATTTCTATGACTGAGAAATGCAAATGGAGCCTGTGCTTATCATGATTTCACAACAGCAGCAGAACTTGCTTCATCCACCATCTAAAGATGGTAGCAGTCTCGGGTGCCTAGAAATCATCTGTAAACTTCCTGCTTCCAAAACCTCAAAATAAATCATACCCCATATGGAATTCCACGTTATCACCACCTCCCTGCACAGCACGGCATCAGGCTCCCAGGCCCCATTCATGCCCACAGACCATAACTTAATCAGCTAATGCTGCAGGGAGGAAGGGAAGCCCAGCCTTCCTGCCAAGCCTGAGGCACAGCTCTGTCTGCTCTTACTGCTACCGTGGTATCAGCTGAAAGTTTCCTTGGGAGATTTAGCTTTTAACTCACTGGAGAACTTCAGTGCACAGCACCTTAAAAAAACTACTTCCACCTGATAATGAAAAAAAAGCAACTCAAGAAAACACTGACCCAACAAGAGGCAGCTGCAGGGAGACTGGATCCTCTTCTGAACAGTTTGTGTCAACAGCTTAAGAGGTTCAAGAGCAACAAATACCTGGGACATCTCCCTGGATCCCAGTGCAACTGGGATGGTACTGCTGCAGACCTGCTACAGCCCTTGGAGGGAAGGAGAGGCCCAGAAAGTTGAGGCTGTGTTCTAGTTTAGCCAGCAGAACTCCTGGAACCATGGCACAGGCATGGAGATCTCACTCAATGCTCTGGGCAACTGCAGCCCCATTGTGTCCTCCTGGCCCAGAGCATCCCACAGCAACTCTGCCCCTTGGCTGACACACTGAGGTGTCACTGCCACCCGAGCCCACAGCAGGCACAGAGTCACCAGGAGGAAAAGCAGCTCTCTGTCACCCCAGAACACACACACAAGTAGTTGGAAATGCAATGGGGAGTGGGGGTTACAGCAGGGGAAAGCTATCAAAGTCACAATCTATCAAAGCAGAAGAATAAATGAAGGGTGAAGGCGCCAATCTGAGGAGTAATGCTACACCCAGAGAGGGTGAGCTGCATCCTTCCACATCAGAAGGCAGGAGAGTCTTACCTTTTAACCGGCCACCTGAGCTTTTTAGTGAAACAGGCCCATCGCGGATGAGTTTCCGACGACTCAAGTCCTCTCTTGCAAACATCTGGCCACTCTTCATCCTCATGATGGACTTGCTGTCTGTTCGGCTGTAAATCTCCTCAAGACGCTTTTTCTTTTCATAGTTGCTGACTTTGCTGTTGACTGCAGCAATCACATCTTTAACAAGGTTTAATGACTGAGTCAAGTCTTCATGTTCCACGTCGTTTTCTTTAAAAAAGAAACAGAAATATCTCGATTTGACTTTGCGCAGTCTAACTTCCCACTTTTACTTCCTTCCTTCCTCTTCTCCCAAGTTCCCACATTGTAACTTTTTAGTTCTTAAATGAGACATTTTTCCTCCTTAAAGAGAGTTTCACAAAACTTTTCACATATACATGGTTGAGGCTGGAGAATATTCTAATACACTTTGCATGTAAGACAGTAAAGATGAAACATACAAATCAACTACATATTTTAACCAATACCAAAAAAAACAAGCTGGGAGACTTTGGAGTCTAGGCATGTCGCTCCATAATTAGCTACAGACACACTTCTAAAAACTAAATCAAGGTACCTAAACAACTAATCTTAAAGAGAAGTGTGGAATTGAGTTATCTCTTTGCAGTGATGTGAGACAACAATGACTGGATTAGCTGGCAAGAAAATCTTCTTTGGCTGTAAAGGGTCAAAACTTCACACTAGACAAACAACTATGTGCATAGAATAGAGGAACTAGTCCCTACCTTTGGTGTACTGCAGTATCCTTTGTAAAAGGACCGGGTACTTTGTGATTCTCTGTGTTACCAACAAGATACATTCAGGAATCCCAAGACGCCTCACCAGGGAGCTGCTCATTTTTTTCTAAGGAACAAAGATGAAAATTTCAATACTGCAGCAAAACACTCCCCCAGAGTGCAGAAAGGAGATGTTTTTTCCATTGGCTACACCTGTCCTGCCAAGTCCTACCTTGACAAATGCCTGAAAGCGCTTCTCCTTTGAGCAAAGCTCTTTGAAGTAATTGACAGCCTCGTTGTGATGCCCGCAGAATTTGCCGTACGTTTTCTTCATCCGCTCAGCGTTCTCCCCAGAGAACTGCAAAGAAAGGGACACACAGCTCCAGACTGCACTGAACTCCTGGGGTGACATCCCAGCAGTGCCTGCCAGGCTCTCAGATGAACTTGATGAAATCAAATTAGCCCAAAGCATGCTCAACCATGCAAGCAGATCTCTAGAGAGTAAAGACTTGTGTTGGGGACTTCACTGAGCTCACACCTACAGCAAAATTTGCAGATCCACTCCCATGGCTTAAAATCCAACAACAAAAAGAGTCAAGACAAAAAGAAGACCGAAACTGTGGATAAAGAAAAGTAAAATGACACACTCTGAGTTAAACACCAGGTCAGTAATGCAGCCAAGAAACACAATGGGCATATTTTGCTGTGAATTCCTGCCTACACTCCAGTCTGTGGTCAAACTGTTTTGTGCCTGTCAGTGAACGCTTCTCTTTCCCACAAAATGAACTAAATTAATTTTCAACAGTAGACCTTCCTCTGAAAGAGCAAAAAGTGCTTCAAAAAGCAGAGGTGGAGATTTGTATGTGTGAAGAGTGAAGGTGCAATCAGCTGTGCTTATCTGACAGGCACAAACAGGAGGGAAGGAAAAGTATCTGGCTTCCAGCTGTGTTCTCAGAACTGCAAACATTTTCCAGCACTTACTTGATTCAGTAGGATGTCACCTATCCTCCTGATAACAAAGTTCTTTTCACTTTTGTCTGCTAGTGACTCCTTCTTCCTTTCCAGAATCCGCTGGAAAAATTGACTGTGGATGTGCAGCAAGTTTTCCAGGCAGGGAAAGATCTTGTCCACGACTTGCTGATCATACTGCAGTTCCTTTAACATGGCTGCACTGTACACATCATTCATGATCTTCAGGGTGCGGACATGGTGCATTTCTGTCTGCATTAGCTCTGCATAGGATGAGGACAAGAGTTCATGGGTTAAAGCACAAGGAAAAGCTGCCATTAGAGAGCTTTTCCATAATTGGCCTTCTCTAAGTGGTTTCAAAAAATTTCATATCAGGAATTGTAACATCAGTCAAGAGTTTCATGTGTGAGAGAAACAGGAGGGAAGAGGCGTCCCACACCAGAGAACTTTGGATGTTGCTGCTGGGGTCTTAACCTTCAGCCCTGGTATCTTCTCCTCCCTGACACCTCACTGCCAGCCTCCACACATCCCCCTTTTGCCAAACAGGATGGCTTCTGAATCCCTCAGGAAAAGACTTCGTAGTTAGCTACTCGTGGTGCAACCCAGTTTGAAAGTCATCAGCAGACAAAGGAGGAGAGGCAATTTCTGGGGATTTTGATGGCTTCTGGATATGTGAAATGCAGAAAGACAGCTTTCACAGAATACATTACGTTCCTAGGAACTTTAGGAATCAATGTTTGACTTTTGAGGAAACTAAAGCGATGTTCCTATCAAGGAGCTTTTTACAGTGAGTGAAAAGTGAAGATGTCTCACCATAAATCACATCCTGCCGTTTGACAACATCTTTGTATTGCTGCTGTAGGAACTTGCTGTCCACTGCTTGGCTCCAGGACTCTGCCTCCAGCTGCTTGGAATCTAATTCCAGGTCTCCCATGAGCTGTCCCTCGTTCATGTCTGCACCTTCACAAACCAATATAAGTGCCATTAAGATGTGGGTAATTTGTCTCATTTGAGATTCCCGTCTAATTATTTAGGTTTAGGCTCTGTCAGTCACACCACAGACATCACACACTTTCTCCTTTACTGACACAAATGATCACATACCACATAAAGCCTAGTTATGAAAAACACCTTTAAAGGTTATTTCCTAGTTTCCTGTTCACCATTTTCACATGGACCAAATTCTAGCTCAGATAATGTATTCCTAATCTACCATGAAACGACATTGCAGTTAAATAAAAAACCACAACAGAAGGGGAAATGTTTGTCCCTGAGCTAAATTCCAAGTAATTCAACTGTAACTGAAACCTTCTAAATGTTTTTCCATAATTCAATGAGCTAAAGAAATTACTATGTAGGGCTTTGTTTTATTTTATCCTACTAATATTCTGAGATTAAAATAAATGCACTTTAATTGTCCATTATAAAAGAAGACAATTGCTGAAAATGGATTTTCTATTTCTGGAAAGCAGCACTGAGACCTTCCTTCTCCTATAAATGCCATGGAGATCTCTTACCTTCATCAACCAGTGACTCCATGGATTCATTAACCCGGCTGATTTTATGTAAAGAGTCTGTTGACTGAGACAGGAATTTCCAAGTGTGTATTAAGCTGTCATCGTTCCCAACTCTGCAGAAAAACAGAACACACAATATTGTTTATGACAAAAACCCAGCCAAATGTACTTTCAGATAAGCAGAATAAATGCATTTAAAATATGAATTGAAAAACAAAGCCAGCACTGCACGATTACATACAGAAATGTGCCTTTATGTGTTGTTTACTAACTACCCACTGGAGCTTGAGAAGCTGTAAGTGCTACAGTTATGAGTGACGGTGCTTTCCATAAAGAATCACTCCTGAGGTTTCATAGTTTGGACAACTCCATTCCAGTCACGTCCCATCCTCATTGCCCTTGGAGCAAACAGTGCGAAAAAATGCCACACCAAAGGCTATACAAGAATCCTTATCACTAGCTCTGGGAAAGATCAGAAAATGGACTGAAATGAATAGCCAGGACATTCAAATTGTCCAGAATAACCCAGTCCTTGTGGCTGCCTCACATGTTGAACTGCTCAATATGAAAGTACAGTAGGAAGCATAAATTAGATTTTCTTCTATGTTTTTTTGTAATGAATTATGTATAATGCCATGTAAAAACAGGAAGACTGCAGATTTGTGCCTTCACCCTCTTGTTATGGACACAAAAGTTAATACTACATCTGAGCTGCCAATGTGTGTTTGCACAGCATCCAGCCCAAGGCAAGGGAATTTCTTCCTAGGAGCCCAGAGCATCCCTGGGAAGTGGCCTTGAATCTACCAGGCCAACTCAGCTGTGCCTCTGAACTCCTGCCATGACTAAACTAACTCACACAAGATTGTGCAGAAGACAACTGATATCTATACGATAACATCAGTTATCTATATGATAACTTATGTTATCATATAGAACATGGCTATTTCTTGTTTGTGATCCCTTTTGTACCTGTAACACAAGTCACAGCACGTGAACTTATTTCTAGTGAAACTGAAATTACGTCTTTGTGTCAGCAGTGTCGGATAACACACACACACACAGAGTCAGGTGTGCAGGGAGGAGCCTTACCCTGCAATGTTCTGTATGGAGACACTTTTGGAGAGGGCAGTGGGCTGCTGTGATCTCCTGTTGCTGAAGGTGGAGGTGACGGTGGTTTCGTCGGGCGTGAGGATCGCGGAGCGTGGGCGCTCCTTCGGCTGCGAGCCTGCAGTGGGAGGGTGGGGGAACAGTCAGCCCATGCAAACTCCTTAACCACTGTTCACTAGCGTGGGGACGACTTAAAAGGATCCAGACTCTGAAATGCACTGCCTTTCCTTTCCAGAATCACCCCCAGGGGGTGTCAGCAGTTAGGAACAGCCATAGGAAAGGCAGACCATTGGCCCCTGAGCAGAACTCAAGTGCACTCTGCTTGAAACACCCAGGTGGGACCTGCAAGTCCACAAACACACATGGGAAACTGAATTTAACTGTTCTGATAATTAACCTTATGTCACAATCCACCCTGTTGCCTTTTTATTTCCCTGGGCCCATAGTCATATAACCTTTGACCTTGATGTTTCTGGTCAAACTCTTTGAGATAGGTACCAGAGAGAAATTATAATCCTCATTTCATTATACCATCACATACCTTTAAATAATCTGTTCATATTAATTCCAGATTTTTCCTTCTTCAGATGCATTTCTGCTATGCGGACCAACCCCTCTGAACTTCATGATAAATACCACAGTGATTACAACTGTATTATATAGTGTGGTTCCATACAAACTATCATTTATCTTATCAAAGCTTATCACTTAAGCTTATCGAATCATGGCCCTACAAAACCAGTCTGGGCTATTTCACACCTATTCTTCATCCTTGGTCACACTGGGTCACTCTGCAATGCAGTGTGTATCTCAGCAAAGCCAGGAACAGTTTGTCAGTATTCCTCCTTCTCAAAATTAAACCTTCTATTTTGCCTACCTGAAAGCCCAAGACTATTTAAACCAAAAATAATTGTGTTTTAAATCCTCTCCACTTAACACTCATAGTTGGATTCTTTCCCATGTAAGACACCCATGGATATATGAAGCCTATATCCAGATTTTGTGCCCTTAACAGCTATAGGCCTTCTGCAAGCTACAACAGACAAGTGATTTTTCTAAATCTGAGATTATTTTATATTTCCTTAAAGCTACACAGACACTGCAGAAAGGGATGAACTCTAGACGACTTCTGTACAACTTCTGAAGTCTCAAATATTGCTTAGCATGCACAGAGGATGCTCTCATCCCTGCCTTGTTAAAAGCTTATTTTTCATAATATCAAGTATCAGTTGTCAGAACAGCTGAGAACATCAGACACAGACCACTCCCAAAGCAGACAGAAATAAATTGTCTTACTTTTGTTTCTCATGGTTACTGTGGGTAACGAAGAGGTATCATGTGCCTGCAGCATCCCTCTCTGTGGCTGAAAGAAAAATGAAATACGCTTTAATTTCTTCTTCCCTTCTCCCAAAAGGTTGTGCCATATAACTAAAACAAAAAAAAACTAATTTTTTTTCCTGAAACCTCTCAGTGTATGTGTATTTTTAAATATATTTTTTATTTTCTCTGAATGAAGTGGGCAAAATAACAGATGGAGAAATGTTCAGCAAATATGAAAATGTGAAAGTGATGACAATACTGAAGTGAACTGAAATCATAATTGCACAAACATTATTTAGCTTGGAGAAGCAGGTTCCTTGTATTTGGAGTAAGCATGAAATCTGTGAGTTCCTCATATAAACAGTATATTTAACAGTTTTCATTATGTGAAAGCTTCAGCACTGGGGCTGAAGTTCTTTACAACAAACTGGAAACTTTGTGACGTGGTAGAAAGTGCTTATATATATATTCAGTAGAGTAGATGAAATCCCTTACCTTCATTTTGACCTTTGCACAAGAAGCAAAATTCTCCTTACAGCCTTTGTGAACAATTGCATTACAGTCTGTCAAGAAAAGCCAAAAAACCAATGAATTAAACAAAACCCCACAGAAAACAGGTCATTTTTTGCTGTTGTAATCTGAACTGTTAACTAACACAACGGAGAATTATAACTTTCAGGCATCATTGTGGTTTACGTGACTAGCTACAAATACTGAGAAAGAGCCTGCTTTCCAGGAAAATTAGCCCTTTGTTAATAATATTTCCTCGGAGAATTTAACAGGAAATTCTGTAAAAAAATCCATGCAAGGTTGAATTGTCAGGGGTCTTAGATTAAAGAGAAAAAAAAGGAAAAAAAAAAAGCCCCGATGGCATTATCCCTCTGAAAGTAAGGTGGAAAGCAGAAGCAGGAGACAGAAAAAAGACAAATACTGTTCTCATCAAGACAAGGAATATGAGATCTAAAAGACAGGAAGAGGACAGGGGAATTCACTTACACAAACTCAGACATCATGGATAAGATCTAGAGCACAGACCCCAAGTGCTGCAGTACTGCAGGGTTCCCAGAAAAGGTAACAGGAGCAGCATCTCTCAGGAATCTTTGAGGCTGGGACTTCCTGCTAAAGCACCACATTCACCAGTGCAAAGACCATCATGCTTTAACACCACCCTTTGCCGCATATATGCCAGAGCAAAAGCTGGGTGGCTTGGTTTTTTGGCTTTTTTTGAATACCCTGGGTCTGCCCATGACTTCTGCCAGCAGATTTCTGGGAATCAAAGTTTTCAAAGATGATTAAAACTGCCTTTTTTTTTTTTCTCTAAGAACTGAGAAATGGGTTTCAGGCTTTAACTCTTTTGGCAGATGAAAGATCACAGCTCAAGATGACATTCAGCATTCAGTAGCTTAGAGAAAAATATTTCCACTTATTCATGACAACACTAACACAGATAATGAACTGGATTTTACAAGTAAGTGTGAAATTCTGAATTATTTCTTGAAGCAGAAAAAAAAAAAAAAGAAAAATTCTACTATGTCCAGAATGACAAAATATGCTCACACTTCTAGAATCATTTACATTTGGGATGACTCAATAAAAACCAGTAATTCTGCAATTTTGACAGAGATCAGGGCAAGGTCATAGGGTGCTGCTATTCTGACAATGTCTCAAAGTTTCCTGTGCAAGAGAAGACAGAACAAAGCAACAACAAAACTCTTGCAAAAACCCACAAAGAACTGAAAGCTTTCAGACCAAAGAAGGAAGAGGAACAAAACCTGCTCCTGTGGGGCATGAACAGAGGTAGGGAGACAATTCAGAATCATGAAATTCACACTCAAGCCTTGAAAGCCTGAACTCAGCTCTTTAGTGTGTACCATTTGGCAAAAAATTGCATTTTTTATGCTAAAAAACCTGGTTGCAGGGACTTTATTCCTCCAATTCAACTCTTTAGCAAGAAAGAAGTTCCTCTAACTCCTCCATGCCACGAGTATTAATAAATAAAACCCTCAAAACCTTGTTTTCTGCATCATTGATCATACAAAAAGTAAGAGAAGACAAGGCAGAGAGCTACTAAAAATAAGGCTCATTTGTTTCAGAGCATGCACAATCTTTCAGCATTGAGTAGATGTTTCAGCCAGCTGGGGGGCATCACTGAAAAGCCGAGACATTGATTTAAAATATCCAGTGCTTTGAAAGGCATTAAAAGTTATCCATAGGTGAGACAGATCAGTGGTGGTAGCACCAGTCTACATCAGCACAGGAATATCAGAGCCTCTGCTGCTGCTTATCCATCATTCCCAAAGCATCTGAGGCTGATTTTAAGATGCAGTGGGAGAAAGAACCACTCGCTGAGTGAGCTCTCAAAGTAGGCCTTCACCAAACATTTTTTTATGACATTCATTTCATGGCCAATGTAGAAAACATGCAACAATTTTGCATTGTACCTTGAAAACAAGGAAAGAACATCTGTGCTAAAACACATGACATTGTTGGGTTATTTTAACTCATTAACATACAGAGCATTAAATTGGGACATATTTGATTTTCTACGTGGCTTCAGAAGCTGTTCAGAAAATCAAGAAGGGAAAGGGAGAGGATGCATTTGAGAGCTTGTAATTGTTGATGTTTTACATTTCCCATCAGGCTGACACAGAGCGTGTCTCAGACAAACAACTCTGCTGAAATCTCTTCCAGGAAACTCAGAAGTGCCATTTGGGATTCAGCTGGCTGCTCCTTCCCCTGCTCACATCCACCAGCAGGAACGGAAGGCTCCAGCCTGGGAGCAGTTCCCGCAGTCGCTTTGACTCATTTTTAAGCTAGTGGAGTAAAAAATTGCTAATAGTGAGGAGAGGAAAGCTTTTTCTACTGAGCTATAGTGGAGAAAAAATGGGTTTTGTCTGCATGTTCTATAGGTTTTGGTTGCTGCATGAAGCAAGCAGCATTCTGGTCTTGACCACACAAACACCAGTGACCTTATCGAGCTATAGGCTGGAGAAACAGTCTGATGAGAAATGAGAACAAAGTCCCCAGTCTGTCAGAAACCCTCAGTGGGGTTCCCATCCTGCCTGCCCTGTGCTGCACGTCCTTCACACGCACACAGGTAGCTGTCATTTGACCTCTGATGCAATTTCTTGTTCAAAGGGAGCAGAGGGTCAGCATTTCCTTTCTGTACAATGTGGTTCTCGCTGTGGGCTCACCAAAGCACCAAAGCAGTATTTCAGAGAATTAAAGCAATACACCACAGACGGGTAGGACATTTTTCCCCCCCTGGAAACAGAAGCCATGATCCAAGCCAGCTGTCCCTGTCCTTTGTCCATCTTATCAAAACACCTCAGCTCCAAGCCACTACATGCAGCTGAAATAACCAAAGTTCTCCTGACTGATAGAGCCAAACAAGGGGTAGAAAAACCCCTGGCCTACTGTGAGAGCTGAGCTCAGGTTTAGAAAAGAGGTTTCAGGACACCTCCATGCAGCCACGACTCATTTCAGTCCAGTTTCCACAAGGCAACACACCGCTCCATGAATCACTATCTCCTAAGACTCCCTCCCACCTCACATGCTCAAGCCAAAGGAAAATAAAGTGTAAAATTTGCATTTTCCGTGCCAGATTCAATGAAAAATAAAATGAAGGGGGGGAACCCCCCTGACTTACTTGCACAGTAGTACGAATCCTTATTGAAAGGCTTCATACAGTGGTAACAGGTTGCTTGGGCTACAACGGAGGTTGCAGTGAAGAGATGTCCATTTAACAGCTTCTTATCTTTTTCCTTCTCCTTGGAATCTTTGTCCTTCTCTTTAGTCTTCTCTTTATCTTTCTCTTTTTCCTGTCGAGACAGAATGACCAAAAGCCTCGTCACTGGCAGAGATCTCTTCCCTAGTTACAGATTGCTCAGTGTTTGCCTTTGGCACGGCGAGGGTATCGATCGAGGTCCACCTGAACAATGGCCATGTGTCTGCCCAGCTCTGCCTCCAAAAAGCCCCTGTGGAAGTGGTTTTACACACTATTGACTCACACAGGTGTCTCACCACTGCAGATGGCACCGAGACTGTTCTGAAGACACTTATTTCCTTCTACCTTTGTTTTATACTTGCTTGGCTTAATGACTTTACCTCTTTTTTTCTTCTGGGCTCTCATCAGACTCTTCAGAACTTTAAATAAATTGTGTTAAATACAAATACCACATGCAGTGTGTATCAGACTTTCAACACAGCTCATTTTTAAGGCCAAACCATAATGCTCGTGATTTTCAACTGCATTTCTAAAGGAGAACACAAGCTCTTCCTTGGTGCCTCTACAGCCTTACTGCCAAAATATTTCCACCTCTGTTTTCCTTCCAACTAGCAACTTTTTCAACAGTTACATGCGACCCCAAGTAACCATGTGAAGCTTTTTGGCAAAATGGACATTTTACAAACTCTCTACCTACGGCACCAAACAAAGGCTGGGGAACAACAGCAACACCATAAAAGAGCCTCCCATCTTCCACAAGCCAGAATCAACCTCTAGGCTACTCATCTTTGGAAAGATGACAAGCACAAACAGCCTCTCCAACTTTCAGCAGAGTTTTTGCTTCTTTTCTATCTCTAACTTAGAAAGAAAATATTAAATACTAAAAATTTGAAACATTTTTCCCTGCAGCCTTTCATGGATTTGGAATTCTTCCAAACAAATTCTAAAGGAAACTCCACAGAAAAACTCTGAATTTGAATTACAATTCCTCATTTTTCCATGTACCAACCTACAAAATGTTTATGATACGAATCAACTGCAGGTCTGTACTTTTAACTGTTGCTGCAGATTTCCTGGCATCTGAAGGAGAAGTTTTACCAGAAACTGTTTAAGGCTTCTGTCAGCTTATCTTTGCATTTTGTTATTTATATGCCACGTGCCCTTTGCCTAATACTGTCCCAGCCTGAATATCAGGGAGCTGCAGAGCTGCCCACATGAGCAACTGCCATGAAGGGGCTTAGAGAGGGATGGAGCTCTGCAGCCACTGCAGGGAAACTGCTGAGCCCTGGCTGACACACTCACATCATGAGGAACTCAGCCTAAGGACTCCTCTCCCAACACATCCCAGGCAAAATGCCAGTGCCGGAGTCTCTCCCTGCAAAGTGTCAAACACAAAGTCTATTTACTGGCCCCAAACGCTCTTTTGTTCTGCAAATAAGCAAAACTAGGAGTATTACCATATGGAATAATCCTGTCTGAAGCAGAAAAGCTGCCAGAAAAGAGTCTGCATTGCATCACATCTCCGCCTCCTCTGAACCATCAGCTTGGCTCACACCACCCCACAGGAACCTCCACAGCCCCATTTTCCACCCACTGACCTGCCCATCTTTAACCATATCCAGCCTGGCAGGATTCAGGAACTAAAACTCTGCAGTTCAGGTCTGGGCTGATGGTACCAAGTTGATGCCTAGAGTTTTGCTCTACTTTCAAGCCTTGTGAAACTCCAGGAGAAAACATCACTCTAAGCTCAAGCCAAATCTTGTGGCTCTCATGCTGAAAGGAGATTTCCCATCCTATACCTTAAGCCTATCTGAAGTTCACTGCAAAACCCAGCAATTCTGAAGTCTAATTTTTAATTTCAATTAAAGCTGAACGGCCCCAGGAAAAACAGGAACGGTGCACCACTTTCAAGAAGGAAGTCACAAACTCCCATAAGGGCTGCCACTGCCAGCCACTCCACTTAAGGACAAGGTCTCACAATGAGATTTTTTTCAGCTTTTTCTTTTTTCCTGTGGCAGTTACTGAAACTTTATTTAAAGAAGGACTGTAGAAACAAGACTATATTTGTGCTGTTGCAGCTGCCAGTGAGATTCGGCGCCCAGCTTCGTGGCTGAAGCGACGTGCCAGAGCAGCCACCACGACAGGTACGCCGGCACCGCAGCCACGCCGCGGCAGCGGATCCCACTCCCCAGGAACCACCCAGCTCTTACCTCCCAGTGCTTCAGTCCCACCAGCTTCACTGTTATCTGAGGTACTTCTGAGAATCTATTCCATTTTATGGACATCCTTCCCCTGGGCAGGAGAGCTGCTCCCCACCAGGAGCTGCTCCCCACTAGCCCATGGCGATGCCGGAGCCGCAGCACGGCCGGGGACAGGAGGCACAGCACGGAGGAGCTGAGCACAGTGGAGAGGTGCCCCTCCCCGCTTTGCTCAACTCCTCCGTGCTGTGCCTCCTGTTGGACAATTGCTGACTTCCTTAAAGATTTTAGCTACTTTGCTATTGCTTTCATCTTGCCCTACCGTAGCTTCCACTGCTGAAAAAAAAAAAAAGCTAAAAACCAAACCCATACAGGCAGAAAAGGATGTGATTAATATTTTACAAGTCAATATTAAGACTACCTTTTTTAAAGGTGGAGGGGAGTAAATCAAACACTCTGTGATATTTGGGCTACAGAAAAAGTGAATTTTCACATACCTCAGTGTTGCTATGTAGTGCTTCAGCAAACAAAGTGCTGCAGAAGTTGCCCAGACAGAGAAGTTTTGTGTGTTTGAGCTCCTCCTGCTCTGCAGGTCACGTATATTCCCTGCCTCCTAATCCTTTCAAACACTTGCACCTCCTACCATACACCCTGAAATGCTGCTGCTGGCACATCACTGACTTATTACTGTGCAAGGCAACGAAAAAGAGAAATTATTCATGCTAATTGTTGTAATTTCTCAGAAAGTCTTGACCAAAACGGAAAAAAAAAAAAAAGAAAAAAAAAAAAAGAGTTTTTTTTTTTTCCTGGAAAAACAAAGATAGAGCATGTTTAAGACTTTGCAAACGTGAATCAGGGCACTCTGCTAATAGCAAGAGATTCACCGATAATCCCAAACAACATGCCAGGCAAGGGTAAATTCACACCAACTTCTATCAGTATCCCCTCCAGTTACTGCTCTATACACCCCTTTATTTTAAAGGTTTTTTCACATAACTCTCTACATTTTCAAAAGGCTCAGATGTGCTTTATTTTACTTTATTTCATCCAAGAAAACTGCATTTCTAAAGATCTGTACATGACTAAAAATGAGCTGGAAAGACACTGAAGCCTCCCCTCCCTCCTGACAGCCCAGCAACCAACTTGTTGGTGTCAAACTTCCTCTTTCAAGGCTTGTTGTTTTTGTTAGTTCTGTTTTTAACTATAACAGGTTTTTCTCATTTATAATACTTCTGAGAAATCAGTGTTCCAACGAATTTTTTGGTCAAATTATTTAAATGTACCGGTGGAGCCTTAAAAATGTAAATAATGCAAACATTCTACCATGAGCAGACAAGACATTGTAACTTCAATGATATTTGGGCTTTTATTTAGTATAAGCATGAGCTGCAAATTCTGTCAGGCAAAGACTTAAACACAGAACTCCTCTCTGCTGCTTATGGGCATTCCACAAATCACAAGAAGCACTTACTTTGCTCTTCTTGCTGCTGGACATTTTATTCCTGAGGTAGCTGAAGGTGCGGCTGACTTTTGTTACACCTTTACCAGCAGAGACACTGCTGCTCTCTTCAGAGATGCTAAAATTAAAAGAAATATATATATAAAAGTTGCTTTCATTTTTTTTTCTCATTCCCAAAGCATCTATTAAATGGATAGATTATTTTTAAAGGACAAATGCATTTATTAGCCAACACAGTCTAGGTGCTTTATGGTGTTTTACCAGAGAAGGAAAAGTGAAGACAAATTGCCAATCCACTCATTTTCAGATAAATTTCAAGGAATCCTCATATCTGTTTTGAAGCAAGCCATGCCATAGCACCCTCTGCTGCTCCCCTTGTCAAATAACCAGGAATCATTAATGCTGTAAAGAACCATTTCCTTCCAGAGAAAGGTATCTAATGAACTCTGAAAAGGCAGTGAATGCCTTTAAGAGAAACCACACTGTCTGCAAAGCCACCCCTGAGAAATGAGAATACCAATATTAAGTAATAAACCACAATGGTTATGTATATTAATTTAGGAATTTTTAGGATCCCATATAATTTTTGCCAGCCTTTGCATGCACAAGCTTATGACTTCAGCTCTGATAAAAGAATAAGGAAACTCTTATTGCATTAAAGGACACAGTCTGTCAATATTAAGTACAACACAAACCAAAAGCAGAACACAAATACTAATTAAACCAAGGAGGAGAGGACAGCAGAGAGCAGAGGTAAAGAGCCTCCCAGTCACAAAATAAAGCCAAAGCTGTTAGTGACACAGAGACCAGACACCAGTCCTTCCTCCAGGGAAGCACCTTGAAAGCCACCAGGAAGATTATCTCCTCTGTGCAACTTGTAAGGATGGAAAGTAACTTACAAAAACAAGATCATTTTGGCCTTCGTTATAGAGAGATAGAGAGAATTAGCTACAGGCAGAAAGAACTACTTTTAGTGTAACATAAAACGTAGGGTAAACCAATACCCTGCAGTAATGCAAGGTATTAGCTACGAATAAACAGAGCCTTGTAAAGAGCTGAAACTTAGACTTTCATATTCTGTTTTTATTTTATTTTATTTTATTTTATTTTATTTTATTTTATTTTATTTTATTTTATTTTATTTTATTTTATTTTAATTCATTTCTATTCTGATCTAAAACATTCTTCAGCCTTTAGAGACACAGGACTGATTTTCACAGCTTCTGATTTCAGCTGAAGTGCCCTGGTGTCAGGAAGGCTTTGGGGTGCCCAGGGCAGAGTCCAGTGCAGGAGCCCCCCAGCAGAGGCAGGGTATCCCCAGGATACTGCAACACTGCACTGTATATACTGCAATACTCTACTGTATGTACTGCAATACTCTACGGTATGTACTGCAATACTCTACTGTATATACTGCAACACTGTACTGTATATACTGCAGTACTGCACTGTATATACTGCAATACTGCACTGTATATATTGCAGTACTGTACTGTATATACTGCAGTACTGTACTGTATGTACTGCAATACTGCACTGTACATACCACAATACTCTACTGTATATACTGCAATACTGCACTGCATATACTGCAATACTGTACCTCTGCACTGAGGAGCCCATGGAGCCGCCGAAGGACTGCGCACCTGCAAAAGATGGGAGGGGCAGAGGGGACAGGTTAGACTGCAAGCTTAGCCCACTGATTCCAAAAACCATGGTTTGCACATTGGGATGGTTCAAGAGGAAAGGGAAATGTTTTCTGGAAGTGGGTGTTTAGAACAGATTTCATGTGCTCAGGATAAAGCTAGTTCCCTGTATCCTTAGCTGCTCTCAAATTAGATGCTGAGGTGAAAGCCTGTTTAGTATTTTTATCACTCTTCAGCTATTAAGTAAAGACCATGCAACTGTTAAACTTGCTGGTAAATCAGGGTGGCTGAATCAGAACTGCCAATTCAATGACAATAGGTATAAATGAGAATCATTCTGACACAATGCTTTTATTTATACTCCACTAGAAAGGATCTATTGTACAGCACATCCGGGTTTCATGTATAAAACTTTTCTCCTTGATAAAACTGTAGTTCATTTTCCCATCAAAATCCTGAGGCACTTAATAAAGAGTAAGGGAAACAAGGGAAGCCTTATTCTGCCTTCCACAGAACGTTACCAGCCTGGGGCTTCGTCACGAAACACTGCTTGAGGAAAGGCTGAATTTCAACACGAAGCTGAAGCCCTGCCAGTGGCACCAACTCTCTATACCCAAGAAACCTGCTTGCACAATGCATTTGGAGCAGATCTGGGAGCTGACACCATTTACCAGAACCACTGAAAAACACTGAAAAATCAGGATCAAATGATCCAGGACAGAGGGCTCCCTCTGAAGTAACTGGGCTTGCAACTCAAAAAACCTTCATACAAGCAATGTTTGCAGCCCTAGCTGAAGTTCAAGAAGCAGCATGACTGTCACCTTACTAGGCTTCTGCATACATACTGCAAGAAAAACAGTATTTTGTCTCCAATTCCTTAATACTAAGGAGAATGAAAAAGAGCTACTTGCTATTAGAGGCCAAGATGGCCCTTTATCCAAAAGCAGTAAGAGCATTAGGAAAAACTGTGCATGCAATACTAGGCTTTAAATACAGATTTTCTAACCACTAATTCAAGTGCCAACAGAGTCTGAGACAGAAATATAATTTCTTCATATTGAGAAACTAAAATGCAGGCATACCCTGTTACCTAAACCCTGCTTGGAGAGCTATGTTAATATTTCCCTTGCAAAATCTTTCACCTCATTAATGATTTATCCCAAATACACCAAAGTTAGTAATAGTGTAATATGTATGAAATGAAGTCTACTATTCACCTTCCAATAGTGATATTATATTTTTATAATATAAAACTATAATATAAAACCTAAGTGCCTACTAGGATCACATAAGAAATTTACAGACTCCCAAATCCTCGGTTAAAGCTCCAGCAACTCTGGTTCCCATTTCACTTCTAGCTTACTTTTAATCTGGGTTAGACCTCCTTAGTCTTTACTCTTTTTTTTTTTAGAAGATTCATCAGTTTGACTGCATTTAAATATTTCCCAAATCTTTTTGTTTCTTTGCAGTTAACATCAGAAATGTGAATGAACACTGAACTAAGAGCTGCAATAATTTGATATTTGTGACTGCTTTTCACTACCTTGAGAAAATACACTGCATGAGAACTACAGTTATGTATCATTTATCTTTTACTTCAATGGTTGTTTCATCTTAAAAATGGGGGATTCTTGGTGCTGGCAGGCAAAATGGATCCAGTGAAGAATTAAGGTCTGTTTATGATTTCATTTTTTAGATTATAATATAACATCACATGATCAACACTGCTGCAAGCTGTAAACCCCAGGAAGATAAGCATAGAAAAAGACACATCTTCTCACCTTCTGGTTTGTTTCTGAAGTAGAACAGGGGAAGGAAAGCTTATTTTCATAATGTTTTTGTTCCCTGTCATGACCAGGAACAAAACTGAAATCTGGCTTCAGAACCCCCCAAAAATTAAGTTTTTCTTTCAAAAGCCAGAACTCCTGTCTATGTCCAATGAATTTAGGCTAGCAGCCAAAATTTGCTGTATTTATCTGAATATCAAGTATTGGATGCTTAAAAGAAAAAAAATTAAAAATAATTAATAATAAAATAACTCAAATGCTTAAAGAACAAGACTCACCAAACAAACAAACAAGCTCCACCAAAAAGTTTACCTAAGGATATTTTTTACTGTGGGACATCACATGAATGCAGAGTCTTTGCAGTTCACCTCGTGGGGACCATGAACTGTCAGTTTTGTTAAAAGCAGAAGAAGAAGACAGAGAAACAAGGAAGGAGCTTAAATATGGAAGTGGTAATATCACACCTGAGCACAGGACTTTGCTGAAGGAAAGGACAAACCCACAGTGAAGACCAGGAATGGAAAGGAGGAGAATTTAGATATATAAAATGTGGATGGTGTGGAGATTGTTTTAAATTCAGGAAGCAATCAAAATCTATTTGACTGGAAAGCAATTTCCCCTATCCCAGTAAGAACACAAGGAATGTGTCTGGCTTTATTTCAACAGTCTAATAAAATATGCTTAAGAAATAGGAAGCATTTTGAATAATCTTTGGTAAGGCAATTTTAAAAATCAAGAGGAGCATAAATTACTTTAATTCAATCTCAGATGGGCTGCTTTTAGCAATGGAGTTTGCAGGAGAAAAAAAAAGCTGTCAGAGGACTCTCACCTGTTTCCCAGAGAACTATTTTGATAACAATATCAGGACCTAGATATGAACACCTTGATGATTTAAGGTCTTTAGACTACTTGTTTGTGCTTTTTGCATAGTGAGGGAACTGTGAAGATGCTGTGAAGATTTTCAGAATTCAATAAACAGGGTTTCTGTCCACTTCTCTTTCACTGAGCAATGCACTCACTGTCACCTATGGAGAGCAAGGATGCACCTCTTCTGCTAACTCCATGCCCTGCAACAAGCTCAAGGCAAATATTTTGATTTTAGTAAAAAGGTGAAGATTATTTTGCTGCTCAGAGTGGCAGATGATGATATCTGCCACATGGATAGAGAGTAAAACTAACCAGATAAGATGTGATGGTGCTGATGTAGAAGATTCTTTGGATAATTATCATTTCAATACTGCTATTAGTTAGTATTCAGATCCAGGACTAAGATAACGCTGTTAGACATCATGCAATGGAAAGGGTAGTTCAATGTTTGCAAGGTGAAATTCCAGTGTCTGAAGCAGAAAACCAGATTTCCTTGTGTTTCCACCCATTACTGCTGCATTGCACAGAAAATGATTACTTACTATCCAACTCCTCCTCATCATCACTGGAAGAAGAGCCAATAGAAAAGAGAGTTTTAGACTTAGGAATGAGTGGAGAGATGCTGAAGGAGAAGGAGATTCGTCTCGGTGGTCGAGTCCGGCCCTGGGCTGAGAAGTGGGTTAACAGCAGACATTAGAGCATGCTTGAAAATGCATTTAATAATAAAAAGGAGAGGAAAGCAGCCAAAGCAAACTAAAGCAAAGCAAAGGAAAAGTCTGCAAAGTAGCTGGCTCCAGAAAGGCACAAGAAACAAAGAACTGAGAATGTGCAAATTCCAGAGGGTGCAGGTTTCAGAGGGCACAGGTCTCACTGCATGCACAGCTCGAGGCTCCAGACTTTCTTTATTTTTGCTGACTTTTTTTATAGGACCTCTTAGTGAAGAACTATAGGCAGGTATCTTTCCAAACAGAACACCAACAATAAAATGGATCTCTGGACAAAGGGCATCAGCTTCAGGGAAAGAACTGTCATGGAATCAAACTAGAACAACTCAAGATATCTGTTTGAAGGTGCTTTCTGCAGTTAAATGACACAGCAAAGCTACCAAATACTAGCAAGGACAATTTATATGAAGTGTTGACATTATCTACTTGGGGGGGTTCTTGCCACTTCTATGTCTAAAAAAAAATCAACAATGTTGATAATGTTATACCCTTAAAAATTTCCAGCATTAAAATGGAAACACTTAAACTTCCCAACTTCCCTTCTCTTCTTCCAAAATTAAACAAAAAAAAACCCCAAGCATTTCTTTTGCTTCTTCTAAAATGTAAAAGTCCTTATTTTAAAGAAACTGCCTAAACCTTCTTTTGCCCTTGCCTGGAAGATGCCTACCAAACATAGTGCCAAACTCAGCAATTAGTCTGCTAATATGGGATATCAAATATCCCATCATTTATTTTTAAGAACAACCCTTGCATAGCAGCAGCTTCCCAACAATTCTTTGTAAGTATATGGTCTCTGAAAAGAGAATTAGGAGGCAGCTAGCCATTCTTCACTGAAACTGGATTCCCAAAGGCCCTATTTCCCAAACCTTCTCTTCACACAAGCACAGGTGGAAACCTCTGAGCTGTGAGCTGGTTGCTGGACACCCACTGCTCACATGGTACATCTGTGTGTCCTCAGGAAAGGTGACTGGGACAGGGCTGAGGAACCCTCCCCTACTTAAGCACCTACATTAAAACATCTTCAGCACAGGTATTCAGGTACTTTTAAGTCATTCCATGGATACATCAATTCACTTGCAGAACAGGGAGAACAGGCTAAAGACTTTATCAGTACTAATCTTCCAAGAGAAAGACAAAGCAATTATTCCTCTCTTTGAATAAAATACGTCCTGTCAGCCACGTACAATGAGGGTTTTTTGCATGGCTGGTATCATACATTAAAACTGAATCCAGAATATAAAAACACTGTCCAAGGAATAGCCAATGCTACAAAAGCAATGCAGAACAAATGCCCCATAACACTTCCTCCAACCATTAGTCACAAGTGCCAATTGTCTACAAGCAATTTGACTAAAATTTGCACAGTAAAGGCATTTAAATTGAAGAATTCTTGGAAGACCCATGCATTAGTTTTGTTTAGACTGCCTTTTGAAGGAGTTGTTCTAGTGTTCCAGGCCTGAAGAATACAATTAGGCAACATGACTTTTTCTTCTGTAGTCTACTGTCTATTTAGACTAAAAGTCAAGATGAACAATAATACTTTACTGTAAATTGAACCACCTTCGCCAGCACAGTTCAACTTCCATTTCAGTGGTTTTATTTATAGCAATTCCTGGCTTTATAACAGTGCTCCACACTGGAAATTTGCTATTCCAACCCTAAAAGCATTCTTCCGAGCACTCCAGCCAACAGCTCTTGTGACCTCCCTCTATAAAATGCTGAAGGATTAACATTGTGAATGGCCACATCAGCTCTTGGAACATCTGACACATCAGACAGAGTGTGGGCTAGGAAATTGGTCTTGGAAATTGCTCCTGCCTCAGCACATATGACAATAAACAGTAAAATAATAGAAAACCCTCCATATGTTTATTAATCTGGATTTAGTTTTTAAAGTCCTTGACCACAGCATGTTGCTTTCTTCCCATTCAGACACATTTGCAGGGATCACAGTGTCTTTTGTTTTTTTAAACACCTACCACAAAATTATGCAAATAGAATAAAGAACTGAATTTGTCCTAGGATTCACTTCCATATAATTCTTGCATAACTCTTAAGTGAAATGCTGGAAAACCATGAACATCAAACCCAGGTGACACAGGGGAGTTTATACACCAAGACCTCCTTGTAAGAGGCACCAAACTGCTTCACATGTCCTACAGTCACAATTCAAATAAAACTGTTCCTCTTTCAAGGGAGAAGAATGAAGCAGAATAATAAGAGTGGTTTGGGTTGGAAGGGACCTTTAAATCCATCCAGTTCCAGCCCTCTGCCATGAGCAGGGACACCTTCCACCAGAGCAGGTATCAAGCCTTATCCAACCTGGCCTTGAACGCTTCCAGGGATGGGGCAGTCACAACTTTTCTAGATGATTTACTGAAGTTTCTGTAGTCAGGAAGGTGTTAGCATTAGGAAAAAAAATCCATGAGCTAAATTTTCCAAGTGATTATTCCTTTTGGATGCTCACATCAACCCCTCAAATGCTCTGATTTATAAAAACACCTTCCTATAAAAATGTCACAAATTAATGACTGAGAAAATAAAGCTTAGAGGAATGTTAGTAATGTTTACATTCAGTGTCCCAAACCCACAGACATTTGCCTCAAAGCAGAAGACTAACCCTGCTACTTTGCCCACAGCCCCTCTGGAGAGGTTACTACATCTTCTCTTTCTTCCACCAGGGACCAGGGTGGCCAGGCTGGCTCTAGAAGGAGATGGGATAATCAAGCCTCCATGGCATTTTTAACTGGCCACAGGACATTTTAACAACCTTGGCCATCCAGGCTCCCTCAGCCACCAATTGCTCATTTCTGGGGAGCCAGCCAAGTTTTTTGGTGTTTGGTCACAGTCTGTGTGCAATGCCAAGAAACTGGTTGACTCAAAAAACAACAATTAAGACCTTCAGCCCGAGGAGGACAGAGGCAATGCCACCACACAGGGCAGGATCTGGTCTCTTCACAGGAAGAGCTGCCCTGTTTTGGTAACTGCTGCTGGGGGACACATCCATTAGGCCACATCCTTATTAATCATGAAATTATCATGGTGAAGAATTTAAAGCCATCTACTAACTAAGAACAATCCCTGTGAGCGTTCTCCAGCAAGCCTCCTCCATGAATAAAACACTTTTCTTAAAGAACCTTGTTGTGCTTTGCAAGGAAGAATCACGTTAATAAAGAGGAAAGATCAGACACCATCACTAATTGACAAGAGCTAAAATGTCAATAGGGTTTCTGGCTGGCAATTAATAAAATGAAAGCATGTGTAATACATCCAAAGCACATCCAGCTGCAGCCTTCTGAATGACTTTTTCAGCTGAAAGAATCAATTCAGCCAAGTTGCAAAATTAAGTGCTTGTTATCGCTTCAATTAAGCTAAACTGGAAAATTTTATAGAATCATCTTTTATTATTTTCTCCAAGAATGAGATTCAATAAATTATACCAAAATATTTACTGCTCCAAAATATTTAACTCAAAATGAATAACAACAAACTCCTCCAAGGAGCTCAAGACATGGATTCTCAAGTTCCCATGTATCAGCTTTAAAAAAATCTAGATGCAGGGAAGAAACATCTCAAGTGGAATTTACATCAAAGGAAGAAACTCTGAAAGGTGAAAGGATGCAAAATTAGATCTTTTTTTTCTTTTAGTTAACTAACTCAATAAATCATAGTTTTCATACCAGTAGTCTAATTTAGAAAGAAAAAAAAACCACTCCAAGGAAACCTAACAGAAAGAAAATGGCAGGGATACACTGGAAAGAACAAAACTAAACTGGATGAGTTCTGCCTTTCCACCCACATTCCATGCAGCAGTGAAACATGTCCTTCATGTAATAAAGGAAGCATGAGCGGGCAGTAGCACACTTTGCCTTGGGAAGGAAGCAAGATATACTCAATTATACAGATGACAGAGTGGATAAGGGAAAACTGGATTACTCACTGTCGAGCACTGGTTTGCTAATTGACATTAGAGACATGGAT